>NC_067143.1:11420870-12055870 GCF_903995435.1 Acomys russatus
AAATGGCCACTGTTGTTATCTGAAAAGAAGTTTGTCATGCCATTACATTCGGTTACCTTGGTCTAAAATACTGCCCTTTCTGATCTCAGGCACTCCTGCCCTGACCAACTCCATTTTTTGATTCTATCTTGGGAAATGTATCCGTAGAGCAGCCCATCCAACTCGAAAGCTGAGGCAATTATGCATCTTATTTTGCTCTTACAGCAGTCAAAACTTAACCATCATGCTACTTCCTATCCTCTTGTTCAGCTACATTTTTTCTAATTATACATATAGTGACTTTATATGTGTGTTCACCTTCCAAAAAAAAAAAAGAAAAGGAAGAAATAATTATCATTATTGATTACTCTACGATATTAAATTTCAAACCACCCTAACTCAATACTCAATGATCTTGGATTTAATTTTCTAGCAACAGTTAATGTATTGTTACCAAGTTTAGTGTAAAAGAGCATGTTTCCCTAAGTTTTTTCAAGAAAGTGGCTGCCTTGCTAAATTAGTGTCGTACGTAAATGGGTTCCTCCCACCATCCCAAGTATGGCCCCAACCACGACTAAATATTTGACCAAATATCTCACACACACACACACACACGCTCATAGTGGAGGTAGGAAGATGATAAGACACTGTGATGTTTGTTGCCTATGTGGGAACTAATAGGTGGGAGCACTTCATAGAGCCCATCTAAAAGGTGGACTGTGGTGGACATTCTTCATATTGGTCCGCAAGGACTTATTGTCCAGGTTATAAGCTTTGAGCTTGACTTTAAAGAAAAATCAAATAAAGGAAGCTCAAGGAAGAAGGATGGTCACAATCAGAGATGTGTATAATGCTACAAATAAATGGTTGGTGAAGTAGTGATTTTAAAAAAAAGTGATGAATGAAATCAAATATTCAAATCATTGAAAGCAAAAGGGATAAGAAAACAAATTATTCTCATTGTTAATGTGGGAAAACATTCTGTCATGTGGATAGATAAAAGCAGACATGGTATCCCCTACTAGGAAATACTATCAGAAATGAGGCCCATGATTTGAAAAATTGATAAAGTTAGAGAAGTTAGGTAAGGAAGACTTATAGCAGAGATTGTATCAAGAAGATTAACAGAGCAGCCAGTTTAACAGCTTTCAAGTACAGAACAACACCAGGAGTTCTTATGTAGAAACTATAAGTAATCTAGAAACTCAAGAAAGATGCTGGGTTACGATATCCTGCTGAAGGGGTTGTTGGAACTATAAAAATGACAACAAAGCATGAGGAATAACTTTTGAACTTAGTTATTAAAGCACTAAAATTATACCATATGATTGGATAAAATTTCAGAAACACTCTTGTGGAAAAGAGCTGTCTAAAAACATAGCGTGCTAAAAAGATAAACCATGAAGGAAGAGTTATACAATGCAAACAACACCATTGCTGAAGCTTTTATTGATTATCAGGCTTCATTTCTTCTGATAATACAACAGCCTTACCCAGATGATCACCATCTATCTGCATTCAGGGATCTTTTCTGGTCCAGTCTGTTTGGTGTTCTGTGTTGTACTTTGAAAGGCACTCCCTTTTTAGGCTAGAGATATTTTCTTCTATGATTTGGTTGAAGACATTTTTCCTGGGACTTTGACATGGGTTTATTATCTTTCCTCTATTTTTAGTATTCTTAGATTTGATATTTTATGTTGTCTCAGATTTCCTGGATACTTTGTGGCAGGATTTCTTTAGGTTTAACCCTTTCTTTGACCAAGTGATCTACCTGTTTTATCATGGCTTCAGTACCTGAGATGCTTTCTTCCATCTCTTGTATTCTCTTAGTGAGGCTTGCCTCTGGGTTTCCTGTTCAAGTTTCTAAAAGTTTCATTTCCATATTTCCCTCATTGTACATTTAATTTATTGATTCTATTTCCACTTTCAAGTTTTAAGCTGTTTTTTCACTTCATCCCACTGTTTCTTTGTGTTTTCATAGATTTCTTTAAGGATTTTATACATTTCTCCTTTAAGGACCTTAAATATATCTATATTGTCTATTTTATGGACTTTGTCTTGTGTTTCAACTATGCTGCAATTCTTGGGGCCTATGGTGGTAGGCTTGCTGGGTTTTTATGTAGACAAATTGTCCTTCCTGTGACTGATTAAGTGTTTATGCTGGCATTGATGCACATAAATTTGAGAAGACTGAAATTCTAAGTGCTGATATAGTATTTTTGTCTTTATGGGTGGGTGTTTTGTCCCATGGTTTCTGTATGATATCTGTTTCTCAGGAGTGTGTGTTGGCTGTGTGTTGTCTGGTAAGAAGTTCTTCTTGGATCCAGTTAGATTTCCAGATAAAATGTGTTTCTAGGTTTTGAGAGCTGATACTCAGGAGTGGGGATAGGGTAGGAGATGGGGTACACAAGAATGTCCACTGGAGAGAGTAATGCAGGTTTTTCTTTCTGAATCTGTTTACTCCCCTGGGAATAGGGGCAGAGAGTATAGAATGACCACAGCAGGTTGTCTGCTGCAGAAGTAAAAATAAGACTAGGCATTAGACTTGGAGAAGTAGAGGGAATGGTGAACACCTGCAATTAGCTTACCTGTTCCCCAGCTAAAGTGTCCTGATGGTACCCAGGGAATACATGCTAGAGTTGGAAACTGGGATAGAGCACTGTGTCTGGGGAGGAAAGCTAAGAGGGGGAGATCTATGTGATCCCTGAGAGATGGGGTAGAGAGGAAGGGGAGGACTCAGCAGGTGGTCTGCTGCAGAGATGGGGATGAGACTGGGGAACTGGGCTTGAAGAAGGAGAGAGAGAAATGAAGATCTGTAGTTAGTTTACCTACTTCCCCAGCTTGAGTGGCTTGCAGGCTCCCTGAATTATAATACTTTCTAAAGATGTATTAAAAAGTCACAATCATATTCTCATGTGATATTTTATATTTTGACTAGTTATAGATTATTAGTTAAAAATACTAACTTCTCTGGTAGAGGACTGCAGTTTGGTTCCCAGAAGTAACAGAGTAGCTTATAATCCACTGTAAGTTTAGTAATTCTAGCTTCAGAGGATTCAATAAGAAATTACAATAGAAATTCTGAAATAATACAAAAATAGACTGACATCATGAATGAATGGCTAATCAAGAGTTGGCTACCAAGAATAAATTATTTTTCAAAGAGTTATTTCTGTTTATGTGTGGGAGCATGTGTCTATGTGATCACAGGCCATGTGATTGCACTGCGCAAACTATTAAGGAAAGTCCTGGAGTTGGAGATTCAGGTTGTTATGACTGCCCTAACATAGGCGCTGGGAAGAAAACTTGGGTCCTCTGGAGGAGCATCAACCTGAACCATCCTTGCAGCTTCTAAAACAAACTCCTACATAAGACTTGTCTTTTATTAGCCTCTAGCTTACGTTCATTGTTTAAAATACTGTGCTTAATATTGGCATCTTGTATCATGTGTATGGTTCATTGTAACTATGCTAATGCTTATTACTCCTTTTGTCGTGCCTATAATGGTCCCCTTTTCCTTCCAACACAGTTTGCTACTATTTTTGCCTATTAAGAAAACAAAACGATCTGTGAATTGTATGGAAGAGATGGGGGATGGAAGATTGGGAGGGGCAGGTGTCAGGAGCACAACAAGGAGACAATCAAGGCTGGAGGATCTGGACCCAGGGGCCTGCAAAAACTGATGCACTAACCAAAGACATTGCAGGAGAGAACCTGTTCAGATGTAGCCAATGGATAGCTAATTCTCCATACAGAGAAGAGGAAGGGAGAGCCTCTGATATGAACTCTGGTGCCTGCTATTTGATCCCTGCACCTTGGTGGAGAGGCCCAGTGGGAACACAGAGGAAAGGGATGGAGGCTGTCCAGATGATACCTGTTAGGCTGTGGTCAGATGGTGGGGGGGAAGGACCTCACCTGTCAGAGGTCTAGGGGAGGGAAATATGGCAGAACAGGAGGGAGAGTGCAAACAGGAAGCTAAGAGTGAGGTGATTGCAATCGAGATGTAATGTAAATATAATAAAAATAAAAAGGTAGTAAAGAGGAAAAAAGAAATAAAAAAAAGATGCTATTTATATGAAAAAAAAAAACCTATACTTGTTATAATGAGTTTGGTTTATTTTATTTAACTCTATGATCTATCGTCCCACAGATTTTTCTGTGCATGTCAGAATTTTATTGGTATTTTTGAAAAATAATAATCCATCACATATGTGAAACGCATTTTTAATGTGGCATCAAAGCTAGTTCTTCAAGTTCATTATTATGGAAAGGGAAGAAATATAAATACGAAAATACAGGAATTTTTTTTTTGATTCCTCTAACATATAGAAGCTAAGTGGCTATGAAAAGTGACACAGCAGTGTCACATGGTTATTCTATGTTTGATATCAAGGGACCACCACAGATTTACACAATGGCCAGTTTACATGCCCTGCAACATCACATAAGTTATTCTCTTACTCATCCTTACAAGCATTGATTGTCATTTGTTTCCCTAGTGATGCCCATTTTTCCAGAGGTAGAGATTGTATTGTAGGGATATTTTGACAGTGATAAACTTTTCCTGTAAGTGATAATTTGTAACTTTAAATTATAAGTTCATCTTCCCCCAATCTAAGGACACAGTCCCTCACCCACTTCTATATACCAAAGCTATATTCATAGCTCCTTGAGCTTTAATTATATAATGTCTTAATTATGAAAAATATATTTTAACGTTGCTAACAAAAATTAATGATTTTTCTTTCATCCACATATAGATGAATGTATGGATGTACATCCATGTATACAACACAACAGAAAAAGCCAAGAAACCTTACTGACCAGTGCCCCTTATTTACTTTTTAAAAACATTTTATTTTATTAATTTATTCATATTACATCTCAATGGTTATCCCTTCCCTTGTATCCTCCCATTCCTCCCTCCCTCCCATTTTCCCCTTACTCCCCTCCCCTATGACTGTGATTGAGGGGGACTTCCTTCCCCTGTATATGCTCATAGGGTATCAAGTCTCAAACCCCTACCCAGATCTAGCTAATGGACAGGTCATTCTCCACAGTTGAGTGGAGAGTCGGGTCTGACTTTTACACGTACTCTGGTGCCTCGTATTTGACCGTGTCCCCTGAATGAGGAGACCTGGGAGCACTCAGAGGAAGGATAGCAGGCCCCTTAACAATGTTCTTTTAGAAAATGTAGAATTAAAAAATTATGTTACCACTATTTTTAATTTTGTTCATTTAAATATTACTAATATTTAGGAAGGTAAACCCTTGTCTCTGGTTTGACATTGACTAAATGTGGTAAATGAAAAGAGGGAGAATCTCTTTAATGTTTGTATTGTTTGTCTGATACGAGTCCAATAGTCATAAGAGAGGCTTCCTCCAATTGCAGGTAGGAGTAAATGCAGAGACCCAAAGCTAGACATAAGGAGAGAAAGTCTAAATTGAGGGTCTCCATTGGGTTCTTCCCTTAGCAGATTTGAGAACCCTATGGAAGAAGGGGAGGGAAGATTATAGGATTCAGAGGAGATGAAAGCTACCAGGAGAACATGGTATGCTGAATGAACTATTCGGGGCTCACATGGCCTCACAGAGACTACAGCAGCAAGCACACGCTTGCAGGGGTCTGCACCAGGTCCTCTGCATATGTTATAGTGGTTAGCTTAGTGTTTTTGTGGGACTTCTAACGATGGGAACAAGTGTTTCTCTGACTCTTTTTGCCTACTCTAGGGAATGGTTTCCTCTTTTGGTTGCCTCGTTCAGCCTCAATATGAAGGCTCTTCCTTTGTTTTATTATATCTTGTTTTGTCCTTTGTGTCTGCCATCTTTTAGAGGGCCGTTTTTAATCTGAAGAGGAAATGGAGTGCGAGAGGGTCTGGGGGAGATGAGAGGTGAGTGTAGCTGAGACGAGCGGAGGGAGAGGAGGGTGATATGCATGTGTTATATGAGAGAAGAATTGATCTTCTTTCTCTTTTTAAATTTATAGTTTTTACTTTGTGCACTTTACATCCCGATGGTAGCCCCTCCATTGTCACTTCCCGATCCCACTTTTCATGTCTCATACCTTTTCTCTCCCTCCCCTAGTCTTCTGAAAGGAGAGCTCTCCCCTCCTAACACCTGAGATAGATATTGCAGATGGGTGTGGATTTGGGGAAGGGCAGGAATAGGAGAAATCAGATGGAGGAAGACAATACTGGGATAGACAACTGGAATTGGAGGGCATCATGGAGATGAACTAGAAGCCTAGACCAATTGAAACCTCCAAGCATATCTGAGGGTTATCCTAGCAAAACCTCATATTGTATTGCAGGATACAAGTTCTGAGGTGGCCATCTTCTATAACTAGGTAAGGCTTCCAGTGGAGGGATGGGAACATCAACCCATAAAGTCCTATAATTATTTCCTGCCTGCAAGATGTGCTGGGGTAAAAGTAGCTCAGAACATGTGGGAGTGGCCAACCGATGACTATGAAAGACCCATGTCACAAGAGGAAGCCAGTGCCTACACAGGGGCCAGAGTCTGGATAGCTCAGAGACATAGGATAGAACCAAACACTACCAGAAAAAAATTAACTACTTAATTAAACAATAAATGAAAATATAAATAAAAATGTGTATACATATACATACATAAAATAAAAGCAATGAAAATCAATGAATTGATACATTAATGATGCTTTGTTCTACTTGTAGGCTGGAGCCTAGCATAATCGTCAGAGAAGTTTCATCCAGCAGTTAATGGGAGTAGTTATAGAGATCCACGGCAAACCTGCAGAAGAGGACAAGAAAGGACTGTAGGGGCAAGAGGAGCCTAGGACACCACAAGAGAAGAGCTCACAGAACCAAATAAGTTGGTCTCAAAGGGGCTCAGAGAGACTGAACCTACAATGAAGGAGCTTTGTGGGTCTGAGGTAGGTCCTTTGCATATATGTTATGGTTATGTAGCTGTGTGTTCTTGGGAACACTTAGCTGGGTTTGGTTACTATTCCTGGGAGGTCTGCCGTTTTCTGAAGGATAAGGATGGAGGAGTGGATTGAGGAGGGAAGATAGGTTGGAGGAGTGGATTGAGGAGGGAAGATAGGTTGGAGGAGTGGATTGAGGAGGGAAGATAGGTTGGAGGAGTGGATTGAGGAGGGAAGATAGGTTGGAGGAGTGGCTGTGCAGAGAGAAAGTAAGAAAAACTATGATTGAGATGTAATATATGAGAGAAGAATACATTTTAAAAAGGAAAAATAAATTTACCTCCCAGATTGTGAATATAACAAAGGATAACAAAGCTCTTCATGTATTTTTAATGTTTGAACACCTTCTCTTAATAGGGAACATAAGAATTTAAAGTAGTATTAAACTGCTGGTGGCATCAGAGGAAGGTGAAGCAGCCTACACAGATGAGACCTGATAGGCTGTGATCATATGGTGGGGGAGGAGGTCCTTTTCTGTCACAGAAATAGGGGGCAGGAACAGAGGAAAAGAGGAAGGGAGGGGAATGGGAAGATAAAACTGAGGGGGCTACAATCTGAATAAATTATTTAAATAAAAATGTAAAAAAATTAAAGTGCTATTAAACTGCTGTTGTCAATGTTAATGACATTTCTGTAAACATGATTAGAAATACTCCTGATCTTCCTGAATTACTTTCTGAACCTATGAGCCACAAGAACATTTCTTTATTCACTGATGATCTTGGCAGCAAGTCCCTGTTACGATTATGCTGCATAACGAAGGGCACAGAGCACATGGCAACACTCTGTCCTTGAAGATTCCTCAGTTAGAGCCAAACAAAAATCAAACCTTCCCATGAGATTTCTCTGAAGAGTTGAAACTCTCATATTTTATATGTATACTTACTAGCAGGGTGCTGGAAATTATCCACGCAGATATGGGGAAAGAATTAGTGAGTGCTTTCAGGTCTTATTAGTTTCTTTCCCCCAGTGTTTACAATATAACTATGGAATAGTGGTTTTTGCTGATGAATCTAGGATGACAATCATGCTGGGAAATTTATTAAATGTCCATTTTTTTTTGGTTCTGCTTTATCAGTAGTTTTTATCTCTAGACTGTTACAAAACATATTTTGTCTGTAAATAGTTAAAAACATACAATAAGAAAATGCAACCAAGAACCAAAAGCCATCTTTATTATGGGTAACATTCATATACAATTTTCTCAACTTTATTTCTTCAAGGCCAGGCTTTACATGTTTGCTCTCTAATGTATCTTTTGGGCAAAGTAAATATTGCACCTCAAAGATGAATCTTTTATACTAAGTCATGTTGGTAGAAAAAGGTTAGTTTGTCTTGTTTCTGCTGTTGATATTTTAGGAGAATATATTATGAAAACAATTTTTGTACTGCAGAAATAAGTAAGGTTCTGTTAAACTTCAGTTTTATTTAATTTAATCTGCTTTGAACCTTTGTATTATTTGTTCTACTAAAATGTTAAAAACTAGTTCACAAAGTATTAAAATGAATAGACACTGGAAGCAAATTGTCAATTTCTAGCTTATGAATGCTAAGGATTACATTTTATGAGTATATTGAGATTTGTTATTCTGATTTTTTTCATGTCTATAAAAATTTCCATCATTTGTGAAACAGACATGTGTTCAGAACATAAAAGTCAGTTAGAAGGTTGTTCCTGTGGCATTTTTTTTTTTTAACTCATGTGCCGCACTTGCAAAAAACACTTTCTTCCTCCTGCCAAAAAAAAAAAAAAAAAAAAAGTCTTTTTACAGGATAAACACATCTCTCTAACTTGGTAAACAAGACATAAAAACAGTAACAAAATCTTAAATATAAGCAGAAATAATAAGAAAACCAAGTCAAGAACAAGAGAACTAGATCCATGTGAGCCAGGAATACTGCTGGTTTGAACCTAGGTGATAATCTGTTAAAAGGAGATTTGTCACCTAGGCCAGACAAGCTGTTCTCAGTTCTTTATGAGGCTCTCCTCAGCTTGTTCACATCCAGCCCACATATCCTCCCACGCGAAGACTTCAAAATATCCACTTTGCCAGGATGATTTTATAACAATTGTAACTCTATATCAAATTTAAGTAGAAAAAAATGCTCCAAATATTAATAATTGAAGAGTTTTATTTAAATTTCTATAGATCTCTTGGAGTTGAGAAGTAATTCTAATTCTTAATTCTAATCTCTTGGAGTTTTTACTTCATGGAAAATTTGAGTGAGGAAAGTTCTTTGTAGGCTAATGTGTTTGTACATTTGATGTGCAACTGTTGGTGATATTTTGGTTAGTCATGGAATATTTAGAAGGTGGAGTTGTGATAGAGGAAATTTGTCACTGGAGGTGCATTTTGAAGGTTTATAAAAACTCAGGACTTTCTGTTCTTTCTGCTCTTGCTCATCGATCATCCCCTTTCCTTTCTCCTCTTCTTATTCCTCTATCTGTCCATGTTCCTGTTTGTGTCTCCATATGTCCCTATGTTTCTCTCTGTGTATTTGTCTCTCTGTCTCTTTCTCTCGGTCTCTCTCTTTCTCCTTTATGTGGATAAAATGTAATAAGCTAGCTTCCTTCTCCCACTGTCATTCCATGTCTCACCTGGTATGATAGACTATCCCTCTGGAATTGTAAACCGTGATAAATTATTCCCTACGTTGTTTGTGTTCATAATGTTTTGTCCCAACAACAGAAGGTAGTGAGTACACTCCAGGAAATAAAATTATCCTTCTTAGTTAAAGATACGTGCCTTCCAAAGAAAGCCCAGAACTGAATATATGTTTCAACCTAAAACATTTCAGTTTTTATTTGCAAAACAGTAACGAATACTTCCTAAACTACAGAAATGGTGTCCAGCATGATCATTCAATGGTTTTTGTTTGTAATCCTAGCACTTGAGGTCTGGAACAGGAACATGGCCATAAGTTTGCAGCCATCCAGGGTTATTCAGTGAGTTTGAAACTAGTTTAGACTACAGAGTAAGACACTGTCTTAAAACACATCTCTTTCCCTGCCCTGTATCATAACCATATTCTTTTTCTGTCTGTCAGTTATCCACCAATCTGTCTATCTACAAATCCATAAATTCTTGGTCTATACAGTGAGGACCTGCATCAGGAAGTAAAATAAAAAATAGATATGGAAATGCCAAAGGAATTTTTTAATTTACTCATTTTCCATCCCAATTGTAGCCTCCTCCCTTGTCACCTCTTGACCCCCACCCTACCTCCCTCATGCCCTCTTTCCCCCTCCCCTAGTTCTCAGAAAGGAGAGCCCTTCTACCCTAACATCTGATCTCAGCCAATCAAGTCTCATCTGAACTGCTTGTATGCTCTTCCTCTGTGGCAACAAATCCAGGCAGGGGAGGGTAGGGGGTGCTGCAGGGACTCATGTACAAACAAAGGATCATGTATGGTGTCGACCTAGACACTCTGATTAAATGTAGAAGAAAAGGAAAATAATTTAAGGTGTCATCAGAACATAGTCACACCAGACTGATTGCCATTACTTCGCAGTACTTTATTTGTAGTTTCAAATGATTTCCGTATATCTTCTCTATTTGACCTGTATATCTGTAGAGAAAGTTTAAACTTTCAATCTTCATGGAAAAGATGGAGATATTCGCTAACTGAAATTTTGTTCAAATACTGTTGGAAATATAGTTTATAAGTAAAGTGTGTCGATGATCAATGTATGTTTTATGTCATGTTTAAACTGTTTGACACAATGAACAAAGAAATTTATGAGGATTTTATATCATATCAATAAGTAACAAAACTTCCCCTTAGGATTCTGATCTGCAGGGTACACAGACATTTGCAAACAATTCTTCTGAATTATTTTCTCAGCAAAGAAATGATGTTTTGCAAAAGGCAGTATTTTTCCTCCCAGCTGACTTGCTAATGGACCATACACCAATCTGGGTTGTAGAACTGGGGAAAGAAAATTGGAGTTCAGGAAAAAAGCTATTATACAATCAGTGAAGAAAAAATTATTGAATATGTAATATAGCACAGATATCATTCTTTATCTGATTGACATACTACATTAACTCATTTTCAAGGAGAATCTTATACCCAGAACTCCATGTTTGTGTGATGAGAAAAGGAACAGTGCAGTGATTAAACAATTCTGGATGTCAAACCATAATATTTTCCATACTAAAATAAGCTTACGCAGGTACCAAAGCAGTTGCATAGGCAGGGAGGGGGTCAGGTATTCAGAATAATCCTCAAGCTAATTTGTGCCTGGATTCTGTCCAATAACTACGCCTCAATCTTCTTGGAGGACAGATGGCAGGAACATCATGGGCCTGGCTCAGTACAGCCTTTAACACTTCTTAATCAACTGTGAATGTCCTTTCTGGATTCTACACAGCTGAAGGTAGTTATAAGGAAATAGAGAAGGGGGCCCTGATCTCTGCAAGGCAAATGGAGTGGAGAGCACTACGTCCATTGCTGGGGGATAAAATAAAATAATAAGGAACAGACAGCTGCATTTTCTAATAATCTTAGCAAATACTTGCTCAGAATAAACCCTTGAACCAAAGAAATGTGTTATATATGCAAACGTTTTATCTCCAGAAATTGGCATTGAAATTGCCATATTGGTCTTAAGTATCACATCTGTTCCTCAACTACAACTGGATACTACAGGAAAATCAAGACTAAAATTATTTTGTTACAATATTGTTTGCCTCAACAAGAAAGAAGTGGTAAGCTTTCCAACCATTCCATACAAAACATTCTTTCCTGCAATTAGACCATACCCACATTGCTACTTAGCCTTCAGCACAAGCTCCCGTGCAATTATTCAATACTAGGTTGGAATTTCTTGGAATATTAAATCCTCAGGGCCTATGATTCCCTTCCAGATTTTCTAGAAACCAACTGAAGAATTTCCCAGCAGAATGAAGTGGACAAAGTAATAAGTCTGGGTTGCGTTAAGCCTCCTTAGGTTGATGATGCTATAATGTAATTACTTGTTTAGCTATTCATTACCTAAGCAGAATCTGTTTCAGGGAAGGAACTGTAAATTTTTCTCTTTTTATCACCAACAGAAGAAACAAATCCAAGCCTCCAACTGTACATTGCTAAATAACTGGGGGCAAAGAACAACGTGTTAATGCATCCTTCCCTATGTTAAGGTCAAGAATCTCTATGAGAATGTGTGTACTACATGCCACACCCTTTGCACTGCATAGGTATTCTGGTCATTTTCTGCCAAAACACGAGAAGATTTATTGTTTTTTCACACTATACTATATTTTTCTAACAAATCTATTGGGAAACTTAATTATATAACAATTTATTTAATAAAGAAACAAACACCTATTTGCAATATTTTGTTTGTTTTACTTGTTTTGTAAATCTTTTAATCCCTCTCTTCCCTCCTAATTTACGTGAATTTCCAGTTTTCAATTTATCAATAAGTTAATTATTAACCTCTTCAAGTAAGTCTACACTTTTTAAAGAATCAAGACTCTGGTTGTTTTAAAAGTATGTTTTTAAATTGTATATCATTTTAAAATTCAGAGTTAACTGTGTTTTTGGTATATAAATCAGATATCTTATCATTCTTTCCTCATTTAATTATGTTTACTTTTTCTTACAAATATAATGATTAAGAAGAAAAAAACGTAAAAATTGTACATTGATTTTTATTCTGTGAACAATTTAAGAAGAGGAGTTAAAGAGTGTGTGAAGATTTTTGAATTTTTATTCTCCTAATCTTTATCATCATGTTGGGGAGTAATTAAGATTTCCAGGGTGGTTGAAATAATTAGCAAATCTCTCAGATAGCACTTCACCTCCAGAAAGCCACACCACTTCTAAAACACTTTATATCTCAATGCATCCTTACTGATTCTTTGATAACTTAATACTTGGAGAGAAATTTGATTAATGTATATAGATCTGTAGAATATCTTATTTTCATGAGAAGTTGCCAGTCCACAAGAGGAAAAGAAAAAATTACTGGTACATTAGTTACTTCTCTTGATGCTGTGGCCAAAAACCTGATGAGAAACAAGTAATGCAACAAATAGTTTATTCTGCCTAACAGTGTGAGGGTGCAGTTGACTGTGATAGAGAACCCATCGATTCAGGAACATGAAATACCTGATCATGTTACGTTCAGAGTCAGGAAGCATAGAGAGAGAAGAATACTTGCCCATAGCTAGAATTTGTTTCTTTTCCCTAATTCTGGCACCTCAGTCCATGGAATGGAGTTCCCATTGTGCATACATCTTCTGATACCAATTCAAACTAGTTAAGCATGACCTGGTTATCACTCACAGGCATGTCCAATATTTTGCCTCCTAAGTGTTTCAGATCTGTCAAACAGATAGTCAAATCAACTGTCAAAATGCCATTGTAAAATTAAACCACCATACGATTTGTTATCTGATACAAATTCTGAATAAATTTTTTCTGCCCAACTCCTAATCCTTTCAAAACATTTCTATCCTAAGAATAGTCTGTTAACCATTATTTGAGAGTTGTACAGATAGCTCCAAGGTTAAAAGTACACACTTCATTTGTAGAATATACAGTTTGTTTTTCAGTACCCACTTCCAGTACCTCACAATCAACTTATAACTAATTTGACGACTTTTTTGTCTCTGCGCTTACCAGCACTCATGTGTGTGCTTGAGCACAGGCATGCATATGCACACACACACACACACACACACACACACACACACACACACACAATACATACCCTACAAATATTTATAATTCTATATAGCTTAAAGAAGAAGAAAATGTCGTTTACTCCTGCTGTTGTTTGCCTTGAATTTCGCTTTCATTTTAAAGAATTGTTATTCTGGAATTATATAAATATTACATTCATAGTGATTTGGCCATTTGTATTTGGCAAACGTGAAGTAAACAGCTTTCCTATCTTGTTGGGTCTAAATTTCTGAATGGAGATTAATATCTATCATATCTCATTCTATTAATTTAAAACATCGATCTTGATCTAAAAACATCTTAACCCCTAACCTACTAAGCTTAACTGAAAGACTAAACTATCTGGCCTTCAACTCATCAGAGACTTGAGAAGGGATAAAACTAAATACCTGAATGAACCTGGAGTGTGGGTTAGCAGCTTCTAAGATGAAAAAAATGGCTGTTTACTATAGATAATATTTGTAAGAATAAGCCAAATTTAAAGATAATCATTTAAGTGATTACTGAAGATCCTGAAATAAAGAATATTTTGTAAAAAAAAAAAAAAAAAAAGAATTGTTGTTCTTTAACTATGTACCTCCTTGTCTCCAGAAATTTCACACTGAATCATTAATCCTTCTTCCCAAAGATTCAATTTCCTTATTTTTGTATTATTTACAAAAATATCCTAGAAGATAGATACACATCCTAATGACATTGTATAGGAACTGGAACAGTGTCAGGTGTTCACTAGGTATGGGGGAAACACTAAAATTAAAATACAAAATTTTATGGAGTAGGTGGAGATGAAAATAAATGTACAACAATGAAACACATGTATTTTCCTTTTGCATCCTAAGCACTATAAAATCCTATCCCAGCCTTATGTATTTATAAAGGTAATCAAAATAATGACAATATATAGAGTTTCTTTTTTTATATCAGAGTTATATCATAATGTTTGAAAGTTATTCTGAGTGTCTATTTTAACCCAATTTTTATATACAGTGAGGTAGTGACTCACTAGCAATTTCACATTTCTGGCTTGTCTTTCTAGAAGTGATTTTTACTGTAATGTCCATACAGGATAAGGTAGATATTGTGTGATTTAGTTTAGAATCTGTAAAAAGTGAATTGGCACACGATGAAGCCATTTTTGCTCTCAGTGTCACCTGAGAAGTTTATAGTAATAGGACAAAGATAGCCATGGCTGCTGTTGGATGCAGGGCCTGACAATGTACTATAATCATAAAAATCTGTCTATGACATATATTCCCTTTATAAAATAACAACAATTGGTTGTAGATAGCCTTTCATTTTAACTAATAATATATTTTTTGCTTACGTGTCAACTTTCCCTGTTTACAATGATCTGTGAAAGGGCAGGATTAGGCTTGACACATCAGACACTCCAGGCACCCAATGTGTAAAACTTATTCACAAACACTTTACTAAATTTACTTGTCAATGCCCATACTGAGTGGCACTATTGAGTAAAATAAAACACTGCTTTGCCATATTCTGGATATTAATTTCTCAATATCCACATTTTCAATCTCTAAGAACTGGCGATTCTTGTGATAATTTCACCCTTGTAGAATTTCTGTGTATAGAATAGGCCAAATGTCTGATAAGCTTTGTGGGCAACTTAAAACACACTTTGTATCACCAGTCATTGTGCCCTGATCTCTGTCACAGAGCCTGATGCCTAATAAATAGCCACATTTGCATATTAAAAATACTAATTCAAAAATATTGTCGAGCAAAGAAATGCTCTATATAACCTTTCAATATTCGTATGCTAGTAAGAACTAAAAGCTAATCCTGTAATCACATGGTGAGGGAGGAGGTCCCCTTCTGTCACAGGTCTAGGTGATGGGCATAGGGTGAAAGGAGAGGGAGGAGGGACAGGAAGATACAAGTGAGGGGATAACAATCGAGATGTAATCTGAACAAACTATTTTTAAAAATGACTTTGATGTGAAAAAAGATTCAAGATCTTTATTAGTTAATTTTCTGTTGGTATGATAAAATACCATGAGCAAAGGTGATTTATGGAAGAGGGTTTTGTCTTGACTTATGGCTCCAGAAAGAGAAGAGCCCGTCCTGGTGGAAAGGCATGACAGCAAACAGCAGGCAGTGACAGAATGGGGAGACAACAGCCCACACCTTCAAAGAAGGAAACAACCTGGAAGGGCCATACATTTTAAATTTTTTTTTTATATAATTTATGAATGAAAGAATAATTTCATGTGCTTTGGTGTTTATTGTGCATGTATGTCTGTGAGAGGGTGCAAGATCTTTAATTTATAGACAGTTGTAAGCTGCCATGTGGGTTCTGGGAATTGAACCTGGTTCCTCTGGGAAAGCAGTCAATGCTCTAAATCTCTGCGCTATCTCTCCAGCCTAATTTTTTTTAATTATTAAAGCCTGCCCCCAGGCTATAAGGCATTACTTTCTCCCCCAAAATATGAATAACTCAAAGCTTCCCAAAGTGCACTATCAACTGGATTGTTGAAGTATCTGAGCCTATAGTGGACATTTTAATTGAAAACCATTACAGAGTTTATAGTATCACAGACTTATGAAGCCAATGAAGAAATCCGCTGAGTGACGAGCAAAAGATAGCATACGACGACTTCTTTAATAACAAAAGACACAAGAATGTGTAGAAAACCAAGGCAGGGGATATAATGCAACATGGAACAATGCATTCAACAGATGACCTTTAAGCTGCGTTTTGAGGCTCAGTTGGGTAGGAATGATCTATTCTGAAAGAAAGAACTTCAAAGGAAATATAGTGAAATCATGTTGGCTGCAAAGTGACATGGCACATTCCCGTAAGTGAACAAGAAGCATTTGGATGCACTTATCTGTCTGGATGTGCAAAGGTGTGTCACTTACAATTTTACAAATCAAAGAGGCTTCTTTTGTAGATCCAGCAGAATAAAGTACAAGACTAGATACTTTAGTGCTATTGTAGAACTTAGAAGGAATCTTACTGCATTGCATTTTTTAAATGTTACATTTTATGAGTACTATTAATGTAAAACCTTTTTTATTATTAATTCTATGGAAGACACCAGTGTACTATTTTCTTACATTCTTTTCACTGCATACTCACTACTGCTCAGTGACAGATTAGTAATTTCTTAAAATATTTATATAAAGTTTAGAAAAATTTTAGACATATTTCTAATGTACTTTGCTGAAATATATCTGTATTGTAGTGGTTTATAAGGTTTAGTTTTATTTTTTCAAATCCTAACTGATATACCAGAAGTTGAAATATGCAATTCTCACTATGGTTTTTACTCTGGTCATGATGCCGTTTTTGTCAAGAAGAAGAAGTCAGAGAATTCCACCCAGATTTCATCATCTTCCCTGAATATTCAGCTCAGCCTGCTGAAGTGTTCCCTTTTCTCTAGATCTGTTCTGCATATAAATGTCAGTCTTACAAAATGGAGACCTGTGGTCTTATTAGTGTGGCTATTTCCCTAGGTTCAATCTTACCAACAAATAATATTAATGAGCAACTTACATTGAGTGTTTACTATACTACAGATCTCACTGTGTTTTATAGATTTTCCATGATCTTGGGAGATTGTCACTGATACTATTTGTGTTTTATGGGTCAATTAAGACACAGAGAAGTTTTAAAAATCAAATACAGGCAGTGCATGCTTTAAGCTGTTAAGCTGCTTCTTAATGAACCAAAGTGTAGGCAACTGTTAAAAATCACTAAGCGAAAGGCTTGAGATGATGAGTATGCACTAGCACACAATTTGTAGACAGAAGCCCTTTGGAATGCATCCCGAACATATTGAATTATTAGGTTGAATTTCAGCCCAGTTCCAAGCATTGAAATTCTGTAACTTTTTGTATGAAAACAATTTCAATGGGTGGTAATTTTAAAAAGTAATCCTTCTTATTTTCTGTCTCATTTACTCCTTCCTCCCCTTTTCTTTCTTCATGCCAATGTTGCCAAGCACTCCTCAGCATTCATATTTTTATTAAAATGTTTTAAACATAATAATGTCTGACATCACTGAGCAGACTCTGCACTCTCATTTCCTAGAGGGTGTCCGAAATGTTGCCAGTGTCTGTCTGTTGGTTACCCAACTGTTGCCTCGGTGCCACACACTATCATCAATGGGTACAAGAGGGTCCTGGCCTTGTCTGTGGAGATTGACTACACCTTCCCTCTTGCTGAGAAGGTCAAGGCCTTTTTGGTGGATCCATCTGCATTTGTGGTCGCTGCCCCTGTGGCTGCAGTCACCCCAGCTGCTCCTGCTGCTGCAGCCCCAGCCAAGGCTGAAGCCAAGGAAGAGTCTGAGCAATCAGATGGGGATCTGGGATTTGGTTTCTTTGACTGATCACCTCTCAAAGCAACCAATTCAGCCAGCTTAATTTGAGAAACACGGGAATAAAGGCATACTTCTCTTAAAAAAAAATAATGTCTGAACTGGAGCAAATTCTACTATTTTGGAGCTAAGGGGATCCTGGCATGTTGGCATGGTTTTGAGGTAATACTCTGAGATGGATGACGGTTTTCCTCTGACTTTAAAACAACGACTATGGTAAAATTCACTTTTTTATGCGGTAGAAAGTTTCATAGTCTTTTGTTGTGTTACATATCTAAGCCTCACAATATCTTCAATGTTTTATTTTTAACATAAATTATGCTTCTTTGTTCCACATTGATTTGCTCCCTACATATCTACACTTTGTCACCTTAAAAGTGTTGTTTAAATAAAAATAAGTTTGTTCTCATTTATAAAAATATTTCAGTTCATCCTTTGGAAGTTTCTTACAATATGTTTTTAATCATACTAACCTCCTACTCCTCCACTACTTGTTCATAGATCTATCTCTTTTCCACAACTTCATGGCTTCTCTCTTCCTTAAGTAGCTCATAGAGTTAAATTTGTTCTGCCCTTATATCTCTGAATGTGTGGACTTACAAGGGGGTATGGCTGACCCGGCAGGGGCTAATCCTTGAAGACAACTGCTACTTCCTCCATCCAAAAACACTTAACATCCATAGTGCTTCGCTTTTGATCGGAAGCTTATGAATTCCATCATTCTCATCCTAGAATGTGGACTGCATTGATCGTGTGTGGGTTTTATGCAGACAGGCACGGTTACTGTAAGAACGGAGTAATTCTTTCTGGCTCAGAAGACACTGTGTTACTCTAGCCTTCTGAACAATGACCATTGCTGCTGTTCCGTGGGTTCACAGCTTGTGGAAGACTATGATGATGTTTTTCCTCCCAGTAGCCTGAATGACTCCTTCCATAACCACGAAGATAGCCACTAAGGAGGATCTTTCTCATAAGTAACAACTTAATTTCTCCATATCCTATAACAATATGTGTGGTGTCAAGATTATGAAAACAAAGAAAAGAAATAACATAATAATGTGGGAAATGGAGATCTCTCGTACACAGTGGGGGGAAGGACACATTGGAATAGCTACTGTGAAAATCAATATTGTGTGCCACAGAAAACTAAACATAGATATAACAACTATATGAACCCAACTGTGCTTGGGCTAAACTACTGGCTATATTAAAATAATCTGTTTCCAACCATAGATACACATTCTTATTCATGTTCATCGCTGCTCTATTCACAATGGCTAGAGTACAGGAAGAGCCTAGAAGATCTTTGACTGAAAATTGATAGAAAAAATGCAATGCCATGAAATTTTATGCAGCTAGGAAGAAAAATGAAATAAAAATTCAAAGTTAAATGGATGGTGATGAAAAACATTATACCAAATAAGGTAACCCAGTTTTAGCAAAAAAAAAAAAAAAAAAAAAAAAAAAAAAAAAAAAATGTCCTCACTTGTATGTGGGTCACAGCATTGAACCTTTAAATTGGTATTTTTAGTTGGAAGTACTTGCAGAACCAAGGGACTAGAAAGTACCTTGAATAAGAAAAGCAGAGAAAGACCGCATGGGAGGAAGAATAGCAGAAAAAAGAAGGTATGAAAGGAAAAAGGGAATGATGGAAGGGAGGGAAACTCAAACCAAGCATGTGAACCAAAAGGCTCAGGACTTCAGAGCATGTTTATTCTTTCAGAGGACCCAAATGCATTTTCTAGTATTCACAGCTCATAAAACCCCAGACGCAGGAAATCTATATCCTCTTCTAATATTCACAAGTCACCAGTACTAACCTGCACGTACACACACACACACACACACACACACACACACACACACACACACACACATTTAATAATACATAAAATAAATATACATATTTAAATATATATTTTAAAATCTACAAATAAAAGTACTCACAGTCTCATAGTAGGGGTAGAAGTTGAAAGGAAAATGAATTATTTTTTATTATTTTCTCTTGAGATGGTAGTTATATAAAGATGTGGATTAGGACATATGTATATATCCACATATGAATTTATTTTGTCATCTATATGCATATGTATACATATACATACACACATGCATATGCACACATACACACACACACACATTTAAAATATGTATTTGGACAACTTAAAAATAATGAAAAGACTATTTTTCAAATTGTCCTGTCTGTTTTCCTAAGAGGTTTCACCTTCATTAGCATGTGGAAAAGTGGTTGAGTTATTTAGCTTCTGCATCTTTTGTCTTTAGTGGTGGTTGTAAAATATCTGGTCTATTTTATTTTAGAAGGTCACTAGTTCTGAGAACACTGTGCATTATTTTATAAGCTAGGAGCAATTTAAAAGATCCATTAGGCACACTTTTTGCTTCCAGGCCATTAAGCTTGGCAGGCTTGCCAGTCAACTCTTAAAAATGAGCTGTGAATGAGGTCAGTGGCTCCTTAACCATTTCCAGATTCCTTCATTGGAATCTTCAGAACTGTGTATACTGCTCACAATATAATATCCGGTGACCATTTAGTCTAACTTACATGCTTTAAAGCACATGTTATAAACTCAAAACTATTTAAAGAACAAATATATAGAAGTAAAATAACCTATAGCTGAACTGTATTTTTTTTTTTTTTTTGTAGTTTTTTGTTTTTACAGTGCATGCTTCTTATTTTCTTTCTGCTCTTTCTGGGAGCCACAAAAGCAAAGGCTTGGCTTCCCAAAACTGATATAAAACAAGAAAAGGAAAAACTTGCCTCCCACATGAAGGTCCCAAAGCAGTTTCCCATTGCAAAATGCAATTAACAAATTCATTTATAGGAAATATTACTAGTTTTGCTAAGATAAACGCCAGTACACATTTCCTTATCTTGTCAGCAGTAAGCATAAGTCCCTTCCTGTTTTGTCTTATTTTCAAATAACAAATCATGAAAATATTAATCATCCTAATAATACTTCTGAAATCTAAAAAGTCAACCTTATATTGCCCGTAGAAATTAATATCAAAATAATGTTCCTTGACGTTCTTATAAAGATATTAAGAAAAATACCACTGAAAAACCCTAGTGAAGAAACATTTCTGAAGAAATGTGATCTGAGCTCCTTGCTTTCAGCACTTACCGAAGGTCCCTATTCTTAGTACACTACTCCCCCTGTTTCTGATGATGGTGCGGACCCATGATCCCATATGCTGCACAGATTATGACTTCTAGATCTAAAACTAGGTCAACTGGTCAATTTATCTGGACAAATAATAAACTCATGAAGGGAAACTACTCTAGAGATTAGACCTCAAGTACCTATGATATTCTCAGAGGTGGCTGCAACCTGAATGGGAGGAAGATGGCAAGACTCAATTTTGAGGGTTTCAGTCCAGGGAATGGGAACAGAACGTTGACTCTGAACAGCCTCTGGATTCAGGCCTTTTTACTGACATAGTATGTTCCTCCTAGGTATGATGCAGGAGATGTTGTAACCCCACCACTGGGTGGTCTCCAGAAGGAAGGATACATTGGCAGTCCAATAACATAACTCATAAATGTAGTGGTGAGAGCAGAAGTATAAGTGATTGACTCTGGAGAAGTGGAGGTACAGGGGGGATATGCTTCTAGGAACCTAGGTGTAAGCACAGCTTGGTGGTGCACGCCTTTAATCCCAGGACTTGTGGAGGCAGAGGCAGGTGTATAGCTGTGAGTTTGAGGATAGCATGGTCTACAGTGTGAGTCCAGGATAGGAAAGGCTACACAGAGAAACTCTGTCTTAAGCCTCCCCAGAAGAACCTATGAGTAGAATCAGATCCTTAATCAGAATGAAGAAAGTTCACAACACATAAGCATTGAACTTTGTAAGTGTTATTTTAGGGAATTTTGACACTTAAGTTAACATTTATACTCATTTCTCCTAATATATCTAGTTTTTTTTTAATATGGTCCATATTGAAAATTCACTTTGTTCAATACTTTACCATTTAAATCTAGTACAACCAGTTTGAAAGAAAACATGACCAGAAATATCAATATTGTATTATCTCCAGGTTAATTGGAAAATATAGTAAATAGAAGAAAAACACACACAAAAAAAAATCTACAGATAATTAAGCACAGAAACAATTTTAAAGAACTAAAAACAAGGTAAAATAAAGGCTTCTAGGAAAACTTGCCTGGATATGTGAAGAGAATTCTTACCTACTTTAGTCTAAATTTCATAATTCTACAAACCAAGAGGTACAATAAACTTCTGCTTTCTGAAAGCATTCTGGGACTTTTTTTCATAGGCAGAAGTAGAGTATAATATTTTCAGATCCTGTAAATCACTCTGATTTGAAACATATAGTTTTACATAAGTCAAATACACAAGATATGCCAATATAGAGTAGAAAGAGATCAATTCTCACTAAGCAATTTCATGAATTTTTAAACAACACAAAGCCATGCAGCTAAAATAGTGCTGTAATTGATTTAGCCTCATAGTGACCACTTTTATTTACAGAGAAAATCAATATGAGTGAGTCACGAAGCTCCTTGAATAGGGGTTTCAATACAGGATGCTATTCAGGAGAGATCATCTGTGGTATGTCTGACTCTGCTTTGCCTATCCATGAAAGAAAACAATAGGTGAAATGGTTTTAGTTTTTTAATAAAAGCTTTCTAAGCAAAAAAAAAAAAAAAAAAAAACAAAAGACAAAAAAAATGAAAGTGTGCATTACAAAGATCTCCAACAAATTGAGCCCCAGTTCTAGGCTCTTTAAATTTATGCACAATATTGGCACTGAATAAATTAACCAACAAATTCCACTATGTATGCTTGGAAGATTTTCCTTTTGGAGTTTTAATATCTTAGTTTGCACGTACAGGGTGTCCTCAGTAAGAGCCGAGTCATGTGGAGTGTGTGTTTTTTCCTCAGAAGTTCGAGCTTGTGGACTTGAAGACAAGGGTGTTGCTGTCAAAGCACTGGGAAAGAAAAGAGAGATAAACACAAAACTCCTACATGAAAATTCCACTGTTACACATCTGAAGTGTTTCTATGTGTGTTCCTCCTGTAAAGTTCAGAACTACCCAGTCTCTTGTTAGGAAACCATTCTCCTTCAACCACCTTTTTATAACTCAGACCTTTACTTCAGAATAAAAAAAAAAACTATGGTACACTCCACTAACTTCAAAAAAGCTTGAGAATGGAGATTTTGTATTCTTCCAGAACCTAGGAGAAAGTGAATGATACATACTGTGTATTGATTAACATTTACTAAGGAACTCTAAATTTGTATATAATTTTAATCAATCCTCAGATTAGAATGCATATCAGTTGACTGGAAACAAGAAGAGGGTGGTTAGAAAAACTTTATGGGGAATACATTGTTTCCCATTTATTACCTTGACATTTGAGCAAAAAACCCAGAAAATCCATATTAGACAAATATTTAACATTGCTACTCAAGAGTCATAGAAGAGAAATATCACAAAACAAGACACAAATTTTACTATTAAAAGCTTGGACTCAAGATGTCTAAGACAGCATCAAGACTCATCTGCAGGATGACTCAAAACATGAGAGCAACCCATATACACACATAAACACCGGAGAAAATGACCTATAGTAGATAAAGGCAGTCTGATTAATGCCGATATTAACATGGGCACATGTTAGAAAGCTAAAATTATATATATATATATATATATATATATATATATATATATATATTGAGATTATTTTTATTAATTTATTCTTGTTACATCTCAATGGTTATCCCATCCCTTGTATCCTCCCATTCTTCCCTCCCACCCATTTTCCCATTATTCCCTTCCCCTATGACTGTTCCTGAGGGGGATTACCTCCCCCTGTATATGCTCATAGGGTATCAAGTCTCTTCTTGGTAACCTGCTGTACTTCCTCTGAGTGCCACCAGGTCTCCCCTTCCAGGGGACATGGTCAAATGTGAGGCACTAGAGTACGTGATATATATATATATATTTAATTTTAAAGGAAGTTGACTTAAGCCCGGGACAAAATGTCCGTATGGCATCAATAGCTAATATTTACTTAGGCAATAGAGAATCAGTCTCCCTGTTAGTGGATTTAATATTTGAGGACAGATGTATTAAATTCCACCCAGGAAGTGGAAACACTGAGAAAAGCAGGCAGAGTCAACATGGCCATCAGTCTGTGTCAGCATGAGGTGCCAGGTGGATGCCTTCTGCACAAAGGTCCTTTTCACTTTGTAACATACATTTACTTTAGTGTTTGTTTAATGTGTGGTTTTGCTTATGTTGAGTGTTTTTCTATGTTTTCAACTTTTAATTTGTGTGTGTGCATGAGTATTTTATGTGTGCACATGGGTGCATTTGCATGCATGTATGTGTTTGTATGTGTGATGGAATATAATTATATTTTATTTAGCTTTTCATTCAAAGAAACTAAATAATCATAATTTATCTGTTCTCAAGTATTTTCTCTGCACTTGAAATTCAGGACATATTTCTTCTACACTGAAAGCTATAACCTATTTTATAGTAAGTTGGTGTTAATGATACTTCTGTTTATGTAGAACTAAAACCTAACAAGTGATAACCAACGCATTCACAACATGAGATAATTTAAAGAGCAATTTCCCAAAGTAAAAGAGTATCATTGCTTGTATTATCCCCTTAACTTTCCTTTTATGGAAAAAGAAAGTGTTTCTAACACATTATTTTATCTTAAACAACTCATGAATATATATTCATTATTTATTTATGGTTTGTAATTCAATCTATTGCTTTTAAATTATTCATTATGGCACTGCAAATGTCACGTCTATCCATATTTATTTCAATACTTAAAGCTAATAGATTTGTCTATTTGTAAGGAGAGATTCAAGGTTTTATGGAGCAGAGTCCCCTGCTAACTTTCTGATGCTGAATACAGTTTTCTCTTCAGTAGCCATATCTGGAACTAGTAATGCTTTACAATTACGAAGGAGTGTTTTTTGGAAAAATACTCAATTCAGGATAAGCTTTTCTCACAGTTAAGGAGTTCCAGTGGAAAAAGAGTGAGGAGACACAGTACATTAATGAATCCTATGGTTTGCAATAAGAGAAATGTCCAAATGCCAAGATGGAAACTAAATGAGCCAAGTAGTTGAACATATGGGCTCAGAACCAATACTTCTGAGTCAGATCTAACTCAGAACACTGAACCATGTCTTTAAGACATCAGTAGTCACTACACAATATGAAGGAGATGCGAAGGCAAGCGAGAGAGCAAGAACTCACAGCCCTTAGCTGTCCAAGTCTCACCTCTCATGGATGGAGGAAAGAAATGTGCATATAAAATAAATGCATATTGTCTTTTCATGGAAATATTCTGCTTTTGATTTCTGAGTTTATTATTTATTAACTTGATGCCTCAAAACTTCTCCATCAGTGTCCAGAGAAAATTACACTGGAAAAAGAACTCTTCCAAGATCAGTGCCTGAACCAGCAGTGAACCATGAGGAATGACTCCTAAGGATGAAAAACTATGATGTGAGAATGGAAGATAGTGTTAAATGTAGATCTTCAAGTTGTAAATCTTCCTGTGTTGTGCTTCGTGTCAAATGAAGAACTCGGTTATGTTCTCCATCGACAGTCATACATATGCTGTTGAAATGACTTCCAAATTAGTGTACCCTTTAGCTAAGCAGATGTGTTCTTTTGATCAAAACATAGAAAGACATCTCTGGATTACATATACTACTAAAATGTGTTAGATGTGTTAGTCAGTGTTCTATTGCTGTGAAGAGACACCATGACCTTGGAAATCCATAGAAAAGAAAGCAATTAGTTGGGAGTTTATTTACTGTCTCAGATACTTAGTCCATTATCATTATGGCAGGGAACATGGCATCATGCAGGCAGACATCATGCTATGGAAGTGCCTGGGAGTTCTACATCCAGAGAGAAATGAAACACAGATTAATACATAATAGTGAAAATTGTTTAGTAGTATAGATAACCCAGAGTCTTCTTTTTCCTGTGTTTTTACCAAAAGGTCATGTCTGCTTGGTTAAAGGGTAAAATTTTGGGGGGAAACCATTTCAATAGAAGTTCTGTGTTTGAAATAGACTTTTTGAAACCCCAAAGCTCACTCCCATTTATACACTTCCTCCAACAAGGCCACATTATTTTATTCTTTCAGCAGGTGCTGCTCCCTGGTGACCAAGTATTCAAACCCATGGGCACATGGGGACCACTCACATTCAAACCATCACACAATGTACTCTCTTGTGAAAAATACCATTGTTAACAAAAATTATTCCAACTAGAGAATGGTTCCCTAACTAGTATTTCAGGGAAATCGCAGGGCCAGTCATGCTTTCCACGCCCACCTTTCTCCTTTGTTTGTTTGTTTGTTTTTTCAGGGTCCTTTTTTCCTACCCTTCTTCAACAACAGAAGAAACACATCTTATGAACTTATAAATTTGGAAAGTTGTATATTTTTCTTGCAACTTCTCTTTGCCCTATTACATACAGTTTTAATTCCCTAAATTACTCATGGAAATGCCTTGTCTTTTCCTATTTGTTTATATGGTCATGCTGTGCAGAAAGCATGGAATGTGGATGCCAACCACCTAAGTAGCCCTTTTCCCCTGCACCATGATATAATACCTGTGGAAATGCCACAAAAGTTTAAATGTTTATTTGTTATCACAATTTCAGAGATTTTTGTTCATACTACTTGCTACTGAAATATCTGAACCTCTGCATGGTAAGGCAGAACACTCTTGCACATAGTGCAGAGTGGAACATGGTGTGTCACCTGCTAGAAGACAAAGCCAGGGAGGGAGACGAAGGCCTGGTACCAAATATAACCTGCATTGCCTCATCTCCCTCAACTATTTCATGTACCTGCCCCAATGTCTAGTGGTCCATTCTGCTAGGAAGTTCTCAAGGGATTTATCCATTGGTCAAATGATTATCCTCTGACAGAATCATCTCTCAAAAGCACCACCATCTGGGGACCTTAGAGACAGGGAATATTGGAGCTGGAGGTGGTACTTCATATCCAATCAATAACTCTAACGAAAGTAAAGTATAGATATGGACAGAGGACACATAGCCATCCACCCACAGAGTAGTCCAAACCTATCACAATGGCAGGACGATTTTGCAATGACAGAGGTGAAAGTAGAACAAAAGCATCATTGTGGGAAAAACCAAATACAGGCCTATGGAGACAGCTGGGTGTGTAGCAAGCTCTTTGTAACTCAAGTAATTAATTATTATTACATTTTCTCAGAGTGTTTTGGTTTTTAAATTTGATTTGTATCACAGGCCAGAACACCTTTTAAATATTCAGAGAAGAGTCTGTGTGTCTGGAATGTATTTCTTTTATGTTTCTCTATGTCAGGCCTGTGCTAAATTTCTAGCAAGTGCTCTTTTTAGAATGACTTTAAGGGATATAACCACTTTGCAATGTCATGTTTAGAATTTCTGTCAGTGCTAAGTGTGCTCACAGAGCATGACTTCCTCATTGCCTTCCAGCCTCCTCCATAGTAACTGCTGTACAAACCTGAGTGGACCCAGCATGACTTCAGGAAGACACCAGGACCAGGGATAGCATGCCCATGGCCTTTAGTGCCTCTTATAAATATATCTATGTGTGCTTCCTTTCTCTGTGGTAAATTTCCAGAAGGGCACTTCAAGAGTACAAAGCCTCAGCACTTCACTGCTTTCCCTCCAGCTGGCTCCTTCCTTCTCTCACTACAGCCTCAAGGGAAGGACAGGAATCTAGTCCATGGCCCAATTGTGTCTCAGCCTCAGAGATAATTCTCATCAAATCCCTTTATTTTAGTTTAATTTATGCTCAACCCAAGGAAGATGAGCTTCACTTTGCTCCAAATATAGAGACAGATTTGTTCTAACATACAAGGATAATCCACATTTTTAAAAAATGTAAATCAAATTTTCATATTGACTCTTGGGTAAAGATAGGACCTTCCATAGTACTTAATGGAAACTGATCTATCACATACCATTTCAAAATAAAAATGCATAACTTATGGTATATTACAATGATTCTAGCATAATACTCATAAAATAACTCGATTAGTCTATTAACTTATATGTTACTATGAATTATTTTAGCCTTAGAAAACCTGTCACAATATAATATATAATCTAATCACAAAATATAATTAGCTCATGTCCATCTCTTAGAAATAAGTCATTAAAATTCAATTTCATATTCTAATTTTTATTAGTTCATTTTATTTTCTCAAAATGATGGCATTAAAATGTAGAGAAACTAGATATTTCACCACTCCACATATGCCAAAGCTGCTGCTAAAGTACTTAGTGAAAGTTGTTCTCTCTCTGAAGCCAAATAAATCTGTGACGGACAAGAGATTACTTTTTTAGAATCATTATCTAGATGCTAGAGTGGGGGTTCAGTGGGTAAGAACACTTACTTCTCTTGCAGAGGATCTGGGATCTATGTGATGGATCACAACCATTTCTAATTCCAGTTTCAGGTAATCTGGTACCCGCTTGTGGCCTCTATGGGTACCAAGCATGCATACAGTGCACATGCACACATGTATTCAAGAAACAACTCATATGTACAAAAACATCCTAAAATGAATAATTATTCTAAATTAATACCACTTTAATAAACCAAAAAAATGTAGACTTAAGTCTTAAGCCTCTTCAGTACAGCATTGAAATATGCCTATGACTAAAACATAATCTTTTATGTATCTAAGCCTTTACAACTAAGATGTATTCTGATTCATAAGCATTCACATTTACAAAAAGGGTTTGTTGAGCTCCCGTGATAGACAGAATCATAGAGTGGCAATAACTAGGGATGGTTCCAAGAGTATTTGTCTTCCTTCACAAGGGGGAGACCTGTGGTAAAAATGACCCTCAATCATCCCCATGACAATCTTCATCCAACAACCAATTTTTGCTGGGGACCATGGGCTATCTTAATGGCTGCACAATGCTATTTTCCTTTTGTAGTAATCTGGCACAGTTTCTAATTAGGAACAAGTAGATATTTTCCTTGGTGAAATGGGTGACAAAAAGTAACCTCATTATAACACTTATTTCAATGTATGCATGATGTGCATGTGTGTATGTGTGTATGTGTAAGTGGGGTGTGTGTGGGTGTAGGTCTATGCACATGCCTGCCACGGCATAATATGGTGGAGGTCAGCATACAACTTTCAGGATTCTGTTTTTTCCTTCTTTCATTAGGGGCTTGGGGATTGAGCTCAGGTTATCAGCCTTGCTGACAAGCTCTTTTTCCTAATGAGCTATCTTTTTATTACCCCATATAATCCAATTGTTACAAACCTCTTTGTATACTCATCCAGGTTGAATAATTTTGAAATTTAATTAGTGATTTAAGTAAATATGTTTTATTACATTTATATGTACATGCTTATGAGCATAAACAAAAGCATCTGGTTAAATAGATATTTATTTGCAATTTATCACAAAATGTGAATAAATTCACAGAATGGGTTTTTGATATAAAAACAGTTTCTTGAATTTCTTTTCTACTATCTGTTCATGTTTTTGCTTTTTCTTTCTCCCCATCCTGAGCTTCACTATATAAGAAAATGATTAAAAATAAAATCTATGCCACTTATTTTTCTGGCTTGGTAACTGTCCAGGAGAGGGAATTAAGATGAATGAAATAAAGAGGTGTGTGTCTTTGGAATTTTGCTAAAGTATATCCATGTGCCACGGGGCTTTAGACATAGGTTCTGATATTGCTTAATGAGATTGAACGGATGGGCTATTAGCAAGGAAGGTCGTAGCCCTGGCAGACCTTACTGGAGGCTCTATATGCATTGTGTCCTTCACTAAATATTGATAGAGTCCCATTTTCTTTTTTCTTTTTTATTATATGAAGAATTACTTTGTTCATTTAAATGATTCCAGAGCGTGCTCTACAAAGTTAAGAAATGTCCAGTATATTTGCAGAAAGAGATGCTCAAAATAATAACGAAGATAATCAAATATAATTGCCACTTGAAAGTTTTCTCCAATTATAAAGTTAACTATTGTATTGGATTGTCTCACTGAACTTCATTTCCTCTGCCAATCAAAAATTCGCCAACTCAGCACCCACCAGATTAAACCCACTATATATCTTGCCAGATTCCACTATCCACCTCTATACTCTACCTCCTAGCATCTAAGACACTTTCAATTTCTGCTCCCTGCTCTACTTAAATAGCTGCTTCATGAAATATTTATCTTTAAGAATGTAGGCAAGATTGTGGACAGATTGAAAACGAGACAATGAAAATGCAGAAAACATTTATTTTCTAGTGACTGTTTCTCAGGAATTGGGCACACATTATCATTACTATTTTTTGTTAGGAAATTTAAAGGGATAGCCAGATTTTCCAAGAGGAAAATGGAATGTGTACTATATAGACTCTTATACCTGTAGACTCTAATATTCATATCAGAAACCTGGCACATGGTAGTATAAGACTTCAAGCTCATTTCTGTAGACCTTCTACTCTCATCAGAATTAAGGAACGACTAATTTTGAACATAGTGCAAAATATTAAAAGTTACAAGTTACAAGACTGATCCAGTAATAAGTAGGGAGGGTGAAACTTATGTCCAGGTGAGGAAACAAAGGATTAGAAGAATACTGTATTCACTATAGATTATATCTCAACTTATGCTGCATTATTAAGGAATGGCAGGTTCTTCTTGTTGGAGAGGACAAAAATATTTTTTATAAGGGAAGAATAACTTTCTAGATAGCACCAGTAACAAGAAACACAAGTTTGTTTCAGATAATGCAGTGGCGTCTTCACTCCTGCTCAGGAAATGCACTATGAAGGCAAGAACAGTTTTGACAAGACCTCACTTTTTTTCCTGGAGATAAGCCATCAAAGCATCTCTAGGATAGGTCTTAGAGATTGTGTTTGTTCCAACGATGTATGACAGTCATTAAATATCTTCTTTCTACTTCGTCTTCAAGACTTGTTTGCAGCTTGTGTCCTGAGAAAACATCTGCATACACTTGCCCACCATGCTGACATCTCACCTCTGTCGTGTTTCCTGTTTATTTTGTACGTTTCACCTTCCTAAGATACTAAATTTCTCTTGTCTCAACCTCTTTTTCTTTTTAATAATAATTTTAACTTTAGATTTTTAATTCCTTTTTTTCACACATACATACAATGTTTTGATCAAAATTACCCCCCCTTCTTCTCCATTCTACTTCCTATGTTATCTATCCAAACTTCATGATTTACTCTTTAGAAACCACCAAACCCATGTGCATAGGTATGGGACTATCGCCTGGATCACGGATAGGCTCTCTGGAGCCACATTGTCAATGAAACTTTTATTCCATCAATAGCCAATAGCATATCAGCTGGTGGGTGACTTCATGAGCCCCTCATTCTTACTGCTGGTATTTCAGCTGGATTGATCTTGTGTCCATGTTGTGCGTGAACTCACAGCAGCTGTGAGTTCACATGTGCAGCTCCCTGGTCATGTTTGGAAAATACTGTTTGGAATATGAATTTTTGTATTCAGTGTAATTGTGTTGAATTAATATCAGTCATTTTATCACTCCTCTTACGTATAATTGCACACATGTATGTATGTGTCTGTGTGGGGAAGTCAGTGCACATGTATGTGGGGAAGTGTTTGCAAATGGGGGCCTAGAAGACAACCATGGTCATCACTCCTCAGATGTCATTTAGCTTTTCTTTTGATATGCGCCTACTTAATGACATGTTGCTCACAACAAGCCATGTGCAGGAGGTCAGTGAGCCTACAGTAGTGCTTCTCGGTGTTGTCTGGGTGCCAGGATTACAAATCTATACTGTGGTACCTGGCAAGATTTTAGATGCACCTTAGGGTTCTGAACTCAAGTCTTCATGCTTTCAATGCAAGCCCTCTGTAATCATCATCCCAGCCTTAAGTACTCAAATTTTACAGGGAATATTATTTTTAAAGAATAAAGTTTTCTTAAAAGAATAAATTAGTATTCTGATGGATAAAGAAAGTAGGGTCTGTATGTTTGTATAAAGTTTGCTGTAGATTCAATTTCTGTTATTTCATTCACAGCTTGACACACGAATCAGACTGAAGTCGACAAGCACTTGAGAATAAAATGTCATCTTCTTCAGAAGATAAAATGTCATCTTGAGCATGACCTAATAAAATTTCTAAACCTCTCCTTGGACTAAAACTTCCAATATTGGATCATCTAGTATCCTGGTCTCTCCTGTCTATACGAATCAGTTCCACTATAGTCCTTTTTCCCCTCTGCCTGTCTCCGTTCGTTCTTATTGCCTTGCGTCCAAGAAAAAGTGATCCATATATTTTTATCTTTTCTATTCAGGACTCTACTTCAAGTAGTAATGTAATATATCAATGCTTGGCAAAATAAAAACTACAGTTGATGCTTCTGCCAGTTGAATACTTAAATGGAATCTCTTGTATATAAATGCTTACATCACTATTGTAGCCAACATTTTCTGAATGGGCACCACTTCAAGATTACTCAAAAGACTAATTATTTTGTTAATTCCTACACATACCCACAGCAAAGTCATATACTGATAATTCTCGATTCTTATAAGCCACCACAGGACATCTGAAGCAAGGCTGCCTAACTCCAGAGCCATTACTCATGCCACTGCTACCGTTGTCCACATGGGTTGTGTTTCATTCAGATGTGATCCCTATTGGAAAGACAGACTTGCTTGGATAGTTACATCAGTGAAATACAGCAAAGACCATTTTGTTAAGAAAAGAGCATGTTTGTTCTGGAGACATAGTTCCTCACACTAAAACAAGAAAAGACAGACTCTGTAAATTAAATCACAATTGCTATTTATTTTGGTGAAGAAGACCAGAATTTACCTGATCAATAGTCCAATAGGTCATATCAGGCACTGTGTTGTCTTGTTACTGTGACAGAGTGTCTAACAGAAGCAACATAGGGGAGAATAGTTTATTGATGCTTCCAGTGGCAGGAGACACAGTCTATTGTGGGACTGTGGCAGGGGAATGAGGCAGCTCTTCTCATTGTATCCACAGGCAAGATACTTTGCATATCTCAGGAATATTTCCCCCACTTTACAATTTAAACAGAAAAAGTACTACATTGTCTGTGGATAATCTTAATCTGTATGTATACTATATAAGAGAAGAACAATTAGCTTAAAATTCTTGATAAGGAGGCTATTGGTCTCATTTTTCTTTTTTCTTTTTTTAATTTTTATTTTTTAAATATTTATTTGCTTTACATCCCAATTTTAGCCCTTTCCCTCATTTCCTCTAGGCCTCACTCTTCCTCTCTCCTCCCCCCAATTCCACTTTCCTAGTCCTCCCGGATGGTGCCCTTCTCCCCTACCAACTGACCCCAGCCTATCAAGTCTTATCAGGACTGTCTGCGTCCTCTTCCTGTGTGGAATGGTCTCACAGCCAAACTTTGGCCAAAACACTAGAAGTACTATTGGTGAATAGGGTAGAGAAGGACCTGAAGGGATAGGAGCTACACAGGAAGACCAAAAGAGCTATCAAATCTGGGTCCAGGGTTGTCAGCAGAGAATCATGAACCAAACAAGGACCATGCCTAAAGAGGAATAGACCCCAGCCACCAAAGTGAAATGTAGCCAATAGGCAGCTCAGTCTCCATTTAAGTCTCCTATTAATGGAAGCAGGGCCTGTCCCTGTCACTGGCTCTGTAGCCTGCACTTGGATTCAATTCTCAAGTCTGCATTGTTTGTCTCTATTTTATTCTGTCCTTTCTCAGGGAGTCTTGTGAGACTCAGTCTTGATATTTATAGGTCTCTTCTGCAGAAAGTCCTAACTCCCAGTCCTCAGCATGAGCGCAGAAGTTATTAATTTCACAGTCACTCATGAACATCGAGAGTGCTTCTAAAGAAGAAAGTATCATAATTGAAAAATGACAGTTCAGAGTTCTGCCGTTTGCCGACTGCCTAACAGGCTACAGCTTAAATAAGTGTTGAATGAATACAGATATTTAATAATTATTTTAGTGAAATCAGTGGTTACCCCTTAAACAGCTTTATACACAAATAACCACACAGAGAGACTAGGATCTATTTAATTAGCGTATAGCAAATTGCTGCACAATAATTGCTTCATCCTAAACCTCCATGCTGGTATAGTTTCCTCCTTGATTTTTACTCATATCCTAGGTCCATCACATTCCTCCTGCTGCTTCCCAGTATTTTTCCTCCTGGCTTCAGTATCTTTCTCCTCTACTCACTGCATCAGGATGTCCACTCTATTCTCTGTTATTGCTGAGCATTGGCTATTTGGTTTTATAGGTAACAGAAAGAGGAAATGGTGACATGTGTGCACAAACTTGAAACAGGAGATACTTAGAGTAAACATCACAATACAATGTCAGGATTGATACGGAGAGTGGGGTATAGAAATCAGCATTTGGATGATCAATGGTAAACTGTACACAGTCCACGAGAACAGTATGCCAGTAAGTGAGGTGTTTCATAGATTGTTACAAGGCCATCTAGGCATCTTCACTAACTTGAGAAGAATGTTTTCCTACTTATGTCTCATACCAATTTACAGTTGTGTGAACCAGAATAGAATTACTATATACTAAGCTACTAGACAGTTTTCAATGATGCTGAAAGATACAAAATCTATCCAAACTCTTAAGCAAGAAATATATTATTATGCCCAGATACATAGATCCCCAAAGACCACCAGGAGTCCAAAGTTGCACAAAAGCAAGGAGCCTTTGTTTCTGCAGAAGTCCAACATGTAGAGATCATTATTTAGGTAAAATCGTGGCCTCTCAGTGAGCTTGGATGCTCTTTTTAAAGGCATTCAGGGGAATTCTAAAGGTTGAGTAGGTGACCTTTAATATAATCATAACCTGCAACCTGAAAAAGTGAGGCCGACTGAAAAGGTGCAGGCAAACTTAATCAGTGTTCATGAGTTAGTTATAGGAAAAGAGGTTTCCGGACTGGCAATAAACTAACCTTGAGCAACCTTATCTTCCTTAGGCCAGGCGGCTAGGATGTCCCTGATTGGCTGTCCATTATCTGCAATATTCCCCGTAACTGCTGAGCTTATTTCTGAGGAATGGAGGCTCAGACCTGCTCCAAGCTAACAAGAAACTGAAGCCTGTCATGGAGTTGGATATATATATATGCTAGCCTACCCACACATGGAAATAACTCATGTCTGTAAGCTGTACTCAGTGGCTGAGACAGGATGGTTGGTATGAGTTTGAGTTTAAGACAACAAATGAGCCACAAGTTATCGTTGACAACGTAAAGAGTCATTTTGCTTTGCATTTCTCTGATGACTAAAGACATTGAAACAGCATGGTACTGGCATAGCAGTAGGCTGGTTGACTAATGGAATCAAGTGGAAGACCCAGAAATGAATCCACACACATGTAGTCACTTGATTTTTGACAAAGAAGCCAAATCCATTCAATGGAAAAAAGCCCAGAGAAGGACATTTAGATCTTACAATCTGCTCTTGATATCAGTAAGATAATGATTGTATATTCTTTGAAAATGGTAATATCATACATCCTCTTTGAGAAGAGTCAAAATAAAACTGATCTATATACGATTGTTCTTCCTTCTCTTCTCACAAAGAACAGGAAAAAAATCTTTAATTGATGTTCCATAATTATATGTATATTAGTTTATTATTAAAAGAAAAAGAGCCTTTTTATTGCCTTAATAGGAGAAATGTTGGCATAATGTTCTGGTGGACTGTGTACAATATACTTTTGTTCATTCAAATGTTGATTTCGCCACCCCACTCTCTGGATCAGTCTGGACATTGCATTGTGATGTTTATGCTAAGTATCTGCAGTTTCAACTTTGTGTATACATGTCAATCTTTGTTCTCTGTTATGTCAACCAATACCAACTAGCCAAAGCTGTGCAAGGAACAGAGAGTAGGGTGGGACATCCTGATCAGAGTGAGGGGAGGAGAAAGTGGAGAAAGGAGAGGATGAAGTCATAAGGAGGAGACCAGGAAGCATCAGGAGAAAGAAACTGGGCCTAGGATATGAGTAAAAAGCAAGTATAAAGTGGGAAAACAGGATGACAGGAAACAATATTAGCTTGAAGGTTTGGGATGGAGTGATTATTGTGCAGCATTGTGCTATAGGCTAATTAAATTAACCCTGGTCTGTCTGTATGGTTATTTGGGTATAAAACTGGTTAAGGAGTAAAGGCTGATTTTATTAAAATAATAGTAAATACATGTAGCGTATAAAACTGTTCTCTCAGAAATGTGGCACATGCTTTTGCTACACATTTTATCTGAGATCAAATGGTACACATTTAAAAGCAGATTATTTAGAATCCTTCCCCTAGTGATAACTATTTGACTCTCTCAGAGGGAAGGTGTGAACTTTTTAAGGAATGTTTCTATGTATTTTCATTGAGATAAAAATATGAATTAAGTCTATTAAGTTCTGTTATACAGCTCTAAAAATGCATAACATCTTTATGTCATTTTATTATTCAAGAAAAATTGCAAATTGAAGCTTCTAAATTATGTAGCCTGCTATCTTAGCCTAATCTTTGTGAAATGCTCTTGATTCCTGGAGATCATTTTACATATAGTTCCACTCTAACAAGACATAATTTACTGTACAGAATATAGGTTATAACTGCTATACATCCTAAGTGCTTTATACTCTGAAGATGTTGCACTGATTATTAAATAAAATTTATATTGAGAGCACAAGTTGACAGGTGGAGCATGATACCTTCGTTACAACAGGAGTTAGGGTGACAGGCTGCCCAGGCTCAAGATTGTGCATCTTATTAGAATGTCTAAGTGTTGGTCGGGCAGGTTGTTCAAATAATCTCTCTATGATTTTCATCTGTAAATGAAGATAATAATTATTTAAGTCCTTGAATAAAAATTAATTTACTGTATATTCATCTCTTAATATCCAGCCTGATTCACAGTTTCTTCCTCCCCCACTTATTGCTTCTCTTTCTCCTCCCTCTTCTTCCTATTCCTCATCTTTATTGTATTTTCCTCTTTTCTTTTCTTCTCTCTATCTCTTTCTTCACCTTCCTATTTTTCTTCTGTTTCTCCCTTTTGTATCTTCGTCTTCCACATCCTCTTGCTATTCCTCTTCCTCCTTAGCCTTTCTTCCTTATGTGCTTTTTCTTCATATATATATATATATCTCCTTTTCTCCTTCCTCCTCTTAAAGTGTATGGCCATTACCCTCATTAGTATTTTGTATAGAAAGCAATGAACAGCCCTGGGCTTCATCGGCTTCAGCTCACAGATTTCTGCTAATCAGGCTAGCAGTTGAGCTATTATTAACAGTTTGGGATTTAAGCTTCAGGTTTATGGCTTGCATTGGACTTTACTATTATGTTTCTGCTTATCTTTTTCATGTTTGATTTTTAGAACATTCCCTTAGCTGGAGTGTATATTGAAGCTTTTTCTTCTTTGTAACCAGCAGTAACTTGTGATTATGTTGGAACCCTTTCGTGTGGAGAATGCTGTCTCCACCACTGAGACATTCTGAACATTGTCTCACAGTGAACTTATGTCTGTGTTTCTTATTAAATTTTTAAAAGACTTTCCTTGTCTCTTCTCTTTTAGACCCTCAGAGAGTGTCAGGTAAACCCTGAAGCTAGGAGTTCCTAATATAATTGTGACCCAGAAGCTTCTCACTCTCAGCTTGGACGAGCTCACTACCCATCAGTTCCTGTATTGCTCTGCAGGGCTCCTGTTACAGGGCCAGAACTTAATTATGGTTCTCTGGCTTTCCAGCCCAGAGTGTGGTAGCTTGTACTGTAACCTCTTGTGGTCTGGTGTTTCAGGGAAAGGCACTTACTTTAAATGCTCTTCTCCTTGGCTGGTGCCTTAGTTTGAGCGGGACCCCTGGGCCCAAATCTGCCTATCATATTGTTCTACTTGTAGATTTCTAGGACCCTCTGGATCCTTTTATTTTGTTGTTCTCCCATGCGTCTCTCATTTAGAGTCCCAATAGGATGCCTTCCCCTCTGTTCCAGTTTCCTGGTAAGTGAAGGCTTTTGTGGGACATGCCCCTTGGGCTAGTATGCAGATATAAGTGAGTATATACCATTTGATTCTTTCTGCTTCTGGGTTAACTCACTCATTATGATCATTTCTAGCTCAATCCATTTATCCACAAATACAATACAGGACATAAACTTTAAACACCTTCCCAGATCTAGCCAATGGTCAGAATATTCTCCACAGTTGAGTGGAGAGTGTGATATGACTTTCTCACGTACTCTGGTGCCTCACATTTGACCATGTCCCCTGGAGGGGGAGACCTGGTGGCACTCAGAGGAAGGACAGCAAGTAGCCAAGAAGAGACTTGATACCCTATGAGAATATATAGGGGGACGTAATCCCCCTCAAGAACAGTCATAGGGGAGGGGAATAATGGGAAAATGGGGGGGGGGGGAGGAATGGGAGGATACAAGGGATGGGATAAACATTGAGATGTAACAAAAATAAATTAATAAAAAAAAATAAAAAATAAATGCTCTTCTCATTTCTACTCAGAAGCATGGAAGTGAGAATGCACCAGCTTTTATTGTGTCTGGAACCAGAAAAGCCAGCTGTGACTTTTCACTTGCTTGAATAAAACAAAACAACAAAATTATAGTCTTCTGTTATTAACATACCTGACCATTGTTTATGTCGCTGCTCAGGCCTGTTTGTTATTGTTAACTCTTACAAAACTCTTTCCTCATTCATCTTAACTATTGGAAAGTTGTTCAATGGTATCACCTGACTGCTGGGGTCACCTCAGTATACCTTTAAGAAAATTTAAAACCTAATTTCTTTTTATTGTAAATGCTTTGCCTGTATGTACTTGCACCATGTGTGTACAGTGCCCACAAGGCACAGAATAGGCATCATATCCCTTGTAACTAGAATTACAAATGGCTGTGAGCAGTCATGTAGTAACATGCCAGAGCCTGCTCTGGACAATATCAAACAGGTCCTAGACCAGGCAGTGAGGCTGAGAAATAAAGAACAGAAATAAGAAACTGAGGCAGGTAATAGTCGGAAACACAGGATAGACTCAAGAGGGCCTGCAGTCAATACCACATGACACCTCAGCTTTATTTACCAGGTCAATTTATATACATCTCAGGCACAGAGAATCAAAGCAGAAGGTCGTTCTCAGGAGATAATGTGGACATTCTCATGAGAAATGCAGTGTAATCTGAATCAACTCTCAGCCTTGAGGCCACAGCGTACTTTTTCTGATAGTCTGAAGACCTTGGCTGTGTACTTGGTAGAATATTTTGTTTAACCATTGTCTCAGCAATTCATGTAAATCTTATGTGGAGCAGAGAGCATGAGAGCAATGCATATGGACAGAGAGCCTTTACAAATGGTTCCTGACAGTTACTGGGAATTGAACACAGCTCTTCAAACAATTGAGTCATCTCTCCAGCAAACGAAATTCTGGTGATGTAATTCAAACCATGATAGGTTATGATCATATTTTAATACCAAAACAAATTCAATGCTATTAAAAGATGTAAGCCTTTTCTTAAAATGACAAATGCCTTCTTTTGCAAGATGGTGGATGGAGCAACAGGTGCAGCTCCAACAGCCACAGCACAGACACACACACTCACACATATTGGGTGGGTAGAGCAAGCCCTAATGGTACTAACAACACACCACAGAAAGACACGGTGGATAGAGCAAAGCCCTGGCGAACGGTTCTAATACACTTTTTTATTTCTTGGCTCTTGTTAAACTTCCTAAGGCAAAATTCTCTATGTCAGAAGAAAAATGACATCATAGCCATAAAAACTATTGTCACAGAAGGATTATTGATTACATGTTTTTCTTTGAAAACTCTTACCTAAGCGTTCTTGGTTTTTGGTTTTGTTTTGTTTTGTCTCCAATACAAGGTGTCTCTTGGTCACCTTGACTGTCTTGGCTGGCCTTGAACTCACAGAGATCTGCCTCCTTCTGCCTCCTGAGTACTGGGATTAAAGGTGTGTGCCACCATGACTGGTGGCTCTGACTTAGCATTTTTAATCTCTGTATATTTGTGTGTGTGTGGGTTCTTTCTTTTAATTTTTTATTAAATATTTTTACATATGCATTTATATTATTACACATATATACAATAAACTACCTACAGCAAGAAGAACCATGAAATAATCAGTAATTATATGTACATATACATGTATATGTATATATATATGTACAAACATATATATATATGTATATGTTACATTCATAGTATTTTGGTTTTTTGAATTGGGCTGCCTTAAAGAAAACATCTTTCTCATCTTTGTGAGTCTAAAATTCTGAATGTAAATCAATATCTATCATATTTCATCATTATCAATATAAACCATTTATCTAGATCTAAAGATATATTAAACCCTAAACAACTAAGCTTAATTGCAAAATTAAACTGTCTGGTCTTCAACACCATCAGAGACTCGAGAAGGAATAAATGATAGGACAAAAAGTAGGTTAATGAATCTACTCTGAAACTTAATGCTTTAATTGTTATTCACAAGGTTATTTTTAATTCATTCATATATATAGAATTTTGTATATAGATGCAAAATAAGTTTAAATTAAGATATGTCGGTAAAGAACTCAAATTTAAGATTATTCCTTAACACAGTATATATATATTCCTATTCTAATATGGGGTATTGCATCCATCCAACTTAATTATAACACAAACTTTACTTCCAATACTTTGAAAGTGCTATTGCAGGCTGTTTAGGATAAGTAAATTATACAAGACAATTGTTAGTTCATCAAATCATGGTCATATCAATTACTAGCCTATTTCTATCATAAGAAAATACATCTTAGGTGCAACAGATAGATATGATTCTATAGAAAGATAAGGTAAAATAGTTAGATAAGGTCTTCAAAAAGTCAGAGATATATAATTTATGGCATTTAATTATATTTTTATTATGTCAATGATAGATTTACAATAAGACAGGATAACTCCTGACAACACCCAGCCTACCTCAAAAAAGTTAATGAGCATCGAAGAACCTCCTTATAGAAATGGCTTCAAATGTTGCAAACTAGCCACTCAGAAAAATGTCCTTGTTTCTACCACAAACAGAACTCTGCCTAAAAATGGGCAAGCTCAGATGCAGGAAAAGTCAATGGCCAAACTCAGCTATGACAGTTTAAGCAAGTCCTCATAGTTCCTGTCTCACAAATATGTCTGTCAGATATATTGAGCCAGAAGGCTGAGGGTGATGCTCCAACGTTGTAGAGTTTTGGGTGACTGTTCAGGGAGCAAAATATCTCTGTCTTCTTCTCATTTGGGAAGCTACTAATCTATCTCTGTTTTATTCCACAAGTTGAAGTGTTTGTTTGTTTGTTTGGTTGGTTGGTTGTTTTTTATTTCTGAGACATGGTTTCTTTGTGTAGCCATGGCTGGGCTGGATTCACTTTGTACTTACTGAGATCCATCTGTTTCTGCCTCTACCTCCCAAGATGTACAGGGTAAAGATGTAGCATAAATTGAGAGAGTTGTCAATCAATAACTGTCCCAGCTTGAGACTCCCACATGAAAGAGAGCACTCACCCCTCCCCCTCTCACTATTAATGATAATCTGCTATACCTGCAGACAGAAACTTAGCGTAACTGGTTTCTGAGAAGCTTCATCTTGCCGCTGATGGAAATTGATACAGAGACCTACAGTCAAACATTACAGGGACTTTGGAGAATCCTGTGGAATAGAGGGAGGAAGAATTTAAAGAGCCAGAGGGGTCAGAGACACCACAAGAACACACAGAACCTACTAACCTGGGACCATAGGAGCCCACAGAGACTGAACTGCCAAACATGGAGCATTCACGGGATGGAACCTGGCACTCTGTACATGCGTAACTGTTTTGTAACTGGGTTCTCATGTGAGACTTCTAACAGCAGGAGCAGGGCCTGTCTCTGACTCTGTTGTCTGCCTTTTGATCCAACAGGGGCACCCCTAGAAGTCAGACAGGTTCCAGCAGAGGAAATAAAGATAAGGTGGAGAGGAGTAGTAGATGAGTGACTTAGAGACCATTCACGGGAGAACCTTGCATCTCTGACTGACTAGCAACCAACATACTCCTTTATTTCTACAGTGTCCGTACAAGAGTCAAACAGGATTTCAAAGAAATAGAGGTCATATAATTTTACCCCTGGATAAGTGTTACAAGTACAGTGAGTAGATATTATCAACCTTAAATCATTTTTGACTACATGAGGATTCATAGCATATGACATTACATTCTTCAGGAAAGTAAAATATTTAACAAATAGAAAAATATCTGAATTAGTCTAAATGAGTTCCTAAGCCTTGAACAATGAATAATGGTAGAAGTACAACTTGTGAGTTGGCCTAGATTAAAAGTTGAAAAGCTCTCCCAAGCTGCATGCTGACTTGTTCTGTTCATTTGTTTTCTCTTTGCTTTTTTTAGCAAAAAGACCTCATTGTATCTTAATGTGAGCCAGTCTCTTTATCACTGAAAAATTCTTGTATTTTCATATTAATTTATATTACCTATATATTATCAAAGGTTGGTTTAGCCAAACTAATTTTGTTACTAAGTTTTTATTTTCTGAGAGCAATGTTCTGTATACTATATATAGGAGGAATCCTGTAATCTGACCTGTTGCCAAATCTATCACTTCTGAGATTGCTTAAGGAGAACTCTGGGGCTATCCAAACTTTTCGTACTTTTTACAACCTCCATGGCAAAGGAGACTCTCAAGTAGGAGCAGATGAGATTACTTCTTTGAGAGCAGAGATAACTTACTGGAGAAAAGACGTAAATGAACCATAATGTAAAATGTCCCCCATACATGTAATATGTAGAGATCAGAAACATGAAGTGAAAGAAAGCACAATTGCCAAAACAGCAGTTGGCTCAGTTTTGCCGGACCATCTCAACCAGCAGTGCTGGTTTCATGGCTCTCGCCATTTCCACTAGTCATGGCTGTACCAGGATCTCTTTCCTTTACTAGGCAGCCTTGTTTAGCCACAGTTGGAGATGTTGCACCTGGTCCTACTGCAACTTGATGAGCCAAGGCTGGTTGATATCCATGTGATGCCTCCCATTTTCTGAGGAGAAAGCAAGGACAGGAAGATTGGAGGAGCGGGAGTGAGAGAGAGGGACTGTCAGAGAGGAAGTAGGAGAAGTTGTAATTGGGACATAAGACAAAGAAATAAAGTAATACTTAAAAACAAACAAAAATGTTGGTTGTAATTTTATGTTAAAGTAAAATTTATATTGTGAATATTTTATTTTGAGTAATGATTTTATTTTTTTATCTTTTTTTCTTCATTTTTTTTTGCCAGAATTGCATATTGAGCCCCACCTTGGAAGAAGAAATAGTACTTTTATAAGTTTCTGATTACTTGTTCGTTCTTGTTTATTGACCTCCAAATGTACAAGAACGTTGCCTAATACAGATTGCTAAAAACCACCGCATATGATCCAGGGGTGTTCTCAAGGGTATTCAGTAATAAGACATTGCGCTAGTTCCTGCTTTCCAGCTTGGACTCTGCTTCTGCCACATCCTGGGGGAGAGGTGGTGTTCTTTAAGACCTTATCATGACTTAACCACTGTGAGTTCAGGAATTGTAAGAGCTACACTCTGCCCAGGAGATCATTTTTCACAACCCTCTCTCTCCCTGTTGACTGGCTGTTACATTCTGTCCATCTCACTAGTTCCTCCGTGTTGTGTGAGTATCAGAAGGAATGATATAAATGTCCTGGGGTCTGGCATTCAGTTGTCACTTGTCTGCAGCACCTGAATCCTCCATGATTCTGTTTATTCACTACCATTGACTGCATGAAAGGTTTTTGTCGTTGGCGTTGAGAGCAGCATCTCTCTGTGGGTATAAACATAAATATTTAAAAGTCAGTTTGAGACTAAGCCTTATGAATCTAAATGGCTGTATTAAGTTTCTCCCCGGCACCTATAACCTTCTCATTCATGTAGTTTTGACTGGGTTTACAGGAAAAATGCATGGATCCTCTCCTGTTGATCAGGTCTTAATATAAGCAGAGAACAGTTGGTTACTAGTGTAACAGCCAGGCCCCTATTGCACAAGAAGGCTCATGTTGACTAGCAGGTTGATACTTTATTTCATGAGGTTCACAGATAGCTCTCTGTTGCTCTTTCTCCCTCAGAAGCTGGCATATTATCTTCTAACACAACTTGAACTAGGAAATTTTCAGCTCAGTTCCTTCCAACTTGATTTTTTTTCTATTTATTTGGCAATCAATATATACAGTGTCCTCAACAAAAGTGTTTTGTTTTCAGTTCTGGTCGGCAACCAAGAGTAATGTCGAGAATATGTACACATATACATATGATACATATATATGTATTAGCTTATAGTGTTAAAAATAGTTCACATGTAAGTATATGTGAATAGATAGATGATAGATAGATAGATAGAAGGGTATTGGTTTATGGGTTTCACAGTTGGTTCACACACACATATATATATATATACATACATATGTATATACATGTATATATACATGTATATATATGGGGGGGTCAGGGGATGTAGGACTATCTGACCAAAATCTCATAAAGAGATGAAAAGCACCTAGCACTGGGGTTTTTGCTTTTAATGCATGGCTTCTAAGAGTATTATTTTCTGGTAAGTGAAGGTTTTCGTGGGACATGTCCCTTGGGCTAGTATGCAGATATAAGTGAGTATATACCATTTGAGTCTTTCTGCTTCTGAGTTAACTCACTCATTATGATAATTTCTAGCTCAATCCATTTATCCACAAATTTCGGGAATTCCTTGTTTTTAATAGCTGAGTAGTGGGGAGGACATCCTATTGGGACTCTAGATGAGAGAAGCATGGGAGAATAGCAAAGTAGAAGGATCTAGAGGGTCCTAGAAACCTACAAGTAGAACATTATGATAGGCAGATTTGAGCCCAGGGGTCTTGTTCAAACTAAGGCACCAGCCAAGGACAATATAGGTGGTAAACTTTAAACCCCTTCCCAGATCTAGCCAATGGGCAGAACATTCTCCACAGTTGAGTGGAGAGTGGGATATGACTTTCTCACGTACTATGGTGCCTCACATTTGACCATGTCCCCTGGAGGGGGAGACCTGGTGGTACTCAGAGGAAGGATGGCAGGTTACCAGGAAGAGACTTGATACCCTATGGGCATATACAGGGGGAGAAAGTCCCCCTCAGGAACAGTCATACGGGAGGGGAATAAGGGAAAATGGGAGGGGGGAAGAATGGGAGGATACAAGGGATGGGATAACCATTGAGATGTAACAAGAATAAATTAATAAAAAAACTATTTAAAAAAAGAATATTATTTTCCAATCCTACAGGGTATTTCTAACTCAGGTCTGCTGGAAGAGTAGACAGCACTCCTCAGCATTGAGTCCCCTCCCCAGTCATCTGACTCCTCCAGCGCCTCATTATCATTTCATATTTACAATGCACAGTACACAGTTATCTTATGCTGGTCATCAGGAAATATATCTGAGGCTTTTTCATAGAACCCTACACAGAATTATCATATTGAGATTATATTTACACACTTTAAATATAGATGAGAGAACATTTAATTTATATCAAAGCTTCAATTAAGGCTAATTAGAAGATGGTTAAATTTATATTTCTAGAATACAAAGGTTGTGACCTTGAAGGCAATTTTCCCAAGGCAAAAAGAAAACTGACAGAAATCTAGAATGTGTTAATATTTACATTCATAGACTTCCACCCCTGAGATAATTTTCTTGACATATCAATAGGGAGCCAACTCATATGTGTCTCTATGGAATAGATATCTGATACTTTATGTGGTACAAATGTTAGGCATATTACTGATGAGAAAGACTGCTTGCAGAGGAAGGTCACAAGGTTCATTATATTTATCAGTATGCATTTAGCTTTACAGTTGTACTTCATTTTCTACGTATAGATAATATTTTAAAATTTGGGGAATGTAAGTAAGAATATTTGAAAGAGTGGGTAATATGAGTGAAATCTGCAATTTAGAATAGCTTAGGGGCAAGATTCCCTTATAACAGTATAATTTAATCCATTTAAACTTTCATTTGAGTGTTAAAATTCAGTGTTACCAATATTTCACATGTTTTCCTTTGCACAAAGGAAAAGAGAGTTCATCGCATGATATTGAAAATGAGTTAAAAAAAAAAAAACAAGGCTCAATAGCAAATACTGCAAACTCCGTGTGTGTGTGTGTGTGTGTGTGTGTGTGTGTGTGTGTGTGTGTGTGTGTGTGTGTGTGTTAGTGCAGGTGTGCTTGTACCATGGTACACATGCGAAGATCTGAAGATTGCATTTTTGCGAGTTGCTTCCTACCACCATGGAATCTAGGCATCCTCCTCAAGTTCTGAGTTTCATAGGGAAGAGTTTTTTCCTGCTGAACCATCTCCCAGGTACTTGTTTTGTAGTTAAATTATTCCACTGTTTTCTGCTTCTAAGAAATTAAGGCCAGTCAGTGATAGTAAAAAAATTTATCTTGTGTGAATAGCTGATTCTGTTTTGGAATAAAATTTTATGTTACCAGAGTTAAGACTTTATGTGAGTTCACATAGACTATAAATATCTACAATAGGCCATAATAAATTAATTACTCCAAGATAGGGCATTTCTCTACAATAAGTATGTCTAATTATATAAGTAAAATAACCTGAACTCTTTAATTGAGAAAAAAAGGAACTATATAATACCAAACACATTAACATTATGTAATTTAGACCTGCTTATTAATACTAAATTTAACTTAAATTTAAAACTGTAATTGTTGCAGTTAGAGGGTTCTGGAAAGGAAAATTCTGCCAGCTAAAGTGCCAGTGTGCCAGCATAGAGACATGAGTAGACTCAGCCACACTAACAAAGTGTCAGTGCTTAATTGCAGTGCGCTGGCACATTGACTGCAAATAAAAGATTTACCAAGCAAGTGAATTGCCATGCAATGGAGCCACCTCTGCCATTGCATTATCAGTCCCTTTTAATAATTTGTTCTAATTTAATGTTGCTCCAATGAGCATACAACTGTTGGAAGTAAAAATGAGGGCAGTATCTGAAATAATAAACTGGCAGTGTTTAAATGAAAAAAGAGTGTGCATGCACCATGGAAATTTACATTTTCTTAATTGTTAATGGTGTTCACACTGTTGAGTGCTTCCTCACATGCCAGTGCTTCTCCAGATTATCACAGGAACCACAACTCATTACTCACGAATTTCCCAGCTATTCCTTGTAACCTTCCTTTCTGAAGATATTGAATAATTCGGTGAAAATAGTTATGATCCTACTCTCCAATAGAGTATCTGGCTACATATTATGCATCTTCTTTCTGATTCCCTAATTTGCTTCTAATTTAAAAATAAGAGATTTAAAGAATTTGTTAGCACCACACGCAGTATCTTTACATTTCAAAACTCTTAATTTTTTGTCTTGAATTTTAGATGTTTCTGTGAAAATTAGTGACGGCTCTAGATTAAAATTAGATAAAATTTAAAATTATAACAGTTAACACATGTCTAAATCTGTTTATACAGTAAGGAAAATCAACACCGATCACAATACTGTGCAAAGGTGTAAGTTGATGGAATTTCTGCATCAATCCATGCTTTCTATTGTGTTTATTTAGAATATGTTGAAGAAATGCTTTCTGAACCCTCATGTGTCTCTCATCTTACACAAAAATTAATATAAGTATTAATTAAAATTTAATATTTTCCACTTATATCCAATAAAAGTAATGTTTTTAATAAAGACAATGATGTATATGAATAATATTTCAATATGAAAGTGTACAGCTCAAAATGACATCTAGTGTTTCAAGACATAGTTATTATAACTAATGACAATGAGTGCAGATACATCTTTTTCTCATTAAGGGAGCACACACCTGCTAAGTAGCTATTTAAAGGATTTTAATTTTGCTTGTGGTTTGAATACTGATAGCAATTCATCATGGCAAGAAAGTATGGCAGCTGTAGATCCATGGTTTTGATGAGGGTATGTGGAAGATGCCACACACATCCGGACCAGAAAGTAGACTTCTATGTATGTACAGGAAAGTAAGGGCATTAATAAACTTCAAGCTCCTTCTTCATTTAGCCACTCCCTATAGCAAAGCTCTACTTCCCAAGAGTCCACAACCTCCCAAAACAGCACCACCAAGAGATGACCGAATGCTGAATCCCATGGGAGACATTTCATGGTTAAGTCATCAGACTAAATAGTAGTTTGGCGCTTTCAAATGTTGCATTGTTCCCCACTACTGTTTAGAATGAGCTATCCACTGGCAAGGTGTTCCCCAGTTTGATCACTTCCTCTTTTTTTTTTTTAATTATTATGTAGCTTTCTTTTTTTTTTCCTTTTTTCTTTTTTTATTAATTTATTCTTGTTACATCTCAATGTTTATCCCATCCCTTGTATCCTCCCATTCTTCCCTCCCTCCCATTTTCCCATTATTCTCCTCCCCTATGACTGTTCCTGAGGGGGATTACCTCCCCCTGTATATGCTCATAGGGTATCAAGTCTCTTCTTGGCTACCTGCTGTCCTTCCTCTGAGTGCCACCAGGTCTCCCCTATTGGGATTCTAAATGAGAGAAGCATGGGAGAATAGCAAAGTAGAAGGATCCAGAGAGTCCTAGAAACCTACAAGTAGAACATTATGGTAGGCAGATTTGGGCCCAGGGGTCCCACTCAAACTAAGGCACCAGCCAAGGACAATACAGGCGGTAAACTTTAAGCCCCTACCCAGATCTAGCCAATGGGCAGAACATTCTCCACAGTTGAGTGGAGAGTGTGATATGACTTTCTCACGTACTCTGGTGATCACTTCTTCTTTATCGGAATGCCCCATGGCAAACAGATAGTCTGATAGGCTGTGGTCATATGGTGGGGGAGAAGTCCCCTTTTGTCAGAGGTCTAGGGGAGAGAAAATGGGCAAAAGAGTGAGGGGGATGGGAACAGGAAGATACAAGTGAGGGGATAAAAAACGGGATATAATTTGAACAAATTATAATAATTAAAGCGTTGTACTGCTGAGTGTCAATAGGAGTGGAACTCACCCTCATAAAGGGTTTGTCTAGTTTTTGAAGATTGATCAATGAGGATACACATGTTTTACTTTTGATTAGAAACAAGTCTTAATCCAGACTAACTGGAATAAGGATTGGTCACACTATATTACAAGTGGAGTCAGGATCATGCTGTAAAATGAGGTTGCTCTTAGATTTATCCTTTTCCTTATAAAATATAGGTAATTCCAGAAAATGTAAAGTTTTTAAAAGATATGTAAAGCATCCAATCAAAACAGCAGAAATGGTGAAGAAATAATGTTGAACCAATATCTCTTTAGATAATGGCTCTTTTCCCACTCTCCATCATTCTGCATGCACATTTTACATGATGTATGGATTTACGGAGGGACAAAAATACTCTTACTTCCTGTTAATGAGCTCTTCTTACATGTTAGAAAGTGTGTGAAATACTTTACATGCAGTCAATAAACCTAAGTATGTAACTACTCTACTGCCTGTTTTCATCCAGAGTGGTGAAAAACTGAGCTATGTTGTGCGATGAGTATTCACAAAAGGAAATAAGGCTGCGCTGTAAGGTCCAGCTGGGATATTTATTGTCTCTGATGCTCATGATAACCATGCCACAAAGTGCTCCAGACATTGAGCACTATGAAGGTCAATGTCTCACAAATGGGGGAAACACAGAGTGAATTTAGACCCAAGCATGAGTAATAGCACACATTTCTTTCTGAGTTACAGGGATGGAGTTCTGAAGCTGGTGAGAATATGATGCATAAAAATCAAAATGTATGGTTGTTCCTGGCATAGAAAGAGATGTGAGCAGAGGCATGTGGACTGTAAGTCAACACTTTCTCCTGCCAATGATCTTTATTTACAGGAAAAAAAAAAGAAGTGCCGAGGTAGTCCAGCTTTCTCATCAGCTTTCATAGAGAACCAAATCAATTTAGCTTTGCTGCTAACAATAACACAAAACTTCAAATCCATGCTTTTCAGATTTGCCTGTACGAAATGAAATCAGGTCATTGTTAAAGTGGAATGGACACACAGAGCTTGCTTTGAGCTTTGCTATTATTAAATGTCTATGGGAAGAAAGTCTTATGTCTCGCTTTAAAAGTAACTGTGATTTATTCTAGCATCTCTTCAGGAAGCAAGGAAGGACAGGATGTTTAAAAATGCCAACTAATGTTTTGGCTATCATTTATATCATTCCCATTTGTTTCATGGTTCTTCTTGCTGTAGGTAGTTTATTCTATATATGTGTAATAATATAAATGTATATGTAAAAAAGAAATAATAGTAACTAAAAAAAAGAAAAAAAAAGCCAAACAGTTTAGGTTTTCTAAGAACAAATGTGAGAAATTCATCTTCCTATTAGTGAGCCTGTTATGATGACAAGTGATTTTCAGAAAAGTGTCTGAAGTATAAAGTTTATTTTCTATAAAATGGCTCATGGGTTAATTATATGGCACAGTTTATATATTTTAGAGTTTTCTCCTGTATATTTGCAGAGAAAAGTTTCTTAAGTTTAACTTTCTTATCTACTTATATTAGATGACATTTTAAATATTTGTAATTCCCTGGGTTTTGAATCACATACACAACAAGATGCATACGGGAATCCTGGAAGAGTACTGAACTGGAAATGGCAGAGACTGCATAGAAATGGCATCTCAGAAGCCAGGGTGGGTTTAATACCCCTTTGGGGCCACCCCTTCACTAAGAAGAAGGAGAGGGGGAGTGGGAAGAGGAGGCATGAGAGTAGGACTGGGAGGAAAGGACTGAGGGAACTGATATAAGGGTGTAAAGTGATGAAATAAATAATAAAGGGAAAATATAAATTGCATCCCATACTGAAAGAATTTGGGCTTTTACATTCTCTCTCTCTCTCTCTCTCTCTCTCTCTCTCTCTCTCTCTCTCTCTCTCTCTCTCTCTCTCTCTCTCTCTCCCTTGCTCTCCTGTCACTCTTCTCTCCCCCATTGATACTGAATATTTTTCAAAGAAAAACATAATGAAAACAAACATTAACATACTAAACAGGATTTGGGCTACCTATGACACAGCAATGAACAAATGAAAACAGTTACAATCATGATTGCTGAGCAGCAATCCTCAGCTTTAGGATTCAGAAGCTGTAAGTCCAGCAAGGTTAGTTTACCTCTGTTTAACTGTCTCTTTGAAAGTTTACAATAACTTCGGAGTGATTAGGTTTTACAACAGTAGATAATATATCATATAATTAAATTACTGCCATTCTTTAATATTCCCCAAGGCCCATATCTTCATATATTTTTGTCTTCTGGATTTGTTGTTTCATGGTTCTGAACTACCCTGAAGACAAGAACATTAGAGTTCCTATGGGAAGTCATGAGCGAAAGGCATTCTTTGAGCTGAGCAATGCGTGTGGCAGATATCAAGCCTGTCAGACAGTATCTGGGACACTTGCATTTATACTTATTCTTTTCTGCACCTGGTACACTCTCAGCCTTACATAGTTTCAAGTAAAACTTTGGTTATCTCCTTTTTCCAAATTTCTCTTACCAAAGTAATAACATTAACATAGTTTGTAAGAAAGATAATAACTTCTATTGAAAATGAATCTATGTTTCCACCCCAGACTTTAATGATTTGTCTTCTTATTGCTATAATACATGAAAGGTAGCTATTCCATTTTTAAAGAGGAGAAAACTGAGCACAGTCATGAGTGAAAGGCTGGAAATATGTTTTGAAGCTTGTGACTACGCACTAAAAGCCAGGAAACTTTTTCATTTGTGCACCTCTGTTTTATAAGTAGCCAAATTCTAGTTTTGCATCACAAAGAGGCAAACTTCTCCAATAATTATTTCAAAAATTATTCACTATCAACAAACACTTATGAGAGGGAAACAACTGAATATCAATCAGTTAAATTAGAAATTACTCAGATTAAGACATTAAGCATTGTGCTTGAGAGATGGATCAAGAGTCAAGAACAATTGTTTCTCTTGTAGATGACCTGAATTCAGCTACCAAAATGCACATGGCAGCTCACAACTATCTGCAACTCCAGCTCTAGGAAATTCCATATCCATCTCTGGCCTCTGGGAGAATTACACATACATGCATATAAATATGAATTAAAATGAATCTTTAAGATGATAAATATTTAATTTATCTTGTTAAAGAATAGCTTGTATTATGTATTTATGATGCTTAATTATTTTATTTAATTATTCTAACATAATAAGACTTATATCATGGTTTTCACACTGAAAATGAGTTTCTATAGGAGCCTGTGTTTTATGTATACAAATTAGTACATATAAATAAAGTAGATCATTCTGGGAGGATTCTTATTTGGGTGATTTCTCTATGTATCAAGTGCTTATTCAGCTAATTTACATTATTGTGCAATCTTGTCTTTGTTTATATTTTCCTCATATTTGTATAGTCAGCTGAAGCTACTTTAAATACCTTATTTTCACACAAATTCAAAAATATTTTTATGTTATTATAAAGATGGGTTTCTAGGTTAATTCAAAGCTCCTGAACTCTATATAAATGTAAATATGCTAATGCTCTTTAGCTCTGTATAAATAGATATATTTTTGAAAACAATTTCAGAGACTTTGCATTATTATAATTTATGAATTGTTATTTTTCCTGCTGATATTTCAGATTTACAAGAATGCCTTAATAATAGGATTCAAATATGTTTCTTTGTAGTCTCATTTCTTCCCTCTTGTGTTAATTCACTGGGGTCTCCTTAGCATATTTATTACTATATAATTTAATATTTTCTGAAATAAAAGACATAATAGAGTATGCAGCTCAGTGGCAGAAGTACTTGTCTCATGTGTATAAGACTTTAGGTTTACTAGTTAAACTGTCAGCTACACTGGCAAATGTTTGAAACATCTGTGGGTCTGGTGTCTGTATTAAGATGTTTTTGTTTGTTGTTGCTGTTGTATAGTCTCAGCATGAAGCCCAGACTGTCCTCAAATTTCTAATGCTTCTTCCTATGCCTCTTTAGTAAAGTGGAAATACAATCATCTACTACTTTGCAGTAAAGTTTCATAATGTTGAAATAAAAAATACTAAACCAAACTTCCTTGGAGACCCCCTTTTCAACCCTGGTGTTTGCAGAAAGAGCTTGAGGAAACTCAGCTTTGTATTTGACATAACTTAGTCACCACCTGTTACTTAAAGAGACCAAATTAGCCAATGATTGAGGAGCACAAAGGTAAATGTTAAGGTACAATTATAATTTGAAAACATAAAGTATATTGAATGTATTGAGCCATGCAATGGTTGTCATAGTAAAACAAAGGAACCAAAGCCAACTTTACTTATTTCTTAATTTTGTGTATTTCAGCAGTGTTGGGATTGAATAATCAAGAATCTCAAGGGGAAGCCTTGAACTTATTGGTACAGAAGATAACACCCGAACAGAACACCAAAAGCTCAGGCTCTAAAATCAACAATTAATAAATGGGACCTCATGAAAATGAAAAGCTTCTGTTAGGCAAAGTTCATTGTCAACAACACAAAATGAAAGCCTACAGACTGGAAGACAGTGTTCACCAATCCCACATCTGACAAAGGGCTGATATCCAAATATGTAAAGAACTCAGGAAACTAAACACCATAACACCAAATAATCCAATTAAAAATGGGGTGCAGAGCTATCGAGAGATTTCCCAACAAAGGAACATGGAATGGCTAAAAAAAATACACAAGGAAATGTTAAACATCCTTAGTTATCAAAGATTTGATTCTTAATACCACAATAAAAGAAAGAAACAAAAAAATAACACTTCACAGAATGTTAGGTTTTCAGTTTATACACTTCTGTGAAGTAAGATGTACTAGATTCTAGCCGACTACCAACCCTGCCAATAACCACAAGACAAAAGTTAAGTGAGAACAATTTTATGTCTGTGTGGCCTGGCCAGTAGATGCTGAAGAAGTCACACTGTGAAGGACAGTATGGCAAGATCTTCAGAAGAGTGTGCCTGGGAAGGTTAACAGTTATGATTGCATTCAGTGGCAGTAGAGCAGTCCTAAGAGATGGAAAAAAAACAGAAAAATGCCTGCATTATGGCTGTTTCTATGACAAACACAATGACCAAAAATAACTTCGAGAAGGAATGAGTCTAGTTTGTCTTACAGGGAACAACACATCACTCAGAGAAGTCAAGACAGAATTCAAGTAGGAACATAAAACAGTAATCACAGACAAAGAATGCACACACAGGATCCCATTTCACAGGGCGCTAATACTGCGAAGTAGTACATTTGTTGAGTTAATGTGGTCATAAGGTCAGAGGCTTCTAACTCTCTCTGTGTCTCTCTGTCTGTGTCTGTCTGTCTGTCTGTCTCCCTTTCTGTCTCTATCTCTCTGTCTCTATCTCTCTGTCTCTTTTGCGCTCTCTCTCTCTCTCTCTCTGTCTACTTTTAGCAATGGGAGAGAATAGGAACCTGCATATTAGGAAGCAGAGCCTAGAAGGTACTATATTTGTAGGTATCGTGATCTTAGACTTCAAGTAACTATTTTCAAGTCACCATAGCCTGAGTGAATACCGCTGTGGGAACCAGGCAAAACAAAAACAGTAACAATGATAGGAATACAAATCAGATTCTATTTATGTGAAACACAGTCATAAACTAGACTCTGTTTGTACTTCTACCCTTTCTGGATTTTTAACTCATGGGTTCAAATAGATCTTCATTTTCAACAATGAGGAAGTTTATATCTGCTCCACTGATGTAGGCTGTAAAGTTTCTATTCCACTGAGTTTATTTCTTCTAATATTCTTCCCTCTCAGCTTGTAATTAATTACATCAACTATCCTTTTTTTCTTTATTTCCAACGTTCAGCATATAAAAAATGAAAATAATGAAGGTTTTCTTGGATATATTTTTCATGCATATAATATTTTTGTTTAGTTTTGTTGATAAATGCTTGAAAATCCTTAGTTTGGTAATTTGATGATGCTTAATTGACAATTTTAGATTTATTTTTATATTCTCAGTTTCTGACAGATTTATATTTAACTTCTACTTGCAATGAGTTATATATGAATTTTTATCACTTTCTGTTACTGTATGAAAATTGTAATACTAAAGCATAAATTGAAAATGAAACATAAGGTTTACATGCATATATGAATCTCTTCTTATTCAAAAGGTTTATGCAATATGAATCTCTACCTTTATTTATTTTTCAAAATTTCCAATAGGGTATCTGGTGAGTTAAAGGAAAGTTCACAGAGATTCTTGAACTTTGTAGCAAAGTGCACACTAAAGTGTTTATTTTCATTATTTAATTGCATGTTGAGTTGAAGGTGTGAGCTGGCATGATGGAGGTTGTAGCTTTCTCCTCTCAAATCAGTCTTTTGCTCAGAAGATTAACAATAAGTCAGACTTACTGTAAAACAATAAATTTTAAAGCCCATAGGCCTTGTGAGTGATTCTCAGTTTGAAGGACCAAGTGCAATTTCTCTTTTCCAAGCTGCTTTTGTTTTCTCAGTGACATTTTGTGGTAAGATAAATATGAGAGCTCCCAGTTCACTGACCAGTTCCTCCCATGGAGAACCTTTTAGCTCTTGTTGGGATAGTTCATTCCCATGTTGGTTATTATTAGACCAACAGCATTACAGTAAAGCTATTTTGAAATGATCATCTGTCTTCTTGTTTTTCAGAAAAAGTTGGTCTCGTGTAGTATTTATTTGAGGCAGGAAATTGTGCTATGAGGATGGTAAGTTAAAGACTAGAATCAGTCACACACTGTGTTCACAGGAGCAAATTCTGTAAGTCAGTCATTCTATCTTCTATTATAAAGAAACAAAAACAAAACCGCATTCCCATTGGTAAAAGTGTTCCTTTCATGCTTATTCAGCCATGTTTGCATGACACCGGACAGAGTTAAACCATCAAACTGCAGGTTCTATAGGCTCAAAGCCAGGAACAGTGGGGTCTTGCTGTCATTTTGTGGTTAGCTGTAAAGAGGATCGGTGATGGTTCAGAATATTTAAGTAGCATCTGTCAGAAATTTGGTTAATACCTTAAAGAGGTAGACACATGTACATATACACAAGGGCGCGCACGCACACACACACACACACACACACACACACACACAGAGAGAGAGAGAGAGAGACAGAGAGAGAGAGAGAGAGAGAGAGAGAGAGAGAGACAGAGACAGAGACAGAGACAGAGAGGAGAACACACACAAGAGTGAGAATGGGTTAAAATATATCTTCATTTTCAACAATGAAGAAGCTCATATATTCATGAATGAGTGCTGTTTCTTTTTAATAATAACTCCCTTTGTATGCATTAAAAAGTTTTAAATTTGCTATTCATATTACATCTCTATTGGTTTTTAAATATTATAATTTATTCAGATTCCATTCTGATTATTATCCCCTCACTTCTATTTCCACATTTCCATGCTCCCTGTCTCCTCGACCATATTCCCCTACTCTAGACCTATGAAAGGGGCCTCCTTCCCCCCACCCTCAGCCTATCAGGTCTCCTCAGAATAACTAACATCCCCTTCTTCTGTGTGCCTGCAAGGCAGCCCCTGCCAAGCAGCAGTGATCAAATCTGGGGGCCAGAGTTCATGTCAGAGGCAGTCCCTGCTCTCTTCCCCTGCTTCTGAACACATGCACACACATGGAGAATGAGTTGTCCATCTTCTACATCTGAACAGGGAGTTTGGTACTCTTCATCCCTTGTCCTTGGTTTGTGTAAGACCTCCTGTATCTAGATACATTGGCCTTGATGATCTCCTTTTGTAGTTCGTGAACCCTCTGTGTCCTTCCATCCCCATTCTTTCATACCACTCTCAGTGCTCCTCCCAAAGTCCTAAAGCAAATGCAGCACCTTTCCTTATCCTAGACTGGGTGGAGTCTCTCTGAGGACATCTACTTCTGCAATGAAACCATCTCTCCCTGGTAGGTTTTTGCTTGTTTTGTTTTTTTGTTTGTTTGTTTGTTTTTTTGCTTGCTTGTTTATTTTTGGTTGGGAGACTTTTGATGACTGCTTATATCTCCACAGGATATACAGGGTTATTTAATATTAGGTCCTGCATAGGAAGCCCTGGTAGCAGGAGAGTCCTCAAAAACAAAACAAAATAAAAAATAAACAAACAATCCAAAAATACAAAAAAACTGAAATAACCAAAACAAAAAAGAAAAGACAAGAGAAAATTAATCCTACATTCTATGTGGTATTTCACATCAGGTGAATAGAAAAATACAGAGGGAAGAAAAATAAAATCAAAACAGAAGGGTGTGTACAAAGACTGATGTGAGAATAAGGGAATAACCTGTTTTAAAACTATCTAAAATAACAAGATACTGAAATGAATAAAGTATGATGCTAAAAACAATAAAGGAATAAAAGATAAAATTAATTTATTTGTGCTTTTCTGAACCTCGCAATGTTTTCAAAATCTTTTTCTTTATTAATGAATCCTGTGACAATGACTTGGTTACTGCTTAGGCTTATTAAACCAAAGTGAAGAAACATCTTTGAGATTTTAAAATAAAGATTTAAAAAATTAAAAAAATTACTGAGGGAGCACAAGCAACTGTCAAAAGTAGAATATTATCATGAACCACACCACAATAAAGATTGAGAAATATTCTCTTTTGCTGCTGTAGAAGTCTGTAGTCCAGGGCCAAGCCGAAAAATATAGAACAGAACAAGGGTAAAATCTCTGCAATGGCCTCTCATACTTACACTTAAGCTGCATTTCGAAAGCACCTAAGAAAACTACAGCCAGCACTGAAGTCCAGATTCAAGGTCCAGAAGCGCTGAAAGCTGTCTCTTGCTCCTCTAAAATCAGGAATTAATGATTCACCACTGTTCCTGAGCAGTCTAGCCACAGGCTTGCTATTGCATCTCTTTAAAACATGTTGGAATAGATATCCAATTCACCCATCCTGTTTAGAAGTAAGCATAGTAAGAAATTGCCTTTAATTAAAGGCTTAAGAACATCCTGCTGTTTCTAGAAAGAGCCTTAGAAGTAGGAAATGGATTCATTTTTTAACCATCAGACAGCAAGCACTGGCGCTGTGGCACTACAGTCACAGAAATGACACTAGGACAGAAACCATGATTCTAATAGATAGGTACTTATGCAAGTACCATGGAGAATTAGAGTGAGAAAACACCCAAGAAGTCTTTCTGAATATCCAAGGATTCAGAACCGTGAATGCACTTCTTTGCACTTGAAGCAGAATGTTAATTAAATTTATGCTTGAAACCTCAAATAATCCACAAAAAAAAAAAAAAAAAAAAAAAAAAAAAAAAAAAATAGAGCAGTACACTCCAGGTACTTTGCTCAAAGTCCTGGCAGAGATTTGACAGTTTTTCTGGACAAGGCCTTTGCACACATAAACTCAGCAGCTGTGTCTGGTGGCCAAGACCTGTTCAAAACATCTTATGCATGAAAATCCTGAAACAATAATATTATAGCTATTAAAACGACACAGAGCAGATCTTCATCTACTCTATTTTTTTCTCATATCTATTGGGTTAGTGAAGGGAGCAGGGAGTTTTCTTTTCTAGGCGGTAGTAATGAAAGAAGACCTAAGAATTGAGCATGCAATGATTAAATCAGAATTGGAGAGGTTGTCTCTTTCCCTTCATCTATGAATGTGTGTGTGTCCGTGCACAGACACAAACAAAAAGACAGAAGATAATGAAGTCTCCTGAACTGAGTTTACACTAGGTACCACTGTAGCAATAAAAGACAGGAATAATGCCTATGCTGTCCTCATGGAGCATGGAGTCTTAGCAAAAATACAGTATCACATAAGTTAAAAACATACAGTGTGAGCAATTTCAGTAAGAGCACTGAAGCAGGGGAGAATGGTCAACAGTGAGGGCACAGAGCACAGCAAACGTAAGGGCTCTCTCCAACAAGGTCCACCAAACCGAGCTGCCTCCCTCCCCCCCCCCCCCCCCCATTCTGGCTTTCTTCGTATTTCTGTGGGTGTAGTTCCATTCGAGCACAGTAAACCTAGTATTGACATCACACTCCTTTCCAGTTCTGGCTTCTGCCCCTAGATCATCCTGCATGTTCAAAACATAATGAGATACTTTGAGGGAAACATCCCACAGCATGGGTTTTGACAACACCTGTGTCTGAAGCTGTTGGGACACAAAGACAGCTGAGCTGGCCTCACTTTGAATCCCAGGGCTGACTGAGAGTAGAAAGAAGAATAAAATATGGCTTCTGACCATTGGCTAGATCTGGGAAGGGGTTTAAAGTTTACCTCCTGTATTGTCCTTGGCTGGTGCCTTAGTTTGAGCGGGACCCCTGGGCCCAAATCTGCCTATCATATTGTTCTACTTGTAGATTTCTAGGACCCTCTGTATCCTTTTATTTTGCTATTCTCTCATGTGGAGAGTGTGATATGACTTTCTCATGTACTCTGGTGCCTCACATTTGACCATGTCCCCTGGAGGGGGAGACCTGATGGCACTCAGAGGAAGGACAGCAGGTAGCCAAGAAGAGACTTGATACCCTATGAGAATATACAGGGGGAGGTAATCCCCCTCAGGAACAGTCATAGGGGAGGGGAATAATGGGAAAATGGCTGTGTGTGGGGGGGGAGGGAGGAATGGGAGGATACAAGGGATGGGATAAACATTGAGATGTAACAAGAATAAATTAATAAAAAAAAATATGGCTTTTGTTATTCATCCACAGAGAAAACAGCAAGGAGCTTGACGGCACAGAGAAGTGTGTAGATTTCCCTACCTGCATTTCCATCTGATGCATTGTCTTTCCCTGACCTCAGAGAAAAGGTTAGAACATGGGACAGGGAAGCCATTTACCCAAATGTTAGCATTTGCTTACCTTCCTGCCTAAAACCTTAAATAGTGGTTTTATGCTTCAAAATTCAGCTCAAAATGATAATCCGTTCGCTATCTTCTGCAGCTGAGCAGAGCCCTCCTATTTTAGTTTATAACATGTACAGTGATAAGATAAATAAACTTTAATTCTGAGTGTAAATAAATATCTATTATATTTCATCATTATCAACATAAAACATCTATCTAGACACACCAAGATGGGAAAGATGTTTTCTTCAAGGATGCCAAATACAAATAGCCAAAACACTAAGAATGTAACATTTATATAATTCCTAATTGTTTCATAGTTCTTTTTGCTGTAGGTAGTTTATTGTACATATGTATAATAATATAGATGTATATGCAAAAAGTAAAATATTTAATAATCAAAAACAGAAAAAATACACTTTAAGCACACAAATTCTTCATGTCTTGGCTTCCTTTACAGTACCTAAATGAGACTTTTAAATGAGGTATTAGTGCTTATTGTTATAAAGAGTATAAAACAACTCCTCCAAAGTTGTAGGGCCTTAAATATGAAATTCTGTTGCTGAGGTGTTGCCCTAGTAGAATCTGGCCTGAGTTCAGTCCACAGCACTAGAAAAACAGGAGACTGACCAAGAACTGGGACAGCTTTCATGTTCCTTGTCATGCTAAAGGAACTAAGGTTTTCCCAAAGAAACCACTAAATATTAAACACTGACATGAAGCAAAGTTAGCTTCACTGTCACTAAACATATGATTTTCACTCACAAACAAACACCCACACAAACAGACATGAAACAAGAGGGATGAATTAACTGGGAAATAGGTTCTTAATGGGACTCAAAAAGAAAGAATAAAAGCAACAGGGAATGGAAATGAGATGACTATATATTGTGTCTCAGAGGTCATGAGTTCAATTCCCAGCAACCACACGGTGGCTCACAACCATCTATAATGTGATCCGATGCCCTCTTCTGGCCTGCAGGTGTACATGCAGGCAGTGCTCTGTATACATAATAATAAATAAATAAATCTTTAAAAAAAAAGAAACTGACAAATACAAAAATTAAAAATCAAATTAAAGAAATACCTCACACTGCCAATTCATGTGCTTCTCTTCTGCTCATGCCAGGCTTCATAAATTCTTCCTCAAACATCAATCAAACACTCCAGCATGGCTGTATCCACTCTATCATTTCTTCCCAATCTCTCTTTTTCACACCAGGAATTCTGTGTTTTTCATACCTGCTAAAATTCAATGTATCTTTTAGCTTCTTTGGTTGTACATAAATAGTAGTGATTTCCCTGGCTCCTTAGCTTATTTCAACAAGCACATCTCTTGGGCTAAATCTGTCTTCCCAGCTTGACTAAAACATTTAAATGTGTGAATATTGTGTCACAGAACCTCCGAATGCCCTTATAGACGATTTTTACTTCCCTGCAGACTGCAGCTCTTTGTAAGAGTTAGCTGAGACTCCATACATGGAATCTCATGTATTTCTATGCCTCGTTGGACTCTGAAAGACACAGATAAGTTGAAAAAAAAAATCAAATATCACAGTTCCAACAACACACACTTAAAAATATCCCACAATCTCCATAGCAGACAATCTTCATTTGAAAATGTGATGTAGTGTTGAGTATCCCAGGATAAGCACTCTTTGTTACACAGATAGCATTTTTCAAAGAATTTTCAAAACTTCTTTGTAAATAGAAAGTCCAAATGTCTGCATTAGACTGTCTGTGCTCCACAGTGACACACTGTAATAAACTGCTCTGCTTCCCACTATCCCAGCGTGGAATACTTTGTGTCTTGGCCAGCACCACAACTCTTAGCCACACATGGGTCTGAAAAGGAAACATAATAGCTTCAGCTACACATTAGGGTTCCTGGGGATGCTAAGGATGAAATACAATGTTTAACAAAGAGTAAATATACAATATACATCAGCTTTTAGAATAACATACTTGTTTTATTATAAAGCTATATACTATAAATCTATATTCTAGAGGGAAAATAGGTCAAGCTGATTTTACTCACATCCTGAAGAGAAGAAACTACTGTAAGTTTCTGCAGAGCAAGTGTTGTAAACATTCATTATCTTCTGGAAATTATTTCAGACTATAAAATATAATTTACAAACCAAAGTAAAGTGAAGGCTACATTTTCTAACTTTACAGTTTATCAACAGAAAGCCTGAGAGCAGTTGTTTGTTTTGAGGGAAGCAATTTTAGTCATATGATCGAGCAATGGACTGGAAGAGATTTGTTTTTGAAATAAATATATGCTGATGGAGGAAAAGTCCCAGTACTATTAATGAAGTAGTTGCTTTGCTGCAGCCTGTAACTGCATTAATATTATCTTTTCAGTCAGATGATTCATGACATTAACTTTAAATGTCCCTGTATGAAAGTAGACAAATGAACAAGTATATGGATTAAAGTCTATGTGCTGTAATATTTGTTGTAGGAGAAAATAATCTCCATAGTCATTCCTATCATGGCACATATCTTACTGAATAGAGCTCCCATAATATAATGCCGACAAAGGGTAGGATTCTGCAGCTTTATTAGGAAAGAGAAGCATAAAGGAACTAATGTTTCTTATAGGAACACAACAGTGTGCACCTTCTATTCAACTAGCATAAGCAGTACAGGAGAATATGAAGACAGCATCCAAACTGACATTTTCCTCAATTCATGCATGGCTAGGGATTAAAGACCAGGTGGCTGAAGTGAGTAGATGTTAGTGGTAGAATATTTGCTTAACATGTGAAAACCCTGGGATTAATCTCCAGTAGTGTAAATACAAAAATAATAAAATAAAATAAAGTAAAACAATAGGCTTTTGTTGGGATTTCTTTGCATAAATTGAGTAGAATTATTTATTAACAATTTGTTTAATTCTTGCCATTTAACACAAAAAAAGTATTACTGAGGGATAGTAAAAAATATCCTTACTATGTAAAGCCAAGGAGCCAAGATATTTTAGGTATAACCTAGCATTGCAAATTCTAAGTTTTCAGAAGTCAAAATTAGTATGCTATGATTACATCCTACATATCCAACCCATAAATCTTGGAGCCAGTCTCACCCCCTAATTTTAGTACTGAGAACCAAACCTAGTGCCACTGCTAGGCACAGAACTGCATTTCTGCTCCTTGGAGGCAACCTTTATTCTCTCTTTCAGTTAGTACAGAAATTTGTATCATTAATACTCAAAATAGATAAATATATGCAGTCTAAAAAGATTTGTTTTGATGCAACAGTGCATTGCATTTGTAACAAATACCAGGACCACATTTGTAACAAATACCAGGACCACATTTGTAACAAATACCAGGACCACTTATGAACTGGATTTCACATTCCTCTGTTGTGAAAGACAGTTAAAAACATTGGCTCATAAGATTATCAGGGACATGAATTAGAGGGTCCTTGAAAAAACTATCACACATTCTTGTTCAATATTATTTATTCAGTTCTGTGTTAAATTTGGCCTCAACATTAAACTTTATGCCAAATAAAATCTAAACTCAGCATTAAGTTAAACAAATTAAATGACTAGAAAAACACAATTATTTCTAATTCTCTTCTAAGCTCAATTGCAACAGATCTTAACAGATAAGCAGAGAGAAAATATGTCGATGGCTGTAGTGTTCCCCTAATTATTCTATTTTTTTCTTTCTTCCAAATAACATGACTTACTGGACTAGGGGATGACTCTAGTACAAGTCAGTTCTTACTGCCTAGGTGTTCAGATGACTTATTGCTTTCCACATTAAAATATTAAGATTAAGAAAACTAACGGAAGTTTTACAAAATTAATAGTCTCTATATACCAAGGGAAACTACCTCTCCTCCCCTGTCCCCAACTACCAATTTGCTGTGCCTGCAGACCATGTCTAGGAACAGCAAAGAGGAGAAAAGAGTGGTGGATCACAGTAGGGAGAACTGAGGAGGTGGTGAACACCTGGCTAGGGAAACCAACCGTTGGTTGAACAACTAGCTAAAGGAGCTAATTGTTGAGGAGAAGTTGAGGAACAGAGGAAAAAGAAATACTTGGGGACTCAGGCATGTGTGGCACAAGCTGAAGGTCTTAAAGCCCAGTAGAACTTTATTTTCTGACTCTCTATCTGTCTCTGCCTGGCCTGCTGTAAGTCTGTCCCATTGACTGATGTCACCTGTCTTTTCTTACTTGTTGTCACCCATCAGCCTATCTCTCTTACTATTGCCCCCAGTCTTTCTCTGTCTCTCTCTGTCCATCTCACTGTTCCCCTCCCCACTCTAGCTTACTAGAGTTATTTGTTTTCTGTTTTCCTTAGGCCAACAACAGTATTTTATTAAAATGAAGTTTTTGAAAATGATGATATTAAAGAAACTTTCCTATAGGTAACAGTATCTAGCCAGGTACTGTTATGTCAAGATCTTAACTTTCTTTCATGCAGTTTCTACTTGGGTGCTCACAGTCAGAGTGGAAAAAGCTATTGTTGCTCAAAGCCTTTGGCCAGATGCCCTCTTTCAACATTCTCTATGGGAAAAAGTTTTCCCTGTATGAATTTTCTTAGGGTTGAGAAATAAAGAGAAAAAGACAGTTTTGAGAGAAAAAAACAGATTTCTAGACAACATTACACTGGGACCATATATTTAAGGGCAGTGGTGATCAGCTGGAGATCTTTGGAACTTTGTTAAGCAAAGTGTCAACAGCTGTTCTGGATATCTAGAGATCATGCTGGACAGTCAGAGGTCTCAGGAACTTTGTCAAGCAAAGCCTCTATGACTTATTCTCATGTCTGTGACACCAACTCATGGCAATTCTAGCCTCATCAGTTTGTATATAATAGCTTCTTCAAGATGAAATAATTAATGTGTGGTATACTTCATGATAAAATATAGAAAAGGATGTTAAAGTAGCCTCCACCAATTTCTGGTAGAAGCTAACTACCTCACTTCTTCTTTCACTATTAATTTTAATGGGTATTAGACCAACATGGGTATGCTCTGAGAGTCTCCACCCAGTGGTGCATCTGGACAGATGCTGGAACTCGCTAACTGGGCACCAGGTGAGAGTGGTATGGCAGAATGGGGAGATAGAAGAACCCAGAGGGTCCAGGTTCCCTACAAAAGGGCCATCAAGGCTGGCAGATCTAGACCCAGGGAGTATATAAAACCTGCTGTAGTGACCAAGGACAATACATGCAGTAAACCTAGACCTTCTGTTCCAATCTAGCCAATGGACAGCTCATTCTCCAGTTGTGAGGAGAGTGGAGACTGCCTCAGACATGAACTCTGGTGCTTTCAATTTGACTACTTCCCCTTGGTGGGGAGGCCTGACAGCACTCAGAAGAAGGGGAAGCAGGCTATCCGGATGAGACCTGATAGGCTGTGATTGTATGGTGGGGAAGGTGGTCCCCTCTGTCAGAAGTCTAGGGGAAGGGAATAGGGCAATACAGGGAGCAGAGCCCGGGGGACGGAAAGATACAGGTGAGGGGATCACACTCGGGATGTAATCTGAATAAATTATATTTAAAATTAAGATTTAAATAATGATGATGATGATGATGATGATGATGATGATGATGATAATAATAATAATAATAATAATAATAATAATAATAATAATAATAATAATAATAACAGGACCTCCATTCTTCCTGTTCAGCTTCTAGACCTATTCCCAAAGTCTTGGTATTTGCATATGTCTCTCAAGTAAAATGGATATTTGATCCCATTGTACAGATTGTTTTTCAAGCCAACAATCCACAAACACATCAGAACCAGGTCGACTTGACTTAAAAAAGGATGCTTTCAGAAAATGTGGACTACAATGACATTAAAAACTTGATGTAATGTGTTTATGATAAATGTTAAATACAAAAGTTCTACTTCTATTAAGCATTGCTTCTTACAAAGGTCATAAAAGGCCTATATATGATTCTTCCTGCTGCAGCTGGGGATCACTTGCTCACTCCTGATCCAAAGAAGATCAAGTGGCCTGGACATTAACTAAAATTCTTTCCTTGCACATTGTGATCTTCATTAACTAAAACAATTTATGTGTAAACAAAAATGAAGGTGATGGAGTCACATGCCATGCCTAACATCTCACAGTTGGTATTATGATACTTGAACACTTGATGTTCACAAATCCTGAACTTCTAAGGTGTGTATAACAACATATGTCTTGATGTCTAAATTCAAATAGTTGCTTATGGGTTCCTTAGAATTTTATCATAAATGGATGCCAAACTGCCAATTTCTGCATTTATTGATTATATATTGATTATTATTGATTATTGGTCTTATCTTTTATTCTGCCACTGTGCCATATTACATTGTATTTCATCTGTAAATCCAGTGCATTACAGTTGTTAGTGTTTCATTGAAACCTTCTGTATTTATGTTCTTCAGAAGTATACCAAAACTACTAATCTTTTCTTATGAGATAATAAAGCTCTTTAAGTTTTTTTATTATAATTAATCTATCAACACAAATCATGTGTGCTCAAATAGTTATTACATTATAACCTTTTAGTATTCTTCAAAGTCATGGATTGTATTCCCTTCCTTTTTCCTAAATAGGATCGTAAGTGGTGATTTTCTACCCCATGTTTGCTGGAAAGTATAAGCACCCATAATATGTGCTGAGACTGCTATAGGAAACACAAATTGAGGTGCTGGCTTGGTATTACTATGGACAGTTTTATCTTATACATCTTTATTGTCCTAAAGTTTGGTCACGTGGGCCCTCAGTTCTGTGCAATAGTATTTGTCTACACTGTCATTTAAATTCTTCTCTTCATTAGTGTTGTGTTCTTCATTTCATCATAATCAAGCTGGTTTTAGTAATAATACCAAGTAGATACTGCAACGCAAAGTCTAAATAGTGCAATTGGGGACTCTGAGAGAAATATGAGTAGCACTGGAACAGTAGCAGAGTATGCTTGCACAGCAGGTATCTGAGTACATGCTTACAACAGCCCGCCTGTTGAGACTTCTCTCTCTCTCTCACTCAGCCAAAAGCCAGTATTGCCTGCTTTGCTTCCAGCAAGGCATCTCCTGTGTCAGAGGAACTGTAACCAGGGGCAGAAGGAATGGCGTAAGGCTGTGTGAAATGAAATCACTCTTATGGGGCCTCAATGTCTGTTGAAGTCAAAGCTCTGGGCTGTGCTTTAGTCTGAAATGCATGTCACAAGCAATGGCATGTATTTTCACTGAATGTCACCAGGCACTAAAATCCTCTGTAGTTATGTGAATTGGACCCACAGAGGTCTGAATAGCTCTCAAATGCCTTGTCATACTTTAGTAGAACCATTTGGTATAAAGGAAATTTCTTAGTATTGAACTAGAAAGACAGAGCCAAATTTTCCAACAAGATGCTATCCACGGTTACAGTGAAATTATATCAAGCAAGTAAAATTAAGTTGTGTATAATGCCACTGTAAGTTAAGTAGTGAGGACATATAATTTAAAATGTAAAATCAATGCAAAGGAGACCAAATGATAATGGGATTATAAGTGTCCCAACCAGTATTTGTCAACCATGATCATAACTGCATTTTCTTCCAATCATGCTCATGTCCTTCACGATACTGAAGGAAAGAGCTCATCTGCAAAGCAGTCATGGGGCACTGCTACTGAACCAATACTCATACCTCCACTGATGCTTGAATATTAATAGAAATATTTCATTTCCAGCTACAAGAAATCATTTGAAGTTTGATTATTTCAAAATTTAAGTGACTCTAAATGTGCTTCTGTCACAGTTTAAGTAATGGAATGTGGAAGCTTTCCCTATAGGTAGGGCTTTGGGCCAAGTAAAGCAATAGGGTATCCTGCTGTCTAGTTTGTAGAAAACAATTTAACAGAACAGGTTGGTTAAGGCTTAGCCTTCTGTTCTAGTTAGCAGTACAGTGAGTTCATTAACATGGTACACACTGTGTGCGGTTGAAAGCCACACATTAGAGTAACTATGTAGAATCCCTTTCACCAAATAATTAAGGTACAGTTTCTTCACACGTTGATGAATTAACGAAGGAGACCAACACTGAGCCTCCAACATGCAGATCTTCCTGATACAGGTACCAGTTGCCCATTGTCAAGGGAGTTTCATCAGATCCTCTGCATCTGACATAGGTGATTTATTAATTCTCAGTAGAATGGATGCATTCTGCTGGTACTGATTTGCCTTTCTAGCTACAAGGCCTCTTCATAGATTCTGACTTCACAGCATAAATCCTATATAATTCCATGTTAGAATAATGAATAGCTTATGAAAACAGATAAGATTATCTAAAACTGAGACTGTTTTTTTTTTTCACACCAGCTAGGGGGCCTTGAATAGTTGAATTAATGGAACAGATAGAAAATCAGTCAGCTGAGAAACCACAATGACAGTAGCACCACTGAAAACAAGAAGCTGTGCAATGGGGATAGAGTAAAATTAGCAGAGTGCTTTTCTCAACAAAGTTGCTATTACTCATGATGTTTTCACTGCACAAGATTAAGCATAATGGCTATATCTGGGAAGGGGTTTAAAGTTTACCGCCTGTATTGTCCTTGGCTGGTGCCTTAGTTTGAGCGGAACCCCCGGGCCCAAATCTGCCTATCATAATGTTCTACTTGTAGGTTTCTAGGACCCTCTAGATCCTTCTACTTTGCTATTCTCCCATGCTTCTCTCATTTAGAGTTCCAATAGGATGTCCTCCTCTCTGTCCCAGTTTCCTGGTAAGTGAAGGCTTTCGTGGGACATGCCCCTTGGGCTAGTATGCAGATATAACTGAGGCAATGGTCAGAACATTCTCCACAGTTGAGTGGAGAGTGGGATATGACTTTCTCACGTACTCTGGTGCCTCACATTTGACCATGTCCCCTGGAGGGGGAGACCTGGTGGCACTCAGAGGAAGGACAGCAGGTTGCCAAGAAGAGACTTGATACCCTATGAGCATATACAGGGGGAGGTAATCCCCCTCAGGAACAGTCATTGGGGAGGGAAATAATGGGAAAATGGAAGGGAGGAAAGAATGGGAGGATACAAGGGATGGGATAAACATTGAGATGTAACAAGAATAAATTAATAAAAAAATATAAAATAAAAAAAGAGGGAGAAACAAAAACATTAAGCATAATGAGCAGTGCTGGCCACTCTGATAGACAGCATGTTTAATGTGCTCTAGGGATGCTCCTGTTTGCATCCCTTGCGCTGAGATTGCAGACACTTGCTAGTGGTCCAGTCTTTATGTAGGTAGGTGCTTGGGATCTGAAATTAGGGCCACGTGCTTGTGGACAAGCACTTTTTTCACAGGGCCCTTACCCTAGGTCCTGGTGGGTATTTTCTAAATAGTGAAATTATATTGGTGTGGATATCTGTGTCCACAGTGAGCTGCCACTAAACATCTGTAGATAATTAATGGCTGTACTAGAAAATAAGTGGTTTCAGACTTCTGCAGGAAACAATTTTTTATTAAACTGTGATGAACTAGCATCAAGTTCAGAGCAGAGGGGAAAAAAGTAAAACTTCATATAGAAAGCTCAAACTAAGGGAAACTCTACCTGTATCAATAGCAACTTTTATCTGAAAATTCCACAAATGTTTTGTTGGCTGGGATGAAAACTCTTGCTAGGAGAGCTTGGTGCTTCTTGCAATCTTAAGAAAATTGTCTATTCATCATACATTTTTTTATTTGGTAGAAATAGTCTGAAATCAATACTCATGTCACTGTTTGAAACACTCAGCTTCTTCAAATTGTCATTTATGTTGGGTCCTTTTCAGAGAAACTTTTCAATTTTAATTACAACAGTTACTTTTTCATCAAGTCAGCAGAGCATGGATGTAATAGCGAGTACCAAGTTGCTGTCAAGCCTTAATTTAAAAAAAAAATCAAGTCAGAATCTCTTCACTGATATTCCTAATCATTATCTAAACCTAAGATTTTTCACATTTGAAGCCATCTCCATATGGAGGTTTACTGATGCTCATCATCTTCTTTGAGGTAGGCTGGATGTTGCCAGGGGTTACCCTATCCTGTTGTCAAAAGAGTTGTTTTAGATTAAGTTGTGTTTAGGTCTACATAGATGTTTTAAGTTGATAAAGATGAGATATGATTGGTATTGATTTACATTCAGAATTTTAGGTGCACCCAGACAGGAAAGATGCTCTTTTCAAGGCTGTCAAATAGAACGCCAAAAACAGTATGAAGGAACATTTATATAATTCGTGACTGTTTCTTGCTTCTTGCTGTACATAGTTTATTGTATATATGTGTAATAATATAAATGTATATGTAAAAAATAAAAATGTAAAAATTAAAATAAACCTTAAGATTTCCAAATGCAGAAATTATTTCAATTTTGACATGGCATGAAATTGGAGAAAAAAAACCTCTAAGACATAAAATGAATGAGTATATAGACTACATAAGATCTTTAAGTAAACAGAAACTATTTTATGAGGTCTAGATTGAATTTATAATCAGATACACTTAACGATAATATAAAGAAATATTTTACACCATAGTGCAAGGTTTATTTATGCCAAATTATATGATATAACTGGAATTATAAATCACTCACCATTAAGAATTCTTGTAACAATTGAAAAATGAAGTTTCTCATTTTAAAAATAAACAAGGGATGATATATTATAAAGCTGAAATTTCTTTATACAGAGATTATGTACTGATAAGTAGACTTTATTCTTCAATAATAATTACTTGAATTAAATTCCAAGCACAGAAATGGTCAGTAATCTTTTCCAGAATGAGATGAGTTTGAAAGGTTTTGCTATTTTTAAGGACCAGCTCATCCTTTCAAAGAATAAGTAATTAGTTATAAGTTGAAAATTCATCACACACACAGAAGCATGGTGAAACACAGAAGGATAGAAGGCATAAGACACAAAATGAATATTTTTTTTCTGTGCATTCCCTTCAACTTACAGTGCACAAAGCTATTATGGAATATAAAATTGTCCCAATTACCTGTAATCAGGATACTGTTTATTTCCTGGGACATGGAGAAAGAATGGGAAAGCACAGACTTATCAGGCATAGGTTGGGGTCAGGCAGAACTGACTTGTCATTAACAGTTCAAGTTCCATGGACTGCTTCTTGCTGCTGACAGACTAAACACTGTTCACTATGCCAATTCACCCTGCTTTCCTCTTCCTTCATTAGTTTGCTAATGAGGAATGTTTGCAGCTCACTCTGAAATTAAAACAACGTGCTCTCTACTATGATAGCTAAATTTTTCCACTGCCCAAATTTGTGTTTCACCCTCACTGTGATGTGCTTTTTTTCTAATTACAACAGAATAAAACAGATGGCTTCAAAGGACTGCAGGTGTCTGATGAGTGAATAAATAAGCACCCACAGGGTGAGGAACAATTACATATTCTCAAGCAAATAGGACCTGAGGCAGATGCAGGAATCACAGTAGACAGGACAAGAGGGTTCAGGGTGATTTCTGTTAGAGGAATCTGAGACAGAAGGTGATGTTGTCCCGTGTTCATCCTTTGACAACCAAGAGTACTGAGGCTCTCCCTCTGTACACCTTTTGGGAAAGCTTTTCAAGCAATTTTAAGGCAATAATAATGACGTTTGTTGTTACTAAGAAATTAGACAATGGAAGAATGAACTCACAAGTACGATGTCTCTCCGGCAGGTAAGTGCAGAGTAAGCACTATATTCCAGACCACCGTGACACTATCATGAGCTCTATAATAGTATCTCAACATGGCATGTTTTATTTCTCACTCTTATTTTTGTTTTCAAATGATAATCCCTATAAGTAATTAAACATTACTGTTTTCTTAAGCTATTATATAATAAAGCAGGACTTGGACAAATTAAAATATCTTCCTCTTTCTTTTCAAAATCTTATAATTATATTTACAAGACAAATAAGAGGCTTAAGGGAATACATGTACTAAATTTTGTAGAAAGCAAGACTACCTGTGACTAATACAAAGCACAATACAGTGTACAAGAGAGCCAGACCCTTTAGCAGTCAGAGAAGGGCAATTCACCTGTGATGTAGATGCTGAAAGTAGCTGTTAGGAAGAAAGCAGTCTTAGTCTTGAAGAAAAAAAAAATGACTTTAACAGGCAGAAATTATCTTTTGATCTTGTAAAAGTAAGCATGAGAATAAACACAGAGACAATGGAAATCGATAACAGGCTGCAGAGACTAGAAAATAACAATTTGAGCCTTGAAAGAGAAAGGAAGAAGACTTTGAGCCCAAACACAGAGGTTAAGTCAAGAGATAGAGGGGAACTCAGTAATAACCATCAGCTTTTCTGTACATGTTCTATATATCTAAATTAATATTTCAGATCGTTAATCATTTTCAGATCTAAACAGATTAATTATATTCTGGGTTTAGTTGTAGGATTTGAGGGAGAAATTCATTGTTTTAGAGGAAATGTGTGGTTTTTTTTAAGTAATTTTTTCAGATTACATCTCAATTATTATCCCTTCACTTGTATCTTCCCATTCCTCCTTCCCTCCTTCTTTCATCATATTTCCCTCCCCTATGTCTGTAACAGAAGCAGACCTCCTTCCCCACCAATGGACAGGACATTCTCCACAGTTGTGTGGAGAACAGGGACTGACTCTGACATGAACTCTGGTGCCCACTGTTTGACTACTTCCCTTTGGTAGGGAGACCTGGTGGCACTCAGGTGATATGTGTTTTATGTGGCAAATAAATCATAAAAGAAAACATAAAGGCAGTTGTCCTTTAATAAGTGACTGAATGGGCCCATTGTGGGCAGAAGGCACCCAAGCACCACTAAGATGAACAAATATGTGATGAAGAGGTGAGCAAAACAGAAAAAGCGACGTGGTATGTGCACTATGGTGAGAGGTGGCATTAGCAACATGAAGGCAGTGACAGGTGAGAGAGAGGGCTGGTGGACGTGTGTCATTGCCCAGTAGGGACAGTAGGGATGTGTACAATATCCAGGAGCTTATGCGGATGCAGACTCAGTGCCCAACCCTACTGTCTGGGCTATGGAATGCCTCCAGCTGTTGTCAAAGTAGAAGCCCTGATGAAGAAAATTCACTGTCTGGATTGTACCACTTTCAAGGATCACCGTAGTCCAGTATGCTTTCAGAGGCAATATTAGTCTCTGCACTCCACGGTGCTGCCTCCAGGAAGGGACGAAGTATGGGATCCATGTTGGTGTATGCAGTCTATGCTGATGACCTTGTTGATCCTTGGGTTTTGCTGCCTCAGAGGGCCATCATGATGTGACCAGCTTGTGTAGCCCCTGAGGCCATGTTGACTTCCATGGCCCTTGCAGGTGCTGAAGGCCGAATGTGGGCTGATGGCTTTGATTTGGCCAGAGGCCATGTTGATGTCTGAGGCCCTTGTAACCACAGAAGCCTAATCAGGTATCCTTGGTCTTGGCTTCTTCCTGAAGCCACGTTACAGTTCATAGGTGTAGGAGAGCTGTCCTAGCCACCAAGGGCTCTCCTCCATTGATGGCTTCTGGTGCAAATGAAAGCAGAGAGTAAATTATCCTCCATGTGGGGGATGGAGCAACCGGGAGGTTGGGGATGGGGTCTGGCCATGAGCAATGTGCTATGTTTCAGTGAGTATATGGACAACACAATATAGAATTGCTTTTTACATTTGGGAGGGTGGCACAGGGACATGAGGTGGACATGCGAAGAATAGGGAGATGAGTGTGATAGGGTTGAATGATGTAAGATCACCAAATAATCAGTTACAACGCATTAATCAATCAATTAATTAAAAATAAGTAGCTGAATAGCATGGTACAATTTTCAAGAAACTGGCTCAGATTTGTTACCCTTACATTTATATACAAATATATTGCAATGCCTTGCTGAAAGAAGTGTCAGACAATGTGTAAAAAAATGCAACTGGACCCATATTTGTCACCTTGCACAAAACTCAAATCCAAGTGGATTAAAGACCTCAACATAAAACCAGAGACACTAAGTCACTTAGAAGAAAAAGTGGGAAAGAGCCTGGAACATATTGACACAGGAGACAACTTCCTGAACAGAACACCAACAGCCCAGGCCTTAATGTCAACAATGAATAAATGGGACCTCATGAGGCTGAAAAGCTTCTGTAAGGCAGGTAACACTGTCAAGATAACAAAGCAACAGCCTACAGACTGGGAAAAGATCTTCACCAACCCTACATCTGACAAAGGTCTAATATCCAAAATATATAAAGAACTCAAGAAATTAAACACCACCAAACTAAAAACCCAATTGAGAAATGGGGCTTGGAACTAAACAGAGAATTCTCAACAGAGGAATATCAAATGGCTGAGAAACACTTAAAGAAATGCTCAACATCCTTAGTCATCAGGGAAATGCAAATCAAAACAACTCTGAGATTCCATCTTACACCCATCAGAATGGCTAAGATCAAAAATTCAAGTGACACCACATGCTGGCGAGGATGTGGGGAAAGAGGAACACTCCTTCATTGCTGATGAGAATGCAAACTAGTACAGCCACTTTGAAAATCTATCTGGTGCTATCTCAGAAAAATGGGAATAGGGCTTCCTCAAGACCCAGCTATCCCACTCCTTGGAATATACCCAGAAGATGCTCCAGCACACAACAAGAAAATTTGCTCAACTATGTTCATAGCAGCCTTATTCATAATACCTAGAACATGGAAACAGCCTAAGTGTCCATCAGTAGAAGAATGGATAAAGAAACTGTGGTACATATGGAATACTACTCAGCTATTAAAAACAAGGAATTCCCGAATTTTGTGGACAAACGGATTGAGCTAGAAATGATCATAATGAGTGAGTTAACTCAGAAGCAGAAAGACTCAAATGGTATATACTCACTTATATCTGCATACTAGCCCAAGGGGCATGTCCCACAAAAGCCTTCATTTACCAGGATACTGGGACAGAGGGGAGGACATCCTATTGGGACTCTAGATGAGAGAAGCATGGGAGAATAGCAAAGTAGAAGGATCCAGAGAGGCCTAGAAACCTATATGATAGGCAGATTTGGGCCCAGGGGTTCCACTCAAACTAAGGCACCAGCCAAGGACAATACAGGTGGTAAACTTTAAACCCCTACCCAGATCTAGTCAATGGTCAGAACATTCTTCACAATTGAGTGGAGAGTGGGATATGACTTTCTCAGGTACTCTGGTGCCTCATATTTGACCATGTCCCCTGGAGGGGGAGACCTGGTGGCACTCAGAGGAAGGATAGCTGGTTACCAAGAAGAGACTTGATACCCTATGAGCATATACAGGGGGAGGTAATCCCCCTCAGGAACAGTCATATGGGAGGGGTATAAGGGGAAAATGGGAGGGAGGGAAGAATGGGAGGATACAAGGGATGGGATAAACATTGAGATGTAACAAGAATAAATTAAAAAAAAAAAAAAAAGAAGTGTCAGACACTGGGAAACAACAGCTAAGTGTCTGAAATGTGAACTCTCTACCCAAGGTGGATAATAAGACCAAAAATCTACATGAAGACTTCAGTTATTGAAGAATCTCTCATGAAAAAGCAGATTTTTAATCCTTCATTTAATCTTCCCAATCAAGACATAATACAGATCTGAGGAAGGACAAGAATTTGTCTACAATAAGGAAATAGCTCATGGTGGTTTCTTGGCTTGAGTTGAAAGTTTAGCCAGGAACAAACATAGAGCTGACATGTTCCATTATAGAACATTTCACCTGTAGGTAACAACACGCAAACATGTGGTTATTGAAAGATCAATTCATCTCCTGCAATGTTATCTGGAATGCTCAAGAAGACTTGCACACTTCAGCTAGGGTGGATGTCTTTGCTCTCAGTACCTCACACTGGGGCAATAGGATTAGAACTATTTTGTAGATTCCCTGCCTCTCATGTGTGTGTGTGTGTGTGTGTGTGTGTGTGTGTGTGTGTGTGTGTGTGTGTGTGTGTGTGTGTGTGTTTCTGTGAATGGGTATGTCCATGAAGACCAAAAAAGGTGTTAGATTTCTGGAAGCTGAACTTACAGGTACTTATGAACCATCCAGCTTGATTGCTGAAAACTGAACTTGGATCCTCCATCAGAGCAGCATTTGCTCTTAAACACTTACCATCTTTCCAGCCCCAGGTGTTGGTCAGAGAAGTTTCCCTGTAATGAACAGTTCTTGACAGTGTTGTAGGACAAACAGGGATTAGCATAGTGGAGGGCATTTTGAGAACTTGCCAGGATGAAAGAAGCTTAATCTACCTCACATAATTGGTAAATAGCATAGTGTATGGAATCAAGGTCAGCTCACCCTTTCTAAGCATCTTCTGTGGCTTAAAGCAGAATTATGACCAAGAAGGTAATCTTCAGAGTGATTCACATCCCTGTGCTGTGCTTTTTCTTTTCAAAACAATCCCAATCAAAACACAACCTTTGAGCCTCATAATACAGTATTTAAAATTAGATTTAAAATCACTATGGAGATTAAAACAAACTTGGTAGCCTCATGATAGAATTTAAGAGATGATTAAATTAAGAACAGAAAGTCACCCTGAATATGGATGTTAAAATCAGTGAGCTGAGGTCTTGGATAGAGAGTTTGTATTCATCCCTCTCTTCTGGGACTGGTGAATTTCAAGGTATCTTTATTATTTCTGGTAATACATAGTGAGGTTTACAATGAGATTCAAAACAAAAAATGAAGCCTCATATGTGAAAAATATGTAGTTTGCTGAAAAGGGAATCTTGATTGATTTTTAAGCTGTTGACAAGACAGATAAGACTACCATTGTTAGAGCTTAATTAGTTAAGTCATCATTTAAGAAAAACAGTGACATTGCAGCAAGACACTAAGATCAATGCTATGTGAGCAAAATGCCACCCATTTATGCTCCACAGTGTAATGATATTTCAAGTCATTTTATTTTATAAGAGAATACCAGACCAAGGGGAAGCTCTAAGACACAGTGTTGTAGTTCGGATGACTAAAGTTTGTTTCTCCAGTTCAACAAGATAGACTCTATGAGAGGCCACTGCTTCTGAAGTCTGAGAGACACATTGAGAGCAGAAGTTAGCTTAGTCTACTTTGTGACAGTTGAGAGGCAAGAAGAAGCTAGGGTGAGGGGCTCATAGAGGCTTGCACCACCAACATGACTGACAAGGGATCACATCTAAAGACTTAGATCTATATGCTCTAGCCGGAACACTGACACATCATTAGTATATACACTTTTAGTCCCCCAAAATAGCTTCTGATTGAAGGACAAAGTGAAGGATCAGAGAAATTTTTAACAGAATGAGTCAGAGATAGGATATGCTTTTAAGACTACTTAAAAACAGAGAGAGAGAGAGAGAGAGAGAGAGAGAGAGAGAGAGAGAGAGAGAGAGAGAGAGAGAGAGAGAGAAGAGAGGAGGACAATACAGAATACAGTACAGGAATACAGGAGAGTTTGCAGAAACAGTACAGTAGAGTTCTAGAGTACAGTACAGTTTGATTGACTTCGGTGTAGACAATTCACACAGCACAGTCTGTAGAATTCAAAGGCAGTTTTTTTTTTTTTCAAGCAGAGTGGTTCACTGAGAAGCCAAGAGAAGAAATTTTGAATTAGTCAGCTTGGAAAGGGGTTTGAATCCAGAACAGCTGAGTTGTATCTCCCAGCTGGAGTTCAGAAAAAACTGGAAAGGGTGTGTTTATTTAGAAGTAAGTCTCAGAGGCTGGAAATATTGTAGGCTTTGGTTAGCAGATGGAGCCTGGAAGCTGAAGACTTGAAGGTTGGAGGTTGCAGATGATAAGACTGATGAAGACTGGAAACTTCCAGGCCTAGGCCTAGGTATAGGTAGATAGAAAACCTCTAGACTCAGCCCAAACTATGTATCCATGTGAGGAAACAAAAGTGACATTTACAATACAGCAGGTACCAGGGTTGGATTCTCAGCATACCTCCCATGAGCGGGTTGTGTTCAAAGCTGTGAGGGGGAAGCATGAGTTACAATGATTATCCAGGAAACTGAGGATGGAACACATGAAAAGAAAACCTAAAGCAAGATGAGGCACCAAGTGTCATAGGCAACAGAGCTGGTGGAGGATTCACAAGCCTTTTAGGGACTGCAGAACCTGTGACTTTAAAAACAGGCTGTGGTCTTGCTATGGCTCTCTTTCTCCGAGTACCCTGTAGCTCACTTGTAGAACCAGAATACTTTTTATTATTACTTACAATGGATGATTTGCCTTTTGATTTTAAAGGGACCACAGCTAACATATGACCTTTAGCTCAGAGAGGAGTAGAATTTTCAATGGATTTTATCTGTAATACTCCTTCTGGTTGTAGGCATTTGGTATTCTGTTATGGCGATGGTGTTAGGAAGGCAAAGGATTAAATGGTATGGATTAACGTAATGAGTTTGGGTGCCATGTTAACAAGGGGTCAGTGTAGATAGTTAATCTGCTGGATAAGCTTGCTCTTCAGCAGGAGAAACAATTCTCAGATGTGTTAAGGTTGTGGTAAGTGACTTCGTTCTGCTTTAATTAATATGCAGAGATAAATCTCATGCAGTCCATGGAGAGGGAACGTCTCTAGCTCATTTTTTTAGCCTCTAGACAAGCACTGTATTAACTCAAATTCAAAATGAGAGACTCTGCTCCACATAAAACATTAGCTTTTCATCTGTAATGGAGAAAGACTGTCACATACAGAAGCAAGCACAGTAAAAGAGTTTAATTTTGAAATTATATATATATATATATATATATATATATATATATATATATAGATATATATATATTCTGATTGATCCTAGAATAGAAGAACACAGTGTGTTGTAGAATATTAACAATTAATATTAAGTCATATAATTTAGTAAAACCTGATTTATTCATTAGCTAATAATTTCTCCAAATAACCACACTTTGAGTTTGAGTCGTCAGTCAAAATTAAGGAAGAGGTGAACATAATACCTAATATATTATCACTCTATCAGTTGATCTTCCTCCCATCCGAGGTCTCAGGCACCTGTCTTATTGTCTTCTCTGGAATCTGTCCATTCTCTTCCTCTCCTCCTTTTTTCATCCTCCAGACCCCTGGCCTTGCAACCCCAAACTCCACCAACTTCTCTTCTGCCAAATCCCAAGCTGAAGTATTTTTCATTAACCAAACAACTTTAAATTAAGTGGAACAAGGTTTACATAACAAGAACAGGCGTGCTTGAGAATATGCTCCTCTGAGCAGGGGCCAGATATGGGGAGCCAGTAATTATCATTAAAATACATAGCAGTAGACCAAACCCCAACACAGTGAAACACATATAAACCGGAATCATTTTGCTTTTGAGCTTACCAAATAGGCTTCTTACATTTTGACGTTGGCAAAAAATAAAATGATTAGAGTTACATTATTTTCTTTTTAATACTGAACTTCATTAAGTACAATACTGGTAGTGAGCTGACTTAATTTCTTTGAGGCAAATATGAGAATGCCTTAGCAATCTGGGACTCTACTTGACTTTGGCTGTGCTCATACCGATTTTCTGACAATGTATTGCCAACCTAAGACACTTTGCTTTCATGTGCTATCCACAAATACACCTCTTCTAACAGATCACATAGCAATGTCTGGGCAGTCGTGGATGCCCATTTGCATGGAACTGTGTGTGCGTGCACACCACCATTCGGGACAATGGAATAAGATTCTCCTATCCCTGACAACCTTCCTACATAGCTTCAATTCAATTTTATTCTAATTGTCTATGAGGGGAGCAATTGAGAGAGAAATCCAGCCTGATTTGTTGTGAGTAAATTTATAATAAAGCAAGTGGTGAAATTTTACAGAGAATCACCTACTTACAATTTTATGTCTATGCATAGTTGGGTGTGCACAAGATTAAAAGTGAAGGTCACATCCACATAGAAAAGAATAAAAGCTTACATAATTAAAATTTGACCACCAAAATAGAGAACACAAAAGTATGTCCCTTACCAACCAAGCTCTTTCTGTTTTTCTTAGAGATAAAAAAAAAAAAAAAAAAAATTATGGGAACCTTAAGTGTCACCACTCATGTGGCATTGTCACTCTTGATAATACTTCACTCATATCTATGCTTTGCTTTTGCATAAAGTGTTTTTGCTACATTTCCATTTGTGTGAACCTCACTTTATTGAATAAGGGGCCCAAAACCTGGAAACAACTACTCTATGATCCACCTGCCAGTCACATCATTCCTATGGCTCTGCCCGGGGTCCTGACAGAGATGTGGGAACATCTCTCTAGAGGAAACATCGTATGAACACTGCTTTCACACACTAGTCATTGTCCGTAATTTTATTGCACTGATTTTCTTGTGCCTTTCCTTATATGATACCACAGACACAATCTTTCTAATTTCTGCTTTTTCACTCTTGACATATAGGATTTCACATTGTCAAAAAACAGTACTTTCTTAAAGAACAAATACTTTAGATGGAAGAAGGTGACAGAGAAAGAAAGAAACAGAAAGAGAATGTAAAATAGACATAGACAGAAAGTGATTAACTTAACTACTATTCTGATATTTAAACAAAATAAAAATCATTTGGTAATATGTAGTTTGCTCTAATTATCTGCCATTTACCTTCCACAAGGTTCTCCAATTGGTCTAAATACATCCATTAAATGATTCACACATCTTCATTGCTATTAAATTCCTAAAAATCATCAATTATGTTGGGAACAAGCAAAAGAAACTTATTCTACATACTACCTTTCCATTTTTAGACTGCATTTAATCATAGGGATAAACTAAGTTCAAGGACACAGGCCCTAGAGGAGGTGAGAACGTCCGAGTATTCAAATCTCTTCCGTTGTAAGGAAACAGTTGTCTGAGTCCAGCCATCAGATTGACAACTGTTCCATCTTTCCAACAGGGTCAATCAAGTTCATGTTCTAAGGCCCAGGAGCCTATACCTACCCTGGTTTGTGGAAACTACCTTGCTCAACACCGTACGTCAAAATATGATTGTACACCCCTCAGCCCACTGTGCTCCCCTCACGTTATGGTTTCATCCTCTACTGTTCTGTACAATGTCCCTCCAGCACAGCAGTTCAGCTCCACAGGCTCTTCTGTGGCCCTGGTTAGTCAGTAGCAGCTTGATTACAATAAAGTTTTGTCATCTGCATTGACATGGTGTTTGAGTTTTGTTGTATTTAAGTGGACCATCAACATTTTAAGATGCACACACACACACACACACACACACACACACACACACACACAAACACACACATGCAGATCATATATCTATATATACAGATCAGTGCATTGTTGCTTTGATTTTCTGCAACCTTGTATTTCTACCCTTTATATTAAAACATAAACAATTCATTCTAAATATAGCTAACTTTTTAGAAGCTACCTTCTCTGTTTTTACATATTTTTTGTTATTTTCTGGGGTTTCATGGCAATAATTATTAGGTTGTATGGATTAGCTTGTAAGATTTCTGTTAATGTTTTATTGTGGTTGGCTTCACTGTAAAACAGTGGAGTCTCACTGTAATGACCAAGTTGTATACGTACAATTTTTCTATCTATGGACTTGATGCATTTTCTTAGTTGCTGTCATTTTTTTTTAGAATGTCTAGAGTGTTCAGTGCCATTTTCATATGTGCATTGTGAGTACATTTTGATTAATTATCCACATAGATTTTATTTTTGTACTGTAAATTCAATGTTAATTTTCATTATTTCTTTTGATATTTGCATCCATGTATATAATTAGTTACTTTTACACTGATCATGCCTTTTTATATCACCAAATGATTTGTTGTGATACTCCATTTTTTATTACTTTTTTTAGACTGAATAAGCCTGTGTTCGTCAGACTGACCTCAAACACACAATCACCCTGTTACAAACCCCAGAGTCCTGGAATGGCATGTATGCAATACCACATGCATGGAAATTTACTGGAGGTTGTTAGGTTTGCAGCTGCCTCATAATATACTTTATAAATGGAGTTCAACACTTTTGTTACTTTCTATAAAAACATACACAGAATGCGTGTATATGTGTCTGTGTGTGAGTGTGTGCTCTGTGTACTCTCTGTCTGTGTGTGTGTGTGTGTGTGTGTGTGTGTGTGTGTGTGTGTGTGTGTGGTTTGCTATCTGTTCTAGGTGTTTTGGCAGTTAGAACATTTCCAACACTGTGGAAAGCTGAGGAAATGGTGGACATCACTGTTTCTCTCCTGATCTGGGAGTAAAATATTTTAATATTTCTTTCTTATTTAAAAGTACTGCCTTTAGGCACAGGTTCATCTCTTATTATCAAATAACTTTCCTAATAAATAACTATCTATAATCTTACAATTATTATTTGGCCTTAATATTTAATTAAGAAAATTTAATTTTCTTAACTATCATTACTCACTCTATATTGTCAAGTATCTTTTCTACGTCTATACAGAAAATGAAGGCTTTAATTGATTTTCAAACTTCAATTCTCTTGGATCTTGCATTTCATAATGTACAGTAGTTTATTTGCTCTTGGTTCAATTCATAACTATTTTCCATCAAACTTACCTGATATTTTGGTGCTAAATATTTTAGTTTCAATCATTACTTTTAATATGATTTTTGGCATGAGTTTTCATCACTGAATTAATATACATAATTACTAATATTTTCAGTTTTATTATGTAAAATATTTGATTTATATTTCCTTTAGAGAAAATTTGAAAGTCCATTTTTTTACTTTTTTGATTCAATAATAATGTGCAAAAAAATAATGTGCACTGTCTCTTTTAAGCTAGTGTCTTCTCAGTGTCTTAGTAACTTTCAAGATTATTTTGATAAAACTATATAGACTATTTGTGTTACCTTTACTTATGGAAACCCACTGGAGTTCAGTGTGTGATATAAAGTGTAGCAAGTTTCACACATCACCCAGGTTGATTAAAATAGTGAATTTTTTTCATCAAAGTTCAAGGTTGATATATTGTAATTGCTCTGAGCTTAATTATAGGAGGTCGTTTAAAGTCAACTGTAATTAGTACGTTTATTATCTTTTCCATCTTTTTAGCAAATGTCACCATATTTAACAGGGTACAAATTAGAATTCTGAAGCATTATCTTTAATGCTTTTCTGCACATCCCTGATACACAGACCACACAACTTGTCATGTTTCCAAGTTTTGTCTCAAACCCATGCGCAAATATCCATTTCCTCATTTGCACTGTATCTCGCAAACATCTTCTCTTATTTGTGTGTTCTACATGACAGTAAGGTCTAACTTTTCTACTCTCCTCAGAGCCGGAAATGTGATTAAATATTAACACCTCATAACTGGACTAATATTGCTATTAATGCAGATGTGGGTAATTTCAACTACAGATGGATTCCTATAAAATTACAAATTCCTAAAAAATTCAGTTTTCCCTTGCATTCCCCTCTCCATCTCCCAAGCAATTTAACTCATCTAACGTCTCTCTCTGGATCTCCCCAAACCGTGTCCTAGTTTCATCTCCCAGGTTTTTTTTTTTTACCTCTCTAGTCCCATCTCCCTGGCATCTCTCTGCCTCTGTATCCGCATCTCCCATCCTTTTCTATACTCATCTTTTAGGTCCATCTCCATCTTGCAGCCCTCTATATCTCATCTACCAGCCCCCTCTTTCTTTTGCACTCCTCTCTCCTACCGTCATTGTGCAACTGAAGTACCCAGATCACAAGAACTCAAAGCAGGCGACCAGGCCTCGATACCAATGCAACATACACAACGTCCTGTATTACGGGCTCAAGCTAGGACCACAATCCTTCCTGACGCAACAGGAAAGGAGAGTGGTCCAGAGCTTCAAGGGTAATGGGTTTATAAAAGTAAAAAACCATAAGGAAAAAAAAAACCCATGAGCTGGGGTGTGGGTCACAGGAATATCGACCTTTAGGCAGTTTCTGAGTCTTATCTCTCTCATTTGGTGACACACACTGCAAGTATTTCAGCATGCTTATGATTACTTTAAGGAATGCCATAACCTCATAAACATCACTGCTTAAGCACTAGTTTTTTTTTTATAGATCTGATGTTTTAATTCAAATCACTTTTTAAAAGCGTTAAGAAGGAATGATTTCTATAAAATTATCGTGCAGTGGTTTCCAAACTACAACACATATAACCATTGTATTTGCAAAGCTAAAACATAGTATACTGCTAATAGTTTCAGAAACCTCTAACAGCAACTGTAATTCTAAGTGTCTGTAGGACTAAATCTAGCAAAAGCAAAACTGTTGTCTGATTGACACCTCCAAAGAAGGAGAACCAGGTCAAGTAAATGCTCACCAACAGGGTTTTTTTGTTCCCTAGCTTGCAAGCTCAGAGTCACATAAAAAATGAGTTTTTAAAAATGTTGGGTCCAACAGGAGGAATTGTATTTTCTTTGTTTCTTCATCTCTCCAATATTGTAAATTTCCCCACATTTATAAACATCTTGTGATGCTTTAAAATCATTGCATAAGTATCTAAATTGAACATCGGCTACTCACATTTTGGCCTATTATAAATACCTACAGAATAGAATAGATCCTGTACTCTAAGGCAAAAACCAATCAGTTCTAATTTTAATCTGATTAGGAAACGCTCCAAGATCCCAGCATCCTGAATGATTTGGTTTGGTTGCTTCCACTTTTGGTGTGTGTGTGTGTGTGTGTGTGTGTGTGTGTGTGTGTGTGTGTGTGTGTGTGCACATGTGCACGTGCCAGTGATAGTGAATAAAAACTAAACCTTTCAAGACTATCAATTAAAGGAAAGCATCATTCTGAATCGTAGAATGACTATGTATTGTTATAATGTTGAGTAGTATTTAAGACATAAAAATTTTCAGATATTTCTTTTTTTTGTTTTGTTTTGTTTTGTTTTTTGTTTTTATTTTTTTTATTAATTTATTCTTGTTACATCTCAATGTTTATCCCATCCTTGAAGACGAATGTCAATGCCTGATGATTGTGAAGTGAGCTATCCAGAGTACATGTGCTAATGGGCCTTCCTATGAAAATTACAGATAATAATACAGTGGGAAATAAAAGATTAGAAAATGCATTATGTCAGTGAGCAAAAGCTTCTCTTAAATCACTGTGGCAAAGGTTGAAAATTAGTATTTCTTATGCAGCGAGTTTAGAGGACATCAAAGGAAAAACTTTCATATCTAATTTTGTTTGAGGAGGTATTTTTATTTTGTTTTAATTTTACTTATAAAACTAAAACATTAACATTAATATTTCCAGCAGAACTTTACCAATGAGAAACTCTTCAGGAAGAAAAAAGAACAGAAAATACAAAATTTCTTCAAGTTCTATTAATTTGCTTAGAAGTGACTTGAGCCACAGTGTCAAGTTCTTTTCATACTAAATCTGTCTGATCTCTTTCTATTGAGCAGAAATCTTGTCAGGACTAATTTACACAAGGATGACACAGCACTCTGTGAAAGCTGTGCCATACTAAATACATTATATGATTATATTCCCCTAGAGTTAAATAAAAATATTAGAATGCTTAACGCTTATTTTCTATCGTATATCCCTTATTCCTGAATGAAACATGTATTCAGTAATTTGAAGTTTAGACTCTTGTCAAAAAAAACCCTACTAAATGTATCCGATTTTATTGGAAAATATTATTAAGCTCATGAATTTCCATTAAATGGATTTCCCTTTCTCTAAGTGTTTATACATTTGATAAATTATATTTCTTAATCATATCCTATTTTATCATATAATTTTCTCTCAATCAAATTTCTGTCTTTCAGGTTGATACATGCTCCTGCATCTAAAGATTAGTCATTATAAAGAATTTCTACTAGGCAAGCTTGCTAGTGAGTTACTGATGCCAAGTCTTTTGTCGACTTCTTTGATAGCTTTTTCTTATTGTGCACAACATTAATAATGAGGCAGGCTCTGTATTTATTTTCATTATGTGAACAATATAATGAAGGAATAAATAAGTACAATAAGTTGCCAGCACCAGACAGGAAGTAATAGAAGATATAAAAATAAAAGCATTCTTCCCTCCAAGTTCATTTGGTTTCTTGATGGTCTGATGCACTTTCATTATTAGGCCATTTCCTGACTTTTATTCAGATCATTACAAAAATTTTTAATGCAATTTTCAATTTTTTTCAGAGAAAAGAACAGCAGTACCCATATCTAAATTACTGCATGAATGGAAGTTTGACTTGTCAGTTTAAACAAAGCACTTGATGTATTCTGAAATATATACTTGATCTGGATACACAGCAAAGCTGAAACAAGCATGTTATTCAAGTAAACAATAGTTCTACTAATACTAAGATCTGTTATTCAGAATCAAGGAGCCATTCAACACTGAGGTTAAAATACATTGGCTTGAAGCAAATTAAATTTATTCAATGAAACATTAACAAAAATCTGCTCTGCATATCAATAACCAAAAATCCAATTTAAAGTTACTACTTTTGTTAAGAAAATGTAAAGAATTAATTTCATAGCAAACCAGTTAGAGTATACATTCTCCGACCATCCTGAAGCTTATGACACCTATGCTCTGGCTAGTTGGATGCTCTCAAAATGCATTTACATTAATGTTGGTTATTCACTGACACTCAGGTACATAAAATCTACCCATTCAGTTTCCAGATTCTTCTTCATTCAGTGTCCTTCTGCTCAAAATATCATGGCTAATGTGCTAGTTGAAGAGACTTTCAATGTTAAGCCAAATAATAAAATGTAAACTTTACATAATATACATAATCAAAGGATTACATGAATTATAAATGCATGGTTTCATTTGATTGGTATGACAAAAACACTGTGTCGGAAGCACCTTGGCTTCCATTTCAGTCAATGAAGGAGTCGGGCCAGGAACTTAGGTACGCCTTCTTGCTATCCCACACAGAATTGCCTTGAGTCGGGGAACCTCGTCACAGGCAAAGTCCATCAGAACCAAGAAGGCTGCTGCTTGCTGGCTCCCTCCCAGCCTTATGCTTATTTAGTTTCCTCAAACAACCCAGGACCACCGTCCCAGGAAATGCATCACTCACAGTGGACGGGAACTTCAAACACCAATGAAAAGTTAAGACAACCAGCCAACCTGATCAAGGTAACTCTTCTATGGAGAAATCTTTATCAAGAGGTTCTATGTGGTGTCAAGTAGACAGTGGAAGCTAAGTAGGACAATACATACATGGCTTACTGATCATTATTATGTAGTAAGGGAAAGTCTTTGGTAGTGATTGGCACACCGTTTCTTTTTAGAGATATTAAAATGACATCTATCTTTAAATGTTTATCTATGGTTTGTATTTTTCTTATAACGGTAGAGTTATTTTATTTTTAAAAATTTCTTCATAACATGTATACGTGGAATTTTTACTCAGAATTTATTGTTTTATATAGTTAATAATTAACTAATAAGAGTTTATAGGTATTAGGTGTTAGAAAAATATTTGTAAATTTATATAATACAGAATTATCACTACTTTATGATGTATTAATCGTTACTTTCTTTACTAAAATTCAATATGTTAATGCATATGGGAGCTGCACAAATGTCCTAGAACATGGAAAACACACATACAACAAGAACTTGGAGGATGCAGGCCTTGAATTATGTCTCCCTTGATATCTACCTTCTGTGCTACCCTTTCAGTATTTTCATTGTTGCTTCATGTTTTAAGTAGGACATTTTACTTATTTGAAAACTTCATAATAACATACAATGTATTTAATCATAGTCACACTTCCTCTCTGCCTTCAGCTTCTTCAGGGTCCATACCCCACTTCTTACCTTTCACATGTGAATATAATATTGCTTACATAGAAGAACTGAGTTAAACTGTCATTTTTGTAATTTTCAATATATAATTTATAAACATACTGTGATTTTTATTTTAAGGGAAATACCATTTCCAGTTCTTAGTTCTATAATCTATGATATGCAAAACTCACTGAACTCCCAAATTAATTATATATGTATTTTAAAGATGTTCTAGGCTTTCTGCAAGAGCTCTTTTATAATTTATATAGAAATTTAAATAACTTATTTGCAATGCTAATGAAATGCTCCATTTAGTAAAAAGTAAATAAACTAAAATAAAAATATAGCTATCTTATTAAAAGTTGCAGAAATTAACACAACCAAGAACAAAATATAATGAAAATAAAGTGTCCCTATGGTTCTAACATCCTATTTTATTTCACCATGCATTACCAATATGTCCAGAAGATACATGAGCAGTCATGAATTCTTAGGAGCATAAAGCATCTTATAAGTTTATATTTCCTGCAAACAATGCTAGAATATATTTGCTTTCAGACAGTATTTTAAAGATTAAATTTTCTAACACAATAGCTTCATAATCATTTGGGAGATAATTTTAAATTGATGTGGAAACTGGGAGCTTGAAAACAACCTTAAAATTGTAAATAATTTTAAAGTAAAAAGGCTACAGGAGTGTAGAAAAGATTTGTTTTTAAACATTTCATGCCTAATCAAATGAAGTTTCCTGTGATGTGAATCACAGGTAATGCACTGTTTCCTGTGTTACGTGTGAATCGCAGGTCATGCACTGTGTCCCGTGTTACATGTGAATCGCAGGTAATGCACTATTTCCTGTGTTACATATGAATACCAAGAGAGAGTGATCAAAGTCATGTTGGCTGTGACCTCCATTTAATCAAAACATTGCTAGTTTAAAGTGCTAGACCGATAATTAATCTTTCATGGGTACTGGCAATATTTTCAAACAAATGGTGAAATGAAATACTTAGCATGTGAAGACGACGGACAGCTTTGTGTTCAGGGGCAGTTCTTTCTTATGGCAGATTTGAATTTTCATTCTTATTGAGAAATAGCAATTGAATTAATTTGTCGTAAATCCGTGGCTTTTGTGTCTCTGAACAGTTAAAAGAGATGTTTATAACTCCTGAAAACCTGACTTTATAAAAACCTTATGTACAGACAAGAAGAAGCAATGCACAGCAGCCTGCTGTCTCCTCAGCGGGGAAAGCGTTCTGCCTCACTCTGAACCTTAAGCGCTGAGAGAGATGAGCAGAGTTCCTGCTCCCTGGTCTTGGGAGAGAACTCTTAACTCCTCCGGAAAATGCATGTATTACAGTTTTCTTTTATGCCGATACAATAAAACACTGTCCAAAAGCAAACGTGGAAAGGAAAAAAAATCTTTTGATTCATGTTCCAGCCCATTACTTGGGAACCCAGGGAAGTAGCTTAAGACCCTACAGGCAAGCCAGGCAGTGGGTGGTGGCACATGCCTCTAGTCCCAGCACTTGGGAGGCTGAGGCAGGTGGATCTCTCAGTTTGAGGGCAGCCTGGTGTACAGAGTGATTTCCAGGACAGCCAAAGCTACACAGAGAAACTCTGTCTCGTCCTTTGTTACTGTGTATTACTTGTGTAGAATAATGGGTTTCATTGTGCCGTTTCCATGAGGCAAATATATTATCTTGACATAGCCACTCCATTATTATTCCCTTTTTAACTTACCTTCTAGTTGGTTCTTCTTCTTTTCACGTAACCCGCTTCTTGTTACAAGGTCTTTCCCTTTTAAATTTAGATCCCATATATGGGAGAAAATATAATATATTATTATTTATGAATCTGGTTTGTGCTGCTTAAGATGATATTTAATTCCACCTATTCTCTGACTCTGAAAATATTCAAAGGTTTTGAGTAGAATTTTTGGAGAGAAAAATATTAAAATAAGCAAGAGATAGACTAAAACGTGTTCAAAACTACAAAAATTGTGTGACCTTACAGTAAGATGGCTGTTATCAAATACTAAGTGTTGGCAGGAAACAAAAGAACCCTGTACATTATTGGAGGGATCACTACTGGTACAACTACTATGGGAAGCTGTAGAGAGACTAGAAGTTAGAAATAATAGAAATTAAAAGGTGCATCATTGCATATGACTGTAGTTAGATTATGTGGAGGCTTGAGGCAAGGCTGGGGGGGGGGAGAGTGTACCTTGACCCCAGATCTAACAGACCCTTCAGTGCAATAGAGAGAAATACAACTCAAAAATTAAATTAAAATCAATGCTTGATCTCACTCTCTCAGTACACAGTAAAGAAACCAAATAACCAAGGGTAAGTCTGGACTGGACTTATGCCTCTGACACAGATGTAGCTGATGGGTAGCTTGGGCTTCATGTGGTTTCCTTATAAGCAGAGCTGTTTCTGACATGAACTCTGTAGCCTGCTTTTTGACCCTTTCCCCAGGTGGGGCTGCCTCACCCGGCCACAGGGAAAGAGGATATGCTCAGTCATGATGGGACTTAGTGAGCAAGGATGGGTTGGTAGACTGGGGCCTCCACTTCTCTGAAGAGCAGGGAAGGGAGGATAGGGGAAGAGAGACTTAGGGTGGGACCTGGAGGAAAGGAAGGAGGGGGCAATGAGCTGGGTGTAAATTGAATAGATAAATAAATGAAACCACATAAAATAACTGTGTGTCAGCGAGTTGTCTGCGTGCCCATGTTCTACATATAATCCATCTCCTATCATTCAACTTCTATTATCTATATATTGCTCATCCATCACAGCTCTTACTCATTCACTTGTCTCTTATAATCTATGTGCCTGTCATTTTTTCATTTCTTTATCATTGCTCTGTCATCTATATGCTTTCTATCTATCTATCTACACTACATTTGCCCTCTATCTATTCATCTCCTTATGACTCTATTGTCTGGGCATGTTTGTAGGTGTGTTCTTATGGTGGCCTGTAAGGACCACCTTTAAAAAATACCAGAGATGGGATGATGAGGAACAATGAGTTTTTTTTTTTTTTTTTTTTTAACTTCTGGGGAGGGAAATCAAGATCTGACTGCTTCTGGGCTGGATTCTGATGAAGCTTTCCGCCATGGTCAGACAAGGTATACGCAGTGGGCTTTGACATGTTTATATGTGGACAGTTTGTCAAATCAAGTCTGATTAGCATTACTGATCACTGAATATCTTTATGATCTCTTCTTATGCTTTATGTTGAAAAGACACGTAAGTCATTGGCCATTTTACATTATAAAATATTGTTATGAATTTCTTTATAGCACTTTATGTTGTATAAGAATACTGTGAGGTTGCTGGACCTATTTCACTGACTTAAACGTTGGGGTGGCTGTTACATCAGTCTATGTTCTTAACGCATGGGATTTATGATGACACACAGTTTTCAAGTTTTATTATTAGACATTTTCCCTGTTCTGCTGAGAGTTTTGTGAGGCTTCAGTCTTCCCAGCAAATATACAAACAATAAAACAAACTTAAATCAGAGAAAAGATTTAAACTTGTCATGTTCTCATGTCAAAAGTCCTAGCTCTGACCTCATTTTACTACTGGCTATTTTCATGATAGGTAGCGTCATTTGAATGTAACAGTAGCATGACAATTAAACAGTGTAGCATGGCTGTATATTTGAACATGGTTTAATTGACTCATCTTTTACTTTTGTTGCAAAAGAAGATTTAGCATGAGTGAATTCTTAATATAATCATACCTGGACATTTTCTACAGTTATATGGCCAGAAGCCATGTCATATAATATTAATTTATTGATTGTTGCAACTTTAACTTTCTTTAAATAGCTTAGGGCTAAATCCAATAATATGTATACAAAATTTTCATGTTTTTGGAAATCTTCATGTGTACTAGACATAAATAGTGAATCTTAGAGAAATGCAATGAATAATCCATATGCATTTGCGAAATAATTACTTTATTTCAATATCATATATTCATAATATCTTTATTATATATAAAATATTTTTGAAATTTACAACAGTAGTATCATTGTGTCAGGCTTAATTTGCAGTGTCAATCTCTTTTAATATAGTTTCATAGCAATGCAGCTATCATGAGAATCTATTTTTGAAAGGTTCTCCTTTTGAAGAATGAAAACACTTGAAGTCTGTTTTATCTAGTGTCTTTTTCAGGATAATATCCCAGTAGATGTTGAACTCCTCAATGTGTCTGGGCTCATAAATTCACTGGTATTCCACTGTCATATATCATTTCTCTCTTCTCCATTCTGAAAATAGAAGTGCAACAGTTATTGTACTAAAAATAAAAGACTCAGGACTATTCTACTTGTAATTTTGAAAATGCACAAAGATAAGAACACTTGTAAGTTATGATTTGAAGATGTACTCAAAAGGGGCAAAAATCTTACCGAATGAAGTTAAATTTCAAAGGAAATAAGATTTTAATAGGAAAAAATATAATATAATGCATTTGCATTTCAAAATGTGTACCAATTACATTTTTATTTGTTCAGCAAAATTCAACAAGATACATGGTGCATAGAAAGAATAAATTTGCCTTTGTTCATATTTTTTTTTTAAATCTTACAGGCCATCACTTTAATTATCATTAAACCGACCTAATTTTAACATCATTTAAGAAAACCATTCTCCGTTTGTGGAGCTCAAATATGTCAGAATAGTTGGTGTCTGAATATCTGAATGCATTAAGTGATATCAGTGTATAAAACATATTTCAGTGCTTCAGAGGACATGCTACAGCAGTAATTTAAAAATGACACCATATTTATGTTTTATTAAGTTAGTATGTTTTGCCTACTTTCAAAGGCTTTCTATTTTGATTTCTATTGCTGTGATAAAACACACTTTTCAAAAGCAATTTAAGAAATGTAAAGGTTTATTTTTGCTTACAGATTATAGTCCATCATTGAGGAAAATCAGTGCAGGCACTGGAAGCCAGACTTTCTTACCGTACCACCAACATTAACTCTGACCGACAACCTCACATGCAGGCAAGGAATTACAGCTGAAATGGTGAAGATATGGTGTTTTCTATCTAGAAGGTTCAAACTTAGCTAGCTTTTGATATATCACCTGACTACCTCTTCAGGGAAGGGTGGTGCTCACAGCCAAATGGGTCCTCATATATCAATTAACAATCAAAGTCATTCTTAACCAATCGAAATTCACCTCTCATATGACTTTAGGTTTTTCATCAAGTTAAAGCGAACTAGAATAGTTACATCAGGCTGTTGTATGACCATACTTTCCAGTGTTCAATTATTGATATTCATTTGCTCCTCCCAAACTGAGCAAGATCTAGTTGGAGTGTTCTGCATATGCGCACAGAAAAAAAAAAAAAAAAACTTTTGTGAAGAACAACTTGAATGACAGACCATTCCTTAAGAGTCAAAAATTCTCAGCATCTTCAGTCTTTTTGTTCTGCACACAGACCATTCTGCATGTTTAGAAATTAACTTTCCAAACCAAGATTCCTCTGAGTAGATCCTGCTTACCTCACTGTAAGTTCTTACGTTCAAAATGAACTCTTAACAATTTCTTGTTAGAACTGACTGGGTGAAACATTACCCATCATCTGGTGTACTCAAGTCATGAGAAACACCTTAAACTATGAATTTAGACTACATAAATATTTCCTTTTATGAGTATCTATTTTATAAGTGAACAAAGAATTTTCCAAATATTCTTGATAATCTGGAAACTACTGTCAGATTAAGAAAAAATCTCTCTGGTAGTTCCTGGCATTGAGATTCTTCTTCCAAGGAGCTTTGTTCAAATTGGCACGGTCATGTCACTGTTCGTCCAGAAGAAGGATATGAGGTGCTTCCCCAGTGTGCTAAGGATGGCATTAAAAACCATCAAACTAACTGTTAATGGGAGAATCAAACAATATCATTTTATATCTTCACTGTTCTCGGGGCTGGAAGCCCATGCGTGAACAGACATAATACTCGGAGGTTATTCTCCCTGTTTTCAGGTGAATGCACGCTTTACCCTGACAGAGATCAGCTCATAACAGGAACTGAGGACAGCAACTGCAACACATAGACGAGACTCAGGACACAGTAGAGACAAATAGCTCTGCAGAAAGTACTTAAAGTCATCTACAAGGAATAAGAGGACAGAATGTGTCATTTTCCTACACAGTTTCCTTGCAAATTTTTTCTTAAATAAAAAAAATGAATCTCAGTATGTAGATTTATAAAATAAGTAAACTTTTTATCTAAATGATGAGAAAATGAAGAAATTGCATCAGTGTGAGGAACAGAGATGTGGCTTTAAAATCACATTCTGTCAGCTAAATATAGTTGTTTAAGTAGAGATTTCTCATTTAAAAAATACAATTGAAGTTTGAATTCATTTGATTTTTGACAACAATTCATATTTTACTCTCTGCCTTTCTGGAATCTAATTCAGAGTAAAGGTATATTTGCTCAGTGCTCTGAAGTCTGTGAACTATGAGGACAATGGAAATGCAAAAACACTACATCATGGGTGAAGCAAAGATAGCCAGAGAACTTTGAAACAGAGGGAGGGACCAAGAAAGAGCTTGACAGATTTTATATTGGCAAATCCTCATGAAAATGAAACCACTGCAGTGAAAATAAATCCTCTTCTGGAAGCAAAATTCATTTGTCTTTTATAAAAACTTAAGTTATCACTGAACACCCTGCCTTTGAATATCACTGCTATGGAACTTAAATTTCAAACAGTTACATGAGACAAACCAGATTCAACCATAGTGTTGGTGATGACCAGAGATCCCAGAGCAACTTGGAATGACTGGCCTGCAGAAGATATTTGACTGAGGAATGATGACTTTCTTCTAATACTAGAGAGTTTGTTTCTTTTTTGTGTTGTCCAGAATGTATCAACTTGTCTATTGGGTGAAACCCAAGGAAACATGTACAGAAAAGTGCAATAATAATGATGGTTATCCATCACGTTAATGCACTGCGCATTATGAATGATGTTTCAGTTCCACAGGGGTAGAAGAGAGCCCATCAGCTACTTGTAGAATAAAAGCACAAAGTGAGAAATGAATCTCGTATAAGCTGAGATTTTATAAAACTTTGGTTAGCTCTATATATCACATTTTAAATAATCACTGTTAATGCAAATTTTTACAACATTCACTTTCCTATCCTCTAAAGAGCAAGTGTTTGTGTTCTGCATAGCTTCCACTCAGCCGTGCCACAGCTTTGCAGAATTCTTTGTAATGATCTTTGTATAAAAGGCTGCTTCTCAAAGTCCTACAGGGGATTAACTTCTCAATGCTTCTAAAGAGCATCAGCTCAAAGGTTAATATGTTAAAAATTTGTTGTGCTTATAGATCTTCAGGGTATAAATTGCTATTTCTGAAAGTTCAACTTTCCATTTTCATATGCACCTCATACTTTCCAAGAACACTGCAAGCTACAGATCAAACAGAAATTTATAATGTAGAAATTTCTAAATAATGAAATAATAGACCAACAAATTTTACCTACTTAGCCAAAGGGAAAATAATCTCACATTTTTTATAAATGGTATACAGGATTGTATTTAAAACATAAATTTTTCATATTTTTGTTTAATTATTGTGCTGGTATTTCTTTAACTGCATAAAGTTAGCCAGGGGTTGTGATTTATAGTTTTTAAAAGCTTATTTCATTATGAAAGATAAGTTTTCTTATCTATTTTATCAGAAGTCAAATAATTTAAATATATCTTTATAATTATCAGAAACAAATATAAAGCATGCAAAGTTAAATAATATCATTTATGACGTCCTTTACTGACTGATATGCACCATATGAATAATATCTTATAATGTGAAATATAAACACAACTATGTTTATAGAGAAATGAAGCAAACAGGCTAATAGCTTTCTTTGAAGAATCAACACAAATGAAGCAGTGAATATTTAGCTGATAATGACCATACTGCAGTGACAGGGGAAGGAGTGTTATTTTCATGAGAACTGACTGGGGAAGAAGAGATTAAACAAAACAGGCAATGGTCTGAGACAACTCCAGCACATTCAATAATCTGTTACAAACACCCTAAGTAAGTAATGCACTTTTAGTGTCACAATCTATTTGAAGGTGTTTAATAAAATTACTCTTAATTGTCTTCAAAACCACTAAGTAGGAAAAAATAGGCTGTTGCCATTTGCTATAACGATAACTTTTGTTAAGGTCTATTTTTTTTAGTAACATTTATGTAGATTACATTACTATTGTTATCCTCTCACTTGTATCATCCCATTCACACTCTCCCTCCCTCTTCTGCCATATTCTCCTCTCTTATACCTCTGACAGAAGGGGACCTCCTTACCATATCACAGCCTATCAGTCTTATTCAGATAACCTGCTTCCCCTTCCTTTGTGTGCTGAGCCTACCCACCAACAGGAAGTGTTGAAGTAGGGGTTACCAGAGTTCATGCCAGAGGGACCACAACCACGTGTAATGAGCTATCCATGGACAATATCTGATAAGGAAGTCTAGGTTCACTGCATGCATTGATCTTGGTTGGTGCAAAGGTTTGTGCAGGTTCCCATGAGTGCAGATCTGTCAGCCTTAATGGTCTCCTTGTGGAGATCCAGACACCCCCGAATATTTCCATTTCCCCATTTTCCATGACACTCTAAGCTCTCACCAGAGTCCAACAGCAAGTCCCATCACCTGTGCCAATACCCAACTGGGTGGAGCCTTTTAGAGGAAATCTATGTTGGACTAATATATACATAACAGAGAGTATATACCAGTGTCTTCCTGGGTCTGGGTTACCTCACTCAGGGTGATCTTTTCTTGTTCCATCCATTTGCCTGCAAGTTTCAAGATTTCTTTGCTTTTGATAACTAAACAGTATTCCATTGCTTAAATTGTTTCTTTATCCATTCTTTAGTTGAGGGACATCTAGGTTACTCCCAGATTCTGGATATTACAAATGAAGTTGCTATGAACTATTTGAGCAAATATTCTCATTGTGTGATGGAGCATTTTTGGATATATGTCCAAGATTGGTAAACTGGGTCTTAAGGTAACACTATTCCCAATTTTCTGAAAAGCACCAGATTGATTTCCAAAGTGATTGTAAAAGTTTGTGCTCCAACTAGCAATGGAGGGGTGTTCTCCTTTCTTCAAATCCTTTCCAGTGTGTGCTATCACTTGTATTTTTGATCTTAGACATTCTGGTTGGATGTAAGATGGAATCTCAGAGTTGGTTTGATTTGCATTTCCCTGATAAATAAGGGTATTGAGTATTTCTTTAGGTGTTTCTCAGTCATTCAATGTTCCTCTGTTGAGAATTCTTTATTTTTCTTTTTTAAATTTAAGTAATTTATTCAGATTACATTTCAATTGTTATCCCCTCACTTGTATCTTCCCATTTCCCCTTCCCTCCCTCTTTCACCCTATTCCCCTTCCCTATGTCTGTGACAGAAGGGAACCTAGCTCTGTATTCAATTTATAATTGGATATTTTGGTTTGGTGGTATTTAATTTCTTGAGCTCTTTATATATTTCAGATATTAGCCTTTTGTAGGAAGTAGTATTAGTGAAGACCTTTTCCCAGTCTTTAGGCTGCCTTTTTGTTCTATTGGCAGGGTCCTTGACCTTACAAAGAGTTTTCTGTTTCGTGAGGTCTCATTGATTATTGTTGATCTTAGAGCCTGAACTATTGGTGTTCTGTTCAGTAAGTTGTCTCCTGTATCAATAAATTCAATTCTTTTCACTATTCTTCTTGTAGCAGATTTAGTGTGTCTGGTTTTATGCTGAGGCCTTTAATCCACTTGGACATGAGTTTTGTGCAGGCTGATAAATGTGGATCTACTTGCATTTTTCTACATACACACATCTAGTTAGACTAACACCTTTTGTTGAAGGTGCTTTTTTTTTTTTTTTTTTTTAATGGATTTGGCTTCTTTTCAAAATTCAAGTGTTCATAGGTGTGTAGGCTTATTTCTGAGTCTTCTATTCAATTCCACTGATCAACCACCCTATTTCTATTGTAGTACCATTCCGTTTTAATTACTATTGCTTTAACATACAGCTTGATATCAGGGATGGATATTCCTGTGGCAAATCTTTTATTCTACAGGATTGTTTTAGCTATTTGGGCTTTTTTGTTTCTCCCTATGAAGATGAGAATTAACATTTCAAGGTCTTTAAAAAAATTGTGTAGTATCTTGATATGGGTTGCATTGAATTTGTAACTTGCTTTTGGTAAGGTGGAAATTTTTGTTATGCTGATTCTCCCAATCCACAAGCATAGGAAATCTTACCATTTTCCTGATATCTTTTTCAATTTCCTTCTTCAGAGACTTGAAGTTTTTTCCACACAAGTCTTTCAGTTGCTTTATTAGAGTTACACCAAAATACTCTATATTATTTTTGGCTATTGTGAAGGGTGCAGTTTTTCTTATTTCTTTCTCAGCCCATTTGTCATTTTTATGCCAGAGGGCTCCTGGTTTTTTTGAGGTGAGCCACTTTGGTGAAAGTTTTTTTTTTTTTTTTTAATTTATTCTTGTTACATCTTAATGTTTATCCCATCCCTTGTATCCTCCCATTCCTCCCCCCCCCCCATTTTCCCATTATTCCCCTCCCCTATGACTGTTCCTGAGGGGGATTACATCCCCTTATATATTCTCATAGGGTATCAAGTCTCTTCTTGGCTACTTGCTGTCCTTCCTCTGAGTGCTACCACGTCTCCCCCTCCAGGGGACATGGTCAAATGTGAGGCACCAGAGTATGTGAGAAAGTCATATCACACTCTCCACTCAACTGTGGAGAATATTCTGACCATTGGCTAGATCTGGGAAGGGGTTTAAAGTTTACCTCCTGTATTGTCCTTGGTTGGTGCCTTAGTTTGAGCGGGACCCCTGGGCCCAAATCTGCCTATTATATTGTTCTACTTGTAGATTTCTAGGACCCTCTGGATCCTTTTATTTTGCTGTTCTCCCATGCGTCTCTCATTTAGAGTCCCAATAGGATGCCTTCCCCTCTGTCCCAGTTTCCTGGTAAGTGAAGGCTTTTGTGGGACATGCCCCTTGGGCTAGTATGCAGATATAAGTGAGTATATACCATTTGATTCTTTCTGCTTCTGGGTTAACTCACTCATTATGATCATTTCTAGCTCAATCCATTTATCCACAAATTTATGGTGAAAGTTTTTATCAGCTGTAGGATCTCACTAGCATAAATTGGGGTATCACTTATGTTTACTATCATATTATCTACAAATAACATTACTTTGACTTCCGTCTTTATGGTAAGGATCCCCTTGATCTTCTTTTGTTGTCTTCTTGCTCTAGCTAGAATTTCAAGTCCTATATTGACAAAATATCGAGCGAGTGGTCATCATTGTCTAGTTCCTGATTTTAATGGAATATCTTTGAGTTTCTCTTTTTTTAATGTGATGTAGGCTATTGAGGTATTGTATATAGCTTTTATTATGATTAAGTATGTGCCTTGTATTCCTGATCTATCCAAGACTTTAAACATGAATGTGTGTTGGGTTTTTAAAAACACTTTTATACCATCCAAGGAGAAGATCATGTAGCTTTTTTCTCCCAGTCTGTTTATCTGGTGGGTTACATTGATGAATTTCAGTGTATTTGACCATCCCTGCATGCCAGGGATGAAGCCTCCTTGGTCATTGTGAATGCTATCTCTTTATGAAGGCATTTAGTGCTCTGAACTTTCCTCTTAGCACTGCCAGCCTCTCCAACTTCCAAAAATATCTCCTCAGAATAAAAAAGGATTTTACCTAAATTTCATATGAACTTAGCTGGCAAAACTACTACTTTCTGGCCAAATATATTACATGTCCAAAACAAGTCACTCACCATCAGCACAGCCAGACTGAAACATGGCCATACAAAACTGCTTACAACACACAAAGAACTCTGAAAGCTCAGTTTATCTTCTAAAAACCAGGAGCTATTTCAAGGCCAGTGCTGAAAGACATGCATATTACAGAACATTAGAGGGAATAAGGAAGCAGAGTGTGGTCGCAAGGAAGAAACTGGAGGAAGAAAAGGGAAGGGGGAAATGATATAATTATATTTTAATTAAAAGAAAGAATGGAAAAAAGGTAGGAAGAAAAAATAAAGAGAACGGAAAACAGAGAGAGAGACAGAGAGAAAGAGAGACAGAGAGAGACAGAGACAGAGAGACACAGAGAGAGTATGACAGAGAGAGACAGAGACAGAGACACAAAGAGAGACAGAGAGAGAGAGAGAGAGAGAGAGAGAGAGAGAGAGAGAGAGAGAGAGAGAGAAGAAAGTCCACATTTGTTCAGTGACCTTGTAACCTTCCTGGTATCTCTTGACTTTCAGTGATCCACTTCCCATTGTACAACACAACTTATTTTCGTTCCAGCAAGTTTCCTTCTTGTGCATTTCATCTTGTCCTGGATATTTCAGGGAAGTACATATTGTTTAGTTCATTTTCTACTAATAGTCATTAAGAAAACAATTGTCAGGTTTATGAGTTCCCTGTGGTATTATCACACCACAAGTTGCCGAACTTCCTTCTAAGGCTGTTGTACTTGAGGAACATCTACAAAGGTGACTTTCTGTGCATGGACCTCAGCATCAATCATCATGCAAAGGAAAACATATTGAATAAACATTTCCAATAACCAATGTTTTACCATTAAACTGGCATTCAATTTTAATCTCAGCCAAGCCTCATTCTAGAGTGGGACCATTCCCACACATCTTTAACAGAATCTAAACCTAAAGCTCCAAAAGAATCTAAACTGTTATTTTCACACCCCACAAAACATGCCTCTTTAAATAATATATCTATTTCATGTGTCATTAACAACATATATAATATGATTAGTTTTCTGTTTTTAAAAAACGGTAAAGTAACAGTAAACGTAGCATAAACCAGGAAGAGAAATCAATAAAGGATAAGTGTATGGCTTTCATTGAATAAGATCAGCCTTCTCTGTCCTGAAAAAGGCATGCAAACTATTTAATTGCCAACATCTCTTTATACACTTAATTGTCTTTGTTTGTTGAGTAAATACTTCTTTGTCTTAGATCCCAATATCTTGGATCTTACTGCTAAAACTACCGCTGCTATGCACATAACACTGAGGACTGGATGTTGTTACTACCACAGCTTGCTGACCATGTCTTTTGCAACACAACCCTCAAAGAAGGCAAGGAATGAAAGGGGAGTGCCAAGCTGCTTAACGTCATCACATTTGTATTTGCTAAAATGTGTCCTGGTTATGAAGCACAGTAAGGAGAAGGTGGAAAAGCATTTTATTTATATTTTAATGTCATGATAAAAGATACCAAGTTAGAGAAGCAAACACAATTTATAGAGATGTAAGGGAACTGCTCTAAGCAGTATCAGTGAATGAGCAACAGATTAATAACACACAGGTCAGTGTTCACTGTGCATTTGCAATAGTGTACAGGGAGGAGCTCCTGGTTACCATATACTCAACTGACTCACTTTTATACATGCATTAAACTAAAAAAAAATGTTAAAAACACAGGAATTCAGTAACATAAATTTCATAGGTGAAATAATTTATTTTTAAACAAACTGTTTTATAAAACAAACATGCAATTTTGAGAGGACCAGTCTTACATTTAGCATCAAGAATTGTCTAATGAACTGTTGTTTGAAAAGGCGTAAAATTCTCCATTCTGCATCAGGTACCGCTTCTAGACATAAATTTAAATTGATTATAATCCGTTTTTCATTTATATTTGTATATGGCCGAGATCCTTATTGTAATGTTTTTATAGCTTTGCACCTGAGTTGGCATGGATCTATAATTTTCTTTATTGTGATAGCTTTCTCTGGTTTAGACATTAACATAAATCTAGCCTCCAAATGAGATTCAAAAACTATTCACTCCTACATACCTTCAAACTTTTAGAACTATTTGAGTCAAAATTGTTTTTTCCCTAAGTTCATATCACCCTAAAAATTTCTCCTCTGGGAAGTGTTTACATATTCATGTTGTTTTAAAGATAGACATATAGTCAAGCATAGAAAAATGGCAAAGAATGAGGTGGGGCGGAGGGAGCAGCGAGACAGAAACATACAGTCTCTTTGTTTGCACTACCAATTTCTTCTTGAAGGAATTTTAGTTCATTGAGGTTGATTGAACATTTGAAACATAGCTTTCTAGCCTTGAGTGTACACTACTGAGTAATGAAGATGTATTTGTGCTTTATATGTTTCTGAGATGTAATGGGGGCCACATGTGGGATATATAGAGGTATAAGATCTTTAGAGTTCAAGTTTCTTGAACTTTTAGTGTCATCACAAGCTTATTAAATCTGCCTGTCTCTCTTCCTCTCTCTCAGTCTGTCTGACTCTCATTCTCTCTGTCTCCGTGTCTCTCTCTCTCGTGTGTGTGTGTGTGCCCATAGAGACTAGAAAAAGGCATTAGATCTCCTGGAGATACAGACGTATGTGGATAGTCCTCTGCGAAGCTGAGACAACTCACTGTCATATTGTAGAAAGTGACCCAACTTCTAGGAAACCACAGTTTGAATTCTACTAGCAACACTCCTTGCATTTATTGTCACAAACCTTTATTGCAACCAGTAATCCTTTTAGTAAGATTTGAATTAGAAAATAAAGATAATATGAAATGAATATATTTGGTAAATAAAATTCTCCTATAATGTTCAGAATGAAACTTAATGACACAGCATTGGTACAGCATAGATAAGACACTTGATTGATATCCAAAGTTAAAATACATATAGGGCTTCCTCAAGACCCAGCTATTCCATTCCTTGGAATATACCCAGAAGATGTTCCAGGACACAACAAGAAAATTTGCTCAACCATGTTCATAGCAGCCTTATTCATAATAGCCAGAACATGGAAACAGCCTAAGTGTCCATCAGTAGAAGAATGGATAAAGAAACTGTGGTACATACACTATGGAAAACTACTCAGCTATTAAAAACAAGGAATTCCCAAAATTTGTGGATAAATGGATTGAGCTAGAAATGATCATAATGAGTGAGTTAACCCAGAAGCAGAAAGACTCAAATGGTATATACTCACTTATATCTGCATACTAGCCCAAGGGGCATGTCCCACGAAAGCCTTCACTTACCAGGAAACTGGGACAGAGGGGAGGACATCCTACTGGGACTCTAGATGAGAGAAGCATGGGACAATAGCAAAGTAGAAGGATCCAGAGGGTCCTAGAAACCTACAAATAGAACATTATGATAGGCAGATTTGGGCCCAGGGGCCCCTCTCTAACTAAGGCACCAGCCAAGGACAACCCAGGCAGTAAACTTTAAACTTCTACCCAGATCTAGCCAATGGTCAGAGCATTCTCCACAGTTGAGTGGAGAGTGGGGTATGACTTTCTCAGGTACTCTGGTGCCTCATATTTGACCATGTCCCCTGGAGGGGGAGACCTTGTGGCACTCAGAGGAAGGACAGCAGGTTACCAAGAAGAGACTTGATACCCTATTAGCATATACAGGGGGAGATAATCCCCCTCAGGAACAGTCATAGGGGAGGGGAATAAGGGGAAAATGGGAGGGAGGGAAGAATAGGAGGATACAAGGGATGGGATAACCATTGAGATGTAACAAGAATAAATTAAAAAAAAAAAAAAAAAAGAATTGTGCCTGTACTACTTTCATTTAGTCAGGTATGGACACAGGCAACAAGAAAGTGAAACAGGTCATCCCTATTATCCTCATCTGGTGGAGAAGGGGCTTCCATTTTCTTTCCTTCTTTGCTTATTGAAAGAAATGCACTGGATCTCCAACTATATTGAGTGAGATAGTCATGGGCACACAGGGAAACCATCGTTTTCCTTTTACCTACTCACCTAGTGAATATCATTGGAATATTCAGGCTTTTACTGGGGATTAATAATGAATAAAACAAAATCATTGCTCTCTTGGTGCTAAAATAATATTACAAAAATGAATCAACTGTGTATCTGAGTTAAATATCAACAGTGCTGAGTGAAGATCTGGAATGTGGCACATCCTAGAGTGTATTTGGAGAAGACTTTTCATTGTAGCGATAGATCCACACTGCCTGACTTGTGATTAAAAAATATCAGGATCACCAGGAAACACAGCATTGTATCATTGAAGAATACATACTCCATGTTTAAGAGGAACGGGTCCAAAGTCCTTAAATCTTCAAAGGTTAGATGCTTAACCTCAAATCGGAGACTTAATAATTTAAGTTTTCTTTCAACATGTATTGTAGAATCCGACTGTAGAAGCTAGTCACGGGGTTTCTCCCTCAGCCTTTGCTCCTCCGAGCTCCAGGGAAGCCAGCTGGGGAAGGTTGGTTGCATGGTCTGGTGACACACAGAGAGGGGCTAAGAATTGAATGGTGGTGAATGTGGCAGCCACCAGGATGCCATCAGGCAAGAGTGGGTTAACCGCTTCTACACCCTGGGTTTGAGAAAGTGCATGGTAGCTGTGCACTTAGGGGCATAAAACACTGAGAATCTCTGTCACTCTGTGCTTCTCTTACAGGGGGCAAAGAAGGCCAACATTTAAAGAAGACCAGCCGAGCGCGCTTGGCCTGGATAAGACAAGAGCGAGACAAAACCTAGGTTTTAATTCATGCACAGAGTCCCATACATTTAATCTAGAGACTAGATTCCAAGCTAAACTGATGAAAGGAAAAAAGAGAAGCTTATGAGTGTGGCGCCCGTGCCACCGCAGTACTGAGTTGAGGGCGAGGGACTGCGGATTTAACACATACAAACACACACACACACACACACACACACACACACACACACACACACACACACAGTAAAACACACGCAGGTCTTTCATGCTAAGAGAGCAGCAGCCGTAGCAGCAGCCATGGCAGCGGTTTATTATTCTCATTAGTACTTCAGAGTTCCAAAGAGCCTTCTTATAGGCAGCAAAACAGGAATCCTCCTCCCAGGTGAAATCCCTCAAGAGGTGATTGCACACAGGAGGAAAAGCGTCGAAGGAAGGGAGGAGTGTGTTCTCAGAGCAGTAAACGTGACTAGCTAACCAAGATAAACACAGACATGGAAGCTGCTAGAAACAGGACATGAAACAGCAAGACAGGCAGGCAGCCCACTCGGGCATGGTTCCTACATATGAGAACGGAGGAAAGGCTTGGGGTCGGGAAGACAGAGAAATGTTGATGAGAGAGCCAACCGGCTCCGTGGGTCATAAAACAGACAACCCCAGGATATCTCCTAGCCACTTGCCTCTAGGGCCTTTGGAATGTCCCTGTGGTGCTTCGAAGTGTCCGAATCCAGGCAGAAGAATTCCACCTTTCTACCAGATGGGATGTTATGAGTTTTTTCTCCTGAAACAGAAGGGAGTTGCTTCCCTTATCTTCGCTCAGTTAAAGCTGGCTTCTCCAGAGAGGGGCTAACTCAAACCTCTGTTCAGAAAAAGTTCCACAATATATAAAAATAAATCTAGATGCCATCTGCACATTTATAAAGCAAATACTCAGACATTTTTATGAAGCAAGGTATGACAACGACAGTACTTAATACATATGAATATATATATATATATATATATATATATATATATGTATATATACTCTCTAGGAGTCTTTCCAAGATTTTTTAAAGAGAATGGAAAGAGTAAAACTCTCACATAGCTGCATTTCCTCACGATTAATAAGTTGTTCAATTACTAAGATAATGAAATTCTGCACGGCTCACACCATATGCTACAGTCATTGTTGCTATATTTATAGCGAATCTTTTTAACAAATTAATATGAATTTATGACAAGTCTTAGTTTTATATAATTAATAAGGTATTATGAAAAATCCATCTGTAATATAACTATAATTACAGCCTAACTCATGTTTTTGTTTGGTTTTATTGAGTGAAGATCTGTCTATGGAGCTATGAGTGACCTACCTCCACAGACAGTACACACTTCCTAGCATGGTGGCCTTAGGGTCACCCACATATCTGCTTGTAATCCACTCACCCAAGCTCTGCATGTAAGCCTAATGAAAGCATTGGTTCCCGGAATGAAAAGTAGTAGCACTATACATCAGTTTGTAGTTGAGACCTTATAAAGAGATGCCCTTTCTATCATATCATGGAATGGACTCTCACAACACACTACAAAGACAGTGCAGGAAATGTCTCCCTGACACAGGTTACATTCATACCACACCCATGCTTACTAATATATAAACCTCTCATCAGATGTGCAATCAGATTAAGCTCACAGCTGCCACCCTCCTCTCAACTAAACCACCCTTACCTACTTTGGTTAGATATTGTCTGTCTCTGGAAAGCCACATGCAGACAACAAGTAGTCTTTAATGGCCTAGTGGTACATGTCTAAAACATCTTCAGTTTTAATAGCCACAGCAATTCCAGGTAGATTGGGTTGACCATACCTCCAAATAACACCAGGTGGAATCATCTTCATAGGACAACATGTACTTGCAGAAATGTACACAGATACATACACACAGCAAGCCCAGAACACACCAACAAGAAAACGTGCAATAAAGTGATAGTAGTTCTTTGGTCTTTATAGATGTGGGCCTTTGGAGTTTAGCTAGTCTGTCTTTTAAGAAGGCTGTATAATAACAATCAGTGTGAAAGTTTGAGTAGACAGAAAGATGGGAAGGTGAGAATCCAGTTAAAACAGGCTTTGATTTTCTTAGAATAATAGAAGAAGATGCCCTTAGACTTACTGCTACTTGATATTCCAAGGTTGGTTGATATCCATGGGAGGCCTCCCCTTTTCTGAGGAAAGGGGATAGAGGAATGAATGAGGGCAAGAGGAGATGAGAGGGAGGGACTGGGAGAAGAGCAGGGAGGGGAAGCTTAAATCAGGATGTAAAGTAAATAAGTAACTAAATAAAAAAGAATATCCATATACATTCAATATAACATTTAATGAGGGTGACTAAGAAGACATGTTGATATTTTTGTATTAGAACTTTGCAGAACTTGTGTGTGTATATATATATTTTTTTCAGCTCTCTTCTGAGTTTGTTGAAAATATGAAGAGTAATACTTGAAAAAGCAATGTCTGAGGGAATAATAATGGAAGTTAATAATAGTAGAATTTATAAGGCTTTACCTTTGAGCCCACATGGTTATAAACTTCAAATTGTCGTAATTCAGAGGCTTGTGTATTTTCTAACTTCATGGGAGGGAAGTAAAGTTGTTAAAATTGAATATGGATTACAGATGTTAGGCATGTCTCACAACGCAAAATATAAGAGGAATAGTTTTAGTCTCTCTCTCTCTCTCTCTCTCTCTCTCTCTCTCTCTCTCTCTCTCTCTCTCTCACACACACACACACACACACACACACACACATACACACACACACACAGACAGGCAGACAGACAGATACAGAGAGAGATAGACAGAAAGATAGAGAGAGAAAGAGACTGAGAGGGAGAGAGAGAGAGAGAGAGAGAGAGAGAGAGAGAGAGAGAGAGAGAGAGAGAGAGAGAGAGAGAGAGAAGAGAATAAGAGACATACAGACTGATGGACAGACACAGGGATAGATGGGGAGGAAGAGGAAGAAGGAGAAAGAGAGTAACTGAGAGAAAGACAGAGAGCAAGAGATGCTATTAATACTGTTAGGAATTTAAAAAAAATACTAAGCATTGTCCATGCTCAAGGTAAGGTAGCAGGTGATGCAGTTAACTTCCAAGAAAAATTAGCAAAAACCATATCAACTGTATCGATACACAGTGAGAAGGAATAAAGAGTGGCAGCCAGCCCTCATAGGAGAAGATTACAGTTGTATTGTGGCATTAAAGGTTCTTACATTAGGCCAGATAGATTTTTGTTGGAGTGGGGAAGATAAAGGAGGATCCAAAGAAGACAGAGAGTAAGACAGAAATAAAGTTACTGAAACCATCTTAGCAGTGAGGGTATCTCAGAACAACTGCCAGATGGTAGGGAAAAATATTTCACACAGATGAATGGGGTATAAGTTATGAGCACTGAGTTTTGTGTGGTTGCTGGGTTAGCAAGAGATATCATCAGGATGAATTCACCATGAAGGTCTACAGTGTATCCTAATTATAATCTCCTTCCTGGAACTGTCTCTTAGACAGATTGCAATGGATATTTGCATAGCCAAGGAGGAAGAGGGGAGTCCTGCCAAAACATTCAGCTTTCAATGCATTCTGTTCACTAACCTGGTAAGTATATGGCTGCTGCCAAGTAATTAAAATCATTTCTTGATGACTGAAAGTTAGAGTGTAGTTGTTATATTATGTTTTATGCATATTTAGAAATATTTTAGCTAAAATGTTTTAAATATTTTGTGTTATAGAACGTATTTCTTTCTTAAGAATAACGTTCTGTGTTTTAAAATTCAGTTCTTAAGCACAAAGATGATACATATTCAGCACTCACTGATACTTTGTGATAATTTGGTTCAACATTTCTTGGCAAGGAAAATGTGAGCCAGCTTCCTTCCTATTTTCAGTCCTTCTGCTTTCTCAATATCTACTCTAGTTAAAAGAAATATGCTTTTACAGGATCCAATCTGTAAGTTCAAACACTAAGAATGTTGTGTGTTAAGAATGGAGTGAACTAAAGAGCACAGAGACTAACTCACTGGTTCCACTAGTCTCACATTGTTGTCAGTCATCCATCTCCATCAGCACCATCTACAGGTTCAGTTAAGGTCTTATGTACTTGTATTGTCATGCATATGCATGAATCATATTCAAAGCATATTCAAAGTGATGCCCAATTTTGATGGTAAATATTTAATATGTGTCTTCCATCCATTTCACACTTGCAGAGATAGTGCATATATATTTATAAATTGACTTTCACAAACCATTGGTTAATATCTTCTGTTAATAATAATTCTTCAGTTGTAATTTGCCACAAAGCAAGCATAACCAAGTGTAGCTAGACAAAACCTTCCATCAGAGACTGGATTATAGGAAGAAGGAAACCATGCAAACCAGACAGAAACAGTTATGTGAAAATATGATTTATTGACAAATTCATCTGAAAAAACTTCATAAGCCAGGCTCTATTCTATGTGAAGAGAGGACAGGGGTGAGGAGACCAGAGAGGGGGGATGAAGAGAGCAGAGAGATGGGGGTGAAGAGAGCACACAGACAGGGGTAATGAAGGCAGAGAGATAAGGTGAGGAAAGAAGAGAGTCAGGAATGGAGAGAACATAGAGACAGGGCTGGAGCCAGCAGTGAGATGGGGTGGGGAAAGCAGAGAGTGGGATGAACAGAGCAGAGAGAATGGATTGAAGAGAAAAGAGAAATAAGAGAGAAGAGCAGAGAAACAAGATTTAGGAGAAGAGAGATGGAGGTAAAGGCAGAAGACAGTGGTGGGGAAAGCAGAGAGACAGAGGTAAGGAGAACAGAGAAATAGAGATAGGGAGAGTAGAGAGACAAGGGTGAGGAGACAGAGATACAGATCTTGCGAAATTGATGAACTAAGCTCAGGCAACAGCCAAGGAGTGGAGCAAATTAGTAGGCTTTTGAGCTTGTGCTTTCCCTTGTGTGGCAGCTACCAGACCCCAATGCCACCTCCTCAGCTCCATCTAATGCTAGACACAGCTGTGGTTTTATCAGTCTCTTGGGAAAAAGTGTTTTCATGCTGGGCCCACTGAAGACATGATTACACTGGGGTGTCTCATTTTAAACTAAGTATATCTCAGCAGAGGGTTTTGCTGCAAAAGAGCTCAGAGGGGAAAAAAGTGTGATTATGTAGTACTGAAAGTAAAGAGCAATTAGTATGCACAAATGACATTTTATCTTGATTTATTTTATTATATCCTTCAACTGCTTTTGAGAAGAAATTAAAAATGAAACACTAACTAGAATTTACCAATGACTGGGCACTTGAGACAGATTTACTGTACAGCTGAACTGTACAAAGACAGTACCAGCAAATGACTGGAGTTTGTACTTGAAATAAATTATATTCAATGAAAGAAGACTCCTCATATAGAAACATGAGAGTAAGAAACTCTGTGTGCATGGGAATAGTGGCTGAGGTCAGGGATCCCGCCTTCTGACTACGGAGTTACATTCTCTGCTATGATTTCCTTAAGCAAGTGGAAACTTCAGTCACCAATCCTGTCTCTTGCTGCTAATACTATGAGAATGTTTATTCATTTATTTGTAAAATATCTGCCTTTAAAACTAAAGAGCAAGTAGGGACAGGATAACATGATCTCCAGGAAGATATACTGGGGGAAAAACCAACTTACCGTCTTTCTCATTTGCAGAATATTTTACAAGGGGCTTTGAGCAAATTCAGTTATTCTGGACACTCAAAGTTATAGAGAGAAATAATGGTTCCTTATTTTGATGCGAAGCCTTGATAAAAGGTCTCAGTCAAGCAGTTTGTTCTAATAAATCAAATATATGTTTATTTTCATGTATTGAAGAGGTATCTCTGTGTATCTTATAATAAATGTTTTCTTTCAATAACAGCAAAAATAAATGGTATGTTCAATTAAACTAAAAAAAAAAAATAAAAAATAAAAAAATAAAACTAAATATGTACTGTTTGGTAAGACGCTGACAGACTTTCTGCCAGTACTCAGAGAGTGGCAGGACACAGGGTCATCTTTTTATCTATCACTTGGAAGATGACCCAGGCAATGAAAAGGGAAATACTGACTGCAAAATATCCTTGCCTACATTAGTAGTCTCCCTAACAGTTTATCACCATTTACAGGTCATAGTAACCATTATGTATATATTTCCATCTTACATAAAATGCACATCTTAAAACTGAGTTTGTCTAATTTTGTCTTTTGGGTACAATAAACCAATTTTAAAGAATAGTGCTACCCCTTAACTTGTATAATCAACATGTGCTAATAAAACTGCAATTGGAAAATATCAATTATATGCTCAAGATAAAATATTAAATTAAGAGCAGGTGAGATGACTCAGCAGGTAAAGACACTTGCTACCCAACCTGAGAACTTGAGTTCAATCCCCAGAATCAATATAAAAGTACAAAGATAAAATTGACTCAACTGGGTCTTCCAATAATGCTACAGACAAGCCTTACCATAACTGAAGGGCAGACAATCAGAGATTGCAATTCTGGTGAATAACCTGGAGGCTGACTCCAAAATACCAATGTCAGTTTTTCCCATAAGAAAGGGGACATATCTTTGTTCTCTTACGATAAAAACTGTGAAATTCTCATGTCTTGGGTTGGGGCAGGCACATGTTGGACATTCCCTCAATCTCTGCTCTGTCTGTTCTATCTTTATCCCTGCATTTCTGTAGTCAGGATAAGTTTGCATCAAGGTTTTTGTGGGTGGGTTGGTGTTCTTCCACTCCCAGTATGAGTCTTATCTAATTAGAGGATGGCCTCTTGATTATCCATGGCCCCTGCTACTAGGAGTCTCAGCTGTCCCTCATATCCTCCCAGAGACCAATTCTGGGTTAGGTCTCCAGCTTGTCATAGAGATACCCCCAATCACAATTTTTCTTTTGTCTGCAGGCTTTCTGTCATCTGCCATCCCCATTCCCAGGTCTGATCTCCACCCTTAGTTCTGTCTGTGCTCCCTCTCCTACCACCAGTTCCCTCTCTTCCACCAGTACCCAGTCTATTTTATTTCCTCTTCTGAATGAAATGTAAGCATCCTCATCTGAGTCATCCTTGTTACTTATCTTCTTCGTGCTTGTGCATTGCAGTGTGTTTATCCTGTACTAAATGGCTAAAATATGCTTATAAGGGAGTGCATACCGTGGGTGTCTTTCTGGGTCTAGGTTACGTCACTCAAGATTATCTTTTCTAGTTCCAAATTTCATGGTTTCCTCATTTTTAATGGCTAAGTGACATTTCATTTAGTAAATGTACCACAGTTTATTTATCCATTCTTTGGTTGAGGGACATCTAGGTTGGCCTGTCCCATGGGACAAGTCAAACAGGTTCTCTGAAAGAGAGTATGGATTGAAAGGGGGCAGAGCAGAGACAAGAGAAAAATGGAGCCAAGACAAGAAATCCTGATCAAGTCTCTACTTTATTTTTAGCAAGCATGGCTTATCTAGCAAAGACACTACAAGCATCTGTCCGGACTCACTTCCCTCCCACTCCAGGCAGGCTGACAAGAATATACTCCTCCTGTTTGTTTGTTTGTCTCCCCACTTCTCTCCATTCTTTAATTTATATGAAGTATCTGTCTTAGGGTGCTGAACTAAAAACCCTTCTTACCTATCAAGATCCCAGATAAAATTTTCATGGGCTTCTGTCTTAGATTGATAGGGATTTAGAGTCACTCTTACCCATCATTGGCTGCCTTCATGTCATTCAGAGTTAAGGAAGTGCTTTAGCTCTATACCATGGACTTGTGTTTGTATCAGCTGCAATCACCGAGGCATGAGCTGTGTCAGGCAAGGAAGATAGGCACCGGCTATAATTTGAAGCCTTGCCATCCCTGACAAGGATAATCCATATCACAGAATACTGTTAAATCCAAAGATATGATGTTGAATGCAAGTCCAGGGAAATCCAGCATGACATTGTAACCTGCTCAGTTGTCTCAAATCACTAACCTCTTCCTAAGGTAATTAGCAGTTTTTACTGTTTGAGTTAAAGCAATAGCAGAAACAATAGTAGATACAAGAAAAAGAACAGTAATTTTACCATCAAACAGTACATATAAAGCATGGACACAAATCATCACAGGTCCCTTTTCAATTCTCCACAGTCCTGTAGATAAAGCTGGCTCTAACAATTAGGGTGGAAATGAACTTGCACTGTAAATAATCACTGGTGTGTGTAGCACTCCAATATGAGGCTTCAGGAAGGAAAATATTCCAGGGGAGCCTTTGCAAAGCACCATTTTCAGGGTACAGTCAGGTCAGTGCATTCCGAGGGCCATAAAGAGGGTGCCTCATAGGTACTAGAACACTTAATTTCTCCTTTCCCCTTCATATACAGGGAAACCAAGCAGTTGAGTGTTGTTGACATATACCAAGAGCTCCGTTATCCCAGGAAATAGGTTGAAGAGAAAGAGGGGCAGGAATATTTGTTTGATACAGATCTCCAGCAGCTTGCATCATTTGCCACATCATCCCCTCCATCCTTAGCATCAACCGTCTTATATTCATTTCCAGCAACCAACTGGCATTCTGTGTAAAAATACAAACATGCCTTCTTCCCCATATTAACAACAGATAGGGGCCATTCCACTGTCCAGTTAAAGACCGTTTATGCCAGAACCAATCAGCTTCAGAATTCCCTTTGGCATAAAGCATTAAAAATTTTAAAGTAAAGAGAACATGAGTCAAAGCATTTTTAGGTGACTGGAGATACTGCTTCCCTTTCTTTACTTTTTGTAACTAGGTGCCTGTAATATGTTTTATAGAAAAAGAATAACAAAATTTTTGAAAAGCTTTACTAAAACACCCTGTATTACTAGCCTTAGGCACACCCAGAATAGGTATCTATGGAAACAGGAACACATTTTAACCTTTCAAATTTAGGTGATTTTGCCAGAGCTCAGAAGAAAAAGAAACTTACATATCTGTAAGTAACTTAATTTATCAGCAGAAGAATCATGCCTGTCATCTTTGTTTCCATTGTATTGGGATTAAGGGCTTGTATCACTATCACCCTGTTTAACTATTTCATCTCCATTCTGTCAAAATCTTTAGAAAATTTTCAAACAAAAATTAAGCAGGGAAACAAGAAAATTCTAAGTTCTAGGCAGTTAACTCCATTCCCTAGGTCAGTTTAGAAAACTATTAGACTCCTACTTTTGCCTCTCCAACTGTCCACATGTCTGTTGCCATCTATGCTCTGTAAGAGTGGAGCCCACAGGCAGCTAGGAGCAGTGCCTGTAAAATGATCTGGCCCATGGAGACTATAGCCCTGGGCTTGTTTAGCTAGTTTGATCCAAGCTGGAAACTCCAAGCTGTAAATGTCCGGTTCTAAGGACAAAGCTAGTTTATCTCTCTTTTTTGAGAATTTTGAAATGAGTTAGAAAAATGGCCAGCAAGTAAAGCTTGGCTCTCTTTTCAGAACATAGAAGATAAAACAACATTTAAACAATTTACAGACATAGAAACAAAATTTGACATGACGACCATAAAACAAACAAACAGCCTGACAGGCAAGACAAAATGACATAGTTTTGAAACTTTGACAATATAAAGCATGCCTGGGGTCTAAACTATCTCTAACTAAAGTCCACAAATTAGAAGTATATACAGGAACCTTCTCGGGTCTAAAATCATATGTATAAGAACCTTCTCAGGTCTAAAATCTTATACACAGGAACCTTGTCAGGTCTAAAAGCATCCTAATGACCCTGTAATATTTCACCAACTTTACTCCACATCTCTAAGTCAACTGCTCCTTCCTCAAGAAACCACTGACACACTGCATTGACTTCTGTTTGAAGCATCAACTCCAAATCTCTTTCTGAATATATCTCTGTAACTGCTCTGTGCCGTGTTTTCACTGCTTACCTTACCATTTCTCCATGAAGAGGGCAACTTTGGAAGCAAAACACTTCTACTTTTCTTTTCTAGGGTGCCTTCCAAAGCAGCATCCATGACTTTTAGGCCTTGTTTTCAGATCCCTCTGCTTGGGCACCATATGTCCTACCCTGTGGGACACATCAAACAGGTTTTCTGAAAGAAGGAGTGTGGATTGAAAGAGGGAGGAAAGAGACAGGAGAAATATGGAGCGAAGACAAGAAATCCTGATCAAGGCTCTACTTTAGTTTAGCAGGCATGGCTTATAGAGCAAACACACCACAAGCATCTGTCCAGACTCACATCGCTCACACTCCAGGCAGGCTGAAAAGAATATACTCCTCCTGTTTGTTTGTTTGTTTCATTGATTTGGTGTGGTTTTTCAAAATATTTATTTATTTATTTATTAGGTATATAGTGTTCTGCCTACATGTACACCTGCAGGCCAGAGGAGGGCATCAGATCACATTACAGCTGGTTGTGAGCCACCATGTGGTTGCTGGGAATTGAACTCAGGACCTCTGAAAGAGCAGTCAGTACTCTTAATCTCTGAGCTATGTCTCTAGCCCCGTTTTGTGTTGGTTTTGGTTTTATTTTTTTTTTAATTATTCATTCAGATTACTTCTCAATTGTCATTCCCTTGCTTGTCTCCTCCCATTCCTCCCTACATAGCCTAAGAAGTGAAAACTGTCATAACCTTAAGAAAGAACTAAAGGAAAGATAATTTTCCTGAAAGAAGGCAACTTAAACATAGCTTTCAAACCAACCAGACTGTATTAAGCATATTGCATATTACAAAGCAGGGCAGAGAGCACGTAGCTTTAACCCTGCCTTCAGAAAGCTGTGCCTTCACTAAGAGACTTCAGGATAAAATGCATGTATATGTGAAAAAAGAAAAGAATACCCTCCTCTGAGTTGTTCCCTCTAAGAACATCCTGATTCCTTTCAAAGGTAAAAGACCCAAAGATCAACAATTCAAAGGTCACAGCATGTAGCTTAAGCACAGCACAGGATTTCACACAACTGATTCACAGACATGGCTGATTTCTTCTAGCATGGCTCCCCACATTGGGTTGTTTCCAGATTCTGGCTATTACAAATAAAGCTGCTATGAACATAGTTGAGCAAATGTCCTTGTCCAACCCAAGACCCACCCCACAGAAGAGAGCCAGTCTATGACACTGTTAATGATACTCTGCTATGCTTGCAGACAGGAGGCTATCAAAATTGTCTCTGAGAGGCTACACCCAGCAGTGATTCAAAACAGACACTAAGACTCTCAGCCAAATGTTGGGCAAAGCACAGGGAGTCTGGTGGAAAAGTAAGGCTAAAGATAAAAGGACCTAAGGCAACAAGAGCTCCACAAGAGGATCAATAGAGACATCTAAACAGAGCCCAGTGTCCAGTGACCATGCATGGACTGGACCTAGGTCCTCAATGTGTATGTAGCAGGTGGGCAGCTTTGGCCTCATGTGCAACCTCTAGTAAGGGGAATGGGGGCTGTCTCTGGCATGGACTCTGTTGCCTGTTTTCCCTGCCAAGATACAGGAGAAGACAAACTTCATCCTGATGTGATTTGTTGAGTTTGGGTGAGTAGGGGGCTCTTCTTTTCTGAGAAATAGGGAAGGGGGAATGAGAAAAGTAGGGTGAGGTTGGGAAGACAGTAGGATGAGGGCTATGACCAGGATTAAAGTAAATAAATAAATTAATAACAACAAAAATTTAAAAAGCCCAGACAGTAAGCAGCACCCTTTATGGACTCTGTATCAGCTACTGCCTAAAAAACAAAGAACAAAATAAAAAACACAACAACAACAACAAAACAAAACAAACAACAAACCATGAAACTACAAACCACATTCAGAGATGCTATTTAAGGTATCCTGAATCTATGTACTCATGCCATGGCTATTCATATTTGGCTCCAAAATAAACTGTCATGTGCTCTTTGTGGTGAGAATGTCTGTTTGCTGTTATTGTTTGCGTAGGCATGAGCCTATATCACACCTTTGGACCTTGGATGTTTGATAAAGATCTTGGGAGTTAACCACACTGATAAGCAGTGATCAATTTCTCTTTTGACCTTTGTGTTCTTGTGAAGTGATAGAAAAGTTATTTTTCAACCCTGACCACTCGGTATTTTCTAAGAAGGCCTCAGGGCTGTTCTATTCTATCGGAGAAAAACCACATTCTCATACCTGTCCCTAGCACCTGACAGCACTTAGTGTCCCAAGCTGAGCTCTTGCTCCCTCAGGGATAAAATAACTAGTAACCAATCATTTTAACGGTCAACTGACCAATCATGTTTGCACTAAGTTTTGTATCTGTAAGGGTATTTATAACCTCTGCCATTACAGAACGGGGTCTTTCCATCTCCCCGGGGTATGGGGGACCCTGAAGCATCAGCTTAATAAATTCCTTTGCTTTTGCATCAACTCTAGACTCTGGCTCTCAATTGGGCTTTCAGGAATAGACTCTGACGATCAAAGTCTAACACTTGTATATTTAGATTATAAGTACTACTAGTGTGTCTCCTCAGTTTATTACCTGGGACAGTAACTGCTTGTTACATTATTGAGAAGCAATGTGCTTAATATTGGCACCTTTGTGTCCTAGGGTGCCATGTGAGCCAATCTAGATGATCCGGGTGCTTCTTTCTTTGACGTTTTTAACTCTCTTGGTTTACTTTGTCATTTAAAAAGAAAATAACAACCTCACTGGATTTAGGGTCTGTGGTTGGGACCTGTAACCCCCCAAAATGCCAGGCTCACCACCTATCCTCAGTAGTCCAGTAAATAGTCATAATTCATAATGAAAATGGGGCAAGGGAGATACATTCAATGTGGATATATTGGGAAGAGGCCAAAATAGTGACCCTGACACCAGCCTATATTTATGGTACTAATAGGACATTTAGTCTTAAACAGAGTGCAAGAGGTTGCATAGCTAGCTAAGCAGTTGCAATCCATGTTTGGGACACTCATTTTCATTGTCACTCTTCTCAGAAAATAATAGGAAGCAAGTTTCAGGAGATAAATGTGCCAGTATTTTCCTTGTTTCATCATGAGGCTCTTGGGGGATATTCCAGTCTTTTAGGATGCATCATTTCCATACTATGATAGCCAAAGGAAGAAGGATAAAGATTTATTTAGAATATATTCACTCTTGTCAGCATGGTCATAATTACGTAGGATTGTAGGTAGAAGATGTTCTGAAATGTCCTTGAGAAATAAAAGCTGAAAGTATGAGGCTGGATAGCCATACACCACAATGTGATGCTTTCAGCTGTGAAAGGAAGTAGAGGGAAAAGATACACTTAGAAATAGTTACAGTCCACAGTGCAGCCCAGAGCATGGTGGACAAAGAAGGCCTGGTGTTCTCACAGTAAAATTCCCCATTAAAGAACCTCAGAAGCAAACACGATGCTCGCATCACCACATATATTTCTTATTCTTGGCTTCCTATTTAATGATAGTAAAAGCAAATAAAAAGACTATATTCTTGTCTGAAGCTTAAGTGCATGAACAAACGCTGTGGGTGTTGTTGCTCTGCACATGCTTCCTCTGCTGGAAGTCTGTCAAATAGTCCTGTGAGAGATCACATCTGCCATGGGAAATTGGGGCCCTTAGACACTATCATAGTGTTTACAAATGTTGATATTTCTTTAAACTCAATGCAATTTACTAAGAGAACTACTTATGAAACTACTTAGAACACATGCACTCTTAGCAGAAGTACAAGAATTTGGCTTTTAAAAGGTTAACAGGAAGCAGGACATCATCTTTTCATGCACATGGAAGAATCATCTGCTTGGTCACTCTCCTGAGTATCTTTATGTCAAGGACTTTCAATATGCACTTGACATGTTGCAGTGAGTCCACTGAGAGGGAACCTAATTAACAGAGCAATAGATGAGCTTTCAAAGCACTGTCAAAGAGAAACTAATGTTGAATGTTATGAAGTGACCTCTGTGTATATCAGTCCGGCCAAAACTTGTTTTAATCGATGGAAAGAAAAAATGCTGTATTGCATATTTTTATCTAAACTAAAACACATTAAAAAGTAGAGAATGCTGAATTTTATATTTAGAAGATGTAGTATTTTTTAAATTCAAGAAGTTTGTGTGTTAGTAAGTTTTATTTAAGGGGGAATCTACTGTGCTATTGAAGGTCAAATAAATTATGTATTACAATAATCATAGGGTCAATATTGATTTAGTGGTGGGAAATAAACAATGTTTGTATAGGAAAAATGTATGTATAGGAGTAGAAATGTCAAAAAGCATTCCAGAATTTAGTCTTTTAAATTAGTTTCCTCTGAAGTCTGGGCTACAGATGTTTGTTTGCAGGACTTTATGGATAAGAGTGAACCATCTAATATTTAATTTCTCCATTTCCAGACCATTGCTTATTTTACTCTTCCTAACTGTTCCCTGGTAAAGTATCCTGCAAAGTATCTTTATAAAATATCCAATAAAGACAGGTTCATGGAATGAGATTGAAAATTTAAATGTAATTTATATGCTTCAATTTTGAAATATTAATTCTATGTTGTGCAAATGAAAGAAATCATGGTATTTTTGCCTTTAAAAACATGAAGTTTTTCATAAAGGTACTCAGGTGTAATTAGAGACAGGTTTCTAATTCAACAACCTGTCTGCACTCCATTCCTTTGAGTCCCACAACACTATGCAGATGAAACAGAAGGTTGGAGGAGAAAGAGGGCTTAGTCCTCTTAAGACTACTTCCTACTTATTTGTATCATCCAGTTCTTTGGGAAGAGTCCAGGCTTTGTCACCAGCATACCAGCATCCAGCAATCCAACAAGCAGCAATCCAGCAATAGCAACAAACAGTACTAGAAACCAATAGCAGCACGGATAGTGGAATCGGGAAGAGCAACCCTCTCAGGACTCTTGATTTTATACCCTCTCAAGTGTCCCCAGAATTCCAATGCAAAATATCTGTAGCTGGTGAAAATCATGCCTTTTCTATAGCACAAGACAAATGATGGTCAGTAGCTATGGACAATCTGACGTAGCCCTATATCCCACACCTGGGATTGAAACTAAAACATGACATAACTGAGTTTTTTTTTAATTTTTTTTATTAATTTATTCTTGTTACATCTCAATGGTTATCCCATCCCTTGTATCCTCCCATTCTCCCCCCCCCCCATTTTTCCATTCTTCCCCTCCCCTATGACTGTTCCTGAGGGGGATTACCTCCCCCTGTATATGCTCATAGGGTATCAAGTCTCTTCTTGGCAACCTGCTGTCCTTCCTCTGAGTGCCACCAGGTCTCCCCCTCCAGGGGACATGGTCAAATGTGAGGCACCAGAGTACGTTACCCAGATCTAGCCAATGGTCAGAACATTCTCCACAGTTGAGTGGAGAGTGGGATATGACTTTCTGACATACTGAGTTTTAAAAGAACCCAATATTCTCACTACTACACTCATGTAATTATATTTTGGGGAAAGTTAGTAATTACATAATTAATAAAATACATATCTACATCAAAATTATTGTGTGCTGATTGACACTAAGTGATTTTAAGAAATAAACCTGGAAATATGTAAAATAACATTATCTTTATTAATTCTTATTAATTTACAAAAATCTTTCTTTCTTGTTGCATTATGGTGAGACTAAGGGTCTGATGTGTACTCAGCCACTGAAATGTATATGAGCTCTTTCTACATATATATGTACAGATGTATATATACTTATTATATATATATATATATATGCTTTATGTTCCTATGTTAATAATTATATGCATTATATGTGCATGTACGTGATATATGTACATGTACAGATTTTATATGAGTTTATACTATGTATGTATGTATGTATGTATGCATCTATGTTTCTATGTTATCTCCTTACCTTCTCAGTAAGATCATCAAACAGGACTTGAACCTGTGTTGAAGTTATTTTTATATAAATGTGCTTGTTTCTCTTAGTTTCTCTCTTAACCCAGATATTACACAAATAAGTGAGACTCTTTTATATTTGTTTATAATGCTTTATAACACAATCTTGAGAAGATCCTAATACTCTATATTATCTCGACTCCATCATTACCCAAATCATCCCTATGTTATTTGCTTTTTAGCTCTTTCCTTGCTCCAGGTGAATCTTCTTCATCCCTCCTGCACCTCTTCCTGTAGCTGAAACTCCTGCTGAATCCCCGAATTCCTCTTCTAAATCCTCCTCCACTGGCTGACAGGAAGTCAAGCTCTGTTATCTCCCTTGCTCAGAGATTGTCTATAAGCTGCTTTATCAGCATACCAGGGATAATTGGGGAACAGTGTTTACACACAATTAAGGCAAGATATTCTCTGAATAAGGATTTCAGGCATATATACAGGATACAAAAAAAAAAAATCAGCATTGAATTATACAATTACATTTTGCCTATAAACCAATGACCCTCCTGCCTCAGCTAGCTGAGTATCCTGGAGTATAGCTGCTTCCTCAGACCCTCTTTATGGATTTAATTCTAATAATTTCATACATGTATGACTATTGTATTCACCATCATTGCCCTCTGTCTTGTGTAGGCATAATCTTTTTGTGTATTATGTAAAGTTTGTCTTTGTATTATTCAAATGTTGATTTCTGTACTGGCAGAGAGTTGAGTACTGGCTAGATTTTGATGTTGTTATTTTTATGAGATATCACCTGTCTAAGTATTTGTAAATGCTCTTCTCCACCATCTTCAGATTGGTATAACAAAGAATTGAATGTCCAATAGCTAGGCAGAAGAGCATAGGTAGGAGTTCCAGGGAGAAATAGGAACTCTGAAAGAGTGAGTAGGTGGGAGATTTCCCAGCCAGATGCCACATAAACTAAAACTGAGAAGAGGTATCAGGCTATGTGTCAAACATGGCTAGAATAAAAGGGTTAATTAAGTTATGGGAGCTAGTTGGAAGGTAGTATGCTAAGGCCTGAGCTATAATAAATAATAACATGTTTCCTTATTATTGGGAGCTGATGGGTTGAGACAGTCAAGGTACAAGTTAAGGTTACTATTGCTGAGATGAAACACCATGACCAAAAAGCAAATTGGGTAGGAAAGAACATATATATATATATATTCTTTTATTTTGTTACACATGTATAAAACAAACTACATACAGCAGTGAGAACCATGTGACAATCATGAGAATAATGAATTCTATACATGTTACATTCATAGTGACTTGGCCATCTGCATTCCTCTCATTTGAAGTAAGTGTTTTTTCTGTCTTGTTGGGTCTAAATTTCCAAATGAGATTCAATACCTATCCTATCTCAACTCTAATAGCTTAACTTCTTTATTTTGATCTAAAACGATCTTGTCCCCTAACCAGCTAAACTTGGTTGTAAAACTATGCTATCTTGTCTTCAATGCCCCTCAGAAACTTGAGAAGGAATAAAACTTAAATTCCTGAGTGAACCAGCAGTGTGGGTTAGCAATTTCCAAAATGTACAAATTGACTTAAGACAGTTTACTGCCTGACCAGTCACCCAAACACTTTATAATGTTGGGGCCTCATCTTCAGCTTTCTGGCTTAAAACTTCTGCCAGACTTGTTCGCAGGGCAGGAACTATTGAGGACTTGCTTACCCTGACTTGGCAGAGTGCAGCCGTCGACTCTGCCTGCATCTAATTTGCCCATTTTTAGGCAGATTCTGTTTGTGGCAGGAACTAGGACATTTTGCCTAGTGGTTATTTTGCCACCTTTGAAGTCATGTCCATAAGGAGGCTCTTTGATGCACATCATCTTCTTTAGGGTCAGCTGGCTGTTGTCAGGAGTTAACTTGTCTTGTCAAAGAAATTTAGGATTGTAAGAACAACTTTAAATGCCATATTCTGCGTGTCTCTGAGGCTTTTGAAGACCCTATTCAACTATTTTACCTCATAAATCAAGAGTCATATCTATCTGTTAGACTTAGGATATATATTCTTGTGTTAAAATCTCTAAGTATTTGACATGCCCATGTTTTGTATCAATATACTATATTTGACTTACAGTTCCATGTTACTGTTCCTCATCAAAGAAGTCAGGACAGGAACTCAAAGCAGGAAACTGAAGGCAGAACCTGAAACAGAGGACATGGAGGAGTGCTGTTTACTGGTTTGCTCTGCCTATGGTCTTATAGAAGCCAGGATCAACAATCTTGGGATGGTACCACCCACAGTGATCTGAATCCTCACACATCAGTCATTAATTAAGCAAATGCCTTACTGTTGGCAGTCCATCACACGGAAGAGTTTTCTCAATTGAGATTCCTCCTCTCAGATAACTATAGGTTGTGTCAAATTGATGTAAAACTAACCATCACACCCTGCTTGTCTCCCTTCCTTCTTCTGCCGTTCCCCTTCCTATTCTCCAACAGTTATCTTCTATTTTTGTGTCTTTTTTTTAACAATTTAGATTACACAAGAATATGGGGAATATATGTTTTTCTGGAAATACATGTCTCATTTGGCCTTACATGCATGTCAACAGTCTTCCTGTATTCAGAAGTATTTATAGTAATATTCATATTCATTTAATATCTCTCCTTTCTTCTACTAATCTGCTCCCTTTTATATTGACATACCCACAGGTACAGTTTTGTTTGATTGCTCTTCTATTCTGAGCAATGAACTCATGGCATAGTAGGTCAGCGCTCTCTCCACTACATTAAGTTTCTGAACTACATATACAGTAATATTAATTTTAAATAACAGTTTATTCTTACTTTGATTGTGTATGATAGGAAGGATGTTGTGTGCTACAATTTGTGTGTGAAAGTCAGGCCAGTACTCAGGAGTCTGCACTTTCCTCACACATTGGGTTCTGGGAACAAACTAAAATTGTCAGGCTTATGCAATAATCATTTTCCAGTTGAAACTTTATGCTTGCTTCATGCTTAGTTTTTATGTCAGTCTATTGGTACCATCATTTGTGTCAGGCTTTTTTGGTTTCTTTTTATATGTTTCTGTTGTCTTGTTTGTTTAAAACACATGAACTTTACATTTACTATTACTACTTATTATAATTATTATCATTACTGTTATTATTTTAATTATAACGTATCATTTTCCCTACTCCATTTCTTCCCACTAGCTCCCACCAAACTCTCTCCCTTGAATTCCTTCCATTCTTTCCCACAATTTGAATGATAACCTCATATTTTATTATTATTGTTACATATAAACATACATATGTGTATGTATAAGTACACACACATATGTATATATATGTGTGTATAAATATATATTCTTTAATCAAATTTTCTTCCAATATATATGTCTTCAAGGTTGACTACTTTATATTGGACAAGCAATTTAAGGGCTCATTCCTGGAAAAAGCTAATTCCTCCTCTCTTTGGATTCATCATTTGCTTATCTTTGTTACCTTTTAAATATAATTCTTTTAGTTTAAACATAAGTATATTATTTACATAATTTTCATCTCTCCCTCTCCTCTCCTTGATGTCTCTCATGTTCTCAGTTCTCTCTAACCTCCTCTTTAACTACTACAGCACACACATTTAGGAATGACTATTAAGATTGGATAACCTATCAGGGAGCTCAATCCTGGAGAAGATGCGTTCTCTTTTTCCTTTTCCTTTCTTTTATTTTATTGTTTTTTTTTTTTTTTAATTTTCTTTTTTTTAGGATTAATCAATTGCCTACAGCTCTTCATTTAGGGATGGGACATTTTAAAGTTTCCTTTGTCTTCAACATTTTAGTATCACATGTTATATCATCAGGTAGGTCTTATTTAGTTAACCTTATATTCAAATATCAGTTTCCTTGTGCTGTCTCAGAGTCATAATCTCACAGCAGGCATTCTAGTCCTGTGGCTTTTGCAGTCTTCTTATGCCCTCTTCCTCTGTGTTCTCTGAACCTTAGATGTCAGGGCTGCTTTGTAGATGTATTAATTCATGCTGAACACCCCAAGGTCAGGCGTTCTCTGCATTTTTATATATTGTGGAACTTGACAGTGTAATGCCTCTTCAAAAAAGTAACTTTCTTTGATGAATGTGATATCGACATACATCATATAAAGTTCATTTTAATTTTTATTCAACATCTAAGTTAAATGAAAATATCTTTTAAATTTTTGAATAATGTAAATAACCTTTGTTAGGTAAGACCAAATTTTCAGCGGGTTGTAAAAATAAATATTTAAATAAATAAATTTAATTCCTAAAAAAAGATGCGTCATATTACAATTGTTTCTGTGTAGTTCGGAAAAGGTGGTATATCTTCATATAACTTATTAAACAGATTTTGAAACAGATGTGATGAACAGATGTCTGCAATCTATGATTTGATGTATTTTTTATGTATGTGAACATTTTTTCCTTTTGGTACCCTGAGGCAGATTTTCTAAACTAAATGTGTATGTATCCACTACACACAAGAGGCAATGAAAGAAATACTTGATTGCATTGTTGAAAAAAGGATATTTGTTGTTCAAATTATATTTTTCTCACACCAAGTGTAAAGCTGGATAGAGATGTGTTAGCTATAATGTTTTATTAATTCCTTTATCTAGAGATCTCATACACTATCCAGCTAAACCTTCAAAATGCATTAGAGAATTTCTATAAGTTTATGGGACAATAGACTCTGATATTTACTTTAAACTCCTTTGGAAAAACTAGGCTGTTAGATTTTCTGTGAAGAAGCCCAATAAAATTCTAATATGTCTGACTTTATATGTTACTTGGCCTTTTCCCATTTCAGCTTTTAATATTTGCTGTTCTGTACATCAAGAACTTTGATTATTATGTGTCAGAAGAACTTCCTGTTCTGGTCCAATCTACTTTGTGTCCTGTAAGCTTGTTTTTATAGACATCTCTTTCTTTAGATTAGGTAGATTTTCTTCCATGATTTTGTTGAGAATATTTTCAGGATCTTTGAGCTGGGAATCTTCTCCTTCTACTCCTATTAATCTTTGTGTTGATCTTTTGGATGGGCGTTTTTTTTTTAGATGTTCGTTCCCTTGATTTTGGTTTCCTTTTTGGTATCTGGTCTGAGTGGATTGGGTTCCAGTGACCCTAGTCACCAGCAAGTCTTCCAGTCCAGTACCCTGTCTCTTCTGGGGTTTTCGATGCCAACATTGCCTCTGAGGAAGTACCTGTGTGGCCACCGGGGTTCTGGGTACCTGTTTGGCCTCTGGGGTTCCGCGTACTGCCTGTTCTTTAATAAATCAGATGACTTTAGTCAAAGTTGTAGGCTGGAATATGGAGCCTAGGGAAGTGTGCAGTTTGGGCCTTTTGGGCTGGCATTAAGAAGAGTTAGCAGAGAGTGGGCAGTGTCTTATTTTGGATCCCAGTGCCTATCTGGCCTCTGGAAAGCAGGTGAAGTTGTGGGCCAGAATACGGAGGCCAGGGGAGGGGTTCCACTGTAGCCTTTCTGGTGACATGTTTTATAATTTAAATTAACACAGTCCTAAAACCCACATGTGTGTTTCTTTTTTTTCCCTTCTTGTCTTATGTATTTATCCATCTGTGACTCCCTCTTCTGGACACTGGACACATAGCATAGGTGGCAAACACTCTCTCAGACACATGTGAATAAGTATTTTTTTGTCTATTAATTTAATTTTTGAAGTGTTTAAATATTTTGCCTCCAGGCATTTCTGTGTACCAAGTGAATGTGGTGCACACACAGTCTATAAATGAATGCCAGATCTTCTAGAAACCGAACTTACAACTAGTTTGCTAACCACCATGTAAATGGTAGGCATTGAACTCAAATAATCTGTATTTGCAGACAATCCTCTGAACCACTGAGCCATCTATCCATACCGAAAAATATGATTAAAGAGTAAGTTACTGTAGGATTAAATTTAAAATGACAATGAAAGCCTCAGAGATGAATTGGATCAAAAGAAACAATAAACTATTAGCGGACTAATAAGCGTAGGGGATTTATCCAGAGAAAACTTTCTTGGTCAGCTAGGATAATGAAGAATATTGAAGAGACTCGCTTCCCTAATCTCTTAATCATAGTGAAGGTCAGATAGAGAGTGGCCTTCTGAATTCAGAGACAGAAATCTTCATCCAACATTCAAAAGGAAATGTTTTGTGGTTCTTTAGCACCTTGTAAAATATCCCCGGCCATCTGCTTCTGTAAATCGCTATCAGTAAATGACTTAGTTCCCTAGATTTCAGGGTTTATTGGAACAGCCCTCCATTCACTCAGAAGAATCTCCGTTTTACACAATTAGGTCTGCCAAATGTGCTGGTGTTCAGTTCTATCAGGTATTTTCTGGATGTGGACACCAGTGGGCTTGCTCAGATCTCCAGCAGAGAGCTCATGTTTCTTTGGATATTTACTAATATTTTATTGAGTATCCACTGTCCAAGAATAAAAGCATTAAGATCACACACAAGAGATTCAAAAATCCTTTTAACTACAGCCATGATTAGTATCCCAGGAAGTTTTAAAAAGTACTATGAAGCAAGAAATGGTGGCCAGGCAGACTGGCGTCACTGATTCTTGGTATTCTAGGAAGAGAGGGTCTGAAAGGAATCCATTTTGGTTAAGGAGTAACATTTCTAATGAGAACTGAAAGCAAACTTGTGGGAATCAGAGAGAAGAGACAGAAGACTCGTGCTCTAGGCAAAGAATGTAGAAACCTCCGGTAGGAAAATAAATGCAGCCCATTCATATTAACTTGAAGAAGAAAAGGCTGTCTGGGAAAGACCCAGGGAAAAACTGCGATAAGAAAATTATGTCCTAATATAATACTGTTTCTTTTCCCTGAGTGTACTTTGTGTCATTGCATTGTAGTACTACCCATTTTAATAATGTATCGACTGAGCACAGTGTGCTCAGCCTTCTTTGAACTGTCTCTGTGACTCTCTTTAATATTAGCACAGAAACTTTCATTTTCACTCATGTGATTGTCTTAATGACATCTGGTTTTCTGTTCACTGTATCCCCAGGAGCTTTGATTGCCTCTCTCACTTTGATAGTTTTGCTTTGGCATGTATTTGACATACTTCTTTGCAAACACAAAGGATTCAACTGATAGTAACTGGAATAGAGCTGGTGAATGTTCTTGAGTGATATATCTTATGCTTAGACAATATGTATTTCGTTATTGTCTCAATAAATATTTATGAGAATCATCTTAGCATGAGACACTTTACTGGAGATTTAGCTGTCTTAGCATGAGGCACTTTGCTGAGTATTTTAGCTGCAGTGATATTTCTTAATTATGTCATCCACGTGCGTCATCACGATTTATAAGCAATTAAGTAGAGCCATTGCAAATGAGGAACTGCAGGGTAGAAGAGTTAGGCAAAGTCAAGCTTGTGGCCATCACTCTGGACATTAACATGTGAGGACAGTGTCCACACACTCTTCTTTCAGAAAATATATGTGAGTGGATAGCATGTGCCACTGGTCTAGGAATATGGACTATGCTAGAGAACGGGCAAGTATATACTGAGCTTGTATTGTGTTAGAAGAAATAACCAGGCAAATTATCAACATACATATGAGTTATGTGGTCTGCACTGGACCTTACCAGCACCTACTTCAGAACACCAAGAGTAAACCTTAAGTGCTGGCATGGCAAGTTGTAGAAGTTTCAAGTAAAAGATTTGGGATTCTTCTGTCTCAAGCTGCAAACACAGAGATAAGGATACAGAAACAGCAAAGGAGAGTGCTGGGGGAAGACTAGGGTACTGTGAGTTGCCAAAGACTTTGTGAATAATCTGATCCACGACGCAACAGCGGCTGGAGTTCAATCCTTCACCTTTATCTTTGGGGACTGTTCTTTGCAACATGAGAGTAGCTACAATTCTGCAATCAAGAACATGGCTTTTATTAGTCTGTTTGAGGACTGTGCTGTACAAGGTTTTAGAATCCTCCTGCAGAAGAAAAAGGATTTCACCTGGGGAATGTCAGGATGGAATTCTTTCTCTGTCTGTGTAACTGACTCACCCCTGAGAGGCAGAGAGAATCTAGCAGACACAGCGGTCCTTAGGTAAATCTCACAAATCAGTGGATGAAACATTGAAAGAATCTGGTGTCACTGAAGTTGTGAAAGGATTTGAGTCCAAAGGCAAATACTTTCTCACGAATTCTACTCTTTCTCAATCAGGTCTCTGACCACAACTGACTACCTTTCCAGACATGACAGTCAGACAAGAAGGGACAGAGTGTGTGTTTGGCTAAGTGCTGGTGGGAAGGGTTATTCACAATTACCAGTCATAGTGTGTGTTGACTGAAAGGTTTCAGAAGGAAAATTGGTAGAACTATAGGACAAAATTTAGTCAAAATAATTTAATGGGAACATGGTGATGCTTTAACAAAAACAAAGAGAATGTTCTTCCAACTGAGGAATAAATTAACTTAGCAACAAATATAAAATTAATTGATATAGAACAAAAACATCAAAATGAGGCATGAAGAATAAATTTAAGGCCATTAAAAAAAGAACTGAAGCAAATTTGTTTTATGATTTGGAGCTGAGGATTAAACGATACTTCAGACATGACTGGCACCTGCTATCACTGAGCTAGGCCCAACTCTGAAAAATCCTTTAATCATTATTTTAAATACAAGACCTGACAAATTACTCCAAAATGGGGTGAAAAGGATGGTTTCTGCAATGAAATGCAATATTGTCAACTTGACCAGGAACACAGAAATACCATAGTCTAAGCAATAAGAGCCAATGCCATCCCAGCCTGAGTCACCATAACAGATCATTTGCATCGTAGCAAAAAACTGTGGTGTATAATTCATGACAAAGGACACTGGTCACATAATTGTCTGTGTTCCTGCAGGCCCATATCACAGGAACAGAATTTGTCTTGCCTTCATTGTGCAATGGGAAAAACAAATCCTTACTTTGAAACTGTGGATCTGTAAGAGCTTCATGTTAGGTTGAATATTTTATTTTGGGAGCAGTCTCAAAGTGGGTGCTAAAACCATCCCACTTTACAGTTGAAGAAACAAAGAGAGCCTTGATGATGTTGCAGGAACTCATGTGTTCATGATGGAAGCCAGAGCCTGATAGAGTTTGTAGAGTTCTTGGTGCCTGGAGGGCTCTAAGAGCGTGTAGGGCTCTTTTGCCTTCCAATTTAAAAGGAAACATGACATACTATTTATCATAGAAAGGAAATCATGGCTAAATCCATAGTAAGAAGAGATGTATGAGGGTGTTTTACCATTACTTTTCATTTTTATTTATCCCATGGGACGGTATTGTCACACATTCAGAAACTCTTTTCTCTACTCATTAAAAATCACTGTAAATACCTTCACAGACACAACATGAGATTTGCCTTTTGTAGCACATATTCTTTAGCAAATGATGCAGTGAACAGTAGGGAGGAAAATATTGTGACTTATAATGCAGCCTGAGAATTCATTTCTCTCATGTAATTTCCATTGTACTTATATAAGCATTGAGAATAGACACAAGTGAGTTGGGAACACTTCACAAAGACTTGATAGAAGTATACATTTTTTTTCAACCTATGGATGAAAATACAAATGTAAAAGTATCACATGTTTATATTTTGTTAGAATTTTATGTTTATAACTCATGCTTCATGTTGCCAGGCTACATGAAGATGCGAAGACTTGATCCTAGGAAAGAAACAATAACCTCTGTCTCGGCACAGACTATCTATCAGGCCACATTCTGAACCATTCTCATCACTCTTAATCTAACTGTGCTCTATGTAAGTCAATCCCTTTAAGCAAGAGTTTTAATTCAGACTTCATTTCAAATGGAGATCAATCAGAAAAGAAAAGCTTGCCTATTATTCCTGGGCATGTAATCCTCAACTTATATTCTGTGTCATTTATTTTTTAGACTTGTGCTCAACAATAGTGTGTAAATCAACCTACGGGAAAAGGAGATGATGATAGAAGATAGACAGACTGTGAGTAACAGGATGTTATACAGATCAGTGCAAAACCTGAAGTATACATGACATGGGAAGAGGTAAGGGGAAAAGTATCTGATAATCTAATGTTTAAAATATGATGCCTGGTTTCCAATATTTACCATTTCAAATACTTCCAGTTACAATGCCAGTCATACATTATGCTCAAAAAATTAGGAACATTCAGAACATATTTTGTGGGATTATGAAAGCTATACATGCCTCAAACCATAATCATCTCTAAAAGACTTCAAACATCAAAGGAAAATAAAATGTTATATATCGGAGCAACACCACTAAGTAGGAAATTTTGATTACAGGAACAATTTATCTAATTTTAGCCAAAAGAATATATTTTGGTTTTTTTTTTGTATAATAATCACTTGTATAGCTTACAAACAGATAATGTCTATTCTAATTCCTCATTAACATAATGTGAAATTAAATAAATACATTAAAAATTTTTTTTATTAATTTATTCTTGTTACATCTCAATGTTTATCCCATCCCTTGTATCCTCCCATTCCTCCCCCCCTCCATTTTTCCATTATTCCCCTCCCCTATGACTGTTCCTGAGGGGGATCACCTCACCCTATATATTCTCATACATAGGGTATCAAGTCTCTTTCTGGCTACCTGCTGTCCTTCCTCTGAGTGCCACCAGGTCTCCCCCTCCAGGGGACATGGTCAAATGTGAGGCACCATAGTACGTGAGAAAGTCATATCACACTCTCCGCTCAACTGTGGAGAATATTCTCTACTCATTAAAAATCACTGTAAATATCTTCGCAGACACAACATGAGATTTGTCTCCCAGGTGATTCCAAAGTCCAGTGAGGGTCCAGATGAGGATTTTCTGTCATAGGAATTCTCTATTGGGCCTTGAGAATGTAAACTTACCCAGAGTGGTGGCTAAAGGAAAGGAAATGAGGCCTTTGGTACACTCAGTTAACTGACTGCCATAAATATTAGTAAACAATTTCAAGAAAATAATAAGTGAAAAAGAAACTTGGTGTGATGTAACATGTCACAAAGAAAGAAAATTAAATAGCTCCAGGTTTCAATGTCAAATAATGCACAAAGAGCTAATGCTTACATTTCCAGGGAGTGATTCTCAAGCTGAACGTGTCTCCATCAGCACAGCAGTGGGCTCAATGCTAAATAACTTTAAAAACTTTTTTTAGTAATTCATTTATATTATATCTCAATAGTTATCCCATCCCTTGTATCCTCCCATTCCTCCCTCCCTCCTGCTTTCCCCCATGACTATGACTGTGACTGTGAGGGACCTCCTCCCCCTGTATATGCTCATAGGGTATCAAGTCTCTTCTTGGTAGCCTACTATCCTTCCTCTGAGTGTCACCAGGTCTCCTCTTTAAGGGGACATGGTCAAATATGGGGCACTGGACTTCATGTGAAAGTCAGACCCCACTCTCCACTCAACTGTGGAAAATGTCCTGTCCATTGGCTAGATCTGGTTAGGGGTTTAATGTTTACTGCACGTATTGTCTTTGTCTGGTGCCATAGTTTGAGCAGGACACCTGGGCCCAGATCCGCCCATCATAATGTTCTTCTTGTAGGATTCTAGGACCCTCTGGATCCTTCTATTTCCTCATTCTCCCATGCTTCTCTCACCCAGAGTCCCAATAGGATGTCCTCCCTTCCTATTCACTTTCCTGGTAAGTGAAGACTTTCATGAGACATGCTCCTTGGGCTAGTGACCAGATATAAGTGAGTATATCCCATTTGACTCTTTCTGCTTCTGGGTTAACTTACTCATTATGATCATTTCTAGTTCAATCCATTTTTCTACAAATTTTGGGAGTTCCGTGTTTTTAATAGCTGAGTAGTATTCCATAGTGTAAATGTACTCAAGAAATTGAACACCACCAAACCAAATAACCCAATTGAGAAATGGGGCTCAGAACTAAATTAAGAATTCTCAACAGAGGAATATTGAATGGCTGAGAAACACTTAAAGTAATGTTCAATGTCTTTAGTCATCAGGGAAATGCAAATCACAAGGACTCTGAGATTCCATCTTACACCCATCAGAATGGCTATGATAAAAAATTCAGGTGACACCACATGCTGGTGAGGATGTGGAGAGAGAGGAATACTTCTTTATTGCTGGTAGGAATGCCTACTAGTGCAGCCATTTTAGAAATCTCTCTGGCGCTATCTCAGAAAACTGGGAATAGTGCTTCCTCGAGACCCAGCTATTCCATTCCTTGGAATATACACAGAAGATGCTGCAGCACACAACAGGGACATATTCTCAACCATTTTCATAGCAGCCTTATTCATAATAGCCAGGACATGGAAACAGCCTAAGTGTCCCTCAGTAAAAAAATGGATAAAGAAAATGCTAAGAAACTTACCAAAGGCTTGTGTCTTCTCAGAGAAGCAGAAGGAGCATCCTGTCTGCTCTGGCTGAGTGGAAGGCTCTGTTTCCCAGCATCACACAGCAACTTTCTACAGAGTCTGGCAGATTCTGTGCTCTTCACAGAGTCATGGGTCTTTAAATTGTGTTACCTTGAAATCTCTGCTTCAAAATGTGGACAATACAGACATAAGGTAGAAACAAACAAGAATACTGAGGCACACATACTCAAAGGCAAAAGTGGGATATACTTGCCTCTAAGCCAGAGGATAAGTAGATCACACTTCTGCTGTTCCCTTGAAGACTTAATTTTTATTAGACAAGTTTTTCTGCATTAAATCATCGTCACAATCTTAACTAGAGACTATAATCAATAAGTGTGCCAATTAAATACAATTTTCCTATTCCTTATTTTTACTACTTCAAATATCTTACTGACCTAAATACACAAAGCAAGATGTGGATAAGATGACAGATCTCTTACTGCACAATAACACAATTCTAAAGGGAAAAAAGGCAGCAGTTCAAACATACAAAAAAAAGGTCAAAACATAAAAAGGGCAAAGTGCAAATAGCTTCAGACACAAAAGAATTTTCAAGCAATTTGTTTCCTTAACTCTCTGTCCTGATAACTGTGATTCCATATGGAAGGTCATGGTCAGTAATATTATACTTTAACATGAGATTTAGAAGCAAGGAGATCAATTTGCTCTCCTTTACATTTTGTGATGCAAGGTTGAATAAATTTAGACAAATCTTTTCCGTGTAATATTGGTAAGTCGTGTAGTTGGTAACCTGATAGTAATTTATAAAAGTTGAAGCATAACTACTGAACATTTGCTTCAAAATCATCAAACTTTTATAAATATCCCTAACTTTCTATCACCTTTTTCCAGAAAATTTTTTTATGCTTATATGTATCCCATCATATGTCAGCATAGTTATATGTCTATGGAATTTTCTACTCTTAAGTCTAATAATCCATGTAACAAGCTGAAAATTACTCCTCTTCCAGAATTATCATCTTAGGCAAACTTTCTACAGCCTGGATCATAACTGGAAGTTAAAAATGTATTTAAAGTAATTGTGGTGTGTTGAAGAGAGGAGAGAGAAAAGAGAAAATAATTTGGACAAATGTGTGCAAGCTAGAAGAGAGTCAAAAATCAATTCATCATGCTGATCACATGGGTTAATTAATGTGGAAGTTGTCTCAAAAAGATATATGTGTGTGTGTCATAGCTATGTATACACATATACATTATATATACACCTATATCTATAAATATATATGGAAAGTTATCTCCCTAGCATACAGACAGACAGACAAACAAAGACACACACACACATACACACACACACACGCACACATGCTTGGAAGACAACTGGATCATGAGGAGTTTTAGAAAACATGTTTCTATAAGTATGTGAGATGTTTGTCCCATGCATATAAGTAATTAGAAATAGAATATATTGTTTTGCTTCTTAAAGAATCATTAGGCACACTCTCATTTTGTAAACCATTAAATTATGTGAAAAGAATTTTCTGTCTGGGAACAGTGGATTTCTTAATATAGATATTGAGTTTATGTATTTTATTAAAACCTGGTAGGGTGAGTCAGATTGGAAACAGCGTCCTTGTCAGTCTTTCATTTGTTATAGCAAGCTTGCAACTCTATATGTATGGATTATTCCATAGGATTCCAGAAGTTTTGTTCATCCTAGAGCTGAGAAAACATGTGGGTGCCCTGGCATCTTATGTCAACAGTTTGTTAACTATTGGTGTTATTTTACGTATTTTTCATTTTTGTGGTGTTTTCTAGGCATTGAATGCATGTCATTTATTTATATATTTTCAGTGAGCAGTGAAAGAAGAAAACGATGGGTTTCTGTGATTTTCCACTACCATCTTGATCTCAGATTGCTACACTGAAATATCCTAGAGTGAGTAACAGCTAGACCTTCCCGCTGGCAGATCTATAGACTGAACATCCTATCCATCAGATGTCTTCTAAGAGTTCATAGTTCAGAGATGGCAACTTTGGTTTCTGTTATTACAGAAAAATGAATTTGTGTACTGACTTCTTTCATAGGGGTTTATCTTCATGTCTTCTTTCTATCCAAGGTATGTCTCAGTTTGTCATTAGTAGATTAGAGTTTGTATTTCTATTATTTATTTATTCACTTAGTCATTTATTGGTTTACTTGGTTGTTTGGTAGGCAACTGCTATACTACTGGGATATATTTACAGCTTGTAGGACTTTTATGATAAAAATTTTGTAGGCTCAGAACACCCATACTACAGTAATAATATTTAGCACAAAATTTCCAACTACTAAGTATATTTTCAAAATTAAAGAAGAAATTCAATATCCATCAAAATTGTGCCTTAACAATCCTAACAGAATTATGTTTATAACAGAAAATAAACATTTTAAAGCTAAACAGAGCTATAAAGTATTTCTTGACTCTTCACTATAAACATTTTGTAAAAAAATTGAATTTAATGTAAACCAACACTGTGCAAAGTCCTGTGTACCAACATAGAATTCCACAAAGACATTGCTTTGTATTAAGATAGTGGCAGCACTTAGAAACTGTAAATGTAACAATTTTCAGAATATATACATATCTATTGTAGACAAATTTTAATCCAGAATATGGCTGCACTGGCAAGAGATCACATCCAAAGATTTTATAGGTCCGTGAGATCTTGCTGGAATACAAACATGCCTCTAATCCAGAAGACAGAGGTAAGCAGATCTGAGTTCAAGGCCAGCCTGGTGTAGAACAAGTTTCAGGTAAAGAAAAGCTTAGATCCAGGCATGGTGGTAAACACTTATAGTCCCAAAGAATGAAGGTAAAGTTAGTTGGTAGAAGGGAGCACCTATATTTGAAAGTGAAGTTTAATTGAGTGACAGAAAAGGTGGGAAATCAGAGTAGATTTGACAGATTAAGATACATCCAGCTCTCAGGAGAAGAGAAACAAAAGGGTAGCTGCCTAAGGGAGCACCACAGAGAAGAGAGAGAGGGAAGGCAGTTTTACTGGGACAGTGTTAAAAAGACAGGTTGCAGATAGAGAACTAGTTAGAGACAGGTGAAGGAAAAATGAGCCGCAGAATAAAAAGAAGCCAGGAGATTAGAGGATATTTCTGGAGTTAAGTGAGGCAAAACAGAGAAATTTAGAGGCCTATAGAAAAGCCAGATTACATAAGTCAGCTAGGAGAGGAGTCTGAGCCAAAACTGTTGAGTTGAACCAGCCAGCCTGGAGCTCAGTAATAACAAGAAAGGGTGAGCTTATTAGGCAGTAAGTCTTAGATACTGAAAACATTCTAGGTCTAGGTTAGATTGTACAGAGGCTAAAAGCTTCCTGGTCTAGGCCTAGGTTAGCAAAAAGAGGCAGTAAGCCTCCAACACAACAATTGACACAGACTAATAAAAGTTCTTTTCACAATTTATAATGTATATATAAACATATATATAATTGTGTATAATTAGACATAGAAATATATTTAACAATAATATTAAATATTACAACAAATATTATATACATATAAATACCACATATTTATTTACTTATTCACTTAGTCATTTATGTAATAAATAAATATATACCACAATTACAAATTTGTAGACAACTTCTCTAGGTGGGTTTTTAGGAAGTCTGAGCAAATTTCTTGTGAAACATAGAATTCCTTTCAAAATAGAATTTTCAGATGTAATTCTATGGTAATAAATAATCTATAATTTTATATGAATACTTTCACTCATAAAGATATCTCATGCTTTTGCTTGCATAACTTTGAAATAAAATATAAAAATTACTAAGCAATGAACACCCTCCCACACTTAGAATTAAATTGATGTCTGTTAAGGCTGTTCCTGGAGTAAAACTTGACACATTGGAATGCCCACATATATGGTCAGTATTGGAAAACACACCGAGAAAGGTTTGATCCATAGGGTAGTACAAAATTATAGATGGAAAGACATATAGATGATTTATAGATAGTATTTGGGGTATAGTTATAGGATCTTGAAGGACTAGCCTCTTTTAACTTTTTTATTATTTAATTTTTACATATACATTTATATTATTACACATATATACAATAAACTACTTACAGCAAGAAGAACCATGAAACAATCAGGATTTACATAAATGTTACATCCATAGTGTTTTGGCTATTTGTATTTGGCAACTTTGAAGAGAACATCTTTCCTATCTTGGTGCATCTAAAATTCTGAATGTAAATCAATATCCGTCATATATCATCATTATCAACTTAAAATATCTATGTAGACCTAAAAACATCTTAACCCCTAAATAACCAAGTTTAATCATAAAGCTACACTATCTGGTCTTCAGCCCTATCAGAGACATGAAAAGGAATAAAATTATCTGATTAGACAGGAAGTGTAGATAAGCAGCTTCAACAACGAGAAAATGACAGACAAAGGACTTTAATTAAGCCTAGAATTTCTTAACATTTAGAAGCTGGACCACAAATGCTATTCCTAGCTTGTTTAACCATTTCCCCCAACTTTATTTGGGCCCCTACAAAGGTATTATTCATCCTAAATCAGCCAGAAGAGCCTTAAGAGAACAATGCCCTATTTCCTTAAGGGTGGTTGGGTAGGTTTTGGTTGATTTCTTGAGTTATAGAGGTTTATTTTCATTGGGAGTTTGTTATAAGATATTAATGGTCTTATTCAGAGAGAAATCAAGGTTGAACTCAAAGTTGTCTCTCTTTTTCATCTTTCTTTCTTAGGCTTGGAGATAGAGGTTGAAAAGAAAGAAGGCGGAATATAGAAATATAGAGGGGGTGATAGGACAAAAAGTAGATTATTGAATGTAGTCCTCAAATTAATGCCTTAATTGTTATTCTTTTTCCTTCTTAGTCATGCCTTTCTTTCCTGACATCCCTCTCATTTATAAGTACAATCATGTATATTAAGTAGACCGTGCACATCAAGGCACACTTCCCAGACGGGTTTTAGACATTGCAAAGGAAATGTCATTGAAATGCAATTTTGAAGTGGAAATCACAAAAACAATAATGTGTAAGTTAGGATCAAAATACCAAAAATACCTCAATTTTGAGCTGCAGCATCATGTGTGTTGCACCTCTCCTTTTTGATTGGCCCATGTCCAGTCTTTAGAAAGTTCAGATTTTTACCTACTCTCTTTTGTGTCACTCTTGATCTCTTTTTTCCTTTTTTCTTTTTCCTTCCTTCCTTCCTTCCTTCCTTCCTTCCTTCCTTCCTTCCTTCCTTCCTTCCTTCCTTCCTTCCTTCCTACTGTGTTCTTGTATGTGCCATGGCTTGTGTACAGAGGTTAGAGGACAACTTGTGTAGTCAATTCTCTTCATTTAACATGTCAGTTCTGGGACAGAAGTCAGGTAAGACGTGGTGGCAAGTGCTTTCACCATTAAGGCAACTTGCCCATCCTCTGTTCTTATAGTTTTGTAAATATAAAAGCTGTCATTCTTTTTCATCTATTGGTGTTGACTAAAGCAATTGCTTTCCAGGCAATGAGATGTCAGACTCAACTTAAAGCCAATGAGATACATTTTACGAACTTTTGACTACATTGCCCATAAAGTGATGCTGTGACAACTGAAGATCTCCAGAAAGCATATGAAATAATTGCACAGAAAAAAAAAATCAGGAAATAAATTTTCCTACCCGGAAGACAACTTATGTTTTAAGTACATTTATTTCTAAAATAATTACTCTGTGCAATTTATCTAGCTACAAAGATTTAAAAAACAATCACAATGAAAAAGATTCAAAGAAAAGATGACATATTTATATGTTAAAACTTACACTGTTTTAATGTTATCACTTATGTAAGAAAATATAAGATGGCTGTTAAGTCACTGACTTTTTTATGTCTGCAAGAGTGTTTCCAAGAAAGAGTGTGATTCACATCAGTGAGCTGAATAAGGAGCTCCCCATAGCCAACTATGCCTAGAAATAAAATAATAAGGCAGAGGGGAAGATGGCTCTGTCTTCTCCCTTCTGACCCTATGGAACTGGGACACTCCTGTTCCTGTTCTTCAGGCATCAGAACTACAGATCACTGTTCCATGGACTAAAATTTGCATAATTGATTCTTTAAACATAATATTTCTTCAGACCAGTGAGAAAACTTGTGTTAAACGTTACAGTTGCTTGTGAAACGGAAGTCTTTTAAAATGAGGAGGTCACATTTACAAGTTTGTCACTTAAACACTCAGAATTGGAAACTTCTTGTTTTCTACATCTTAATCTATTTGATCTTCTGATTAATAGTTCCGATGACAAATTTAAAATTTAACATGCAAAGGTATAGAAGTTACTATTTAATCTGCATGTAAAATCATACTGTTCTGATTAAAAAATTAATATAGTAATAGGAGATATAGTACTCCTCTATCTACCAAAGCTGCATTTAATTTTTTAAATTTTTTATTAATTTATTCTTGTTACAGCTCAATGGTTATCCCATCACTTGTATCCTCCCATTCTTCCCTCCCTCCCATTTCCCCTTATTCCCCCCTGAGGGGGGATTTCCTCCCCCTGTATTTTAAAACACATTGAAACAAGAAGAAAAATAGAGAGGCTTAGGTGTGATTGCTTCTGGCTCAGGATTTGTTACTTTTGAAATGAAAACGTTTCAGTTTCAAGTACTGTGTATTTTACACATGTTCCTGTGGGAAAGAAATGTATAAGCAGAGGTGTTGATGAGAGTTTTGCATTGCAGCATCTGAATATTGTTTTACCCTGTGCAGGTTTTTGCTAACACCTTCACTCTGTCTTCATCTCCTCTCTTCATAATTGATCTGCATGCTGGAAGTTTTGGGCAGTGAGACATTCAAGGGGCTTCATCAGGGTATGTGGAACTTGTTGCTAAGCAACTTCATCTTAATGGCTGTTTTACTCTCTACTTATGGCTTCTGGCCTTACTTTTGAAGAATCGAAGTCAAATAGTACTTTGTCTCTTCTGGCAGTGTTTTAATTATTTGAGAAGTTTCTAATGAAGGTGACAAATTATGGCCTAGAAGAGTAATACATTTATATTCTCCACTTTAGCCTTTTAACACATTTTATTTAAGAGTCATATGAGCTTATAAAGTGCTTGGTCCGAATCCTTCCTCCATGCCCTCCAACCAGTTTCTCCTTTATAATGTCTATTTTTCTCCTCTGGATTTCATGTGACCTCTCTCTCTCTCTTCTCTCTCTCTCTCTCTCTCATCTCTCTCTCTCTCATTGCTTTCTATCTCATGTCTCTCTGTCTCTCAACCTACCCCCTTCTCTGAGTCCACTCAATGCTGTCAGTTTGTGTTTGGTTGTCAGAGATCATCTCCTAGGGATTAGTACCTTCTTGGGAGTGCATCCCTGTAGAAAATGTACTCTGTCTTCCTAGAAGCCATAAATTGCAAATTACTTCTCAGCTTGTAGCAAGACATCATGATCCATTTCCCATCTATTCTGGGATATGACTGACTTGAGCTTGTGCAATTCAGTCCCAGTCACTCTATTCCTATGTGTCGCTGAACTGCAATGCTAAGCATACACGATTTTCTTTGGCTGTTACAATCTTTCTACCTCCTCTTTTATGATGATCTCTGAACCTTGCAGGTACAGAGGTGACACAGCTGTCTCATTTGGAGCTGAGCACTCCACAGTCTCTTACCCTTTATAATGACCACCTGTGGGTCTCTATATTCATAACCATGTCCTATGAAAGACAGTTCTCTGATCATGGTAGACAGGTGAACTTATCTGTGTTATAAAGACAATGATTTAGGGACAATTTATTATTGTGTCCGTTTAGTGGAATGATAGCAATAGGATCTCCCCTAAAGCCTCTGACATGACATGGAACAGATTTGGGACACAGTTACGAGCACTGGCATGAATTCTGTCTTGTGAAATAGGTTCAAAATGAAGCATACTTAGGTTTTCACTGTGACCTTCATTTTTATTCAAAATAACACATTCATGGTTATTGATGTGAGGTCCTAATTTAAATCATACTGTGCATGAGTACTGTAGTCATTAGCTTTCATTTTCAGTTTGACATGATCTATCATACCCTGGGAAAATGACCTCTAGAGAGCAGTCTGTGAAGGATTTTTATCATCTCTGTTAATTAATGTGATCTGGGGCATCAAAGGCTAGGTTTCCCACCATGTTGCCTTCATAGTCCTCTGCTGTCTTCTCACAAGGAGGAATTGCTGGTTCTCTAGACATGCAAATAGTGTCTTCAATGAGTGTTGTGTACCTCAGTCTGTTTGCTCTTGATGAGGGAGAGATGGTGAACAAACTTTCTGGAGCAGCGGTACAGGTCTTTGTGGCACTCAGAGGAAGGATAGCAGGCTACCAAGAAGAGACTTGATACCCTATGAGCATATACAGGGGGAGGAAATCCCCCTCAGGAACAGTCATAGGGGAGGGGAGTAAGGGAAAAATGGGAGGGAGGGAGGAATAGGAAGATACAAGGGATGGGATAACAATTGAGATGTAATATAAATAAATTAATAAAATATATATAAAAATAATAAAATTAAATTAAAATTTAAAAATTGCATGATTATGGATCTCTCAGTATGATCGTGACAAAAGTGAAGAACGTTTTGCTTATTTACATAGCATGTTCACTGTCCTGTTTTCATTTTCAACCTCACTTAGCCAGTATTCTTTTTTTTTTTTAGTTACAATTTTTTTTATTTTTAATTTTTTTTAATTTTTTATTATTAATTTATTCTTGTTACATCTCAATGGTTATCCCATCCCTTGTGTCCTCCATTCTTCCCTCCCTCCCCTTTTCCCCTTATTCCCCTCCCCTATGACTGTTCCTGAGGGGGATTACCTCCCCCTGTGTGAATATTCCATTACCTAGAGATGACTGAGCCTGTGATACTACAGATTATTACCTTCCTATGGAAAACGGTAAAGAATACTGGCGTGGTATCACTTAGCCAGTATTCTTTACCGTTTTCTCTAGGAAGGTAATAATCTGTAGTATCACGGGCTCAGTCATCTCTAAGTAATGGGATATTCACACGGTGACATGATGGAAATACGCCATGGGAACAAAACAAAAACACAGGACATTCCTGAATTGTCTGTGTTGGAAAACTATTTTGGCATTTGGTAAATAAGATTTAATCAGATAATCTATCTGGGTAAATCAAGTATTTATGGTATGGATCTCCCAGGCAACCCCAGCCTTCTTCACAACGGTAGCATCCCTCCTTTTCTTGAGTACTGCAGAAAGAGTTACATGTTGAATTACAGATATCAGGACTATTTTAATGTAGTCTGTTCTAGGATATATTCTCTCTATTTGGGATCATTTAATTTCACGTGGAGTGAGTGTCTAACTTGGTATAGCATTCTTATAATAGAACAGTCATTGGTCCACTTAGGAGAATAAGACTTTTCTTCATGAACTATTTAAAAAACACGACACATATAAAAAGAAAAATGATACATAGCATGCTTCTATAAATAGATATCCAGATAGATGAGCACTATTTGTTGAGGCTTGCCTGGCAGCCGACTATGTGGTCAGTTTTGGTGAAGGTTCTGTGTTGTGCTGAGAAAGCCTAATTTTTTGTGGTTGAGTGAAAAGTTCTGTAGATAAATATTAGGTCTATTTGTGCCATGGCAAATGTTAGCTTCACTATTTTTCTATTTGATTTCTGTCTCGATAATCTGTCCATTGGTGAGAGCGAGGTGTAAAAGACTCCCACTTATTAATGTGTGGGGATCAATATGTGATTTAAGCTTTAATAATGTTTCTTTTACAAATGTGGATGCCCTTGTATTTGGCACATAGATGTTCAGAATTGAGATGTCTTCTTGCTGAATTTTTCCTGTGATGAAAATGAAGTGTCCTTCCCCATCTCTTTTGATTAGTTTTTAGTGAAATCTATGTTATTAGGTATTAGGATGGCTAATCCAGCTTGCTTATTAGGTCCCTTTGCTTGATAGGTCCATTTCTAGTCCTTTCCTCTGAGATAAAGTCTTTGTTGCTGAGGAGTATTTCTTGTATGCATGAGAATGTCTGTCCCTGTTTACATATTCATTCTGTTAGTCTAAATCTTTGAGTGTTGAGTCTATTGATGTTGAGAGATATTAATGAACAATGGTTGTTAATTCCTTTTATTTTGATATTGGTTGCTGTAATATGCTTGTGAGCTTGTCTTCTTTTGGTTTTGCTGTAGTGAGTTATTTATATCCTGTGTTTTCTTGGGTGGAGTTACCCTCACTGGGTTGGAATTTTCCCTCTAGTATCTTCTGTAAGTCTGGCTTTGTGCATAGAAATTGCTTTAATTAAGTTTTGTAATAGAATATCTTGTTTTCTCCACCTATAGTGATTGAAAGTTTTGCTGGATATAGTAATCTGTCTGATATTGTGGTCTCATAGATTCTGCAAGACGTCAGCCCAAGCCTTTCTGGATTTTAGAGTCTCTATTGAAAAGTCAAGTATGATTCTGATAGGTGTGCCTTTATATGTTACTTGGTCCTTTCCACTTCCCGCTTTTACTATCTTTTCTTTCTTCTATTAAATTTGTGTTTTGATTTTTATGTGATAGGAGGAATTTCTGTTTAGATATATTTGGTTCTGTAAGCCAAATATGCTGTATGTTTAAACCCATCTGTTCTTCAGGTTGGGGAAATTTTCATCTATGATTTGTTGAAAATATTTTCTGGTCCATGGATCCTAGAATCTTCTCTTTATTCTATTCCTATTATTCTTAGTTTTTGTCTTTTCATCGTGTCTTTGATTTCTTGGATATTTAGTGTCAGGAATTTCTTTTCTTTAATATTTTGACAGGTGTATTGATTTCTTCAATTGTTTCCTCTATGCCTGAGATTCTCTCTTCCTCCTCATGTATTCTGTTGATCATGCTTACCTCTGTAGTTCTTGTTCTCCTCCCTACGTTTTCCATCTCCAAGACTTCCTCAGTTTGTGTTTTCTTTATTGATCTTATTTCCATTTCCAGGTCTTGAACCATTTTATTAATTTATTTCACCTATTTAATTGTATTTTTCTGTATACCTTTAAGTAATTTATCTGTTTCCTCTTTAAAGGCTTATATTTGTTTGATTGTATTTTTCTGTATTTCTTTAATAGATTCATAATGTTTCCTCTTTAAAGGCCTGTATCATCTTCATAAGCATAGATTTAAGGTAATTTCCCAGTGTCTCAGCCAGGATAGACTATCCATGGATTGCTGTATTAGGATAGGATAGTTGGGAACTGGTGGTGCCATATTGCCCTGTTTTTTGTTTGTGTTCTTATGCTTGCCTTTAGCAATATGATTTTCCCTGGCATTGGCTGGTTGTTCCTGGAGCCCTATGGGCTTCTCTGGCATGCAGGGGATGTGTGTTTGTGTGTGTGTGTGTGTGTGTGTGTGTGTGTGTGTGTGTGTGTGTGTGTTCAGGGGGTGGTTCATGGGCTAGCAGCTAGATCTCCACCTTCGTACCTGAAGTCATTTGAGAGGAGACACACACCATTGGACTGTGTATATCCTGTTTATATGTAGGCACAACTGTAAAAGATCATCTTGTTTGATAATTTATATGGGAAGGCCAATCCCATTATGTGCAGTAATATTCTTTGTATGGTCCAAGACTAGAAACATGCTGGAAAATATGAGCCAAATAATGTGTAAGATGGAAGCCAAGAAGTAGTGTTTCTTCATGGTTCTTGTCTCTAGATTGTTTCCTGACTTACCTCAGTGATGGATGGTGACCTCGGGAATAAGGCCTTCATATTCCATTACAGTGACAGGAAGAAATCTAGGACCATATTTAGAGATAAATAATAAGAGTAAAGTAGAAGGATTGTGTCACTAAATTAAAAGAAAGCTCCCGGTATCAATATGGCTGCTCTTATTCTTGGCACCCATTATTAATCTGCATTACAGAGACTTGGATGTGCCTCCTAATACAGAGCAGGCTCATCTGTAACTGAAGCAGTAACTTATACCATTGGGAAGGAATGGGCCATAGTGTGCTAGCAATAGTATTCTTCTCAGCACAGTTTTCACTCAGGCAAGGATAGAGGAAGACAAAGTAATATTGTGTCATCCTGCTCATGATAGCTGATGATTTCAAAGTGATTCATTGCTCATATTTGTTTATATATTTAGAGTTTCATGTTTAATAATTTTGGAAAATTTTGACCTCAGATAAACTAAGCTATACTAAACAGATGTATAAGAACTCTGCCTAGAGGACCTCATGAAGTTACCACAGAGTTTACACACATGTCTCATCTGTCTTTGCAAGAACACCAGTCCCACTGGCTATAGGCCCTATCATAGTCTACCATGGATGCCTTGTAACTGGGTTATATCTCTAGTCTCATCATTTCCAAATAACATGCTGATTCCACAAACATACTCTGTGCATGATGAACAACTTAATGACTTGTGTTGACCCCATTCCTCATACTAATTCATACTCAGATTATATATAACATCCTTTCTCTATTTCCCAAAATCTTCAAAGTTCTTAGAGAATTCTAGTGCTAACTCTAGATCTCATATATATCTTAGCAACTCAAATTTACAAATATTATTCTGTAAGTAATCTTCAAATCTATCCTTATCACAACTTTTATTTACATCTAGTGAGTGACCTACTTTTACTAGTGACCCTGGTCACTGGGAATATGTCATTTAAATAGTAAGAAAGCCATGCTAAAATAAATCCTGTGGCATATATTTCATAGATCAATCTCAGCATTTACATGAAGGTCATACCTATGAAAAGTAAATATAATTTTGAAATGGAAATAGTAATTGCATTTTGAATAAGAAGCTACCAATCAGAAGGGATGCAACATAATAGAAAACACAATAGGAAAAATATTCTATTTCATTGATCTGGGAGATGCTTTCACAAGTCAATGTATATGTAGAAATACGTCCAGCTGTACATTTAAGCTCTGTGTATTCTATGGAAATTGGAACCTAAAGATAAGTAACAGTAAGATAAATTGTGAAAATAAGTCTTTACTAATCTCATCCTGGTACTTTCCAAAACAATATCTAAAGACTAAACCAGCAAGAGACACTGAACTCACTGACAAGCAAGAATCAGGAAGAAAATGTAAGAAACTGCAGGATGTTAATCTAGAAATCTTTCACTTTCTTGTTGTTTCCTGGGACATTATATCCACAGTGAACAGGATGGTCTGTGTCATTTACTTATGGGTAATGTCAGAGTATCAGTCAATAGTACTCAGTTAAAAGCAACTACTATCATCTGGCATTTATTTCTCTTCTATGACAACACATCTTATTTACAGGTATACTGATGTGAATTTTTATATCTCACCTGCCTGACTCTTAAAATCACCTTGGAATATTCTGAGAAAATAAAATTGAGAATTTAAAGGTAAACATCAAGATCATGTTCTGAAAGCAATGAAAAAATATATTATATATATATAATATATAATGTATAAAATATAATGTGCAATATGTAATATATAATATTTAATAAATATATATTATGTATTGTATCTAATATAATATATACTATATAATATAAACATAATATAATACATAATAATATAATATATATATAAAATGTAAAAACTGTAACTGGTATCTTTTGTTTCACTACTTTGCAAAACTGTTGTCGTATACCACACCAACATTGGCCGTGGGAAAATGAGAGCATAGGTTTATTGAATTAAAAAATATGAAGAAATTATATTACGATGTTTATTTCTCTACGTCAATGCTTCTCATCCCATGGCTCATGACCCCTTTAGGACATGAAAGACTCTTTCACGAGAGTCACATATCAGATATCCTGCATACCAGAAATGCATAGTAAAATTCATAACAATAGAAGATTAAATGTATGGAATGGAAACATATTAATGTTATGGCTATAGGTCACTACATAATGAACAACTATATAAAAATGTCTCAGCTTAGGAAATTTGAGAACTACTGCTGCAGTGATGAGAAAGTGCTATCGCAATTCCTCTGATAATATCTTCTCTCACTGAATGCTTTTTTTAAATATATTTTTTTGCTATTTCTACTAATTCTCTTTATTATCTCTCACTTATTGCAAAATGATAATGTAAAAATAGTGAAGCCAATACCATTATGTGCAATAGATGAATACCCTGTCAAAAGTGTGCTAGCAAATTATGTGGTATAATTGTTGTCTCCACTTTGTTTTCTGTGAATAAAGTAATGTATGTAAGATTACATACATTCATAGAACCACATAAGGGGCAGTTTAGTATTCACCAGCTGAAAATCTTGACAAGTTTTATTTTTTTTTTTATTCCTTAGAAGTTACATTCTCAATGAATTATTTATTTACTGTCTTTACTACAAAATTGACATAATGCAATGAGTTGTCACACAATTCACCACATGGTAACTAAGAAGATAACTGTTCAGTTATTTCTCAGTAGAACTGCTGTGATCATCCCCCATCAATAGCTTCAATGACTGTGGAGAAAGTCAAGGACTTGGTTACTGGGTCTGAAAATTTTATAGGACTCCTACACTGATGGTTAGTTTATATCTTCAAAAAAGAAAGATGCAAAGGTCTTTGTTCTTGGCCTTTTGGGTATTAGTAGGGATAGGCCAGGTATCTAATAGGTTGATAGTAGGTAGGATTCACCATACAAGGAAAATTTTGTAAGAAATATTTTTCAAGGTGTATATGAGGAAGTCTGCTATGTCTGCCATATTATTACGTTCAAGACACAAATATGACCTTTGTAGGCAGGAAGAGAAGGAAAGGACTATTCAGTTGAAGGTATCTCAGACTAAGGCACAGCTTTCAGATCATTTTACTAACACTAATACCCAACATAGATTATAGAAACAACCTGGCATCTCACTTTTTTTTAATGTACTTACTAGCCTCAGTCATTGGATATGGACCATCTTTGTAAAAACAATTGGAACATATCTATAAGTGTACTTCTAAGACCCTTTGTTTTATTTGTTTCTTAGAGCAGGATCTTTTCACATCTCATAGCCATACCCAACACAGCTTGTCCAAATATAGAATTCTGTAATAGGCTCAGAAGAAGGTTTTTTTAAAATAACTACCAGCTCAGTCTTAGAATTTGCATTGCTAAAAATTTTTCTTTGATACTTTTATTAACTTTCTGTCACTATACAAAAATGCTGAAGGTGCTTACCTTTAAAAACTAAAGGTTAACTTTGGCTCACAGTTTTGAGTTTGCTGTCGGTGATCTGTTTCTTTATAGCTTAAGAATTATAGCAAGACAGAGATCATTGCAGAAGCTTTTCCACGTCTTGATATTGCCTATTTCTTGAGTCAGGGTCAAAAGATGAAAAGGAAAGTTTATAGGTTCAGATGTTTTAGAACATAAGGTGTCTTTGTTCTTGGTATTTGGGGTATGCAGCCCAGATATTCACAAAGTTGTGGAGCAAGGAGAAAAGAGGTACTAGGAATGGGAAACAGGCTACAGCTTTCAATGGCTCTATTCCAGTTGGGAATTGCTACAGTGGTCTGGCCCCATGAACTAAAGGTGCCACAGCTTCAATAAAGCAGCCCCAACTGAAGATCTAGCATCTGGCCATATGCTCCACAATCCTCCTCACAAGTATGGTCAATGACCAGAGAGGCACTCCAGGCACTTTTGCAGGAACACTTACTCTGGGGTGAAAAACTTTAGCACATGAGTCTATAGGTGATATTTAAGAAACAAAGTGCAGTAGTTCTGATGGACAGAGCACAGTGTAAGATCCTATTGTCAATGAAATAATAATACAATTTTTAACATTAATTTTTCAGTATAATAGAGTGAGATTTGCATATACCAAAATTCACTCGTTTGATAGGAAAAATGTTTTATCAAGTAAAGCATTAATATTTCCCTTAAGACTCAGTTATTTAGAAAAATAAACATAGTTGAAGATTAAGATGAAGTAAGAGTTCTTACTGCAAAGAAAATCCCTGTGGCCATTTTATGGCTTTGATTATCATCTCATAAAACATAACTCAATTTTTCTGGTACATCTCAACAGTTAATGATTTGTATACTAAAACAATACACTGCAAATTCACAGGGTACTAAGGAAACAAGGTCATAATGTTTGATATAGTAGAGAAATAAGATTTATTCATAAAATCTATTAATCTCATGAAAACAAATCCTGAATCCTGTCAACAGCAGAGGGAGAAAAGCACAGAACCAAAGTTTTCTTTCACAACAAATATCCAAATCTCCCCAGCCCATTTTTCTTATAAAGTTTGAGTAAAAACTTCAGGGAGTCATATGGATAATTAGATATATAAACTATGGCTGGTGATAAAAAATAAGTGATTTTTCTGAACAACATGGGTACAAAAAAAGGGGGCTGGGGGATAACTTCAACCTGGCAGAGTAAAGCCTGGGAGAAAATGGAGCCGACTCACACTCCCTCTAATACCATGGAGGGCCTCCTTGGTTCACCAACTAAATAGAAAATAAAACTAAGAAAAACATCTAAGCAGGATCTACCCTGGGCAGGACATAGTGTAGTGGCCAGCCAATTACATCTTGTGCGAATTATATCTTGATCTGAAAACCAATGCAGAGGAGAAGAGGACAGTAAACTGAAGATGAGCATTCAGCTTTACTTTAAGACAAATCAAACAAAAATAGGTCATTCAATCTCCAGTGCTAGCACCAGGGAAACAAGGCCATTGTGCTGTTTTGCTCAAAGTAAGTTGCAACAGGACTTCACTAAAAGCAACAATACAAAAAGAGATTATGCATATACTACAGCTAATAATATGATTCTTAAAATTATAAGCAAATGTAAAAATGCCAGAAAAAATATAATGTACTTTTAGAGAGATTATTCTGCTGTCTATGAAGTATATGAAACAGTCAGTTGCTTCCCTTTGTATATTAATCAAGAGTCTCAAAACCATCTACAAAATAAACTTCAATGTCAATGTTAGTTTTATTTCTTCAGAAAAGTGGATGAGATGGGAGCCATACCCAAGATTTATGAACACATGGCTTAGGCTAAGCCCAGTGCATTTCTATGTATCCCTAAGCCTAGGCCTTAGGGATACATAGCTTCCATAAAATGTAAACTTCTTCAAGCCTGGATCTTGAAGGCTTCAACTTCCAGCTTCCATCTGCTAACTAGGCCTAGAATATGTTCAGCCTCTGAGATTTTATTGCTGAATAAGCTTACCCTTTTCTAGTTCCTTCTTAACTCTGGCTGGCCATTTCAACTCAGCTACTCTGACACAAAACTCCTCTCCAAGCTGACTGATTCAAATTAACTTCTCTCCACTTATCACTGAATAGCTCTGCTAGGAAAAACTGCCTCTGAACTCCATGAACTGAACCGGACAAACTCAACTCCACTCAATTAAACTGTTAATTTTTTGGCAGAAATGCCATGGTGCTAGATTAATATTCCTCTACACTTCAAGTGTCCTGCGAAGTAGGTACAATAATTGTAAATTGCATGGATTTACAATATATAATATATTTTAATTGTATTGTTTTACCCAGAAATATACATAAGGAAAATCTAATGAAAATCTCATCATAAAATGACAACCGTAAAAGGTGAATGAAAAGAATGTTCCCCTGCATCAAAGTTAATATTTAACCCTTACATAGAATTTGTTGAACACTAATGAAGCAACAGCCTTCAGTATGACACTTTAGTTTTTCTCTGTATGAATTAGCATAAGTATAAATCATGTCACCTGAGGTATGAGTACCCTATCCCTTCTTTAGTATCCTCCCTATGGGCTCTATATGGCTATAGCTCTGTAGTTATTATAGTCTGATAAACATCTACATTTTCCCTGACTGTTCCATTTTGTTCCACACACTGGAAGATTTCATTTTGGATTTTGGGTACCTTATTTCTCATGGTCGATTTGCCTTACAGAAAAGGGCACCAGATCACATTATAGATGGTTGTGAATGACCATGTGGTTGCTGGGAATTGAACTCAGGACCTCTGGAAGAGCAGCCAGTGATTTTAATCTCTGTGCCATCTTTCCAGCACTAGTGACTTTCTAATAGCCATTTCCTCACTTTCCTCAATCTCACTCTGCAGCCAATGACCTAGGCCATCTGATCACCTAGTCTCCTCCTCCTGCGTGTTAAGATTAACACCACTATTCCTGGTTTCCATGGTGTTAACAATACAATTTAGGACTTCATGCATGCTGGAAAACCATTTTACGAGCTGAGCTGAATCCTCAAATCAAGTTTCTACTTGCTTTACAGCAGATAAAGAACCTCACTAAGGTCAGAATCACTGAATGCTATTTTTTGGAAAACAGTGACAGGTTCAAACCACCAAAATTAAAGGGCCTGCTTTCAACTCTCCTGGCTATTCTTTTTATTATGATGTTTGTTAGACTTGAGCATGTCATTCTGAGTTTAAAACAATCTACCTATTTTGTGTGCTAAGAATAGCAGCTAACTACCAATTCTTCTGGAAATTTTCCATTTCCCATACTAATGGATGACATGAGGGATGAAGGGTTTGCACCTCAGTGAAAAGCAAATGTTCTTCAAAGGTATTCTGTGACTTAGACAGAATGTAAAAATGCAGATTCCTCCTGCTAATCTGACTGTGCATTGCTCCAATTTCATTCTCTTGCTTTTTATTAGTCAAATGGTATTATTTGAAACCTTCCAACAACCACAAATATTATCATTTAAGCAACATGCATTTGTATTGGCTTTTCTTTATTTCCTACGTGAGTCAATAACAACCATATATTCTGAGGCGCATGGTATGTAATTTACCTGATATGGGAAGTTTGCTATGTACTTACACAAACTTCGAAGGTACAGATCTCACAACATTGGGTCTGTTTATATGTCACACCACATGAAATATGCAAATGACAATTGATTAAGGATTATGCTAATTGTGTAAATGTGCGAGTATTGACAGTCAGCCCTTCTTTAAATTTCAGGTTCACCACAAGATCTGAAAGTTAGTTCAAACTTTAGTTTGAAGTTTATGTACTTCGTTATGTATATACTCCTGTTTCATATAAGAACTTTAAACTATATAGTTGTACACAATTTATCTTTTCCCAAATTAATAAACACCTTAGGTAAATCAAATTAATTTAATATAAGATACAACTTCAGTGATGTTAAAAGTTCAGGTGAAATTTCACAAAAATAATCAGTGGAGAACCCTTTCTCAGAGCAGTGGAAAGTGGATGGGTGCGTTGTTGGGGAGGATCCAAAACGATGGACTTCTAGGTGTAATACAAAAAGAACAGCTAGGAGACAGGCAGGAATCACTGTGAGCAGTGAAGAGAGGACTAAATATTTGGCTTCTCTGTTCTGCCCTCCCACCAGCCTCCCTTCAGACATCTCAATTGGTTTCATATAATGAAAGAATAGGAGAGTTAGGTAGTGAGAGCCTTGAACTGTTTATCACACACACACACACACACACACACATACACACACTCATGCAGATGCACTTGCAATACACAATGAAGAATAAACACTCTTACTCTCAAGGACGTTATTAATTTAGCACTGTGGTATTGAGATCATGATTTAGTTCTTATCACTCTGTTGTTCACTCACTACTGTATTCATGTGTAATACATATTGCAATACCTGTCAGCAGGGTACTAAAATGTTCTGTAAATAAATTTTATAAAATGCAGTCGCAAAATACAATTTTTGCTATTGTATTGAGGCATTTCTCATAAGACTCTGGAATGAATGATTGGAAAAGAGAAAATGTTTTAGTCTTACAGTAAAATAGGAAAGTTTACTCTAACAGGAAACACAGTATCTCTCCACATTAAGAGCAATGTGAGCACTGAAAATCTCCAAGAGAATATTGCTGTGTCTTTGCCTCACAGTCGTGTGAATTATAAAGGGCCTTTCTAATGCAGAGCAGAGGTAGACTTTATTCTCAACAAGTCAGAATTTCAGAAGCCAAAGTAACAAATCATATTCTAATATCAAGGATATCACCCAGTTTCCTTCAAGTATTTCTCAACTGCATGAGGGTATTTTATAGAAAAGATGAGACTAGGGAATGAGCATAGGAATCATTTAGGCAAAACTTTGTCTGAGGCATATGTTTTCTATCTCTAGTACGACAAACCACTCACAGTGTCATCTCCTTGTCTCTTTATTTATTTATTTATTTATTTTTATTAATTTATTCTTGTTACATCTCAATGGTTATTGCATCCATTGTATCCTCCCATTCTTCCCTCCCTCCCATTTTCCCCTTACTCCCCTCCCCTATGACTGTTCCTGAGCGGGACTTCCTCCCCCTTTATATGCTCATAGGTATGGCACCAGCCAAGGACAATACAGGCTGTAAACTTCAAACACCTACCCAGATCTAGCCAATGGACAGGACATTCTCCACAGCTGAGTGGAGAGTTGGCGTATGACTTTCACACATACTCTGGTGCCTCATATTTGACCATGTCTCCTGGAGGGGGAGACCTGGTGGCACTCAGAGGAAGGATAGCAGGTATCTCCTTGTTTCTTAAGTAGCAAGTTCAATGCCACTGTTCTGGATCCACAAAACAAGTTTTGTGTTAATAATGACACACAGACCAGAGGACATACACACACTCCTGTTCTGCTGTTTCTAGTTAAAGCTCCCCATATGTGTCTTTTTCCTCCTTGCAGAGTTTGACCTCTCTGCAAGTGTTATTTCTTCAACATTAACAAATTAATGCTCTCATTTCATACCTAGAAATTAGTGAAATAAGATATCATTTCTGGCATTTTTCTTAATTTTCCCTCTTTCTAAAGACTTAAAGGAGCAAACTATTTTGATGAATATCCTTCCTCTAGAATGCCTTAATTTGAGGGAGGGTTGCTATCATACAAGCATACTGATGTACACTTGCATCCTCCCATTTGTCCCTCCCTCGCATTTTCACCCTATTCCCCTCCCCTAGGTCTATGACCAAGGAGCACCTCCTCCCCCACTATATGGTCATAGGCTACCAACTCTCATCTTGGTAGCATACTTATTATTTCTTTGAATGCCACCAGGCCTACCCACCAAGGGGAGGTGGTCAAATGTTCATGTCAAAGTCAGTCCCTGCTCTCCACATAACTGGAGAATTTCCTGTCCATTGGGTAGATCAGAGTAGAACTCAAGAAATTAAACACCACCAATCCAAATAATCCAATTGAGAAATGGGGCTCAGAACTAAACAGAGAATTCTCAACAGAAGAATATTGAATGGCTGAGAAACACTTAAAGAAATGCTCAATGTCTTTAGTCATCAGAGAACTGCAAATCAACATGACTCTGAAATTCTATCTTACACACACTAGAATGGCTAAGATCAAAAATTCAAGTGACACCACATACTGGCGAGGATGTGGAGAAAGAGGAACACTCCTTCATTGCTGGTGGGAATGCAAGCTTGTACAACCACGTTGGAAATCTATCTGGTATTTTCTCAGAAAACTGGGCATAGGGCTTCCTCAAGATCCAGATATTCCACTCCTTGGAATATACCCAGAAAATGCTCCACCATACAAGGACATATGCTCAACCATGTTCATAGCAGCCTTATTCATTATAGCCAGAACCTGCAAACAGCCTAAATGTCCCTCAGTTGAAGAATGGATAAAGAAACTGTGGTACATTTACACTATGGAATACTACACAGCTATTAAAAACAAGGAAATCCCGAAAGTTGTGGACAAATGGATGGGACTAGCAATGATCATAATGAGTGAGTTAACCCAAAAACAGAAAGACTCACATAGTATATACTCACGTATAATTGCACACTGGCCCAAAAGGCACGTCACATGATGGTATTCACTTCCCAGGAGATTAAGATAGATGTGAGGACATCCTCCTGAGACTCTAGGTAAGAGAAATATAGGAGATGGGGAAATAGAAGGACCCAGAGGGTCCTTGAAACCTACAAGAAGAACATCATGATGGGTGGATTGGGGCCCAGGGGGATATGCTCAAACTATTGCACTAACAAGGAAAATACAATAGTAAACCATCGAATCCCTACTCTAATCTACCCATATTTATGTTTTAATGGTATGTATTTTCTAACATGTTACAAGTTTTCACTTTAATTAATGAGATGGTAACATTGTAAAGGCAGGTCAATTTTATGCCTGCAAGAGAGCTGCTAGTGTAGTGTAAGTGTATGGGTAACAATATCTCTAGGTTACATTTTAGCAATATTGTTTTTTATTTTTGGGGAGATATCAAACATTTAAAATTTAAAAATCATAAGGTTCCTTCAAGAAGGAAAATGTTTAAGACAGAATAATATACAGCAATCTTAAACATATTGACTAATGATAATTTTAAAACTACTAAATTTCCAGTTAGAGGGCAGATAATATTTAATGCAAATTAATTCATATAACTTGCTGTTGACAACACAGAAAATCAACATATTTGATTAAGTTGGCCAATTTCCTCTTTCCAGGAAAAGAAAAGACTAACCAACAAATATAAGGGGCCATTTTTTTATAAACCATGTTAAGAGGCGCCATTGCATTTGGCTTCACTATGGTACCAAAGAATATTACAGAGTAGAGGAAGTTTTATAGAGTTCTCACTAGTGAACAATTCTAAAGAAGTGGAAGTTTGGTTCAAAGACCTGGTTGGTCTCCAGTCTGTCATCAAGCCTTGATGACCTGCAGAGGAGTAGCTGAGCCAACTGACAGCCTGTCAGAGACGCTTCCTTATCTAAGAGCAGAGGCTGTTCTTGGCTGACTGAACTGTAAACTTCACTTGATGAACAGATTTTTGAAGAATGTGACCCTTGTGGCCTTGAGGTGGCATGGCTGAAAGCGGGCTTTGCTGGACAAGTTTTTGTACTGAGTAACATTTTTGTTACTAAGCCTAAATTGTTGTCTAAAACCAAATAAGTATAGTTAATTTTCATCATACAATTTAAATTTAACTGTAATTGATTTCCAGATTCACTACAGACCTGTTGTCATTTTTTTCTTTATTTCTCACTCCTGTAGCCATGGACCCCATTGATTTGTGTGATAAATACATCACTAATGAGCCTATTGTGAGCTTCGAAGGTCTCTCATAAAGTAATATAGTTCACATAAAATGGCATTTAACAGGCCATTTTATCTGTTTTAAGTATTTGATTAAAAATGCTTCAGTACTGTAAAGTTTTGTACTTTTGTCTGTTCATCTCAGGAGAGGGAAGGACTGAAAGTAGAGACAAAAATGTAGACATCTATTTATTTCTATGTCCTTCAAAAGGATAAATCACTTTACTGTTAATGGAGGCAATAGATCTCCTGTCCTGGAACCAAACAAGCATTGAGTGTTAGAGGAACTAAGTTACAAGTGAACAGAGAACAGAAATGAATTACTTCATTGAAAAAAAAAAAAGAACTGAAATATTGATGTCACAGATGTGAACCCATATAATTAGTTTATCTTCATTTTACAAAATTACAATATAAATAAATGGCTCTATTTCAGCTTTGAAAAAAATGTGTTCTGCTGTCATTTGTTGGAGGGTGTCTTCCATCAAAACTACAGTGACCGTGGGCCAGGAAGTGTGTGGAGATAAACGGCTGTGGAGACATAGTAGGGACCAATATTTGGTTAACTCTTTGTGAACAACACCTTATATAGTGGAAGCTTATCAGGTGTGATTGGTTTAGCACATTAACTCAAATTAGACAGTGATTTCTCAGAACACCAGGGTCTCTATGTGAAGAAGCATGGAAAAGAACACATAGGGAGCACAGACTTCTCAGCAGGCCAGCTACCAGCTACTCCTGGTAATTCAGAATTCAGTTCTGTAGGTTTCTAAACCTACAAGAAGAACATTGTGATAGGCAGATCTGGGCCCAGGGATCCCGCTCAAACTACGGCACCAGCCAAGGACAATACAGGCCGTAAACTCCAAACCCCTACCCAGATCTAGCCAATGGACAGGACATTCTCCACAGTTGAGTAGAGAGTGGGATATGACTTTCACACATACTCTGGTGCCTCATATTTGACCACGTCCCTTGGATGGGGAGACCTGGTGGCACTCAGAGGAAGGATAGCAGGCTACCAAGAAGAGACTTGATACCCTATGAGCATATACAGGGGGAGATAATCCCCCTCAGTCACAGTCATAGGGGAGGGGAGTAAGGGGAAAATGGGAGGGAGGGAGGAATGAGATGATACAAGGGAGAGTATATCCATTGAGATGTAATATGAATAAATTAATAAAATAACATTTTTAAAAAGATTAAAAAATAAGAATTCAGTTCTGACTTTGGGAGTATTCAAAAGCTTGCTGTGCCATGCTTCATATTTAAATCACAGAGTGCCAAGTAGTATGGTTGCCAGGTCATGCCAGCATTTTCTCCTACAGTGTTTTCAGCATAGGAAAAAGAATAGGCAGCAAGAGTATTCTCTTAGAATCCTTCTTATAAATCTAAGAATCATAGCACTGAGGACTCTGTGACTACCTTGTCTACAGTAGACCTGCTTTCAGCTGTAAAGTCAGTAAATATGGTCTGGGGGAATCCTATTATTTAACAATATCTATGATCTACAAATAAGCTAGTTAATGGGGCTGGAGAATTATACACAATGATAAATATTTTTAAATGTGACATGTTTGAGTTGATGCACCAAGAACTGAGCTCTAAAACTTCCAAAACTTGCAATTAAGTCTGTATTTTTCCACTTTGAGTTCATTTAACATGTGCTAGTGTCAAGGCACTATACCGAACTATTTAATGTATTAGAGTTCTTCAAATACTGCCTCCCACTTCTAAAGATTAACTCCAATGTTCATATTTTTCTTGATATCATACCTAACAAAAATTCTCTTGCACTGACTGATTCACCTGAGTGAATGTTTCTTTTCAATTACATGTGTGAGAAGAAAAAATAAGAAATGTGCACAATGTCTGAAACTCTCTGCACAGAGCAGGATAGCAGAGACAGCAGCTGCTCTTAGTCTGGATCCAGCCTGCATCTAGCTCCCTGCCAGAAGTCTGCAATTCATTTCCACATTCCTGATGATAAGACAGTTAGCACCATGTAATATATAAAGATGCACATTTGGCGATTAAATGATGTCAAACTCATAGAGATGCTGAGCAGTATGTAGAATACATCCAAACTGCATCAGCTAGTAGAAGGAACTCCTATTGAAGATAAGAGTACCAGGACATAGCAACTCGCTGTGAGTGAGGAATGCCCCACCACTTCCAGTCTCCCTAGTTTTAATGTATTGGCTGTAAACCTTTGTTTTAAAATGCATTTGCCTTGATGTATGGGGATCTTCACTTTTTTTTAACTAACAACCTGTAGAAAGAAAAATGAAATATCAAAGTATTTATTCTGAAACCAGGTTAGTTGGTAATACTAGAAAGCAGTCATTTTCTCATCATGTTCTTTTCACATGTGCAATAGGAATCGCTCATTGATGGCAAGTGGGCCTCAGTTCAAACAGCAATGTCAAGTGATTGGCAGGAGCTGTTTGGAGCAAATTACAGAGGGAGATGGTGAAGCCAAGTCTAGCAGGAAACACGGCTCTGGAAGATTGCACAGTCTTCCTTGTGCCAATAAATAGGTAATGTTAAGTGTATTTGGTCGAAATGCCTGTGTTTTCCTCTAATATCATATCCTGAGAATCTTCTGGTGGTCTGGACTAAGTAAGTGGAAGACAGTTCATTAATTTTTTTACATGTGAGGCAAGTCCTGTATCTCATTTGTCACATAATATCATAGTGCCTGATCTTTAATTACTCACTAACAGAACCGGCAAACAAATATAGACTCCTCCTTATGAAGATTTCTTAAAAGTCTTTGCACATCCATTAAGTGCTATTTATAATGATAATTATAAGTCAAATTTGAAATGAATGTCTGCCATTACCTATGAATTTTTATCCTTGAGGTTTTGAGAGTCTAATGAGAAAGAGGGAAGATAAAATAAAAACAGAAATATAGCAATGAGTTCTCAGTTGAAGGAAAGTACAGTTTCAAGAACTCAGAGGACAAGAAGTAACTTAACATGGAAAGTGATAGACAATGATCCTCTTACACAAAGAGTGAGGGGTAAATAGAATTTATAGCCACTGAAGAGCATGTATATTCATTTTGTACAGCTAGAAGCCAAAGTGGGTATTGATGATAATCAGACTGGGTGAGTCTACATATTGAGGATTTTTATTGAGCAAAGTAAAAATAATCCACATTACTAGATTTGAAAGCTATATAAAATGTGGAAATTGGTAGATTGTCTTTATTTAGATTTACAAGAAACTAGAAAATATTCATGTTAGAGAAAAAGAAGTTTTAAGAACAGTGAATGGACAATGTAATAGAACATATCAATATAACAATGCGAGGATGAATACAGGGGCCAAAAAGTTATAGGGAAGTGTGGGCAGACACAGAGACAGGGGAGCATGTGGGAGAAATTAACCAAAAGCCAGTATATATGAAAATGCCATACAGAGTCAGTTTACTCTGTATGCTAACGTAAAACTGAAAGAAACGTGTGAATCCTACTTTGAACTATTTATAGACAGTATTAATTAGCATATTGTTTTTAAAGGTCTGGAATATGCTAAATTGTTATAAAATCTCCCAAAGCAATTCAATCAGAATATTTATTTAGGTGCGAGTCACCTCTGTAATACTTCTTTTCTTCATATTTTTGGTTATAAACTCTTATTCTTTCTCACCCAAGACAACAAAGGACAGGAAAATAATTAAAAATTTCCCCCTTGAAATTATGTTTTTATCCTCTGCTCAAGGAAAGTCTCAGTCAGATGTACAATTCTGTGTCATGTTTTCCAGCTTCTATTTCAGTCTGTGCTTACAACATAAAGTGTGCAGGGGCCCAGGCAAGGAAGTTTGTAGAGATAAGGTTAACAGGAGAAATGTCCTCTTGTAAGTCATAATTTTATTCATAGCAGCTGACAAGCTCACTTGGAAAATCTAGCCTTCATATGTACATAGAGCAGTCAAGTACAAACTTGCAAGGCCAGGAAGTTTTGTATCCTAGGAGATCATCAGAGAGAGAGTGAGTGCCCTATAGGAATGAAAGATTATTTCAGACTGAGTAATTATTAAAGACTGTATGGAGAAGATGAGATTTAATAGTGTCCTAAACAACACATAGAACTTATAAAAAACTAGAACTAGACCAATTGCAAATGTAAAAACATTGAGGAGATTTGTGAAAGTTTGATTGCAGGGCACGCAATATTTATGCTATAAGAAGTCAAGAGAAATGTCTGTTGCAGCAGTTCTCAATCTGTGAATCATGACCTCTTTGAGGTTGCATATCACACATTTGCACTAAAATTCATACTACTAGCAAAATTAGTTATGAAGGAGCAACAAAATAATTTTAAAGATTGAATCACCATAACAAATAACTGTATTACAGAGTCATAGCATTAGCAAGGTTGCAAACCATTGGTCTTTTGACTTTGGACAGTGTATAGGTTAGTAGAGAGGACAGGTTTCTAGTCTTCACTTGTATGTGGGATGGAAACGGGTATACTTGCATCTTCCTAACAAACGGAATCAAAGAAAGATTCCTTCTCCCTCATGATCTATCCCACACAACCTAATTTAGAGAATTAGAATAAATCTGTAATGTGCTAAACCTCCTTGTAATAAATCAACCTGGCCTATGTTGACAGAGTCCTGACTTTGTTGAAGTGCCCAGATTCATAGCCTCTGAGTCCTAGGTCATTCTAAAAATTAGAGACAAGTCATCTCACTACTGTGAGACAAATAACAAGTTTTTCTCTTGATGCTACTTTGACAGTCAGCGAAACATAATTCAGGCAAAAAACTTAGCTGCAAAAATGTATAGTCACTGCATTCTCCCAAACATATTTTTATTAAAAATAAAGCAAAAACTTTGTCATTATTTTTGAGGACATGGAATAACAAATCAATAGTAGCCATGTTGTACCTACAATCAAACTCTACTGGGTCTTCTGTTGCTTCATATGATCTTCAAATTTATGTAAGTGTTCAAATTACAACTTCCCCCATATTCTAATCCAAAGGGTCTGCCTTCCCAGAGGGATGGCTTACCAAGAGAAGACAAAGAACAGCCACACAAAGTTTACTTTCCAACTAAAAATTTGTATTCTCAGTTCCTATAATTTTGTAGATGGTTGCTAATTTTATTAAGCAAGGACACACGAACATAAAACTTCTTATATATTAAATTACATTGTTAATAATTACAACTTAATGTCAATAAATTTACTATGTCTGGTATTTACATTTTTGTGTTTTCCCTAGTTGAATTAATGTAAAAACATATTTGATAAATGTATTTTGTTCTTAATTTGCTAAATAAATGTAGTCTCAACATTTGATGCTAGAATATTGTCTTAAAAATTACTGTTGCACATATGATATTATAACAGAATCAATAGAAAAATCAGCACTGCAAACCTGACCCAATAAAAGTAGTTGTACTGACTTTTTCTGTTGAATATTAAATTTCTGCTAGAAATTTAAGTGTTCTAGTGTCATTCTCTAGAAATATAAGTGTTCTAATATAATTCAAAATGTGGTGGGCTGGTCAGGGCTCCATATTCTATGAATTGGTGCATGTGCTGCTTGCTTCCAGATTAGAATGGCCAAACCTTGAGGTAAAAGTTCCCGAAGTCCCCTTTCTCTCTTAGATGCAGCTTAGAGCTCTCAGAGTAAGGCCCATAGTCTGTGTACCAGGCCAGGTTCCTGCTCTTACAGGGGGATGGGGGATGGGATGTAAAATACATTTCCACTGAATATTACAGTTTAGCTCATTTAGAATGAGATTGCAGCTATCAGAAGGCAGTGGAGACTCAGGAACTCCACAAGCTCATGGTGATACCAAAAGTGTTCCAGTCCTGTGTTAAGCGCAGCAGAAGAAACCAGTGTATGTCGGAAACCGGCCAGCAGGCAGGCCTGGGGAGATGCAGGTCCTAGGGGATTGCTTTACTAGCATTCGTCATGGAGCCAAGAGCAATGGTGATGGAGCAGGCCCCAACAGCTGCAAAGATAGTCCACCATTGCTGCCTGACCACCAGGTGTCCAAAGGTGACTCTTCTCCAGAGGGTCGTAGTGGAGGAATGGTGTGAGCACCCAAAAAAGAGAGCCAGCAAACATGTCAGCCATTCTTCATAAAACTTTGCCAGTAGGGAGGGGTTTGTGGGTGAATGTGTCTGATTCACTAGGGCTAGGAGTGCCAGGATACTTAATCTACATCCAATGGTACAGTACCTCATTTACATACAGTAGCCAGGCTGCTATCACAAGGCAGAAAAAAATAATTATCCTATGGGTGAGGAATAACTTCTAGCTAGGTACTAAGGGCAATTTGTTGGAGGCTAGGATCTCCTTAGCTTAGGGTGAGGTTTACTAAACTGGTTTTCTTATCAGTAAAGGGTGTAATATTGTACAGACACACTATTTCTGCCAAGACCTACCCTTAAACCAGATTAATACATTTTGTCTGGGGTCAACAATCAATAAGGAGAAGGCTGTACTTACCTAGTACTAATTCATGGGTAAATAAAATAATTATTTTTCTCAGAAGTCACTAGTGATGTTCTAACAGTTTCCACAAATTATGGCTTTTTAAACTAATAGACTGTATGTTCATTGTATACATTTTTCTTAGCGTGAAAAACAGGTTGTTGAAAATTAACTGTATAGACTATCAAATCTATATGACTAGAACCTCTACCACCTTAAAAATACCTGACAATTCGCAGTCTTTCTGAAAATTAATAGTATTTGCTTGTAAACATATATAATGTTGTTACAGCCAATGAATGAGCAACTCTACTTTGTCCTATAATATTAATTACTTTTAAACTTTGTTGTACAAAATAAAAATGTGTACTAACGTTTATTACTAAGAGCGCATAATTATTACAGCTGTTATTATTAACTCACTATCATACAAATAAAAGACAGAACACTTGATAGAATTTTCAATAATCCTTAATTTGCCTAGAACTGGGCAGATATAACCCCCCTCCCCAAAGCAACCTTGTTACCTCTGAGTCCCATATCCAATGCCATTTGCCTTAATAATTCCTATCTGCGCTACTTCTGATGCACACTTCAATTAACATTTACTTATGCTTATGATCTAGGATGCTTACTCCCAACCCTGCCTCAGAGTAAATTCCTCCCGGACATGTTCTCTCCATGCTAACCTAGGGTTGTCTCACTTCCTTCTTCTCCTCTCTTACCTCTCCTCTTCATGAAAACTTTGTTTATTTCTACCTTATTCATGCCCTGACCATGTATGTAGGTTTTTCACTGGCCGAACAGGCATTATAAAGAGGCAAGGTTACACAGCAGTAGTTGGGGTATGTGATAGTCTGCCCATAAGAGGCAGCAGGCAGATCTTGTGGAACAAAATAGTTAAAAATCAAGTATAAAGCAACAGACATGCTCATAAAAATTCCAGTTCTTTCTAATTAAAATGGCTATTTTTATATAAACTGTACACAGTAAGAACAATTATGAAAACTATTCTACAACATTTACGTTAGGATGTCAAGCCCGTTTGTATTTGGAGACTTAGGAGAAAGTACACTACTATCTATCCTGCCCTGGTGAGTTAAGAGTTCTATATGAACATGGGTTTTAACCTAATCTTTTTTTGACAACCTCAAAACTCTACTAGACTTAAAGATATCCTTTTAAAATATTTTCTAAATCCTAAACAACCTAAGCCTAATTATGAAAATAAACTGTTTAGTATTCAATCCCATCATAAACTTGATAGGAGAATAATATTACCCAAGTACGTAGGAAGTGCAAACTAGCCACTTCCAAAAACTGCTGAGATGACAGAGACAGTTTACTGCCTGCACAGTCACCCAGTATCTCTCTATAATGCTGGAGAACCATCTTCAGCCTTCTGGCCCAGTATATATGACAGATATATTTGTGAAGCAGGAACTATAAAGGTTTTGCTTACCATGTATTGGTAGAGGTAGGCAGTCTAATTAGCCTCTGTCCAAGTCTTATCTGTTTTCATACAACATTCTTCCTGATAAGGGTGTTTGCCCCTCGGCTAGCTCCCATACTTGAAACCATCTCCTAATGGAAGTTCTCTGAAGCTCATCATCTTCTCTGAGGTAGGCTGGGGTGTTGTCAGGAATTAATATGTCTCACTGTCAAAGATGCCATAAAATACAATAAAAACATCTTTATGTGTCAAACTCTGTAGGTCTCTAAAATTTTTGAAGACTTTTATCTATTTATATCTATCTATCTATCTATCTATCTATCAATCTATCTATCAATCTACTCATCTATCTATCTGTTTATCCATCCACAAGACTTATATACATGGATGAGGATTCTCCAGCTACAGTTAAAAGGCCAAGTGTGTCTGCCATTGAGTTTTCTTTGAACACAGTTGTCTATGTCCCATAATTACACCAGAATTTTCCAGTAGACCAGGTTACATAAGTGTCTTCCTACATTTTTATGGCTATAATTGAAGTTACAAGGTGCTTCTCACCAGTTTTCTAAATCATTATATATATCATTAACTAAAATAAAATGAACTTCAGGAATGACTTCAAATTGCTGAACTTTTCACTGCGGCTTACTGTATATATTCTCAGCTGATATTCTGTTATGCATTAATTTAAAGCATTCCATACTTTCAGTGACATGTATAATTGCTTATGTACTACAACCATGAATTGCTTAATTTTTGTCATGTAATAATCATCATCATTTATTTATGATTGAGAATTATAACAATAAGTCTGAGACGTCTGTCAGTAGTTGCAAAATATATAGAGGATACATTTTATTTTTGACCACCTATATCAAATGTGAGAGAAAACAAATAATTCAGGTTTAACATATCAGAAAAATCACATCATATACATTAATTCATATATTTAGGAACAAAATTGTATTTTAATTGGTTTTTTATTTTAAGTTTTTATTTTGTTCACTTTATATTCCGATTATAGCTCTCTTCCTTGTTACTTAACAATTCCTCCCTCCCTCCATCATACCCTCTCCCTCCTTCCCTTAGTCCTCAAAAAGATGAGCCTTCCGCCCCTAACATCTGACCTCAGCCTATCACGTCTCATCTACACTACCTGTATCCTCTTCCTCTGTGGTTGGAAAGTCCACCCTACCAGGGGAAGTGGTCAATGTGTGTGTGGGGGGGCAGAGTTTATGTCAGACCTGTCCCTACTCCCCATAATTTGGGACTCATTAGGAGACTATGCTGCCTATCTGCTATATCTAAGGAAAGGGTTTAGGTCCACATCATACATGGTCCTTGGTCGGTTCATCAGTCTCTGTATGGTAATGTGAATATACTCCATTATGTGGCTAATATCCACTTATGAGTGAGTATATACAATGGGTGTCTTTCTGGGCCTGGATTACCCCATTCAGGATGATTTTTTTTTCTAGCTCTACCCATTTGCCTACAAATTTAAATTTTCCTTGTTTTTAATAGCTGAGAAGTATTCCATTGTGTGAATGTACCACAGTTTCTTTATCCATTATTTTTTTGTTGAGGCACATTTAGGTTGTTTCCAGACTCTGACTATTATAAATAAAGCTGCTATGAACATAATTGAGGATATGTCCTTGGTGTATATTGAAGCATCTTTTGTAAATATTCCCAGGAGTGGTATGGCTGGGTGTTGAGGTAGAATTATTCCCAAAGCATCAGATTGATTTCCAAAGTTGTAGTACAACTTTGCATTCCCACTAGCAATAGAGGAGTATTCCCTTTCCCTTCAGCCTCACCAGCATGTGCTGTCACTTGAGTTTTTTAATCTCAGCCATTCTGACAGAATGATGGAATCTCAGAGTCATTTTGATTTGCATTTTTCTGGTGACTAAGGTTGTTGAGGGTTTCTTTAAGTGTTCCTCAATAATTCGATATTCCTCCATTGAAAATTCTCTGTTTAGTGCTGTACTCCATTTTTAATTTCATTATTTGCTTGGTGATGTTCAATTTCTTGATTTCTTTATATATTTGGATATTAGTACTTGGTCAGATGTATAGCAGGTGAAGATCTTTTTCTAGTCTGTAGGCTGCCATTTTATTCTATTGACACTGTCCTTTGCTTTACAGAAGTTTTTCAGTTTCATGAGACCCTGTTTATTATTTGTTGCTCTTAGGACCTGAGGTGTTGGTGTTCTGTTCAGTAAGTTTTCTATTATGCCAATGAGCACAATAATTTTCTCCACTTTTTCTTCTAACAGATTTAGTGTGTGTGGCTTTATGTTGAGGTCTTTAATCCACTTGGAATTTATTTTTGTGTAGGGTGATAAATATGGATCTACTTGCATTTTTGTACATGTAGACATCTAGTTGGACCAGTACCATTTGTTGAAAATGCTATCTTTTTTCCATTGTTTGGTTGTGGCTTATTTGTCAAAGATCAATTGTCCATAGGTGTATGGATTTATTTCTTGGTCTTCAATTCAATTCATTGATCCACTATCTGTTTCTATGCCAATACAATGCCATCTATAGTACACTTTGAGATCAGGGATGGAGATACCTCCAGAAGATCTTTTGTTGTACAGGATTGCCTTTACTATTTGTATATTTTGTTGTAATTGGTGTTGGTGTTGGTGTTGTTGTTTTTCCAAATGAAAGTGAGAATTGTTCTTCCAAGATCTATAGAGAATTGTGTTGGTATTTTGATGAGCATTGCATTGAATCTGTGGAGTGCTTTTGGTAAGATGGCCCTTTTTACTATGTTATTCTTACTGATCCATGAGCAAAGGAGATCTTTCCATCTTCTGATATCTTCTTCAATTCCTTTCTTCAGAGACTTGAAGTGTTGCTTTGTTTTTCATATAGGTCTTTCACTTGCTTTGTTAGAGTTACACCAAGACATTTTATGTTTTTTTTGTGGCTATTATGAAGGATGTTGTTTCCCTAACTTCTTGCTTGGCCTATTTGTATTCTGTATAAAGGAGGGCTACCAATTTTTTTGAATTGATCTTTTTTTTTTTTAATCCAGCCAACTTGCCGAAGGGGTTTTATAAATTGTAGGAGCTCCTTGGTAGAATTTTTGAGGTCACTTATGTATACTACCATATCATCTGTGAATAGTGATAGTTTGACTTCTTTCCAATTTGTATCCCTTTCGTCTCCTTTATTTGGTTTACTGCCCTATCTAGGACTTCAAGCACTATATTGAGGAGATACGAAGAGAGTGGACAGCTTTGTTGTGGCCCTGATTTCCGTGGAATTGATCTAAATTTCTCTCCATTTAGTTTGATGTTGGCTTGCTTTATATTGCCTTTACTATGTTTACTTAGGTGCCTTGTATCCCCAAAGTTTAAAATTGAATGGATGTTGGATTTTGTCAAATGCTTTTTCAGCATCTATGGAGATGTTTTTTTCTTTCAGTTTGTTTATATGGGGGATTGCATTGATGGATTTCCATATATTGAACCACCCCTGCATAACTGTAATGAAGCCTACTTGGGCATGGTGAATGATATTTTTGATGTTTTCTTGGATTCTGTTTGTGAGTATTTTACTGAGTATTTTTCATCAATGTTGAGAAAATAAATTGGTCTGCAATTCTTTCTTTCTTCAGTCTTCTGTGGTTTAGGTATTAAGGTGATTGTGGCCTCAAAGAATGAATTTGTTAATGTTCTCTCTGTTTCTATTTGTGGAATAGTTTTAAGAGAATTTATACTAACTCCTCTTTGAAGGTCTGGCAGAATTCTGCCCTGAATCCATCTGGCCTTTTGATTTTTTCAGTTGTGAGACTTTTGATGACACATTCTTTTTCCTTAAGAGATATAGTACTATTTACGTGTTTACCTGATCTTGACTCAATTTTGTCAATTGGCAACTATCAACAAAATTGTCCATTTTGTTTTGATTTTCAAAATTTGTGCCATACAGGGTTTGGATATAGGACCTAATGATTCTTTCTATTTCCTTGTTGTCTGTCACTATGTCTCCCTTTTTATTTCTGATTTTGTTGATTTTGATCCTCTCCCTTTGGATTTCCATTAGTTTTGCCAAAGATTTGTCTATCTCGTTGATTTTCTAAAAGAATCAGCTGTTAGTTTTGTTTATTCTTTGAATTTGTCTCTTTGTCTCTAATTTATTTATTTTAGCCCTGATTTTTATGGTTTCCAGCCATCTACTCTTTGGTTTGTCTGCTTCTTTTTGTTCATTAGGTTTCAGGTGTATAGGTAAGTCAGTAGTATGGGATCTCTCAAATTACTTTATAAGGCACATAGTGCATTAAACCTTCCTCTTAGAACTACTTTCTTGGGGTTGGGGATTTAGCTCAGTGGTAGAGCGCTTGCCTAGCAAGCGCAAGGTCCTGGGTTCAGTCCTCAGCTCTGGAAAAAAAAAAAAAAAGAAGAAGAACTACTTTCTTTGTGTTCCATAAGTTTAGGTATGTTTTGCCTTCATTTTAACTAAATTTTAGGAAATTTTTAATTTCTTCTATTTCATCCCTTACCCAGAGGTCAAATGCTCTGTTTCCATGAGTTTGTAGGCTTTCTGTTATTGTTGAATTCCAGCTTTAATCCATAGTTTTCTGAAGAGGTGCATAGGATTATATTGATCTTTTTTTCTATCTGTTGAGCTTTGCTTTGTGACCAAGTAAATGGTAGATTTGGAAAAGATTCCATAAGATGCTGAGAATCTGTATTCTTTTGTGTATGGGTGAAAAGCTCTGTATATATCAATTAGGCCCATTTGATTTACGATGTCCATTAATTTCATTATTTCTCCATTTAGTTTCTGCCTTGATTTTCTATCTATTGGTGAGAGTGAGGTGTTGAAGTCTCCCACTATTAATGTATGGGCTTTGATGTGTGATTTAAGCTCTAATAATATTTCCTTTATGAATGTGGGTGCTCCTGCAGTTGGGGCAAGATGTTCAGAATTGAGAAATTTTCTTGGTGTATTTTTCCTTTGATGAGTAGGAAGTATTTTTTCCCAACTCTTTTGATTAGATATGGTTGAAAGTCTATTTTATTAAATACTATAATGGCTATTCCAGCTTGTTTCTTGGGTCCATTTTCTTGGAATTACTTTGTGCATCCCTTTACTCTAAGATAATATTTAATATTATTGCTGAGGTGGGTTCCTTGTATCCTGCAGAATGATAGGTCCTGTTTTTGCATCCATTCTGTCAGCCTGTGTCTCTTTACTAGGGAGTTGAGGCCTTTGATGTTGAGAACTATTAATGACCAGTGGTTATTTGTTCCTTTTTTTCCCCCTATGTTTGTAGTTGTAGAGTGTTTGTGAGAGCGTATTTCTTTGTGTTTTGTGGATTTGGGTTATTAATTTCCTTTGTTTTCCTTGGTAAATTTACCCTCCTTGGGTTGTATTTTACCTTATACTATCTTCCATAGGGCTGGATTCATGGATAGGTACTGTTCAAATTTGATTTTGTTGTAGAAATTTTTGTTTTCTCCATTTTGGTGATTAACAGTTTTGCTTGGTATAGTAGTCTGGGTTGGCATCTGTGTCTCTTAGTGTCTGCATGGCCTCAGTCCAGACCTTTCTGTCTTTAATAGTCTCTGTTGAGAAGTCAGATATAATTCTGGTAGCCTTTATATGTAACTTGGCCTTTTTCTCTTGAAATTTTTAATATTCTTTCTTTGTTCTGTACATTTAGTGTTTTATTATGTGGCAGGAGGATTTTCTTTTCTGGTTCAATCTATTTGAAGTTTTGTAGGCTTCTTGCATATTTATGGGCATCTCTTTCTTGAATTTAGGGGCGTTTTCTTCTATGACTTTGTTGAAAATATTTTCTGAGCCTTGCAGCTGGGAGCCGTCTTTTTCTTCTGTTCCTATCATTCGTAGGTTTGGTCTTTTCATAATCTGCCAGATTTCTTGAATGTTCTGTGTCAGGATCTTTTTAGATTTAACATTTTCTTTGATTGTTGTATTGATTTTTTCAGTCATATATTCTACCCCTGAGATTCTCTCTTCCATCTCCCAAATTCTGTTGGTGATGCTTTTGTCTCTAGTTCCTTTCCTCTTCCCTAGGTTTTCCATTTCCAGGATTGTATTGGATTGTGTTTTCTTCCTTGCTTCTATCTCCATTTTAAGTCTTGAATTTCTTCATTCATTTATTTCTCCTGTTTGACAGTAGTTTCCCGTCTTTCACAAATTTCTTTAAATGATTAGTTAAATTTTTTCATCTCTTTCTTTTCTATTCCTGCACTAATTTGAGATATTTCTTTTCCTCCTTAAAAGCCTCTATGATTTCATAACCTTGGATTAGAAATCCTTTTCTTGTTCATCAGGTATGCTAGAATTTCCAGGGGCTTGTGCTGGTAGTGGGTGGGAATGCTGGTTTCTGGTAGTATCAACTGGTTCTGGGAATTGCTGCTTGTGTTCTTAATGTGACCTCTTCCCATTGTGATGTCTCTAGTGTTAAGAAGTTTGGTGCTTTATTATGGTGAGAGGGTTTTGGGGGCAGGTATAGATGATAGGACTTCAGTCCTGCACCCTCCTCACTTCTGCTAGGTTCACTTTCTCTGTTGGCTCCTTGTTTATGATCATGATAGGCCAGGCAGTTCTACTGAGTTCACTGTCTTTTTTGGCTCCCTGTTTGTGAACAATGTATATCAGGCAGCTGGGAAATAGGCAGAAAGATACTGAGTAAAGAGCTGCTCCTGTTGTCCTCCTTACCTCCTAGGGGTAGAGGACAATGAGAGATGCTGGTGTTTTTGGAGAGAAGGGCTGTCTCTGAGCCAGAGAGATGAGAAACTACCTGACAGCCAGGTATGTGTCTAGTCTTTGGAGTGTGTACCCATGCCTGCAGGGACCATGGACTTTTCTGTCGATTTATTGGGGGACCTGAGGTCAGATCCACTTATGTTCCAGACTGTGGTGTCTATTCTTTTGGTAGACATCTGTGAAACTGGTGTTTGGTTTGTTTGTTTGGTTGGTTGTTGTCACCTGGCTACAGTTCCTTCTGAGATCTGGGAGTTTACAAGCTGCCTGTCAGCCAGGTATTTGGCACTGTCCTTCAAAGCACATGGGCCAGTGCGTGCAGGACTGGGACTATTCTGTGGATTAGTTGCCTGGCCTGAGGCCATACCAAAAGTGCACCACACAGTTCAGACCCCTCTCACCTGTGAATCACCTATACTGGTGTTTTGTGGTTCTCAGATAGATCCTTAGGTTGTTGTACAGTCACTGCTGTCCTGCTGAACTTGGATACCCCTCAAAATTTTTTTCTTGAAAAAATAAATTCTTCTATCACATCAGAGTACCTCTTGAGCTTCTGTGAGACTGGCTGATCTCATCATCTTTATAGAATAAATCCAATTATACAGAGAAGCCATGAGAATTAATGAGAATGAAGGACTTTTATTTCCATGAATTATTCCTGAAATACCATTTCTAGGGCCATAATTTCAACATTAGTCATTGTATCAATTAACTAGAACACTAGAATACCAGAAGAGAAAGAACTTCACAAGGTTTGGAGAAAGGAAATGCTCTTTTGAGCTCTGCCATTCTAGAACTTGCCATTTCCTGCCACTAATTTGGAAGCCATGACCATCCTCTGACAAGATCATCAGAGTCTTTCTCCTCGAACGTGATTTCTGGCACCTTTTACTCTCAAAGGGAAAATATGTAATACACAGACTTTTTTTGAATCATTATTCCAAAATTCTTCTTGTAATTTACTGTTACTAGTCAAACCAGTTCAAAATTGAATATACTAGTTAATTCAGTTCTTCTATCTGTTGCATCTTTTAGTGCATCAGTGCAGTAACTAGCAAGTGGATCAGTAAGAACGCAGTGTAATTTTTCTATTGGATTTATTTTTGTGCGAAGACCTTTCAGCCCTTTTCTGATTGTAGAGTTATTGTAATTTTCAAATTAAATCATGCCATGAAGCATGAGAAAGAATTATGGATCTAACCTGGAAGTAAGCAAACTGCAGTTAATCTGTATTTCTTATAGTTTGTCATCACATAAGAAATCTTACTATGAATGTAAATATGCTTTCATGTAAAAAAAAAAATAAAAGAGACATTAGAACAATCAATAAAGAACCCTGTGACATCTTGCTTTTGTGCAAGCCAGTGAATTCAGGAGAATCAACTAGGTATCCAGCATTTCAAATGTACTCCTGAGGTTAACTGTGATTGTCCTAACAATAAGCAATCTCCTACCTCAAGATGAAAGCATCTTTTGTAGGAACTCATCATAGACAGATACCTTTTGTGGTTTACTGTTTTGATTTTGTTTTTCTATAAATAAAGGAACAAACTCCTTTTTACCTAAAAACTGGAGATAATGTTACTTTCCGTATAGCAGTGTTAGGAGGATGATATATCAGAGGATGCTGCAGGGGGATCATCAGTATTGCCAGCTTTAATGTATTTTCCCATTTTTATTCAGACTTGTCCACACTTATAGTGACACACTAAACACCGACGCTTTACTAGGCGTATAATTTATTTATTCCAGATAGTTTTAATTTATAATGTTCACTGTTGCTGTTTTTCCTAAGGAGTTCCATGTATCTCAAAGTGGATATAAACTCACCGAGTAGGCAAGTGTGACCTTAAGCACCTGATCCTCCCATCTTTCCTTGTTGGTCTTAGTATTATAGCAATGTTCCATCACATGGGCCTCCAGAGATACACACTGCTGTTTATATCATCATGTAGACATAGTGGCACAAGGGGGCCAAGTTTTCACAGTGTACACAGACACTCTAATGTTTATTGGTTTCATTTGCTCTAATATCCTTCAGCCCAGTTTGATGTGTGGTTAATGGCAGCTCCTCAACAGATACTTTAGGCATTAAAAATTGGATGATTATCAGGTTTTATAACCCCATTGTGTAGTAAGTCTCATGACAATGAAAACTAGGGGACAAATATGGAAGAAGATGTATGCTATGCGTCACTTCTTGGCATTCTGCTGTAGAAACTGAGGAATAGTCCTAAGAATCTTAGTCTCTAGATCCTCTAGGTGGTGTTCTTCATCTTCTTATTTCATTCTACAGTCATTCGAGATCCTCAAACATGTATTATGATGATCTCCATAGTAAGAAAATGTTAAAAGTTCTGTTTTGCCTAATTAAACCATTATGCTTTATAAGAGCAGAAATGTTGGATGGACAATAAAAACACCGTACTCTGAAATATACAATAGCCCCAATCCAAGCTGAGAAATCTCAGGCAGTGTCTTCCTCTGGTGCACATTAGAAGGGACCTCCTCAAAGCAAAGTGAGCACGTGTGTAACACAGCCCACCAGAACAGAAACACCTCAAGTTCCTTATAGCATTTAATATAAAGTAATTTTTGCTTGTTGTACATTTAAGAATCTCTTATTGTATTTAAAATCAGTCACTTGGGCTTATGTGATATTACATTTCACAATCTGAGAAGCTAAATATAAAACTATTAATATCTGTAGTGAAATGCTTAACAAAAATCATTATGGAATATAAATTGATATGGTCACTTTTAGAAGTGGAATTTTCATTTGGAACTAATTATCACTTAACTATTGTCCACTTACATCTCTTTAAAAGTATTATATATTTGCTCATAGAGGAAACTGTATGTGATTGTGTATTACATCTTTATTGAAAGCGCTCAAGCACTGAAAACTGAAGATCTCTTAATGGTTGAGAGAAATGTAAATGCATCAATAACACACTATTTTACTCTGGATTACAGGTAAAATATTTTTGTCTTTGTAGAACTGAGGCTCTCAGAATTATTTTTTTCCTGAAAACTTGAGATATTAGGCTAAGCATAAACTTTTCATATTTAATTTTCAACTACCAAGACAGTGCAAGACCGCTGTGAGACTAACCTGACTCCCTGGTTGTGCATTTGCATCTCAAAGTAGATTACTGATGTAGAGCTTGGAGACATCCCCAGGCTGTACTGTCAGGAACATCAGAGATGCTCTCACCCTGAGAGAGATTATTTACACCTCAAAGACTGAGCTGGAACTCAGGAGGTTTTAATTTCTAGTGGAAGATTATTTCTCAGACAAAATAAACACCCGGCATTTCTGTCAGGGACCTAGAAGAAGAAAAGAAAAGGTGGGAGAAAGTTTATTCCTGGGGGGAAGAGAGAGGTTGGCTGAAGCCACAGAGGAGCAAAGAAGACACTCAAAGAAGTATAAAGAGGATAAAAGAAAGGGGCCTCAGAAAAAATTGTGGTGTTCACACGTGTTTTCATAGAAATTAAAAATGCTCTAAATTGCTATTAATGTGGACCAAAAACTAACTAACTAACTAACTAACTAACTAATGGACTGACTCATAAATAAATTAAAAATAAATAAACAAATAAATAAATAATGTTAATGTTAAAATTCAGGGAAAAGCAGCTGCAAGGGGAGGGTGGAAGAAGGCATGCCCTTCCCAGGAAGGTGACCAATGTGGATCAAACAGATGATTTCTTCTTCACTGATCAGAGGGGACCCAGATCCAGGAGACCGCGTTGCAGGAGGGACTCCACAGAGCTGAAAACAGCTCTGCTTTCATGTACACTGCTGAACTCATGCTGAAACTGATCATGCAGCACTGTCCTTTATCCAGTGTCCAGATTTTCAGTCTCTATATGGAACCAGCCTTTCCTTCAGCCCAACACAGACTTTTTAACTTTCACCATCATATTTCCTATCTTTAACTTGACATTTTGATGGAGGATTGAAAAGTGTGCTTGCAGATGTTACTGGGTGCATGCCTGAAATCCCAGCACACAAGAAACTGAAGAAGGAAGATGGCTGTGGGTTCTAGGACAGGCCACATAGTAAGTCTCAGGCTATATTGGGCTGTAGGTCATGACTAGGTCTCAAAGGTGACAAAACAAACAAAATCTACCAGTTTGAAGTAGAAGAAGAGGGAGGTTGGGAAAAGACATTTCATTTATCTTTAAATGTCTCTGGTTTGTCAGGGTTAGTATGATATTATAGGCAAACATGTGCAAAGAGCATATGTGTGTGTCTTACACCATTACCTCAAACATCCCAGGCTCCTCAAAATTATTCATATTAAAATGACATCACTGTGACCACTTACAGAAGTGCCAGAAACTGCAAGGAATTCTTAGCTGGTATCACAAACATCATCAAATATCAAGCCTCAAAGTCCTTCTCAACTCTGTATTTAACTCTGTTGCATGCTATGTATTTATTATTCAAGCTCAGATCCCATATTGTATTTGGCATAGTACTTTTTAAAATTGTAGAATATCCTAAACTTTTGTTTTTGACACATTTAAATAAAATGTTCATCACTAATAAAAAACAACAACAACAACAAAAAACAAAGTCCTATCTCAAGTGGGATACTTTGTCTGTATTTTTATAATCATGTTATTGATTAATATTTTTACTGAATGTCATTCTATAACTTTCAAAGAAATCACCCAATAATGTGCCAGTGAATATGCACTAGCAATAAAAATCTAGCATAAGTCAGTCTCTGATTGTCACTTGCTGTGAAATATTAGTTAGGTGCTTCAGATCCACTCATTCCAAGTTCTTAAAAGCAGGTCAGCACACAGGTGGCACCAGATACAACATCTGTCTTTCATATACTGATGTCTGGATTTTAAAATATACTTTTGGCAATATGCAATCTTTTTCATTTTATATATGTGGATGTCAGAAGACAGCATCACATCCCTTGGAGCAGGAGTGACTGAAGATACTCAGCTACAATGTATGTCCTGAGAAACAAACCCACGTCTTCTGCAAGAGCAGCAAATCCTCTTAACTGCTGAACTATCTCTCTGTTACCTATAATTCTAATCTCACTGAAATGTTTATTAGGCTGTTTTGTCATCCGCAACCTCAGCCCTTTTAACATCAGCCACCACCACCCTCATTCCCTATGGAGCCTCAAAAACAGCTCCGACTTTCTTTTACTCTATGGCTGAGAATGAGCCGTTCCTTTGTGACTAATACTTGCAATAGTGTTTGACTTTGGCATGTTTATAAAACCTTTTCAGATCAGCAAGGAGGAGGATCTCACTTGCTACTGGCCAATAGCACTTTTCATTTTCAAACCAGTCTTAAAAGGCCTTTAGGGGAACCTGTGTATATTTCTTGAAGCTACTTCAGTAAGGGCCCTGTGTAACCCTTTGACATCTCTATCGTAAGGTCAGAAAAATATATGCATCCAAACATCAGGAAATAATGGATGCAAGCCTAAGAAACTATGAAAGAAATTTATTGCAAATCATGTCCTGGCTAGTTTATTTCTTAACAAATATCAAATTCGTCTATCAGAAATGGAAAAGTGGGAAATTAGTCTTATAAACAGCAGCCACAGTATCCGTCATTTTTGCCCTTCACATTTCTTACTAAAAGTTTAACAGAATTTATTGAAATATCAAAGATTTCAAGCTCTATGGTTTTATCTGCCTGGGAGATCAGCCAACATACTGCTGTGAGTGCTAACAGTAGAGACAGAATGAGGCCTCTAGCTCACTTGTAGATTTAAATAGAACTTTTAGATGTTTAGGCTGGGGTGTTGAGGATGAAACCCAGGGCCAGGTGCATGCTAGATAAGCGCTCTGCAACTATGCTACATCCCAGACTTACATGTCCTTTCTTAAAACCGAAAACATGTCTCCTCAGTTGAATTTATTAAAACCATCCCCATTTTGGAGTAACCCATTTTGAGTTATTAATATCATATTCCATTTTAGAAGTGCCTAAAAGTCAAGACTGCAATGTGATCAGATCAGATCATGGTCTCTACATACATCCTGTCATGTTGATAACTGAACAAAAAAGAGATTTTTGTGCAAATAGGGACAAGAAGCTCAAAAGGAACTATATTGTGGGAAGAATGAGATGAGAGCAAACTAAGAAACATCGCAACTTAAAGCAAGACAGTAATTAAAACTGCAAGCCTGTGGGTGGTAAAGTAGAGAGTATTTTTGAATGGAATATTCATGAAGTCATGGCATGCACTGATTGGTAGGTGACATGGAATCACTATGGCTTGATTGATTCTTTAAATTTTTCCAATCAGAAACCTAGATCATGGCACCGTACTCTTGTTGTTTTAATATAAGATTTGAGACCTTCTGTATTTCAGCACATATTTATTATCAAAAATAAATCCAGAGAACTTGAGTTCATCAAAACCTCTCTCTCTCTCTCTCTCTCTCTCTCTCTCTCTCTCTCTCTCTCTCTCTCTCTGTGTGTGTGTGTGTGTGGTGTGTGTGTGTGTGTGTACTTTTATCTGTATGAGAGAACCCATTCTTGCCTAAAACATCATCTGTGAATTGTAGTTATGTTATTTATATTAGTTAATTTTCTTCTGGTTGTGACAAAAGCAGCCTGAAAATGGTAAGGGGTTTTGCTGTTGTTGTTTTTTGTTTTTTGTTTTTGCTTATGATTTGAGAGCACTGTTCATCTCAGGTATGAAGATGTGGCTGTAGGCACTGAGATAGCTTGTTGACTTCAAGGTGTTTTAAGGAAGAACAGGGAACCAAAGGCCAATGATGATAGCCTCCTCCTGTTTCCATTGTTTTTTCCCAAGGTCATGTGATGGTGGGTCTTCCCTTCTCAGTAAACCTGTCTCCTTGATGATTCCAAATCCAGCCAACATGACAGCGAAAACAATTTTGATCCCAGACTTGACTCATATTACATTAATACTCAGCACACGCTACGTTGTTTGCTAATGTCACTATTTTTACAACCCTCCATTAATGGACATTAACTGAGATCAAATGTTCCTTTTCAGAATTGCTGACTCACACCTCTCAGATATGAAAATGTTTAAAGTACAGGAAAATGAGACCCAGAAACCTTTGTGCTTTTTCTAGAGTAGATATAAAAAATATTGTTAACATGTGTGCAAAAATGCAAATGTAGATAAAATTGATGCCCATAATTCCACTAAATGTTTTCAGTAAACTGAAATAAAGAGTTTGATACCTATTCTTTATGCCTATAAAATGAAAATGATGCTTTCTTCCCATGGGAGTGTATAGAATGCATTCAGTGCAAAATACTTAATATGCCATAAAGAGATCTTACAGTCTAACTAGGTGGGGATCAAAATAAATGATAGATTTTTAATTTAAATTAAGTTTTTTAATTTGTTCATTTTACATCCTGATCTTAGCAACCTCCCTTTTCTCCAACCAGTCCCACACTTTCTCCTTCTTCCCTCTTATGTTCCTACCCTAGTCTTCAGAGAAGGGGAACCCTCCTCCCCTACCAACTGACCCTAGACTACCAAGCGTAATCAGGACTTTCTGCATCCTCTTTCTCTGTGGCCTGTTAAGGCACCCCAACAGGGAGGAGTAATCAAACAGCAAGCAGGAGAGTCTATGTCAGAGACAAATGCTGTTAGATTTACTAGGGTATCCATATGGATACTGAGCTGTATTAGCTATATCTGAGCAGGGGCATAGGTATTCTCCATGTATGGCCCTTGTTTGGTGCATCAGTCTCTTCTGCCTCCCTAGGCCCATATTTGTTGACTCTGTTGGTCTTCTTGTGGAACTCCTGTCCTCTCTGGGTCTTTTTACCTCCGCACTCTTCCATAAGACTCTCTGAGATCTGTACAAAGTTTGGCTGTGAGACTCAGCATCTGCTTCGATTCTCTGCTCCCCTGCTTGATGGAGAGTCTTTCAGAAGACATCTATAGTAGGCTCCCATCCTGTTCCCTCTCTCCAACTGTTTCTAGTGTACATACTATTTGACCTTCTGAATGAGAATTAATCATCCTCTCTAGGGCCCTCCTTATTACATATTTAGCTTCTTTAGGTAGGTGAATTGTAGTATGGTTATCCTGTATTATATGGCTTATATCCACTTGTAAGTGAGTATATGCCATGTGTGTCCTTCAGGGTCCCAGTTACCTCACTCAGGGTGAATGACATATTTTTACTAACATTAATTACAGAAAAATATGTGCATGAATGAGATAGTTTTAAATGCTTTCTTATTTGAGTATTATCCAGCCCTGGCTGCCTTTTCATTGGTCTTGAACCAAATATTAGAAGGTAAGAAAACAATTTGAGCTGAATAGCTTCCTCCAAAATAGTTCAGTTCTTTAATGATGAACACCTGGTAAGAATCCCAAGACCTTCCCTACTTTTCTCTTCTAAAGGAGAGAGAAGGCTTAAGAGGACAGAGGGAAGAGAATGGAAAAAAATAGAAATGAGGAGATAGAAAGAAATGAGAAAGTGAAGGAGGAGAGAAAATGAAGAAAGAAAGGAGAGAAGGGTAGAGGAAAAGAGGAAAAAGAAGAGCAATAAAAGCAATGAAACAAAATAGATAATTATTTAGCATTTATTTTATTTACCTTTTCCTTCGCAATCCCCAATTATGTCCTTAGTCTTATTAACTCCTAGAGAAGGCTTTGGAGTCAGTTAAGCAAAAGAAAACATTGGTATTTGAAGTGGAACAATTTTCATTTTCCTTTCCAAAGCACTGAAGAATCTCTCTAAATCCAAGGTTTATAATGAATACCTCTCACTGCTTGAGACAAATCAAGAAATTCCCACAACTAGTACTGAGTAAATATCTCACTTCTAAATAGTGCAGACTTCAAGAGCAGACTAAACACATAGACATCTACTGTGTGTGTGTGTGTGTGTGTGTGTGTGTGTGTGTGTATGTGGTTGTTATTACAAAATCGTCGAGTGTCCACTTGAACCAATATTAAATTCTCGCCCTTCTACTGTCTGTGAATCACCTGGGTGATCACCAGCTTCTCTTACACTGTTGTGGTACTGAGATATTCTACTGAGGACTGTGGGGGTGATTTTGTAATATGAAAACATCATTTATTATGCTTTATCTCAAGTTGGGTAGCCATAAATGTTCTTTACAGGAACGCTAACAGGTAAGGGATGGGGCACTTAGGGAAAGCTCAAGCTCATTACTGGTGACAAGCTTAGTTCCACAGCATGGGGGCAGCTATCATGCTGGCAATGGAAGCTTAGGGGTGGCTTAGTGAGAGCAAACAGTAGATGGTATGTAGGGACTGGAAGTCAACATGCTGTGAATAGAGAGGTCCTGTAGTAGAACAGCATATAGAATGAAGTTATACTCATGAGCAAGGGAAAAGAGAGGAGGCAGCATCATATCAGTGGTCATACCAGAAATCAAGAAAATTATATTGACTAGGATGTGATTCTAGGCAGACTCACCAGGATATATTAATATACTGGAATAAAGAGACAGTTACAATGCAATGCATTATACATGGCCCTTATAAACAGGACTAACCAACTAGGTAGGCAATGATGTCACTTGTTGACAAACTAAATACAAATCCAAAGTCAGGTTTAAGTGCCACAGAGGCCACTCCCAGAAATTTACCCAGTAAATTAGAAATCACCCAGTTAAGTAGTGTCTGGTCACATGATTCATTGCCCTGTATGCTGCATCTTCTCTGTACCCAAGAGGCAGATTTTCACAGCACTTCCGATGAAGCAAACAGGTCCTTCTTTCCCATTTTCACTGCATATTTCTGTGCACAAACTCTAAATATCGCCACTCTTTTCTTTACTCAAAAAAATAGAAATATAGAATACACTTCCTTGTAACATAAAACGTGTAATAACTAAGACTTCAGAATAATCAGTGCCAGGATGTATTTGAAATGTTATTATCAATAAGAAAATCTTCCCACTAAGTTGTCTATGCGTTGCCTCAGGCTACAGAAGAAATAGTGATATGATACCTTATCCTACTATGCTCAGATGATAGCAGCCAAGTACTGTCTTGTCCATCCTGTATTAGAGCTCCTGTGGCCAGCCTCATTTAATTATGAGAAGAGCTGCCATCCCCTCAGGAAGCTAGCCTGTGAGGAAGGAATCTTTATCCATCATTATCATAGTTAATTTAGTTTTTCTCATTAATCCTACAAAATTTGATTTTACGGTTCTTTTTTTTTTTTTTTTTTTTTTTTTAAGATTTATGTATTGTATATGAGTGCTTTATCTGTAGAAGAGAGCATCAGATAACATTATAGATGGTTGTGAGCCACCATGTGGTTGCTGGGAATTGAACTCAGGACCTCTGAGTTCAGTGCCCTTAACCACTGAATCGTTTTACGATTATTGTTTTAGAAATAGACACAAATCTCCAGATGACATAGAATTTGCCCCAATACAGACACAAACAATAGATAACTAGAGGCTGCACAGAATTCTGAAATAATTGCAAAATTGTTGTTTGGCTACTTCCGGTGTTCAGCCATAGTCTCTTCTGGAACCTGGCACCGTGCAAAGCTTTGTGTTGTTATAACACACATGGAGTGAAGTAGGAGTTGCTTCTTCTATCAGAATGGCAACCCCTCTTTCTGAGACTTGTCTCTAGAGGTGGCAGTTGAACAACTCTCATTTTCTCTTCCTGCCTGTGTTTCTATGATGTCATTTCCTGCCATGCCATTGACAGGTTAACCTCCTTTGCAACCTGTTTTTTTTTTTTTTTCTACACAAAGGACCAAACAGATTCCTCTATTCTAGGTCTTCCATAAGACTAGCATTCAAGAGTGCTCAGTTTCCATAAAACCATCTTACCTGGAGGTCTCACATCCTCCCTGGCCTTACATTCTCCAAGTTCGAATAGAGCTAATTAACCATAAACTACAAAGTCACTAATTTGTTCAGGGAGGGTAAACTGAGGCGAAAGTAAACTATTTCTTGCAATGTGATGTGAAAATGGATTCATCCCTTTCTATCATGGTTGTTTATTTTTTGTAACTTTGTAATAGATTATGAAAATTTGGTTCCACTAGATACCACATGGAATCAATTGGGCTAGTTGTTAATTTTATTGTAGAAATAAATGAATATGGTGGAGAAGACAATTGATCTTTAATGTCCTGTATCCTTGCCTCTCTGTACACATGATTAAAAAGTAAAGTGGTTTTTATATCTGCATGTCAGAACACTGAATAAAATTATGCAAATATAATAACTACTCCCTTTATGAGAAAACTGTTAAAAAGCTGTAGAACCTTGAAAGACATTGACATATGAATAGCTGGAATGCAATGCAGAGTTGAAAGATGAAGAATAGACCTGTGAGATGTGAGAGTGAAATAAGGGATAGATAATTCAGCTGTTTAAAGAGCCTTGGCATTAAAAGAAGAGAGAAAGGTGGGAGAAAGAATGATAGTTTGAATTCTGAAGTATCATTAAGTGGCATGTACTTTAAAGACATTTTCAACAATAAAGTATAAATTTATATCTAAATGATTGACATTCCCAATTTCAGCTTGAGAATGCAGAGCCCAAGGAAATCTTGGCCAGTGAGAAAAGATTTAAGCAAAAGTTAAGCATTGTTGTTTTAGAAAATTCTATCTGTTTGGCTAACTAATTAGATATACAAGCAAGTGATTTGGTTCAAAGTTACCATAGAGTATATTTTTACTGATCATAGCAGGAAAGGTTTTAAATTGCTTAGTAGCTTATCTTTGATAAGTTATGAAGGGAATCTAGAATATAAGGTGAAAGTCTTTACAATTTTTTTTTTTCCTATATGAGTACTCATTCTGGTGCACTAGCCTGGTGTGAATGGTGGTTGATTCTGTGAATAACATTGATTGAACAGAAAAGTGTACATAAATGCTTGCAATGTCTCTGACTGAAGAATTGGGCCTTCAATAGTGGTCCACTAAAGGTTACATTTTAAGGTGATTTATGCCGTTATCAGCCAATTTGAAAGCTCAGCTGTCCTTTTTTTTTTTTTTTTTTTTTCCAGGCTAGAGATGCAAAACACAAGTGGACTTAGTACTTGGCATGAGGTCAGCACTTGGATTCCACTTCTGCACCTTGCCTGCTCTGTAGTCTGGGTAAAGACAAGGAAGCTCCTAATTATTACCACCAATCTGGTTGCAAAGATGAAGTGAATGACTACGCCTATGACATTTAACATGTGCAGTTATCCACACACACTCAGTATGAGTGTCTGCATCCCTTCCTGCTGATTCCATCTCTCCTTCATTCATACTTAATTTATTCTAGTGACTTCAGGAATGGAAAGTGTTTTCATTCTTCCCCAAACAAGCTCTGTTGTCTTGTGAGGCCACTCTGTTTGAAGGCAAACTTTGAATTATTAATCCACACTAATCCTGTGAGAATGTGAAAATCACTTAATTTATGAATGTTGTTTCTCCCTGTTTTGAGTAGTAAATGAAGTGTGAATTTCTATTAAATCTCAAGATTTTTTTTTCTCCTTTGACTTCCTCTTTCCCTGGGTATTGTTGGTGTAATAGTCACAACTGCTAAATTCAAAGGAAACTCCAAATTCTCAAGCAACCAACTTATCTTCACCAATATTTGATGTTTGTTTAATGAAATAAAATGGCTTTAAGTGATCAAACCCACTGAAAACACTTACAGCTAAGATTGAAGAGGTCATAATCGAGAAAAGCACCTGAAGATGTGAACTGAGAGTACTTAGGAGTCAGACTAGATCTAAGAAATCCAAATGTGTTGGAACAAATGACTTCTAGACATTTTTAGTGCCATGATTTTAGCAGCCTATATTTAAAATACAAGTCTTTTCTTAAAAAATGTGTATTGAAAATATTTTTCTTGCTTGTAGTAAAGTTCTATGTGAAGCTTTTAATATTTTATGGATTCCTTTTTCTCAGTTTTCACCCATGTTCAAAAGTATTTTATGGTAGGTCTTAGAAATAGAATTTCTATAAGCACTTTTTTACATATAATTTTTCCTCTGAAATTTTCCACTGCATCATTTTTGCATAGGTCTGAGACATATTGGTTGGCAAGGTAGTATTCAATGCTAAGGCTTACAGCTATTTTTACAATCATGTTTGAAAGAGTCTCTTTTCACTCTTGAGTTAACTTGGAGATTTTTGAAAGGTGATATACTTCCTATGCTACTTGTGTGTTATAATATGATATTGGAATATCATTTATTAGGAATCTGTCTTTAAATTACTGCTCATTCATAGAGAAAAATAAAGTAATGAATAGAAACCTCATTCCTCATTATTTCTCTCCACTTTGCCTACATGGCAAAAATGCTACTTATACTTTTGAAAAAATTAAAGGAAGAGGAAATTTCAATGTGTTAGCCTCCAAATCAAGACATGCTAAGAGCATTCTCAATATTGAAGGCCTTTAACTCTTTGTGAGGGGTCTTACATACAAGTTGCAAATTACAAACAACAATTTGCAAATTACAATCCATGACCTGTTGTGTTTGTCTAAAATAGCTTCCAAAATATCTTCCCTCTGTAAGGGTCCAAAAACTGCTGAAGGAAGACCCCATACACAAACAGTGTACAAAAGCAAAAAGTGTTTATTCTGCAAAAGCATCCAGTATGCAGGGGTCTACCATCCGTACAAAATGGCGGTGACCACCAGGGGAGCTCCCAGGCTCCTTTTAAAGACCGAAAGGGAGTTCCAGTTACAGTTGGGTAATTTTTACAAGGATTGGTTGGGCTCATGGTAAGGGGAACTGGTACAGATTTGATTGGTTTGGATGTTTTGGGTGGTAGAGTTACTTCATCAGGCCTTTTTTTTTTTTTTTTTTTTCCTGGTTTCAGCCTTTTGCCAGCTGTGGGGCTTGTTGCTGATTGGTTGCCCCTTGTCTGTGGTTTTTCTGACAAGTGCTGTCTGTCCCTCTGGGAAACCAAAACTTAGGCTTTACATGGAAGCCTCACTTCAAAATGGAACAAATGTGGACCTCTCATACCCCTCTTGAGGAAGAATCCATTTCAAATCCTTGAGAGGAGTTAAGGGACTGATATTGGGATTTTAATAAAATAAGTTAGACGGTGGAGACCTGAACTTTGAGAAATTCCACCAGAGCCTTCAGTCAAATGTGGTATGTATCTGAGACTGGGGGAGACTCGGGCACTTTACATCTTACCAAAAATAGGACATTGGGTTCAGTTAATCACAGAAGCAGAAATCATAATATATGATCAATTTTGAAATATTTCTTATAGAAACCCTTACTGTACAGATATACATAAAATTTACCGGAACACCGATCATAAGCTTTATATTTTTTGATAATTTTACAGTTTTACTAAAATATCGAAGAATTTCTCAAATAATCTGTTGTTACTTAGTTTGTCATGCACTTATGTGCAACAAGAAATTCTGTAAAAGTAACTTTTATTTTCTTGGCTTATTTGTTGTCTGGGAGGATTATTGCCTCCTTCTGCTACACTAGGCCTGGTCTTGGAAGCTTCTAGCCATGTACAATCTAATCTAGGCTTAGAATGTTTTCAGATGCTGGGATTTACTGCTTAATGAGTTCAACCTTATTTGTCCCTTCTGAGCTCTGGACTGGCTGGTTCAATTTAGCTGTTCTGGCCCAAACTCTTCTCCCAGCTGACTTATTTAATCTGGCTTCTCTTTTGGCCCAGAATTGCTCTGCTTGGCCTCAAACTAACTCAGCAATCTGCGCTAATCTTCTGGTTTCTTCTCATTTTCTGACTCATTTCACCTTTACCTGAGTTCTCTTTCTGCAACCCATCTGTCTATTACTGTCCAGGCAAAACTGCCTCCTCTCTCTGCAAAACTGCCTCTTAAGTGGCTCCCTTTCCCTTTTCTGCCATTCAATTAGCCACCACGTCCATGGTTGCTTCCTTCTATAACAAACTTTGGTTTGGGATTACATGCATGTATCACCTGGATTTAATCTTTTCTGTATCTTATCCTTGCTGTACACATAGCTGGCCTTAAACTCAGCTCTGTTTGCCTGTCTCCTGGATTAAAAGCATGTTTGCATTCAAGATGGATCACACAGACCAGACCTAGAAAATCTTTGGACATGATCTCCTGCCCACCAGATCACATAGTCCTAGAAGTTTTTTGGGTGTGATTTTTTTTTGCCAGAACAGCCATGTTCTGAATTAACATTCCTTTACAACTTCCCCCTTTTCTGTTTAAGATAAAATTGTATACAGCTTCAATTTCATAATAGACACAATTAACAATCCCACAGTCTTAACAGTCCAAATCTACTTATGAAGATCCACTCAGCCTTGATGCAGTGATCCTCCATAATTAGGGTCCTGATCACCTGTTCTTCAGCAACAGTCCATTTCAGCATCAAGATTTTTCCATCTGTCTGATGAACTATCTGTCCCTCTTCAGTTGCTTTTGTTAAGTTGTCTCTATGCAGGGAGATCTACTTTCTGTATCATCTGCATTGCTGTTTTTCTGCATCTCGTCCTTGATCTGTGACTTTCATTTGCAAGCACCCCCTTTTCCCCCCCTCGACAGGGTTTCTTTGTGTAGCCTTGGCTGTGCTGGACTCACTTTGTAAACCGGGCTCGCCTCGAACTCATAGAGATCCTGTTGCATCTGCCATCCTGAGTACTGGGATTAAAGGCATGCACCACCTTGCCTGGCTCAACATTCCAAATACCTTAACTGTGTCTTTAATACCAAACAATAAAACTATCCTTTTTATTTAAGAAGAAAATGTTAGTCTTATATGTTAGTTTGAACTGAATGATCAGGCTGTCTGGAGGTCTCTCCTGTTCGAATCTAATCTTTATCTATTTTGATAATATCCATAGCTTTTCTTCTCCTGTGGAAACAAAGACAAAGCTTTTCTCACAATGTAACACTTATCCGTGTTTTCATTCTGAGGTCAACACATCTTTAAAGTTATACAGGCTGATTTAATTCAGCAGTGGTTTTTGTCTTTTTTTGTTTGTTTGCTTTTTGTTCTATTATCCAATGTCTCTGTCCAGGTGTTGTTCTTTTCTCATTAGCATTTAAAAATGAACATTAATAAAACACTGTGTAATCTATCCGTGGAGATCTTCATTACTCCTTTCTGTTAATTAAGCATATCTTTTAAAGTGTGATTAGATCATTCTATAATGCTTCTCCTGTAGTATTGTGTGGTATGCCTGAAATATGCTTTGTGTTATAATATGCAAAAAACTGTTTCATTTTACTAGAGACATATGCTGTAGCATTGTCAGTCTGAATTTGTACAGGTATCCCCATAATATCCGTAACTTCTAATAAATGTGTAATTACAGAACCAGCCTTTTCAGAAGTTGAAATAGTTGCCCATTGAAATCCTGAATATGTATCTGTAGTATGATGCACATACATTAATTTTCCAAACTCTGCAAAATGAAACACATCCATTTGCCAAGTTTCATTTACTTGGAGACGTTTTAGTTTATTTCTTGCAGGTAATAAATAGAGTTTGATTGCATAAAGAACAAGTAGAACATTGCTTTGTAATTTCCTTAGCTTGTTACCAAGTGATAGAAATTTTATTTTTTAAACCATTGCTACTAACATGGTTTTTTGATGAAACGCTGAATCCCCTAACACACTTCCTAACAGTAGTTAACTTAATCGTTACCTTGTGCTAGAGAGCCTAGTAGACCCATATGAGATCTTATATGTGTTACACGTAATGGATGATTCCTATTTCTCATCACTTGTAACTGAATAGTAAAGTTAACTCAGAATCATCCTGAATTAGATCAGTAGTTTCTATATGGAAAACAACTCTTTCAGCAAATTGAACAACAGGTACTATATTAAGAGATTCTTGAAAAATCTGATAACACCACCAGTATTGCATATAATTCTAAGTTTTGAACTGAATCTTAAGGACCCTCAACCACCTAACTTATGTTTTATGACTTATAACCTGATCTTTTGTTTATTTATTTGCAACAGTATAACATATAAGAGCACCAGAAATTGAAATCCTTTTTATTATATGAGGGAGAACCCAATAAGTTCTTTTTATGAATTGAAGTTGCTTGCTTTTTAGGTATTTGTAGTTAATTTCTCCCCAAAAACAATCACAGCAAGCTCTCTGCCAATATTTTTTATCTGCCTACAATGAGGCAATCTCATCATTAGTAAAAGATACCACAATTTCTGTTGGATCTATTCCTGATAATTAACGGAGTATCATTTTTCCTTTCATTATCAATTCAGGAATCTTTTTCACATAGAACTTTAATTTTTTTTCTCTGTTTATGTGCTAAGAATCTCCATTCTAGGATACTATCTTCTATCTGCATAAGAATTCCTCTTGGAGAATGGGTCAAAGGCAAAATAACCAAAATACAAGCTAGCTTTGGACCCAAATGATTCACATTGTTTATTCTGTAATTTCTTTTCTACAAGAAACTCAGCTGATAATTTTCTTGGACTATTTACTCCATAAAACCTTATATTGTTTGAAATAAATCGCTCAGATCTTATCTCTTTCCAAGTGATATCAGGAATATGACAAGAGGTGTGAACTGGAAGCTAGGGTCATAACAGTCATTCTTATACAAATGTATTATGAAACATTCTTTGTTATTATTAGTATTCCCTTCAGGCTTTCTACAAATAGGAACATCAAATCTTCTTGGCTCAGCCCTTCTAATGGGTACTCAGCACAGGGAATTCTTCTATGACTCATAAAGTACTATTTTATATCATGGAGTCCAAATGGGACACAGATCTAAGGGATCTGAAGAGGGAAACTGAGAACTGAATGTTACCTTCTCAGACCCAGAACATTAAATCAGGGAAAGAGAAAGGCCAAATGTTAATCTACAGATTCTCATCCTTGAACATGCTTTTCTACTATACTACTCTACTATATTAAAAAGTAACTGAATTAGTACAAATTAAAACTTAAAATCTATTATGCTTATTTATTTAAAAATTGATAATTATAGAAGTCATTTTATTTCCTCACATTGCATTTGTAAGTTGACCTCTATAGGGTATTCAGCTATTGCTTCATGTAAACACAGAATTTCAAGTAACACAGAGTCTTTATTTGGCTAAAAAGAAAGAATAAGGACAGAACTAAGAGATGGAAAAAGAGAAGAAGGAAGGGTTGGTAAGAGAAGGAAAGCATGGCAAGGAGAAAGAAGCCAGAAGAGGAAGGAAAAGGAAAAACTAAGACCCTCAAAGGTAATGAAAAAATAAATTTAGTAATGCTTCATTTTAGTGTTTTGGACACAAACATGTTTTTCCTATTTGTCACTTGTGTACATCCTCTAGGCTAGTGCTGTTAAGAAGTATACTGAGAACGAACCTACAGGGCTCATGGTGCTAAAGAGAAGGAAGAGATGTGCTCTTTGTTTTGTAAGTTTGGGTAAAAGTGTGCCTGTGTGCTGAGGGTAAATAGAGATTGTAACTTCTGTATATCTAGGATATACTAGCTATCATAGTAACAGGGTAAAGTAGAGGACATCTCAACCTGCAGGCTGTAATCATTACTGAAAGGCCCATGGTTAACTAAAGTGAGTGTGGATGAATATATCAATAACAAGAAAAGTAACTTAAGACATTTGCATAATTAGTATTGTAGGTTTTATTATGCCAGAAGGAATGTCATACTAACACTTCAACACATCCCTACCACCATCCTCCATGAATACCTATTCTTATTTAAAAACAGGATTCTTAAGCACGAGTGCAGGTTAAGTACATTTTGGTAGAGCTGGCAGGGAACAGTCTTCTATGCTTGTGGCTGTTGAAATAAGAAAAGATATCTAGTTGGGTCCGTTTTTATGAGTTAAGTTGTCTTCTTCCCTTGTTTTTGAAAGTACAGTTGCTGTCCTCTAAACTCTCAGGAGATAAAACATGTGGGTCAGTGAGGAAAGTCAGTGGCTGATGTATTCCCCATACTCACTCAACAGAGACGGTGGATGCAAATTCAGTCAGGGAAGATGTTAAATCAAAAGAAAACAAAGCTACGTCCCAATTCCAACTCTTAGAGTTAGTGGTTTTATGAGGCCTGTGTAACCCCATTTCTGAAAGGAAACTCAAATTGTTAAGGGAAAATGGCTTGGGAATTAACTCCAGTTGCAAAAATACCACACAAAAAAAGTGTTTCAATTAACTCACCTCTGATAATGTTAAGACTTCACCCTTAGTACAGCTAATCAGTAAATACCTGGAAATTGCCACATGACCCCAATGTTCTTTTCAACAATTTCTGGCTACCCTACCTTTAATAACATTTAACTCTCTCCATTAGCAACAGATAAATAGTAAATACCTGGAGATTACCCAGGTGCTCTCCACAATAGGGAGAATAAACCATTACAGTTCATGGTTTGGCCCACCAGACACAACCAACCAGGCTATATCACCTGATAATTGCTAAAATTTTAATCAATCAGAGAATCAACAAGCTAGAAATTTCCAAACTTCACTGTAACCCAAATAAAAATCCTGCTAACTTGGAACTCAGGACTCTCAATCCTGATCCTCTGCATTGGTGATGGTTGTGAGCCCCTGCTCAGGCATGAATAATAACAGTCTTCCTGTTTGTATTGGAATTGGTTCCTTGGTGGTCTTTTGAGGTCCCTGCAACCTGGGCACAGGTGATCTGGGGTCCTCAAGAACCCCACAATTCCCATACCAGAGGGTTGACAACAGCTGGTAAGTGTCTCTTTGTCTTTATGTCCATGAACTTGTCTGTGTGACATTTTGTAGCCCATTTTCAGATCAGGTCGGTAGATGGCCTAGGTGAACATACTGCTAGAAGACATTGGGCAGAGACCTAGGAAGACATTACAGGCCCTTTTGTAAGGGACAAAATTCTTTTTTTAAGTTTAGAGGGGACACAATACCCCATGAGTTTGGACAACAGGGCAGGCCACTCCCTCTGTATGGTGTGAGGCCATCTTGCCACTTTCGGTTGTACCTCTGCTCAAGCAGAAGGCTGTTATGCTTTGTCTCTCTCTGTCCATTGTGGTTGGCTGTCTATCTGTCTGTCATGCGTAATTGTCTTTTGACCTGGACTGAGATGATGGGTAAGACTGTGACTATCCCTTTGACTCTTATTATAGGACATTTTAAGTAAGTTGTAGAATGTGCTCAGAACCTAAGTTTAGAAGTTAAAAAGGCTAGACTCATTAGTCTTTATAGCTCTAAGTGGCTCACCTTTGGGATAAGGTAGCCAGCTTAGGGGATCTTTGATTTAGGGACTGCAAGGAGAGTCTGAAAAACCATCTTTCATTCTTCTACAGGACACTCTATCCAGATCCCTTACATTGTCACTTGAGAAAATCTGATTTGTGACCCTCCTACCTGGGTAAAGAACTTTTTGCTTCCACAGAAACAGCAGCCTAAGGTAGTCTTGGCAGCCTGTGTTTTCACAGGCAGCATAGTGGGAAAAGATAAACTGGAAATATGCTGACCACAGCACTCTTCCTGGTCATCCAAGGAGGAACCAAAGAAGAACTAGTATTACTCACTCCCTACCAACCCAATTCTATTCCCCCACAGCACCAGGGAGAGGCTGGAGGCAGAGATCAGATGGCAGGACCTCCTGATGAGCATGGCAACCAACCCCAACACTATTGGCCCTTTGCCACCAGTGATCTTTATAACTGGCAAACTCACCACACCAACTTTTCAGATAACCATAGGTTATTTAATCAACCTATTAGAAACTGTCCTATTCACCCACACCCCTACTTGGGATGACTGTCATGAGAAAGAATCCAGAATGAGGCCAGGAAATTGGTTCCTGGAGACAATAGTCAATCTACCACCAACCTTGATGCTACCAACTCTTTCCTTCTGCCCTGCCCTAAGTGGAATTTCAACTCAGCACAAGGTAAAAAGTGGCTCCTTATTTATTGCCAGCCTCAAACCAGCTGTTCAGAAGCCAACTAATTTGCCTAAGGTAGGAGATATACATTAAAGGACAGATGAAAGACCTGCAGTCTTCCTATCCTAGAGAGGATCTAGGAAGCTTTCCACAGATATACTCCAATGGAAACAGAAGTGACAGAGATGAAAGTAGCCATAATAATACACTTTGATACAGTTTGTCAGCCAGGTAGCCTCAGATATTTTTAAAAGTTACAAAAAAAAAGACAGATTAGGAAAAAAAGAAGTATTTAAGACATAATGGCAGCCACAGAAAGCATGTACAGTAACAAAGAAACTGCAGACAAAAAGCAAGAAAAGGCTAATGACCACTAGACCAAAACTTGACTTGGATTCTGGTGGCCACCGCAGTGGGAGAACCAAAGGTACATGAGCATCAGCTGAAAAAGACTGCAGTGGAGGAACACGTTTATGGGAAGCAAAGGGAGTGCCCACCCCCCACGACATTAGAAGAATCAATGTGCTTACTGCAAAAAGGAGGGCTGCTGGGCTAAGTAATGCCCCTCCCCCCAAACCAGCAGAGAGGCCACATAAAGGCTGCCATCCTGGCTATGGATGAGGTGAGCAATTAAAGGGGACTGAGTTTGATGCCTCTCCCTGAGCCCAAGGTAACTCTTAAAGTGGAGGGGAATCCCCTTGAGTTCCTGGTAGATACCAGACCTCAGCATTAGGTTCTGCTTGAACCACAAGGTCATATATCTGACAAAACTTCCTGTGTCTAAGGGGCCACAAGCATGGACTTGTGAGTATTCATGGACCATCTGAGAAATGATGGGCTTGGGAGTGGGTCTGCTATCCCACTCATTGATGGTCATTCATGATTGCCCTTATCCATTGCTAGGAAGGCACTTACTCCCTAAGCCAGGAGCCCAAAGTCATTTCCAACCAGAAGGGGCAGAGGTACTTAATCAGGAAGGAAAGTCCATTTAAGTGCTAACCACAGGCATAGAGGATGAATACCAGCTACACCAGAAACAACCCCTACCAAGCCCCAACATAGATCAATGGCTGCCTAAGTCCCCCAAAGCATGGGCTGAAACTGGGCATACGGGACTAGCCAAACACAGGGCCCCTGGGTTCACTGAAAGAAATCCAGGGGAAGATCCTGTGTATGTCTGCCTGTACCCCATGCCTTTAGAGACTCACAAGGGGATAACTCCACATCAGGAGTTTTTTTTTGGCTCAAGGAATTTTGAAGGCATGTCAGTCAGCCTGGAATACCCCCTTGTTGCGAGTATGCAAGCCTCACGGAAATGACTACTGGCCAGTACAGGACTTCTGTGAGGTGAGCAAGAAAGCTTTGGATCTCTGCCACATGATTCCTAATCCATATACTCTCCTGAACTTGCTGCTACTAGATCATCAATGGTACACAGTCCTGGACTTCTTCAGCCTTCCACTGGAACCCAAGACGCAACATACCCTTGTTTTCAAATGGAGTTACCAGGAACAAGGCATCAATGAGCCTGGACTTGATTGCCCCAGGAGTTCAAAAAATAAATGTAGCCCAGAAATCAACAGATGCAACATAAGAAGTCTGACATTATTGGCCCTTGGGTGAAGTCACCTCATCCAATGAGCCTCCTTGTGTGTGAGACCCGGCAGAACTCACAATGTGACCTAGCAGAATTAGCTGCACCTGTCTGGGGTTCCTCTGTAACTCCTGATGGATGGTGGGCCTGTTCCAAGGGGCTCAGCCCTTGTGTCCATGGGAAAGTGCTTAACCAGGCTGGTGACTTTTGTGTATTAGTGTAATTGGTTCTCAAACTGATTTAGAGGGATTTCAATCAGAGTTAAGAGAGAGCCCCTAACAGCCATCACTTCTTTTGGTGCTCTTAGGTGTAGGTCTAGCCAGAGTTGGGATGGGCTTCTACTCTTTGGTCCTGCAAACAAGCACTATAATGACCTAAGGGCAGCCATAGTTATAGACATTGAGCAACTTGAGAATGTGAACTGTTACCTTCAAAATAAAAAGGGTTTAGATTTAATCTTCAGCACTGCCTTGGGGAGGAATGTTGTTTCTGCATAGACCATTCAGGAGTGGTGAAAGAATCCATGGCAAAAGTCGGAGAGAGCCTACCTAAGAAAAATCAGGAGCAAGAACAGGGCCAAGGATGGTTTGAATCTTTGTTTAATTCCTCTCCATGGTTGACCACCATAATCCCTGCATTGCTATGTACCCTGCTAATTTTATTGTTCCTCTTAACAGCGGGGCCTTATATACTCAACAGGCTAGTCATGTTCATTATGGAACACATCAGTTCAGTATAGCTGATGGTACTTACGTCTCAGTATAACCCCATTCTTGAGGATCCAATAGACTTAACACCCCAAGGCCTATCATTAGGCATCCACAGTTACATGAGAAGGGGGGAGTGTGAGGCCTGTGTAACCTCATTTCTAGAAAAGGAAACTATTTTTAAGAGAAAATGGCCTGGGCATGAACTCCAGTTCCAAAAACCCACAAAAATGTGCTTCAATTAATTTACATCTGGTAATGTTTAACCATCACCTTTAGCATTGGCTAATCAGTAAATACCTGGAAATTACCACATGGCCCAGATGTTATTTCCAACAATTGCTGGCCACCTATCTCTGATAACATTTAACTGTCACCCCTAGTAATGGCTACACAGTGAATACCCAGAAATTACCTAGGTTCTCTTTACAATAGGTGGAGTAAACAATTACAGTTTATGGTGTGGCCAGCCAGACACTATCAACCAGGTTCTAACACCCAATAATTGCTAAAGGTTTAATACAGAAAACTGACAAGGTGGAAGTTTTCATATTTCATTGTATCCCTGCTAAAAATCCCTCCTGATTTGAGCTCAGACTCTCCATTCGGATCCTCAGTACTGGTGATGGTTGAGTCCCTGTTCGAGCTTGAATAAAACAATTTTCATGTGTTTGCATTGGAATTGGCTCCTTGGTGGTCTTTTGGGGTTCCCACTCTCTGGGCACATCAGTTTATGTTGCGGTGTTAATTCCTTTTAAACTTCTCTAATTTATCTTACAAAAGAAGGTTCGAGGAGGTTTTCTGTGTGGTGCTAGAAAGAATGTATATTCTTTTGTGTTTGGGTAAAAGGCTCTATAGACATTTATTATGTCCATTTGATTCATGACATCTGTTACTTTCATTATTTCTCTAGTTAGCTTCTGTCTTTGTCTCAATGATCCATTGGTGAAATGGGGTGTTTAATGTCCCACTATTAATGTATGTGATCAATGTGTGATTTAAACTAATGTTTCTTTTACAAACGGGCATGGCTTTGTATTTGGGGTATACATGTTCAGGATTGAGATGTCCTATTGGTGGATTTTTCCTCTCATGCTTATACTTGACAGAATTTAGGGTAGAATAATTATAGACATTTAGAATTCTAGAGAAGAAAGTCCTAGTTGTCCAATAAATAACAAAAATATGGAAGAAAGAAAACTGGGTTTTAAAAAATGTTACTGGGTATGGATAAAAGGATTAAGGTAATATGATACAATTTATCTTGCCTCTTGGAAACATTTGTGTGAAATGTTTCCCATCTTGCCTTTTCCATGTAGCATGATTTAACTCTTCACCTGGTTATTGGCCAACTCAATATTTGAATGAAGGGGATTGGAATTTGAATATGTTCCATGTCTCAAAGGAAATAGCATTCTTCATTGGCATGTGATGGTTTGGCCTTAGATGAATTGTTTGTGTGTGTGTGTGTGTGTGTGTGTGTGTGTGTGTGTGTGTGTGTGTGTGTGTACTAAATGACACAATTTCAGGGGATGTAGTTGCAGTTATCATTGATTATTCTAAGCAATGTTCACAGCCTCTTGGCCTGTCCTCCTTATTACTGATGCTCAATATGAAACTTCTCCCATTCAGTAACTGCAGACAGTTGAATGAAACTAAGCTCAGTGTAAGACTGATTGCTACCCACTCAGAAAGTTACAAAATAAGATGGAACTAAAAGATCATCTGTGTGCGTTTCTTACTCTACATTCTTAGCGCAGGAAAATCATTCATTCCTCTAATAACAACATCAGTGGGTCTTTCTGTCTAATAATCAATCAAAGTTTGTGACAACACAGATGGATCATGAAGAGAAAATGTGCACGAACTGCGATGTAATAAAAATAAGTTTTCTGAGGGCATGGAATTTTTATAGCATAATTATTTAAAAATTGGACTATGATTTAGAGGTACAAATCAAAGTTACAAAGTACTTACCATGGATAATTGCTTATACACATAAATTAGCAGGGAACAGGGCAGGTCCAATGTATTAAAATCAAACTTATGAAGCTTCTTCTAGAGTATAAACAAGAAAATGGAAGGGCTCATGCAAATGAGACCAAAAAAAAGAATAAATCAGAAGTTAAAATAATTAAGATTAAAGTGTATGCTTATGGTGGTCTGTCATATTTTTTTTCCCCAATGGCTGTGACAAAATACTCTGACAAGAGCAATCTAAGAGAGAAAAGGCTTATTTTAGCTGACAGTTCACACTATCATTCGGCATGGTGAGGAATTCAGGGCAGCAGGGCTTGGAGGAGGTCACATTATGTTGTCTGCAGTGAGAAGAGAGAGCAGGAAATGCTTACTTGATTCACAGTGCTGAACTCACCTCTCCATCCTATGCAGGTCCTCATTCCCTTTTCAGAGAAGAGTCCCAGCCATTAATTAGCATAATCAAGTCAAAGCCACCACAGGCATGTCTGGGGCTAAGCAAAATGGACACCTCGCCACAAGTTTTCCTCCAGGCCTCTAACCTCTGTGAGGCTAGATTGTAGCATGCATAATAAACACCAACAACCACATTGTCTTTTATAAGGAGATGTGATGGTTGTACATAGTTGAGCTTGTCTCTTAAATAACATAAGTTTACATGTGATTAGAAGCATATTTTGCAGTATAAGTCTCAGAAACTGCAAAATCCTGTTCTTTCAAGTGATCATCTTAGGTTTTATACTCTGCTAGATTCTATTTCCAACTTCATACTGCTAATAATACTAATTATATGAAACCTAGTTTGTTTCTTTTGAATTTTTATGAAGGATTATTTGCTCAGAATTCTGACAAGAAAAGGGAAAGATTGGTCAAACAGTTCAGTAGGCCTGGGCAGGGCAGGGGAATCTTAGCTATAGTAAATAAACATCATATTTTACCAGAACTCTGCTCAGGGCTTACACATTCTAGGGCTCTCCCAAGTGACTGTCAGTAGATGAGGAATCGTGATGGATCTCAATGACACGTGCCCATTAGTCAAAATCTCTGATCTACTTGGTGGTTTTCCATAGTAGGGAGGGAAAGTGACTTCGCAATTGACTCCTTTTCCTGCTTGTTCTCCTGTTCTTTCTTCACTGTCTACACATATCAACTAACTGCATCTCTCAGGCTTCCTGATGGACAGAAATCCCTGCCATAAAACTGAGTAGAAAAAGATCTGCAAGCAATTAGCTCCTTTGATGTGTGAGTGCAAATAGCCAATAGAGTGATAATAGTTAAACAAAACACCTGCTACTGGGGGTATTTTCACAACATCTGCTCTCCAGCCATAGTATCTTTTCAACAATCCCGTAGTGTCACATGAACTTTTATAAACAACTTGTTGTGACACTACCAAAATGAAGCTTTGTCATTTGTCTGTGTAAGATTCTAGATGGCCTGAACTCAGCAGTGACATTATTAGCTACAGAAATGGTGTTTTATTATTAGCTAAGGAAATATAAGATTCCAGGTGGCCTGAACTTAGCCATCATGACAATAGCATTGTCAGCTGAGGAAACAAGTTAAGAACTGCAGGCTGATAACAATAGCAAACAGTGAACTCAGTGAGTGAACTCAGAGGAGCAAGTTAAAAATTCTCCACTAGTCTCCATCCCAACCTTGCTCCTGGAATTTACTGCCCCTATCTCACTCTACTTAGAATTTACTACCTTAGACCGCCTACTGTTAGTCTAGCACTCTTTAACTAGCTATTGCTACTAAGTTCTGCTTCTGTAAAAGATACTTAAACCCTGAGTTTTTACAGGACGTGATCTTCCATCTCCTTGGAGTTTGATAGATCCAGGTGCATCGGCTTAATACAATTCCTTTGATTCTGCCTCAACTCTGGACTGTTTCTCTTAATTGGCCTTTTAGGAAGAATCTCTGACAACCTGAGTCTAGCACCTACAGAAGAATATCCTTACTGACTTATGATTCTTTAGCCCAAGTTCACATCAATTTTAACTGTGCTGGTTTTGCTGTTTGAATATCACTCCTCCTCCTCCTCCTCCTCCTCCTCCTCCTCCTCCTCCTACTTCTCCTCTTCTCTTCTTTTCCTTCCTCCCCTCTCTCTCCCTCCTTCTTCCCCTCTTTTTTCTCTTCCTCTAGCTCCTTCCCCCCTTTCTTTTTTTCCCTCTTTCCAAGTTAGGGTTTCTACTGCCGTGAAGAGACAACATGGCTACAACTACTCTTATTGGGACTGGCATACAGTTTCAAAGGTTTAGTTCCGTATTATCTTGGCAGGAAGGATGGCATGTGCAGGCAGCCATGGTGCTTGAGAGGTAACTGAGAGTTCTACATTTTGGATCTGGGGACAGCAGGAAGTGAATGGGACACAGTTTCTCCAACAGGGTCATACCTATTCCAACAAGACCATACCCACTCCAACAAAGCCACATCCACCTTTACAAGGACATAGCTCTTAATTAATGACAACCTCTAGGGGCCTATGGGTGCCATTTTTTAACTCAAGCTAGCACCCTTTTCCTGTTCCTGATTTTTCTTCACACATTTTATGAGACATGGTTTTGTGACAGAATGACTTGGAACTCAATATTTAGCCAAGAATTGCCTCAAATTCACAACAACTATTCTTTAACAGCCATGTATCAGCAAGGCCTGAGATTTCAGGTGTGAATCATCACATTTAAGTCTTCAGTTTGCATTCCTTCCCTCTTTCCTTTCATAGTCTCTTTGGCTTTGTTACAATTAGTTACCTTTTTAAGTTGTTTTGAAAACAGTTTAAGCTAAGGAATACAATGATAAATACTTTCAGTATTAATTCACATTACATATTTTTATTTTTCCAGCATAATTTTTCTCTTGGGTTAGTAAGTAAGCAACTAATAAGTTAAATTTACAATGCTCTGTTTAGGAGAGACAAAGGAGCATCTGGCCACAGATTTAAAAAAATAGATTTGGGGAGGGGTATCAAAAATACAGTTTTCTCCTTGTTTCATGTTCACTAAATTCAAGATATAATTTAAAGCAAAAACATTGGAATGTGTTACTCAAATCTACAAAATTACATGTAACTACTGCAACTCACATTTTCCCTAAATAACTGCTTTATTTTATCAAGTGAGTCTGAGACCTATATTTCAAAATAGTGTTGTCATGCTTTAATTCATTCTCAAAATGACTATTTTGTTACATTATAGATGCCAGTATTCACAAATCTCACAAGCTTCTTTCAGTTAATAAGCATGCGCACACACACACACACACACACACACACACACACACACACACACACACACCTCTTCCCACATTTTGGATGGGCTTGCTCAGAAATCCTAGAATCACACTGCCATGCCTGCTGATTGTACAGTAAAGTCCATTGAGTTAGATTGCAATGTCAAGCTCACAACTGGAGATGCCAACTGCACATGGCCCTCTGAGTTAGGTCATTTGCAAATTTGGTATTTTCATCAAATATATTTGGATACAATAATATGACCTTCTCAAGTGATATTTCTCTCTATTTGCTAAATGCTGAGCAATCTCAGAGTGAGTAACAGACACAGAACATAGACATAGACAAGAGTTAACTTACCTTTAGGACTATCATTCACTGAAATTTAAAATATCTACCTGTTTTTTTGAGAAAGCTTCTCTATAATTTTCCTGCACTTCCTGTTTCCAGGAGTGATTAACACAGTGGTGTATAATACAGTTTTATTAAGGGGCAGGAGCAACAGCAGATACATTTCTGTCCTCTGTTTCTGATGGCTAACAGAGTTCTGGAGCCACCAAGATTCTTCCTGGTCTGAGAAGAGTGCGTTGGTGCAGAGCCAACACATTTCCTTACTGGACTCAACAAGATGGTGAGGCTCAAAATCTAGGCTCAAGGAAATGGAAGAGTTACTACAGGTTGCTAAACCACCATGAGTCCAGAGAGAGTTTTACTAGGGCTCAGGCATGGGGAAGCTTTAGTAAAAGAAGGAACAGTGATATCAAAGCCTGAAGAATAATAAAATAAAATTAATTGTCATGAAAAAGACACAAGCCAGGAAGGTCCAAGGGGAGGAACATGAACTGATCAGAGATCAAAGACAAGTTGAGTCATAGCAGGGACAGGATTGTCTTGAGATTTCAATTGCTATGAGAACACAGTGACCAAACCAAATTGGTGAGGAAATGATTTATTTTATCTAGTAACTTAGTGTCCATAACTGAGGAAAGGTAGAAACTCAAAACAGGAGCTAATGTAGAAGATGACAAAGCCATGGAGAAATGCTGCTTACTTGTCTGCCTTAGCCTATCAGGTCTCATCAAGATAGCCTATAACCCCTTCTTCTGTTTGCCTGAAAGGTCATACTGCCAAGGGGCAGAGATCAAATGGCAGACACCAGGTGCCAGTGTTTTCAACTTTGTTGCCTCCTTAGCATCCTCTGAGTATGGTCATTTAGGATGGAATGAACATTGGACACGATCACTAATATACAATTAGGGTTTAGTAAATGCACAGGGTGGGGGTGGGGGTGGTTGGGGAAGCTTTGCAGACTGACCCAACAAAATTCTCCCATTTAGAGCTGGTGTTAACTGGAAGATCCTTTGTGGATGCCCAGGAGGAATGGGGAGCCTGAATCATTAGGTAAAGTTTTCATGAGATCATGCCCTCTCTCAGTGTTATACTCATACAGAAACTGAAAATTTCCCTGTACAGTTTCATGTAAGATACATTTAAATTAAAAGAATAGGAAAGCACTTGGGAGGCAGGGGCTGGTGGATCTCTGTGATTTTGAGGCCAGCCTGGTCAACAAAGTGAGTCCAAGACAGCTAAGGCTACACAGAGAAATCCTGTCTTGAAAAACCAAACCCAAACCCAAACCCAAAACAAAACAAAACAAAACAAAACAAAAACAAAAGAAAAAGAATAGAAAAAGAAGAAAATGTATAAACAAGAGAGACTTGAAGCACTGTGGAGGACTAAGTATGTAGACACTCTGCTTTGCTACAAAGTACACTGCAAAGGAGTATAGAGGGAGAACAGATACCAGCTAGACACACTGAAAGCTGTCCCCAGTGCAATGCAATGATAACCTAGGGGCATATTATTCAACTATAAAATATGCCTAGTATTATATGTTTTAGTATTGTGTGAATTTTTTGTTCACACCTAAGCTCTGAATAAGTATGATTGATATCAGCAAGGAGCTTAATGCACTTCTTTGAGGATGTACAATCCTATGAAAGCCCAGAGCCTGCCACCCCAACTTAAGTGACATTAGTAGTCAGAACTGAAGCTGGCAGCCACTTACAAAGAGAAGGCTGGAAACACGGTCTATATTTGCACAGTGTGTGAAAGTGGATGACGTTCCCATACTAAAGAAAAGGCTTGTGCATCAGTGACTTGTAGAGGTCTCTGAGAAGTTCTTCCTTCCTTGATCACAGGGCGCACATCAACACTGGCCAGGAGCCAGCTATGTCATCACTTCTGCTCCTGCTCCAGTAACCTGTGGTGAGTGTCATTCAAGCAGCTCAGACTGAAGTTGCCTTTGATGATGGGAAGCCCTTTGCATCTAAGTCATCAGCAGCACAGCCACACCTGAGCAGAGTCTGTTTCCTTTGAGAAGTTTCCTGTAGAAATGAAAAACGGAATTTGTGTCCTCAGGGAATAGATAGTGTGAACTGACAGGGAAGACAAGAAGACTACAGGCTGCTTGGCTTTTCTTTCTTTAGCTCCTAACCTATTGGGAATTCTGGCGATAGTTTTGTTGTTGTTGTCACTGCTAGAAAAGGTTAAAAGTTACAGTGTTTTTAGACTATCAGATATCCTTCTACAAACACTTGAACATACCTGGAAATCCTTACATATCCTTCAGAGGAAGTTTTAAATTTCAATTTCTTAGCATAAAATAAAGAAATTGCAAAAGATCACTGGACAATAAATGCCTAGTATTTCATGGTCCTTGAAATGGCATCATTCAACTGTGCCGTATTTGCTGAACGAGTTTCACTGTGCCGTGCCTGAGGAGTGGATGAATCAAAGCTGCAGAGTTAAGGAGCTGACTGGGAGCAGCCTACCCAACAAGGCTTAAGGAACTGACAGTGTACTGGCAATTAGGGTTTCATGATATTTACAGTACATGGAACAACACTAAAAGAGCAACAATAATGTAAGGTGTCCCCCCTTTTATTCATTACTAGAAGAATCGTCAAGGCTAGTGTTTCAAACAAATTTTCTATACTTTCATTTTTTTTCATTTGTTTGGACTAGTTTTTAAAAAGGGGATGGAGGGGTGGCTCAGTGGTTAACAATGTAGGCTGCTCTTGAGAGGACACACATATATCAGGTGGGTCTTCTTCAAATCCTTGTATATACAACCATATGTTACTCTATCTCTGGGGGAGGGATCTGATACCCTCTTTCAGTCTCTGAAGTTACATGTACTCATATGAGATACCCTCACACCACAAATACACACTCATAAATAAAATAATACGTATTTGAAAAAGAATAAAATAATGCATATATGCACACACACACACACACACACACATATAATATATGAACTTGTGTCAATTCATGTACCCATAAATGTGCATCAAGTATGCTAAAAGTATAAAACTTTAGAAAGGAAATAAAGACACAGTAATATTATGCAATTAGAAATGACAGGGAAAGAATGTATATGTGATGAAATATAATATAATACAGCTATTTTTCTACTTTCAACTGTCATAGCTTTTCTTGTTTGTTTTCTGGTGATTTATATGTAAATTTAAAAATGTAGTGTAGTAGTAAGAATCACTTTGTATTTCAAAAGAATACAAAGAATCCAACAATTGTTATTCCTTTGAGGCAGTGATTATGGGAGTTGAAAATCACATGTAACTAGCCAGTGAATTATTTACATCAATCTACCGAGACAAAAAAAGATTTTAAAAAACCCTCTATTCCATTAGAAGTTTTATAGCTTGAATATTCCTTTTTTCTTCTGCTTAAAACTATATAAAATATTTACATTAGAGTATCACTTAATATGTAATATTTCTTCACATAAACTACAGTGTGAGAAAATAAAGAAAATGTATCTATTATATATTGATTTAATTTTGCACTTCCTTTGTCATTTGTCAGAAATGTATTGATCTTGCTGGTTCCTGGGGCTGCAAAAGGTACAGACTAGGGACTCATGGGTATGTCACATACAAAGGCACTGTGGCTTCTGCTAAAGCCACATTCTCAGTTAATGGTGACTTTAGTTAAGCTTTCTAACTCAACATGACGTAAGCATATTTGGCTTCCTTTCTGAACAGCTTAAGCCTATTCTGTGGTTACAAGTAAATACACTATGTGATTCATAGTGTGCACTAGCTCAGGGACACAAGAGAATATCATTGGAACCCAGTTTTTAACCCATCCCTGACTTAATAATAACTATAAAACATACTAATTATATAAACTTATGTCAATATTTAGTTGATCTAACTAAAGTAGCAAAGCCATTTCTTATTCTAGAAGGGTATATTCCAGTTTAGGCAAATATAATGATGACACATTAGGGCTAGAGCAATGAATGGCTCAGGTGCTAAGAGCACTGGATGCTAGTCCTAGGGACACAGATTTGATTTCCAGCTCCCAAGTAGCTGTTCCCTGTATGTATGTAGTACAAAAAACTTCGTACTTATAAAGTAAAAAAAAATTGAAAAGAAAAATACTTAGTCATGAATACATGTAGTCACTGAATCCCCTAATTTATTTTATACTGTTGTGATAAACACTGACCAAATGCAGCTTGGAAAGGAAAGGGGTTATATCATCATATAATTTATAGTATTGCATAAAGGGAAGTCATGGAAGGAGTCAAGGCATGAACTCAGAAGCAGGAAAGGAAACAGAGATCATAGAGGAATGCTGCTTACTGGCTTATATCCCACTTCTTGCTTAGCCTGATTTCTTATACCATCCAAGACCACCTTCCCATGGCTGCCACCAATCACGTTTGGATGGTCCCTTTTACATCAATCATTAGTCAAGAAATTGGTAAGAAAGTTAGGCATGGAAATGCCTACAGACCCAGTGCATGGGACTATTTTCTCCATTAAGGTTTCCTCCTTCAGGTTAAGGGTACATACCTATTGATGAAGAGATCTTGTGTCCAGTATGTGAGTTGGAACTGAAGACCAGCTTCCATGGTATCAGAAGGTGATATGTGAGCTTCCAACAAAGAGAAGTAACCAATAGTCCTACTATCTCTGGTGCCTATGAGCCACAATAATGACCACTTGGCAAGATGCACCTAAGAGCACAATTGTGGCATTTTGTATCTTGACGGAAAGGAACACTTGTGTAATTGAACTTAAGGCCCACTCAACAAGAAGGAGATAATGTTTGGTGCTGGAAAACTAGCTAACCACCTGAGACTAGTAAGGTCATGGATCTTAGAATAGAATCTACAATCACCATTTTTCTAAACCAGCATAATTCCTAATTATATTGTAAAGACTTATTCTTATACTCACAGATAAGTGTGGTTTTCACCCTCACCAAATACACTTATCTTTGTGACAGAAATCATTACAGAAAACAACAACCAGCCAAGATGCACTAAAACAACTAATTGTAGGGTGCCCAGCCCCAATCAGTACATCTATAATAAAACCCCTTAACCTAAGACTCAAGAAACATTACAGGATTTTAAGAACCATGAGAGTAGTAAACCAGCTATGATATTATATCTCTTAGAAATGATCAGGAAGACTCAACCAGGACCTGAGCAGTGTGGCTACCTAAATAAGACCTGAACAAAGACTATACAAATAGACCTTTTAATATGAAAGAAGAAAATACCACAGAATCCCACATCTAAACAAAAACACTACAGGTAACTAAGGTCACTGACAGTGGGACATATAGTCTTTCCAAGGAATGATCCCTTGATTGTCCAATACCAATTGTGCAGCCTTGAAATCATACACGTACAAGTGACCCTAATTAGACTAAATGAGTTGTTTTTACTATGTATATGTCCATGCATATACTGGCAATATATATGGCAAAGAAGACCATGGATTTGAGAGGGAAGACTTATGGGAGAGAGTGGAGTAAGGAAAGGTATTGGGGTGATAATAATCATATTTGAATTTCAAATTTTGAAAATAATTCAAAAGGAAGAAGAGATTCCCTTTTCCAAGATATGTCTAGGCTTGTATCAAACTTACATGAATCATCCACGCACTCATGAGTTAAAGTCTTCAGACTGGCTAAGAAAGGCCTTCTCTGCATGTTCTGAACCCTGTCATCTTTAAATCTAGACCTTGGATGTTTTATCTGTGCCTCCAGAAAGGATAATCTCTGATTCTCAGAGCAATACTAAGTTGGACACAGGCCAAGACAAATATGAAGGTTTTGTCCTTATTTGGGATGTATTTATTGCTCCTGAGGTAGAAGACACAGTGATTATTTGTAAATGTCCAGGCTGCTTCATGCTATTACATATAATGTAGATTACCACAAACTTCTAATCAGATGCTTCCTTAATGCTTGTGAGTTTTAGTATCAGTGCCTGATGTGAAAGCGTAAGATTATTTCCTATCTTGTGTTAGACTTCATAGGAATGTTGCTTCCTGACTTGTTCAGCTACCTTTCCTTTAGAGGTCAGGCCACCTGACCATGGATGACACTGTCCACAGTGGGCTGGGACCTCCTTTACCAATTAGCAACGACAGCCAAGATCATTCATCACACTGATTACCTCTGAAAATAAATCAATTTTACATACACTACCCTACTCTTTCTTCCAAACTGGCATGTGCTTTTACCTTTAAATAAGAAGACTGTAATTACATTGGAATTACAAGACTTAAACACTATTGCTATGTGTCATACTCAGTGAAAACCAAGATGGGAAAACATTTTATCTGATTTCTGGTTTTTAAAACAATATCTACAGTTGTTTTTGCTCATCCTCTCTGTGTCTCTTCCTTTTTTTGTTCCGTGTGTTTGAACATTAAAGAGTGAGACTGACATACATGACCATGTATGTCAAGTACACTCTGAGTGGTTATGAAGTGTAGGGTTATAGGAATTCTTCTGTGTGCATCCCCGCATGTGTGAGAATGGGTTTCTGTTTTCCAATGATCAGAAAGTAAGCAATATCGCTGCATGAATAGTTCAGCGTTTAAGAACCAGTACTGCTCATCCAAAAGATCCAAACTCTCTTCCCAGAATGCACACTGAGCAGCCCATAGCTTTCTTTGTAACTCCAGCTGCAGGAGATCTGACATCCCTTTCTGGCCTCCAGAGGTACTTGCATATAGACACACACACACACACACACACACACACACACACACACACACTTATTTTTAAATAGAATCTGTAATCTTATGACTTTTAGGCACATGTGCCTTCTATTTAACCACAGTGCTTTGCAGAAGGAATAGCTTAATTCCAAACAGTGTATAAAATGTTACTTATATTTAATTCACAAGTGTCAATCTTGAATTATATCACATTTTTAAATATTGCCTGATATTAAATAATTTGTTCTCATTAGGTATAGTACATTTTACACTTCTCAAATCTCAAGAAAAAAAAAAAGAAGTCACAGTTTATAAATGTTTCAAAGTGTTGTAATGTTTTAAAATCATTACAATGTAAATATATTGATGACTGTAATTTTTCCTGGATAAAAGACATAGTTACAATTTCTGAAGAAATTAGTAGTATGTAAGTGGTTGTCTTACATCAAAATTATTTAAAATGGATTCTTCCTTCATGAAACTCTGCCTCTCCAGAGCCCTTCCTTATATTTCATCTCCAATGAAAAATAATTATTCAGATAATTTACTTCAAATTATAGGCTTTGATGGTGTTTATTAAATCTATGCAAATTTCAATAATTTTCCTCAAATACTAATTACTCACTAGGTGTGGTGTGGAACTGACTTAGAGTCTCCAGAGGCTCACTGGAGCACAGGTCAGCCACCGTGAAATAAGCTCGAGCATCATCCCATCCTCAGTTCACATCTTAGCTCCCAGAAGCACTGTGAGAGGCTTTCAGGCAAATATCCATAGTCCTCAGTGATGTGACTCCTGCATTCTGCTTCAGTTCTTTACCAATCATGCAAGACCTTGAGCGGCCCTCTGAGACCTCTCATAGCTTAGTGAGCCAGCAAGCTGGGGAGCTCGTAATAACTGTGATGCCTGTGACGCCCCAACGCTAAACAGCACAGCCTTACTGCTATTTGTCGTTAACTCAGAGTCACTGTATTTATGAATTAGTGACTCTGCAAATTCATTGGTTTTTTTTTTTTTTTTTTATGTAATACCCTTTTTAATGTTTAACTTACTACATGTAACTATCCCTCACATAACTTTTGGGGAAGTTTCAGAATAAAATGTGATGTAAGTTTTGGACACATTGTGAGATCTATCTTCTTAGCTTCTTTTTGAAAGGCTTATTTTTTTTCATTTTATAGGCATCACCACATGGGTGCTGGAAATAGAGCCTGGATCCCCTGGAAAGCAAGCTCTTAACCACTGGGCAGTTTCTCTAGGCCCTGAAGAGTCTATTCTTAATGATGCTGGTGTCTATAGTTTGGAGGCCTTATGTCTAACATGCCTCGGTCAGCTGTCTCTCTGCCCTGATGTAACAGGCCCCTGTAGCTAGAAGTCTTCAGACTTGCCCGTCTCTCAGCTTCCAACCCCGCCTTCCAATGTGGTGAGGCCATGCTGTGTCAGCTCCTGGGGCATCTGCAGAATCCTCCTCTATATCTCATCCTCCCATGAGCACTTGTGGTGCCACTGTGTGTCCTTCCCTTCTTCAGATTCCAGAATCTTCCTTCTGCTTTCTCCTCTTTCTCCCTATATTGAACAGCTTTAACACTATTACATTTTTTCTTTCTCCTCTGTAATAAGTTTGCAGAATGAGCATGAGAAGATGCAAAATTTTAATTGCCAATTGAAGTTAGAATCTGCCCAGTAACTAGTTTTTTTTCATATAACTAACTCCTTTTCCTCATTGGAACATACAGTTGTTTATCCTAAACACTAATTGTGTGGAGAGTTATACAATTAGACAGTAGTTCATTCACACTGCATATGACACTGTGAGCATTAGTGAAATTTTGACAAAAAAGTGTGTGTGTGTATGTGTGTGTGTGTGTGTGTGTGTGTGCTGATAGTCTATGAAAATTTAATTAATACTGGAAAAAGCTAACTTAAAGTTACTATTTTGGCAGTTAATATTAATTACATTCAAACAGAGATAAAAATCACAGGTAATTTTCAAATAATTTTTGCTTTAGTGAAGCAAAACATGAGGGATGGGCATATATTACAGTCATTTTATCTATACACCCACAAACATGAGAGAAAAAATCATAGACACAGAGTAAAATAAAACAAAAAATAAAATAAAAAAGAAATATGTTTACTATTATAAAAGTGAAAAATTTCTCCCTTATTTATAAATTACAAGGACTGGAATTTGCGTAAGGTATATTAAATAATTTTCAAAGGAAAAAAAAAGATATTAAGGCAAAAGCTTATGGGTTCCTCATCAAGGCCTGCCTCCTGCAGAAGCAACAACGTTAGAGATAAGGATGTGAGTGAGAAAAAAAGGGGACACGTAGTACATTCATTTCCCACTGGCTCCTGCTAGAAATGAGCAGGCAGCCTGTTAATTTGCTTGTCATTTGAGAGGTCTCTTTATTCACCATTTAGGCTTGGAATCATTGATCCAAGGAAAGAAGGGATAATTTACCCATCAGCTTCTTTCTCCCGTTACTGAAAATCTCACTGCTCAGATGAGACTAATCCAGTTCCACTGTGTCTAATTACTCCACAGCCAAAAGACTCTCCAGGAGAGGAGACAAGAACACAGGCATAGAAACCTGCACTCTTTGTCAGTTGTGAACTCATGGATGTGTTGGCAGTAAGACAAAGTACAAGACGCCAAGGTGCATGAGGCAAAAAGGGTCAAAGTGGACATGCAAGACTAACATTTCATTTCCAGATCATTCATTCGCTGTCTTGGCCCATTCTCTATCCCTGAGACAGTATAGACCACTGGACTCTGCAGAAACAGTAAAGCATAATAGAATTACTTTCCTTCATGTTAACTATAATTAATATTTAATTTTCAAATTGCTACAAATTTGGGAGCTTTTAGATTTTTTTTTTGTTGTTGTTCTTGTTCTTGTTTTGTAGTTTGCTTATTTTTTTTTTTTTTTGTTCTTTTCTCATTTTTTGACTGAACATCACAAGTTTTGGAAATTTGCTCTTAAGAAAAAGGGTCCTAGGAATCCTTATATGCCCCCAACCTTCATACTTATAATCAGCTATTCTTCTGAGAAAGTCCAGGTCTTTCAATGTACATGTATATCAGGAAGTCAATTCTTAGTGTTAAAGTTGTTGATAGTATAGGAATGACTATTGTCAGGATATTTTAAGGATTACAGATAATAGACACTAGACATTTATATATTTGGTTCATTTTTAGTATATAATCTTAGTTTGCTCTCTAATGCCATGATAAACATTCTGGCCAAAAGCAAGTAGGGAGAGAAAAGGTTTTATTTGGCTTACAGCTTACAGTCCATCAAGAGGGAAAGCCATTTCGGGAACTCAAGGCAGCAACCTGGAGTCAGGAACTGAGGCAGGAACTAAGGCAAAAACTGTGAAAGGATGATCTTTTCTGGCTTGCTCTCTGTGGCTTGCTCAGCTAGCTTGCTTACACAGCTCAAGGCTACCTCCCTAGGCATAGACCTGCCCACCTGGACTCTCATACATCAAATAGCAACTAAAAAATGTCCAATGGAGGTAATTCTCCAGCTGAGGTACTCTCTTCCCAAGTAACTGACTAGGTTTGTGCCCAGTTAACAGCCAAAGCAAACCATGAGAGCATGGCAGTGGGGACATTTAGCACCTCTGTTTGATATTAATAACAAACATGGTTTTACTTAGCACATAAAAAGAAACATTTAATATAACATTACTAACATTGTTAATAATTATATTACTGAGATGGAATTCCTTTTTATTTATTCTTGTACTTTAATGCATTTGACCAGGGGGCTGTAGAGACAGGAGTTAGAGGCACAACTGCTTTTCCAGAGGACCTGGGATGCCCAACAGAAGCACTAAACTGTATCTCCAGTTCCAAAGTTTCAGATGCCCTCTTCTGGCCTCCAAGGACACTTTTGCAATCTCCTGCACTTACATGTAGATAAACATTCACAGGCATAAGACGGGTAACTCTACTCCCAACATTAATGGAGGCATGTTTCCATTTCTTTACATCCTTGCCAGCACACTATTAATAATACTCCATTTTGGTGGCAGAGTATTTCCTCCAAGAGGCAGCACCCAACAGTGGATCCAAACAGATGTGGAGACTCATAGCTAAACATTGGGCAAAACATAGAGAGTCTTATGAAGAAGTAGGAAGATGGATAGAAGGACTTGGAGGATCCAGGAGCTCCACAAGAAGACCAACAGAGCCAGCTAACCAGGGCCCAGAGGGACTTGTGGAGACTGAAGCACCAACCAAATACCGTGAATATATTGGGCCCAGTAGGCTCCCTATACAGATGTAGCAGACTGGCACTTAAGGCTTCATGTGGGTCCCTTAATAAGGGGATTGTTTCTAATATGCTTTTTGATCATTTCCACCTTGCTGTGCTGAGTTTCTAGGCCACAGGGAAAGAGGATGTGCTCAGTCCTGATTCAACTTGATGAGCTGGGAAAGGTGGGAAAGGGGGGCAGCTCTCATTTTCTGAGGAACAGGGGAGAGGGATGGTGGAAGAGTAAGGAGGGGTGGGACCAGGAGGAGAGGAGGGAGGGGGCTATAATCTATCTACCGTGACAAATGACACATTTGTAGTCTTTTGAGTCAGTGTTATATTGACAAGTAGAATATGCTTGGGGATTTTTTCACACCAGGCCCAGCTCTCTTCCTGTCCTTCAAAAACTCCTAAATGTCTCTAGGAATAGCCTATTCACTCAGCAGGTCAAAAGGAAGGACAAGAGCTTCAGTAATTAAGGGAAGGGTCTCTGCTGGGTTCTCAGGGCTTGGGCACACTCTCCTGTTATATCTCAAGCTGTTCATCTTAGAAATACATGTGATCTCTTCTTCAAGTTCCCTGCTCTTTTCCTTTGGCTTTCCAGGCTCACCTGTCTTTCTCTACAGAGCACGCTCTCCTAGAGGAAACTGTATCAGAGTTTTCCAGTCACGAAACGGTTCTGTTTGTTTCTAGATTTTCCTCGGTTGTCACCAAAGCACCCACTCTAATCCCCATCCCCACTCTCGTGCCCTACCAGGGCTCCTCCCACTCTAACCTTGATACACTCATCGCATATACTCTTTTAATTTGAAAGTGAATTGATGGGTTTTATGTCCCTGAAGGGTGGGATTGTTATATGACCACTGACATAACTCTTTTCTTGGATGTAAATAATTTCAGTTTTCTGATATTTAAGAAAAGAAAAATGCAAGAGGTCTAGCCTGCAGCCATGCTCCTGCAGGGACTAAGAGACTGCAAACATTTCAAAACAGCTCTTATATCTCTCATTCTTTCTTGGTAAGTGAGAGAGTTGGTTGCAGGAGGCCCCTGGAATGGTTGAAGTGGAGGCTGAGATCACAACACACAGCTTTTCATGAATTATCTTCAGATCCCACCTTCAGAGAACCTTGAACTATATAGAAGTGCAGCGAGTGTCTGCTGGGAAGTGAGGCACAGGGTACCCAAGTGGCTTCAGAAATTTTCAGGTGATCATAAAGAATACTTTAAGTTCAGCCTTTAGTTCTGTTATCTAAATAAAGTTAGCAGTTCTCAAAAAGAAAAGAAAGGAAGGAAAAAGGGTTTCATTATCTTAAGTATACTTACACAGGAACCAGTAAGATGTTAAAATCATTCTCTCACAGTAGGGAAAAAAAACTGTAGTCTTGGATATGATAAAATTTTTATTCCTGAGATGGACTTATTTATTCATTAAGAACTAAAAGGTCCCCACATCCAGAACAGAAACAAAGTAATATCTCTAGCATAGCAAAGAAATTTTGTCAGGTTTGTGTTGAGCTCATTTCTTGTTTGAATTTCCAAAGTTAAAAGGTGGATTCACTTGACAGTTTATTAAAAAGAAGAGCAAGAATTGTCAAGAAAGAGTGCTAAAGGCCAGGGTGAGATTTGTATTTTAAGAAATCAATAGTAGGGTTTTTATGCACAATTTTTGAGAGACTCCTCGAATAGACCACCCAAGAGCTGAGTCAGTTTGCGATGGCAAGGCAGTCTTTATTGCAGGTTCGAACCAGGGCCATTGCTCCCATGAACTGGAACAGCAGATTCACAGAAGCGTCCTCAAGTATCAACTGAGAAGGAATTTTATAGGTTTTAGACAAAGAATGGGTTGTACAGTATATGATTGGATGTCATTTGGGCAGAAAAGCTGCAAGCAGAGAGCTACAAGCCTTGGCGTTTCATGGTTGGGTAACAGGGACAAGTTGGCCTATAGAAAAGATTGATGGAAGCAGTCATAGGGGCATTAGGAACTTTGACCTGCCTTCTCCTAATTGGTTGTGGCTATGTGTCAGACCAGCTGCTGGTTGACCAGCAGAGTATATTTGGACTTTCTCACGGTGAGCTGATTGTGTTGCTAGGGGATATTTTTCTGTTTAGACTAGTTTGTGGTTTTTCCGGAATCTGGTTTCAGCTCTTGGCTAGGTTTAACACAAAATGGAGTTTGTCTGGTCCTTTCAGTATCTACTGTCATCTGGGTCCTTTGAGAAGCAGACGGCTTGTATGCAATGGTTACATTAGGTGACCTGCCTCTGAGGACTACAGGGTTGGAGAGACAGGGAACTTTCAGTGAGCATTTGGTTCATGGATAAAGAAAGAAAAAATGTTTTGAGGGGAGCACCTTGCGATGCTGTGCAGTTAGAGATGTCATCGTGGACACCACACTTTCCTTTAGAACCAGCCAGCTGTGTTCTGCCTTGGGCTCAGGCATGGTTGTGACAGATTACCTGATGGGAGCTCTTGGCATGAACAGATAGATGTTGGATTCAGAGCTCAGCCTCTGGGGCCCTGAGTCATTTACCTACCCCTGCTGTGAGTTGGCTCATTTTTCTGGCTGCCTGTTATCTAAAGCAAATGAAGCACACTGGTTCACCTGTAGGTAAGTTGGCAGGCTGTATGTCTTTTATGCACAATTACAAATTTAAATGCAGTGCACACCTTCTTAGGGCTTGCTGTTTCTACCTGAATAAGAATCCTGGGAGAATCGGCCATGGTTTAAGCAACTGAGCTATTCCAAACTGACAAGCTTCATGAAAATGAAAAGACTGTGAACATCTTGTGTCACAGAAATACTGTTTTCTGAAGGGGTGTGCTCACTTCCCCAGCTACACAATAAAGAGGGGAGGAGGACTCTGACACATGTGACTCATTAGGTAATACTTTTGCTTGTTTTCATTTCCAGTTCTGGTCTCTTTGACTTATTCTTGTACTAAACTTATTAGCTAATGATCAATGTAAGCACTGTGAGCTACTCACTGGTCAAGGGGTCCGAATATAGAGTCTCGGGTTAATAAGTTGCCATCATTTTCTCATTGCCCAGCCCAGGTAGGCAGTTGCTAATGGCTTTTGCTCCCAGGCAGGTTTCCTCTGGGTTCTGAACTCCATATGTTTCTCAGCTCTGTGTCTTCTTATGGTTCACTTTGCTCTTGTCTGTGGCTGCACATATTGTGAACATGGCCTTCACAACGGTCTCAATGGTCACAACGGTCATACTTCCTAGAAATACTGAAAATCAGTATGAGGACAATTTAGTCAACTGAAGCCATTTTCTCTTCTGACATCCACACATCAAGTTCTATGCTCACATACATTAGAGTCAGTCCCTTCCTATATATATGGAGGTAGATGCTGTTACCTAAGTGACACATTTCAGATTTGCTGATTTCAGGCTTGACCATCACTTCTGGGGCTTCTGGGATTTTCTCAGCCAAGTCAGAGGAAATATGATGGGAGACAGGGAGGCTGATTCATCATCTCCTCCTGCTGCCCCTCAAACAACAAGATTAATTAAATGTTGGAAACTGATTTTTCTTAAAGTTTTGTTAAAAAGTTGTCTCTAAAACTGTGACTGGAAGATGTGTCATGGTCTATTTAAATTGGAATTCAGTAGATTAAAAAAGAAGAAAGTAGCAAATCTTAAATGAGCCTGGAATACACACACACACACACACACATACACACACACACACACACACACACACACACACACACACACACACACACACACACATATTCCCAGCACCTGGGAGGTTGGTAAAAGAAGATCATGAGTTTCAGGCATGTAATTCTAAAGAAATAGAAAAGAATTGGAAAAAATGAAAATATTAAATTAAACAGTCAGTTAATTAGGCAGTAAATAGCTTCTTTTGTGACCCTTATGAGATCAGAACATAAATTCCTAGTTCTAAAATCCCAGAGAAAATAAAATAATGAGATAAAATGGGGCCACTGACTTCCTTAGGGTAATTAATATCAGGGAAGTGCATGTTGGGGCTCTGGGTGACTAGAAGGAAACTCTCTAGAATGCTTCTTCCTTACTGAACAATTCAATGTATCCACCTCCCTGACACACAAAACTCGGATGGTCCTCCAGATCCCATAGGTCCCATTAGCCATCATATTAGCACATAGAATGATATCAAGGCTGGCCTCTCTGGCTCCATCAGCAACTGATCCACACCTTTTATTCCCAGAATAATGCCATGCCCAGTAATTGTTTTATTTATTTATGTTCTGTTTGTTTGATAGTTTCAGACTTTATATAATAAATTTTAGTCTTCTTCACCATTACTGTCTCTCATACCTCTCCCTCTCTTGTTGAAACCACCATCCCCTCCTACTTTCATGATTTCATTAGTGTGTGCCTTGCTGAGTTTAGAGTTTTTTGCCCAAGTGTGTGTGGGAGATTATTTACTGGGGCAAGGTCAGTTTATCAGTGGCTACACCATTGACATGAGTGCCATCCATTTCTGAACAACCGTTTAAAACCAGTTGTTCCTCCAGGAGAAGTGGGATTCATGTGACCCACTCCATTCACAATGAATTGTTATAAGCCCAGTCCTGTGCAGGTCTAATTTGCAATGATTTCATGAGTACATGGATATGTCATGTCCAGGAATTTTGCTGTTACTGCCCATCTCCTCGTAGTTCTTGGACACTTCCTGATCTGTTTTCTTCAATCTTTTCTGAATCTTAGAGGTTTGAGATGATTGTTCTATTTAGGGTCCAATTCTCTCCCATCATTGAATTTGGGCTCCCTGGCAAATCTTTGGATTCTGCACCCATCACTGCCCACTGCTTCCCATTTGTACTATCTGTATACTGTCAGTCAAATGAGTCTCTCTTCTTTTTCAGAGCCTTTGACCACATGTTTGGTGACAGTAGCGAGAAAAATAAGTAACACACTTACTTTCCCTTAACCAATCCTCTCCTACGTCAAGCTTGTGTCTAAAAAGTCTCAGACACCTTCCACTGAGTACCGGAAGTCAGTTTGTCACAGATGGGCACGCCAGTGAATTATGAAACACGTGAGAGGTTTTTCAACTTTTGAAGAGACTGCCATGCATATTTTTTAGTGTTCAAAAGTGGTCTCATTTGATTAAAATGAATGTGCTTATTCTAAAGACAAATTTTAGAACAAATACACAATTGCTGAATTTAATAGGAAGCACTGTTCTGTCAATACACATCAGGTAGCACTTAATACTTCGTAGTCTGAAATGTTTAAGTACAACATGGAGAGTGGTTTTTTATTTGGAAAGAAAACGTTGAAGGTTTTTTTTTTTTAATTTACCACTAATGAATTAATAGCCATTGATTGGTCACATGATAATCTGAGTATGAAAAGAAAGAATAAGAGAATGTAATGTGCAATTAGAACCTAAGTCTGAGGCTTAGCTGGCAAAATATTGCTCAATTTATGTACAACTCATGTTGAAGTCTTTATAGGGGATTGGCAGATCAGTGAGTTTATGTTTTACTCACTATAAAATTGTGATTTGGGTAATTAGTTAAAATGATTTACACAATGCAGATAAGTTGTTTTAAAAATATATTTCTCATCTTTATCTTTCATGGCTATCACCATAATGATTTTTTTTTTGTGCCTTTATATCTTTGTATTTACCTGTAAATTTTATGTAACTCTCATGTAAATACATACATGTTGAGAAGGACATAGAGTTCAGAAAATTCCCTGAGGCTTCACATTAAAATATTTATTAGTCCATCAGCCTTTATGTGGTAACAGACACTGTAGAAGACCCTTAACTTACTGGCTGTCTATCTGTTCACACTGCAACTCACATCTGAACAGGAAAATAATCTGAACTGGGAAAAATAACCAGTATCAGGTGCCAAACTCCATATTTTTCTGCTAACGACTTACTTTTGTCAGTAATAATATTTACACCCAGAATGAGAGGCTTAGAGAGGACAAATGAATCTAAATGTTTTATTGAAAGACTTAGAAATTCAGGATAGAATTCTTCAGACGCTGCTTATTCTCTAACAGAAGTCAGGTGGAATAATAACAAGACTAATATACAGCCAGAAATTGAAGTATTTAAAGACTGAAACAAAGTACAAATTAGAAATTTTTTAAATTTAAAATTGATCATGCATTGAATATTTACAAACTGCTTACTGGTATGTCTGAGACTTGGTTCACTGGTTTAGAGTAGGTAGACGTCTTGCATAGGACCTGAGTTTGGCTCCCAGAGCCCGTGTTGGACAACGCACACAGCCTGTAACTTCAGCTCCAGGGTATCCAGGAGTTCCATGGACAATCTACTAGTGTGCATACCCACAGAGAGAAACACATACAGGCACATAATGGTAAAAATAAGTCTTGTAAAATTAATAATAATTATTGTTACATTTCTTAGTGGTAAAGAATAACCTGCTTTTAATAAAGTAATCGGCTTTCCATGATTCTAGGAAAATACACCTGTGTAAGCATCACATCTAGTTGTATGAATACAAAATTCACAGTCTTTTGCTGTCTTTAAAACTGACAAAGCACAGTCTTTAAATAATAATTACATACTCTGTGAGAGTAATTACTACCAGTCTATAATATGCCAGAATATATTGTAATACACTAAGTATATTCAGAAACAGATATGAATATTTAATTTCAGGTTTCCATGATTACAAAAGAATACTTTGCTAAAACTCATAGACCTTGGGTCAGCCACTAATTTTTGCAGTCATGTTTCAGACGTAGAAGTTCATTTCTGCAATGGACACCAGCAACTTACTGTGGGGATTTAGTCTTACAGATTCAGAAGCAGTTAAATACAAATGTTGTCTCTTCCCAATCTGGTCCTGTAGCTTAAAGTCAGTTGAGCAGGTAGGAAAGAAGGGCTGGTGGAGAGAACGGGGACAGTGAACACAGCGAGGTAATTCTGAGGAGAAGTGAATCCATGTGGACAGAAAAACTCCAACACATCTTTGACCCATGACTCTGTAGTGAAGTTGTCTCTCTCAGGAGAAAGTAGTGTCATTACCCGCAGGGAGAAAATGGCACCTGATCCACAGATTGGGTCAGAAATCAAGGTTATTGCAGTCCAGATACTCACAAGAACAAAAGGAACTGGAAAGTAAAAGATGGTTCATGAACCCTCACTCAGGCCTTGGGACCTACTTTGATTTCACGGCCACAGGAAGTATGTGGGGAGAGTTTTACTGAGGCCCTTCAGTGTTTCTAACAATAGTAGCGGCTCATGTCTGCAGGAATGGTACCAGCAAATAATTTCTGGAAAACTAACTTATATATTTGTAAGTGGACACAACTAGCCCCACTACAACTCCCTTCTTGACAATTTCATATTTGTAACTAACATCATTTCAAAATTAAAACAAAAGTATAATGTAACATTACTGTGACTTGGAGATACCTTCCTTCCTTAATAAGATTCATCTTTCATCCACTGAATCATCCATCCATCTGTACATCCACCCACTGTTGCACCCATCCACCCACCAATCCGCACATCTGCTTGCCTATCATAATCTAGCTATTAAACTATCTACTCAAACTGCCCACCACCCATCTATCTACCCAACCTTGCATCTGCCCACTTACCCATCCAACATCCTGTCATCTACCCACATCCATCCATCTACCAATCCACCAACCAGTCATTCAATTACCCATCCCCATCCGTCTATGCATCCATTCATTCATTCATCCAGTAAACCATCTACTCAACCACCCACCCATTCTCACAACCATCCATCCACCATCTCATAAAGCAAATAATAATAAAACATGATTCACTCATGTTAATATTTTGTATTACTGGAGATAGAGCATGTAAGAGGGAAAATGAAATATTAATTATATGAGCAAATATTTATGTCTCAAGGTAAGGAAATTTTCTCTTAATTATTTCCATTTTCTTTTATTGAACTGACCAAGTAGTCATCTTTATATTCATTCATACCTTTTTTTTTTTTTTCAGCAAGCACTTTGAAAAACCCATGTATTTGACTGTCAGGACTTTCTTTCTCCTCCCCCCCCCCCAATTGCCCTTTGTCATTAATTTTAGGTAGAAATACTAAAAGTTCTGCACGGCCAACCATGTTTCTGTCTCCTATTAAAAATACATTTAAATATAGGTTTCACATATAAAAGCAAGTATGTCATTTGTCTTTTTGAATCTGGCTTGTTTTTACTAGACTCAAAATGGACTCCAGTTGCATCTAACTTCCTGTAAATTATTATGTTTCCATTTTTATTTTCAGCTGTATAATATATCATTATATATGCATATCATATTTACATTTTGAATTTACCAGTTGATTGATTCATGTCTTAGATGAGAGGGATCCTGGCTCATGGAAATTTTCTATTCAATATTAATGCTTCTAGAATAAGAAGATGATTAGCATTGCATTCATATTTTAGAGTCTTTCCACTTTACATTGGATGCTCAGTTATTGGATTTTTTTTTTCATTTCTACATTTAAAATCCCCCTTTATACTTCAGTAGAGGCATATACACATATGTAATGTTAATGTAGAGTGTCAGGAGCCATAGGACCTTGCCTGACCTGCCCCAGTGGCTGAGAGGCCCTGCTGGCTGAAAGCCACAGCTGTCTGCATACTTGAGATAATTATTCTGCCTGGCTACCACAAAGATCCAGCCTGACCTTGAGAAAGAGAACATTCGGTGTATCGAGACTTCTGTATAGTCGCCCCACTCCACACCTGCTGTCCTTGGGCCTGGCCCAGAAAATTTTGTAACTTTCCACTGCATTCCTTCCTACCCCCGCCCTTTCAGAAACTTACTTTAAATTTGGATACCTCCTTACAATAAACGGCCCTCGATAAGCAAAGTTTTCCTGGGCTCGTGCCTCTCTTTCGCCTAATTCTTTATTCACAGGTCGCGACCCTCCTCGCCACTCCACGAATAACTGAACCCGCGGGTCGGGGACAGTAGAGTGTTTTTCTTCATTCTTGTAAAATTTTGAATATGAACCTCCAAACATTGGAAAACACCTGATGTAAAAGTATTTTGTAAAAATTTTATTTTACATTTTTATCATTTTCTTTTACATTTCTGCATGACAATATTTACTCATCTGCATCAAAATAGAAATACCGCATGGGGCTAAGTTGAATTGACAGTTTGAAATTACTTTATTGGTAGGAGGGATAATGGCTCCTGCACACATGTAGCAGATGCACAGCCTGGTCTCCATGTGGAGCCACCAACAACAGGGCAGGAACACGCTCTGAATTAGATGACTCCTTTTGGATCACTTTCCCCTAACTGGCCTGCCTTATCTGGCCTCAGTAGGAAAAAATGTTGTTAGTTCTGCAGTGATTTAACATAACAAAATTGGCTGGTACACATGGGGACCTCCTGCTCTCAGAGGAGGAGGAGCGGAAGAAAAGGGGGAGGTGTGTGAGAGGTGACTGGGAGGAGAGGAGGGGACTGAAAAAATAACTTTTTATGGATAACAAGCAAGTCATTGTACTCATTAATTAGATTTTCCTGTGAATTTTACAGAAAATATACTCTTTTGGGAGGATAAAATGAGCAATCAATATGTAGAAATCATAATTATGGTTAAACAGTTGATAGGTCATAAAATCCTATATTCATTACAAAATGTTACAATAAAATTTCTACTTCAGATCCAGCAATCTGTCTTCAAGTAAAATATGCCTGGTAACTTGCCAAGTGTTCTTGTCATTTGAAAGAATGAAACTTCTTGTTCATTCTCAATTCACTGATTTACTCCAGGCAGAGAAAGTCTTCTCGCAGGCTCTGCTAAGTGCACCAGTGTGACATACATAGACACCATTATAGCAAACACAAGTAGCATCTCCCTGTGCACTTCCTGACGTTCACACACCTACTGACCAAGGAATATCTGAAAGCTGTGACAAACAAGAGCTGCAACTAAACCTGAGAATTACTAGAAAACTGGGCTAGTGGACTCATGTCAGCTGAGGGAGTTAAATCCTGACCCATTTTAAAATTCAAAAATTTGTTTGGTTTTCTGCACTTAAATTTAGTTTCAACTGATCATGGGAATTTCTCATATAAAAAGTGGTGCTGATCATTAAAGTCGGCACTACTCACTAGTGCTTGGAAGGCGGTGGCTGTCAGTTCAAAACCAATCTAAAATACAAAATGAGACTCAGCCTCAACACACTTGTATACATACATACATACCTATGTATATGTATGCATATGTACATATATGTGTGTGTTTGTGTTCATATACACATATATGCATATAATATATAGATATGTTTTTAAAGCAAAATATGACAACAAATATTACTGTATATTCACATTGTGATATTGTGCCATTCTAAATGAGCAAGTCTATCTTACATTTTCTTTTCTTTTTTAATTTGTTAAGATTTATTTATGCTATTTCTATGAGTGCTTTGACCTCATTTTATGCACATAAACCATATGTGTGTCTAGTGATTTTAGAGTCAGAAGAGGTATCAGACTCTTTGGAACTGGAGTGCACACGTGATCGGTCACCCATGTGGGTACTAGGAACTAAACCAGGACCTTTGTCAAAGCAGCAAGTGTCTTAACCACGAATCCATCTCTCTACCCTACACCTTCTTTTAGTCTTTAGTATGTCAACATCAGAGCCTCTCCCTGTATTATGAAGAAACTCTTACTGACTCATTTCCAAACACACAAAATTCTATATAGAATCTGCATTGAAATATTAGCTAATGTGTATAGAAGATACTTAATCATTACAATTTTGGGTCATTCACAATTTGATTGAATAATATAAGACTTGCCTGTGGTGATGGATGACAGATACACAACAATGTGACTATACAGAAACCTTTAAATTGGCAACTTGTCTGAATTTCATGTTATATGAGTCATATGTCAATAAGATTATTTTATAATTAATTTGATATCATTCCTTCTCCAGGACCCACTGGACAGATAGTCTGTAAACCCTCTAGTTTGCTTGCACATTTCTTTGCAGCAATTCTCTCAGAATGAAAACACAAACGCAGTTTTTCCCAGGCTGCTCTCTCAGCTTCTTCCTCCCAGGATGATTTGATCTATTTCTGCCTCTAAATGAAATGTCTCCCTTAAAAACATCCATTAATCATTTAGTCATGACATAATGAGGCTGAGTTTGAGGTGTGCCCAGCTCTGAACACAGCACAGGGGCATTTTTTAAACAGGAAAATGAGAGTTACAGAATAAAAATAAATAAATTTCTCTCATCATGCCAGAAGGAAAACGTCTCTACTTGGATTTGCCTGGAACCATATAGGAGTTTGATAATTGTTTATCTCCCATAGAAAGCTCTATCTATTTCGTGCACTGGCATATAGTGCAGAGACTCCATTACTAAATCAAGTAACACATCTAATTATTTTATACAAATGATTAGGAATAGAAATCTAGCAAAATATAAAGTTTGTAAAGATGGAAACTAAAATATCTTTGACAAATCCAGCCATTCGTCATGTGTTCATTTTTGATGTGAGTTATTTTTGAGTATGAGCTGTGTGTCCAGCACTTGATTACATATTATCAACATGGAGAGGATTGTAAATATTCTAAGATTTTAATATCAATGAATATAAATTAATATAAACATAAATCCATGTTGGCTAAAAATGTTATGAAAATTCTGTAAATGGCAGCAATTATTTAAGTTAAAAAATTTTTAATTTATTATTATTTATTTAGATTACAGCTGGATTGTTATCCCCTCACTTGCATTTTCCTGATATCACCCTTTTCCCCTCCCCTAGACTTCTGTCAAAAGGGGACCTCCTCACCCACCATATGACCACAGCCTATCAGGTCTCATCAGGATAGCCTGCTTCCCTTTCTCTTTCTCCGCATCATGGAGAGGTGATAAAATCGGGGCCACCAGAGTTCATGTCAGAGGGAGTCCCCTCTCCTGCCACAGCCATGAAGAATGAGTGGTCTATGGGCTATATCTGAACAGGATGTCTAGGTTTCCTGTATATATCATCCTTGGTTGGTGCAACAGTTTGTAAAGGCCCCCCTGAGTCCAGATCCTGCTGCGTTCATGGTCACTTTGTGGGGCTCTTGAACTCTGGATGCTTCCATACCACTCTCTGCTCTCCATCCAGAGTGAATCACTGAGACCCAGCATCTGTCACAATCCCCCGCTGGGTGGAGCCTCTCAGAGGACATCTACGTTGAGCTAATATCAACTCATAAGCAAGAATATACTATGCATGGGTGTCTGGGTTACCTCATTTAGCATGATAGTTTCTAGTTTCATCCATTTGCCTGCAAATATCAAGATATCCTTGTTTTTCATAGCTGAGTAGTAGTCCACTGTGTAAATGTATCACATTTTCTTTATCTAGTCTTCTGTTGAGGAACATCTAGGTTGTTTCCAGATTTTGGCTATTACAAATAAAGCAGCTATGAAGATAATCGCGCAAATATCTTTGTGGTAGGAGGAAGCACCTTTTAGGTATATGCCCAGGAGTGGTACAGCTGTGTCTTTAGGTAGCATTATTCCAAATTTTCTGAGAAAGTGCCATGTTGATTTCCAAAGTGGCTGCACATGTTTGCACTCCCATCAGCAATGAAGGGGTGTTTTGTTTCTCCACATCCTTATTATAATACGCTGTCACATCAGTTTTTGATCTTTGCCATTCTGGTAGATGTAAGACGGACTCTCAGTGTTGGGGAATGGGCCTTGCCCCAGGTTAACTAAGGCTATTTGGAAATATAACAAGTATCTGTGTCTTAAGTGACTGTTTTCCAGGCCTACTGATCATACTGATCATATCGATAATAGTGATACTTTTAAAAACAATATCTCAGAGTCATTTTGATTTGCATCTCCCTGATGTTGTTTGTTTGTTTTTTTCTTTTGGTTAGGAGTCTTTTGATGAGTGCTTCTATTTTGGAAGGAGTTATATGAGTGTTTGTTTACTTTTTTTACCTGATCTTGATTCAACTTTGGTAAGAGTAACGTAGCAAGAAAAATTTCCATTTCAATTAGATTTTCAAATTTTGTGGCATAAAGGCTTTTGAAGTAAGACTTAATGATTCTTTGGATTTATTCAGTGATTATTGTTATGTCTCTCTTTTCATTTCTGATTTTGTTGATTTGGAGAGTGTCTCTCTACCTTTTAGTTAGTTTGTGTAAGGGTTTGTCTAACTTGCTGATTTTCTCAAAGAACCAGCTGTTTGCTTTGTTGATTCTTAGAATTGTTCTCATTGTTTTTAATTTGTTGATTTCATCACTGAGTTTGATTATTTCCAAGCATCTACTCCTCTTGGGTTTGTCAGCTTCCTATTCTTCCCTAGAGTTCCAGATGTCCATTAAGTTGTTTTTATAAAATGTTTCCAATCACTTTATGAAGGCTCTTAGTGCTACGGACCTTCCTTTTAACACCATTTCATTGTGTCCCTTAACTGTACGTATGTTGTATCTTCATTTTCATTGATTTTAGGAAGTCCCTAATTCCTTTCTTTATTTCTCCCCTGACCCAATTATCAATGAGTAAAGATTTGTTCAGTTTCCCTTTGTGTAGGCCTTTTGTTGTTCCTTTGTTTTTGAAGTCCAGCTTTAGTCCATGGTGGTCTGATAGAATACAAGGTATTATTTTACTCTTCTTGTATCTGTTGAGGCTTGCTTTGTAATCTACTATATAGTCAATTTTGGAGAAGTTCCCGTGAGATGCTGAGAAGAAGATATATTCTTTTATGTTTGTGTGAATTGTTCTGTAGTTATTTATTAGATCCTTTTAATTCATGATATTGGTTAGTGTCATTATTTCTCAGTTTAGCTTCTGTTTTGTTTGCTTATTCTTTGCTGAAAGTGGGGTGTTGAAGTCTCTCACTATTAAAGTGTGGGGATTGATGAGTGACTTACGCTTTATTAATGTTTATTTTACAAATTTTGGTGCCCTTGTACTTGGCACATAGTTGTTTAGAATTGTGATGTCATCTTGATTGAGTTTTCCTTTGAGGAGTATGAGGCATATTTTCTCATCTCTTTTGATTAATTCTCATTGAAAGTCTATTTTATTAGATATTAGAATGGCTACTCAAGTTTCCTTCTTGGGTCTATTTTCTTGGACCTTTTCCAGCCATTTACTCTCAGGTAATATCTATCTTTGTGACTGAGTTATGTTTCTTTTATAGAGCAGAATGTTGGGTCCTTTTTTTTTATCATTCTGTTAGTCTGTGTCTCTTTATTGCAGAGTTGAGAGCACTGATGTTGATAAATATTCATGACCATTGGTTGCAGTTCTTTATTTCTGATGTGGTTGTGGTAATGTGTTTGTATGCTTGTCTAATTTTTGTTTTGCTAAAGTAAAATTATCTATTTCCTTTGGTTTTCTGGGTGTAGTTAGCCTCCTTGGGTTAGAGTTTTCCTTCTAATATCTTACTTAGGGCTGTATTTGTAGAGAGGTACTGTTTAAATTTGTTTTTGTTCTGCAATACCTTGTTTTCTCCATCTATGTATAGTGAAATTTTTACTGGATATTGTAGTCTGGACTGGCATTTGTGGTCTCTTAGGGTTTGCAAACATCTGCCTTGGCCCTTTTGGCTTTTATGCTTTCTCTTGAGGATTCTGGTGTGATTCTGATAGGTTTTCCATTACATGTTATGTGGCCTTTTCCTGCCACTTTCCATATTTTTTCTTTGTTCTGTACATTTAGTGTTTTGACTATTATGTGATGGCAAGATTTAATTTCTGGTTGACTCTATTTGGTTTTCTGTAGGCCTCTTGTATGTTTATAGCCATCTCCTTCTTTAAATTGGGGAGTTTTTCATCTATGATTTTGTTGAAAATATTTTCTGGGTCTTAGAGCCAGACATCTTCTCTTTCTTCAATTTGTATTATTTTTAGGTTTCATCTTTTCATGGTGTCCTTGATTTCTTGGATGTTTTGTGTTTTGTGTCTGTTTCTTCCTGTTTTTGCTTCAGGTTTTATTTGTTTTCTCCATTATCTTCTTATTAGGAAATATTTATGGTTATTTTCTTGTGTTTTAGATGTGGTAGAATTTCCAGTGCTAATTGCTTTGGTATAAATGTGTTCTGGATATGCCATAATATTTTAGATTTTGTTGTTTGTTGTTTTCTTGCTGGCCTTTAGCCATCTTGCTGTCTCTGGTGTTGGGTGGTAGTTTCTGTTGTCCTTCACTAGCCCTTGAGAGTGGCTTGTTGGTGAGTAGTTATAGGTTGGGATCTCTCATCTGTAAGAATCAGGTAACTCTTCAGGTGGATCAGGCAGGTTTCCTGAGATCAGACCTGGGGACTTTGTGTGGACCAGATTGATAACCTGAGGTCATATCTACTTGTGTTGACACTGTGGTGTCTTTTCTCTGCAGGGAGACTTAGACACTGGTGTTTCGTAGCCTAGAGTTCCTTCTAAGAGACAGAGTACAGGTGCTGTATGCCCCAACAGGCATGTGGCTATACCTTGGAACCCATGCCTGAGCCTGCATGGACCCAGGAACTTTTTGTGGTTTGGCTGGGTGACCTGAAGGTAGATGCACTTGTGTTCCAGGAGATGGAGTGTTCTCTGGGCAAGAAAACCCAGTACCAGTGTTTTGTAGTCTACAGTTCAGTGTGAGACCCATACTACAGGTATGGTGCCCAAGCAGGCAAATGGCCAGATTTTAGAGGCTTTACATATTCCTGCAGGTACCTAGGGACTTTTCTGTGGATTAGCTGTGTGGTCCAAGGTTAGACCTACCTGTCCTCCACTCATTGTGGATCCCTGTCACCAGCACTAGTGTTTTGTAGATCTCAGTTCAGTCAAAATTATTTGTTTCCTCCATTATCATCCTCATTACTAAGGATTTGAGGTAATTTTCTTGTATTTCCATTGTGTTTGAGTTCTCTGGATTGTTTTCTTTAGGATAGCTGGGAACTGGAGATGCCATGCTATTTTGGGGTTTTTTGCGTATGTCTTTTAGACATCTTGCCATCTCTGTTTTTGTTGGGTAGCTTCCAGAGTTGAGTGGAGGGAGTCTGATGATAGATTCACTTGTTTTGTCATGATTTCCCTAGGCTGGAAGCTCTCATGCTTCACTGGTGTGGATGGCAAGAGGCTAGCCCTGTCGTTTTGGACTCTCACAGCCAGTGATCCTTAGCTCTTCTGTACTGTGGGTCCTGTCATCGTTCTGGGTCTCTGAATGAGCATTGGGTCAGGCCAAAGTATCCACAGCCTTCTGCATCCCCTGCCAAGTCCACCCAGGGACACTGGGCCCCAACCACGCGCCGAGCTCAGCTAGATTCTCAGAGCCCGAACCGTCTGCTGAGCTCCCCTAGGGACTCTGGCCCCCAAATGCTCATAGAGTACAGCCAGAATTTTTGGGCTGAGACTGCGCACCAAGTTCAGCTAGGGGCTTTTGGCCCAAAGCGCATGCTGTGGTCAGCTAGAGACTCAGGACCCAATCTGTCCGCCAAGCTCAGCCAGGAATTCTGGATTCAAACTGCGCACTGTCTCCAATCAGAGTCTTAGAGCTGGGACTGTGTCAAAAGCTCAGCTAGAGTCTCTGGGCCCAATCTGTCTGCCAAGCACAGTTAGGGACTCTGGCCCCAAACTGCACACCAAGTTCCACCCGAGTCTCCGGGGTGGAATTGTGCACCAAGCTCAGCCAAGGACTCTGGACCCACACTGCGCGCTGAATTCAGCCCGGGACTCCGGGCCTAAACTGTGTGGAGAGTCCAGCCAAAGTCTCAGGGCCGCCGAGCTTGTGTGCAAAGCTCAGCTAGAGTCTCTGAACTCAAGCTGCCCAGCAAGTCCAGGTAGGGACTCTGGGCCGAATCTGCGTGCTGACCTCAGCTTGAGTCAGAGCAGCAGAACTGCACGCTGAGCTCAGCTAGTGTCCGGGCAGAACTGCTCACTGAGCTGAGCTAGTGCCTCGGGTGGAACTGAGCACTTGGCCCAGGCTGCATCATAACAAGGGAGCTGCCGCTGAGCTGAGTTAGCACCTGGGTGAAACTGAGCACTCTGCCTAGCCTGTGTCACAGCAGGGAAGCTGTGACTGAGCTGAGCTAGTGCCTCAGGCAGAACTGCTTGCTGAGCTGAGCTAAAGTCTCCACGGCACTGTGCACTGTGCTTACCTTGAGACTCAGGGGCTGAACTGTCCACCGGGCCAGTTTGGGTCTCAAGGCACCGCGCAACCCAAATCCTGCCCAGATCCACCCCCCCCGCAGCAACTCCCACCGGCCACCACACCAATCACCTCCACTGGAGGGCTCCGAGCTGCAAACCTCAGCCGCTGCTGCTGTCGCTATTGTCGCTGTTGCCGCTGCTGCCGCTGTCGCTGCTGCTCCAATCCGAGAAAATCCGCACTCCTCCTGTGTGCAGGGGCATGCAGGTCCTCTGCACCCTGGTTTCTTTGAACTGTGGATCACTCCTGCTGCCGTGGTGTGGGGACCTCGGTGTTCCTGGTTCAGAAATCTGTGCAATTTTCTGAATTGTTTTTTGGAGCTTCTAAACACGGTCCACACTGCTCTCTGCCCTCTTGGATCTCCTAGGCTCAATTTTCTTAACCAATATATTTTATTAACAACTTAGTAATGGAGCATATGTCACTTATAACCTGACTAACCAAAACAATAGGAATGAGGATTAATGGACACAATAACAAAACCGTAAGGATATCTATCAGTTCTGAGGAACGATTCTCCTTGCACAATCAGCAGGATTTCTTCTGCTGGAACCTAGAGTAACCAGAACCCAGAACCTCAGCAGGAGCCGGAGCCCTGAAGCCTTCCCTCGAGCGAGCGGTTCTCTCTAGGATCATCTCGAAGTGCAGTGATGAACAGCCAAAACTATCCCAAGTCTCCAAAAAGCACTGCCTCCAATTCTGGGTTCATTTATATATCTCCTCCCAGAGTCTGTTCACAGGATCTTTTCAGCTGGCAACAATCAAGATCCTGCATGAGGTGGTTGCTCCTCAGCCTTTTTCACCAATAGTTGATCTCAGTTTTTTTCCCTCTGTAGGATGGAAAATTGATCCTTCATATATTACTACAGTAAGCAGACAATACATGTAATGTCAAATGTGAACGCATAGAGTCATTTTTAATGCATAATTGTTACAAGTACTAACTTGAGGTAGTACTATTACTTATGTAAACCAAATCTGAAAAAGTCATTAATAAAAATCTAACTGTAAATTACGTAAGGCTGGGAGTGCGCCAGGCTGTAGAATGGAATGATCATAGGTGGACTTGTTCCAATACAGGCTCAAGTGGTTCATATCTTCCCCTTTGGCTAAGGATTGCCCATAGGAAATTCTAATGGCCCTGTCTTCACAGTAGTTCATAACTGTGTAACAATCAAACAGAGAAGAAAAATATTTGAAGATATGGGCCTTGGGAAATATTATAGAATGGCTACAAGTATAGTATATGATGCATTATATACTGTTATAGAAATTAAACACTTAATGGATTTCTTTAAAAACTCAAACTTATGGGCATTATCAAACATCGTTTCCTTCCTTGCTTCCTGAAGTGGTGCTAAAATGAATCTCAGTTTCATTTAAAATAAGATATAGGATTTCTTGCCATGGACACCTCACAATAGTAAAGCTCAGAACAAGAACACTGTGTCAGTTCAACTTTTACGATGACCAAATTTCATTTCATACAGGTAAATCTGGGAAGTATGGATTTGAAGTTTTATATCATTATTAGCAGCAGAAGCAAACTTGATTTGGCCCTCTGTGAAAACTTATAATAAATCTGGGCTCACTCATTACTTCTCTTTATTTCTGTAGATGAAGACCATTGGTAAGAGAAAATGTCAAATTACAAGCAACAGCTACATGCCCATGCTCATATTTCTGTTTATGCCAGCAACAATCACGTACTTGGACTTAGATGCATCACATTTGTACCACCCTCAGAACTCCATTGATGTTACAGGACAAGAATTCCTCTGTCACTTTTGCTTGAGTCTATATTTACTCTGTGTTTCCCCCATTTGTGAGATGTGGAATATGAATTATTTTTCAATGTCAGAAAACTCATCTGGACCACAGTAGACAGGGTTACAGTGTGCATCTGATACAATTAATGCTCTGGTTTGGGCCTCTTAGCACAGCCTTATTTCCTTTTGAGAACACCCATCACATTGCAATTAAATGTTTTACATAGCTCAGTCTTTCACCATTCTGGACTAAACCAGGCCATAAAATAATTATATGCTTTATTCTATTGTCTACATGTAAAGCATCTAACAGTTTCTGGCATGTAAAAAGAGCTCATTAACAGAAGTTATGAATATTTTGTTGCTTTTCAAATTCATGAATGAGGTAAAATTTTGCTTCTAGAAACTATGGAGAGAAAGTGAGATAAGAGTCATTATCTAAAGACATATTTACTCAACATTGTTTCTTCAACCTTTCTGCTGTGTTGATGGAATGCTTTATTCATTACTTTCAAGAAGTGTTATCTTTTCTGTAATTACTTTCTTCATAGAGAAATGTATAAATCTGTAAACAATGTCATTTTACCACATGATCTTGACTTCATTGTCATGATCTGATTGAGAAGGTAGATGGAAAACTGATTCTTCAACCAAATAGTATTTTCTTTACATCATTATTTAGTCTGTACTGAAAATTGGATGAATTTTGCAAGTCACAATGCCAATAATAATTACCCTTTTCAGACAAAGCCAATATTTAGAACAATGAATGAAGATGGGAAAGGAGGGGGGAAGAGAAACTTTAAAAATGCAATAATGCTGTTGCTAAGAGACTCCTAGTTTCTGCTTCTAAGAGCAAGACATTTATCTATCTTATGCTCTCTACATGCCTTACAAGCTTGAAGCACTGTGATAGATCCCTATTTCAACTAGTCTGGATTAAGGCTGTTTCTAATAAAAGGTAAAACCTGTATTCTCATTGGTTCATCTGCAAAAACAACGTGTTACATTTAACAGGATGAATGCCACTGATTCTCAGAATTCTAACTTTTTAAAAGCTCCAAAACACCCTGTATCGTGATGACTTGATTAAAAATAATCTCCCACAGGATTCTGCACCTTTGTCTCTGAGATGCTATTTTAGATGGCTATGGAATCTTTGTCAAATAGAGCTTTGCTGTAGGAACTGGCTAAGAGGAAGTGAACTTAAAGTTTATAAATGTCCTGTTGCCTACTGAGTCTAAGTGTATGGCATAGCATCTGCACATACTCTCATCAAAACCATGGAACAATAGCTTGCTTTCCTACAATTATGTACTATCTGTCCTCAAACCATGAACAACAATAAACCTCTTTTAAACAGCTACTTAACAGGTGTGTGGTCCCAATACTGATATTCATATATCTGCATTCATTGCCTTTAATTAATCTGTGTGTTCTTAAACATAAAGGCCATCTTGAACTCTACAATTCTGTCTTGAAATATTATTCATACAACTCATTGACTTGATTACAATCAAGTTGAGTGTTATTGACTATAAGTGGAAAAATTTAATTAATACTAATTATGGTAACATCATTTATGCAAGGTGAGAGACACCTGAGAGTACAGAAAGCATTTTTTAAACTTATTCTAACTAGATGGATATGGGATCATGGAAGAATGCAAAAATATCATCACTTAATATATGTTGCACAACACTATTTTTCTCCCTTTACTGTGAAAAGGTTTTATGCATGCAGTAAGCATTATAATATGGTATAGCATTCACTAAGTTTATCTATTTTTAATCTACTAAGAAAAATAATAATGTAAGCATCTAAAATTAAAAAAATAAGAGCTTTGAAATATGAAGATAATGCATTTCATGTAAACAAGTCTTAAATTTAGTATTATTTTATAATTAAATTTTATTAAATTTTATTATTAAATATTTAGGATACAGATGGTCCTAGAAATCTACAAGTAGAACAATGTGATAGGCAGATTTGGACCCAGGGGTCCTGCTCAAACTAAGGCACCAGCCAAGGACAATACAGGAGGTAAACTTTAAACCCCTTCCCAGATCTAGCCAATGGTCAGAATATTCTCCACAGTTGAGTGGAGAGTGTGATACGACTTTCTCACGTACTCTGGTGCCTCACATTTGACCATGTCCCCTGGAGGGGGAGACCTGGTGGCACTCAGAGGAAGGACAGCAAGTAGCCAAGAAGAGACTTGATACCCTATGAGAATATATAGGGGGACGTAATCCCCCTCAGGAACAGTCATAGGGGAGGGGAATAATGGGAAAATGGGGGCGGGGGAGGAATGGGAGGATACAAGGGATGGGATAAACATTGAGATGTAACAAGAATAAATTAATAAAAAAAATAAATTAAAAAAAATTTATTATTAAATTTTATATCTAGAACCAAATCAGGGGAACAGAAAGAAGGAGGATAATATGTAGCATGAAATTCTACTGGAGACTAGGATGTTAATTCTATTCAATGGATTATTAAAAATCTTCTAAAAGGAAGGCTACAGAATATAATTGCTGGAAAAATAATGACCAATGAGCTGTTACTGAGTTGTGAGAAAGAGTGATTTAGAGGGTATTCGGCAATGTAACCGCCTTTGACATTTTGGACAAAGCAAGTTTCCAAGTAGTATGCACACCCCAATCTTCATGCATGACTTAAAATTGTGCAAGGTAATTATTTCACATATTGTCCTTAGTTTTACTTCCAGCAACTATATGTTCACTGAACCAACATTAAAGTATACCAAGTGGCTTGGAATCTTTCATTTGCAGTTAATGTAACAGTGCCCTGCAATTAAGCACTGACACTTCGCCAGTGCCATTCAGTCTACTCATTTCTCAATGCTGACACACCTCTACTTTGGCTGACAGAACTTCCTAAGATAAAACATTTTTGGCTTCCTGCCAGTACTGATATGAATTTAAAGTAGCTATCCTAAAACTTGGTGGATCTCAACACATACCACAGAATGCTGTAACTACATGCCTTACCTAGTGTAATTCTGCTTTTATCTAAAATGCTGTGTTGTCTGAAATTTTGCTGTCTATTTTCATATTTTTTGTGCTTAGTTTTTATTTTTCTGATGCATGTACACTTAGTATGTCTGTGCTGCTTTTAAAAACTTGATATTTAGAAATAAAGTGTAAAATATTTTTTAAGATTACATACATACACCAAAAAAATAAAAGAAATATCTTTAGAAATTATGTAAATACATTCTGCCCATGGCAAAGTGTGGGGGAAATTTGCCAGGAAATTATTCACCTTAAATGAGAAAACATACTAAGTGGTTATTTGTTTTAGGTCATCTTATCTTTAACTACTAAGCTGTTTTTGCACAGAACACAGAGTTAAATGTCTAGTTGCTGGTACAACTCACTTTAGTTTTGTCCTTAGATTCCATGTAAATCAAAGTCATTTCTTGCTTTTCTATCAATCCCTCTTGTACTATAAATAGGAAGCCTCTTCTTAAAAAGTCCAACCATAGGAGAAATGAACCTCACTTGTGTTGACATTCTAAAGACACCCCCCTCAGTTTCTTCACCATCTTTACTTCTGCATATCTTGTGGCATGCACACGTTTATAGGTTGAAGGTTTGGTGGCAGGGTTGATAATCCCGTCCCACCACTGGAAGTCTTGCCTGGCTATGAGAAATGGTCAGTTCAGGCTTTATATCCCCCCTTAACTGGGATTATTACCTTGGGTCACCATTATATATATATGTGGGGAGTTTCCATTGCCCTAGGTTTCTAGCTATTTCAAGAGATGTCCTTCACCACCCAAATTGTCTCTCCTAGAACACTCTCCCTCCTGATCCCCCTACATGATACCTCCTCTTCCAATTGTCAGCCCTACCCCTGTCAAGACCTCTTCTCCATCCACCCAGAATTTTTGTTCTATCTTCTTTTTTCAGTGATATCCATCCATCCCACCTCACAGCCTGTTTATCACTTGTATGTATAAGAGTTATTGGTATTTTTTTTTAGTAAAGTTTTATCCAGCCACTCCAATTATGATATTAACCAGCTGTAGGAGTTTAGTGGTAGAACTTTGGGGCCACTTACCTATACTATCATGTCATCTGCAAATAGCAATACTTTGATTTCTCCCTTTCCAATTTGTGTCACCTTGATACCATCTTTTTCTTTTATTGCTCTCCTTAAAATGTCAAGTAGTATACTAAATAGATATAGAGAAAGTGTACAGCCTTGTCTCATCCATAATTTTTGTAGAGCTGCTTTAAGTGTCTCTCTGTTTAATTGGCTATTGGCTATCGGCTTGCTGTATATTGCCAATTGCCAATAAATTAAGTTAGATATACAGCTTGTATTCCTGATCTCTCTAAGACTATTAACAGGAAGGAGTATTGGATTTTGTTTAAACCTTTTTCTGTATCTAACACGATTATCATTTTTTTTTTCTTCAGTTTGTTTAAGTGGTGGTGGATTACTCTGATGGATTTTCTTATGTTGAACCATCCCTACATATCCAAGATGAAGCTTTCTTGATCATGGTAGATGATCTTTTTTTGATATTTTCTTGAATTTCTTTTTCAAGTATTTTATTGAGCATTTTTGCATCAATGTTCTTCAGGGAGGTAGTTCTGAAATTCTCATTCTTTGCTAAGTCTTTGTGTGGTTTAGGTATCAAGGTTGCTGTAGACTCACAATGAATTTCACAATGTGAGCAGTATTGATATTAGCTATTCTTTGAACAGCTGGTAAAATTTGTACTAAACTCATCTGGCTCTGGGTTTTTTTGTTTTTGTTTTTTGGTAGATATTAAATTATTCTTTCTATTTCCTTAGTGGTTGTCTGATCTTGATTTAGATGTAATAAAAGGTATCCATTGAGAAAATTGTCCATTTCTTTTTGATTTTGAAAATCTTTTGAGTACAAGTCTTTGTGGTAAGACCTAATGTTTCTTTGTATTTCCTTCGTGTCTGTTATGTCCCTTTTTAATTTCTGATTTTGTTCCCTTGGTTATTCTCTCTCTGCCTTTTAGTTACATTGGCTAAGGGTTTTTCTATCGTTTTAAATTTCTCAAAGCAACCAATTGTTTGTTTCACTGATGTTTTTTTATTGTTCTTTTTGTTTTTATTTTATTGATTTCAACCTTTAGTTTGATTATTTCTCACCATCAGCTCCACTTGGGTGTGTTTGCCATTTGCTCTTGTTGTTCTCGAGCTTTCAGTTATGCTATTAAGTCACAGGTATGAGGTATCACTAATTTCTTTATGAAGGCTGTCAGTGCTATGAATTTTTCTCTCAGTACTACTTTCATTGTGTCTCATATATTTGGGCATGTTGGGCATTTATTTCCATTAGATTCTAGAAGGTCTTTAATTAGTTTGTTTCTTGACCCAGTGTTCAAGATAATTATTCAATTTCTATGAGGTTGTAGACTTTCTGTTGTTTTGGTTGTTGCTGAAGCCCAGCTTTAATTTATGATGATCTGATAAGATACAGGTCTTTAATTCATTTTTTTTAAATATGATGCGACTTTCTTCCTGACTGAGAATATATTCAAATTTGAAAAGGGTTCATTTTGTTGCTGAGAAGAAAGTACATGCGTGTGTGTGTTTATGTGTGTGTGTGTCTGTGTGTGTAGGTAGGTAAAATGCTCTGTAAATATTTATTAGGTCCATTTGAACCATAAAGTCTGTTAGTTCCACCACATTTACTTTCTGTCCGGATAACCTGTCCATTCGTGAAAGTAGAACCTTGAAGTCTCCCACTATTGATATGTGAGATCTGATGTGTGATTTAAGTTTTAGTAATATTTTTGCTAGTGTGGGTGCCCCTGCATTTGGAGCATTGATCTTCAGAATTGAGATTTCATCTTGCTGGAGTTTTCCTTTGGTGAATATGAGGTGTCCTACCACAACTCTGTTGATTAATTTTGGATGAAAGTCTATTTTATTAGATGTCAGAATGACTACACCAGCTTGCTTCTTGCATCAGTTTGCTTTGAAAATCTTTTCCCAGCCCTTCAATCTGAGGTAACGTCTTCTTTTAATGTTATTATGTGTTTCTTATATGCAGTAAAAGGATGGATCTGTTTTTGCATCAGTTTTGTTAGCCTGTATATTTTTATTAGAGTATTAAGTCCACTGATGTTAGGAAATATTAATGACTATAGATTTTTAATTCCTTTTGTTTTTATATTGGTTTTGGTAGTGTGGGTGTGTGTTTCCCTTCTATTGGTTTTGCTGATATAAAATTATTTATTCCCTGTGTTTTTGTGAGTAGTTAACACTGTTATGTTGAAGTTTTTCTACTAATCTATATTGTACGACTGAGTTTGTGGATAGTTTTCCAATTTTGTTTTGTCATGTAATATCTTGTCTACTCAATCTATGTAGATTAAAAGTTTTGCTTCATATAGTACTCTGGGTGACATCTATGACCTTTTAATGCCTCCAAAATATCTACCCAGGCCCTTCTTGCCATAGAGTCTCTAAATAGGTTTGCCTTTATATGATACTTGTCCTTTTTCCCTTGCAGCTTTTAATATTCTTTTTTGGTTGATCTGTATATCTACAGTTTTACTTATTAACTAAGGTGCAGGCAATTTTATTTTCTGTTGCAAACTATTTGGTGTTCTGTAAGCATTTTGTATATATACAGGCATCTCTGTCTATGATACGTAGGTTTTCTTCTAAGGTTTTGTTGACAATATTTTGTGATCCTCTGAGCTGAGAATCTTCTGTCTTTTTTTCTTTCTTTCTTTCTTTCTTTCTTTCTTTCTCTCTTTCTTCTTCTTTTCTTTTTCTTCTTCTTCTTCTTCTTCTTCTTCTTCTTCTTCTTCTTCTTCTTCTTCTTCTATTTCTTTTTTTACATATTTTTGTTTTTGTTTGTCTTTTCACAGTGTCTTCTATCTCCTGGGTGTTTTGTTTCAGGAACTTTTTAGATTTAATATTTTCTTTGACTGATGTATAAATTTCTTCTATTGTATTTCCTCAGCCCGAGAGTCTCCATTCCGTCTTTTGTATTCTGTTGATGATGGTTGTGTGTGTAGTTCCTGTTCACTTAAGTAAATTTTCCATCACCAGGTTTTCCTTAGTTTCCTTTCTTTATTGCTGACATTTTCAGGTTCAGATCTTGAAGAGTTATATTCTTTTCCTTCATCTCTCTGTATTTTCCTTGATTTCTGTGTCACCCTAGATTAGCTTACAGTGAAGTGGTCTCAGTTTTTCTCATCAGCAGCTGCAGCAGTCATTCCGTGGCTTTTTTCAAGAACTCTGGAAACTCTAATCAGAGAAGGGCCTCAGGGATTACACTCAGAACTTCACCTTGCACACAGGAAGCCTTGATGAATGTCAGGCACGGGGCAGATACAAAAGAAGACATTGATGGGTCTACATTCAGTAAAAACCAGTAGGCATGCACACTGAGTTCTACAACATGAAAGCACAGTGCATCCCAGAAAAATTTAAACAGATTCTGTTAGAATTCAATATTTTCTTCATATAAGAAATGTGAAAAGGATAAAATAAGAAAATGGAAGGAATATAGCAAATTGCATATTCAGTAAAGAATACATGTGTACAAAGTAAATGATTCATTTACAAAAGAAAATATATATAACTTAAAACTCATCAAAGTATATGAATAAAAAAATCATCTATGTATTGGACAGAGCAAGCCTAAGAAACTGTAGAAATGCCTATGGTAGAGGTGCCAAATATCTTTAGAATTTCTTTAAAAGTTAGAAACTATTAGAATCTAGACATGGAAGTTTGATTAAATATTCAAGCATTGATTAAAATACTCTATAATTTAAGAAACCAGAGGAGAAAATTTATCTTATTAATAAAAGTGAAAAGAGCACTTGCACAAACTGAACATGCCTTTATCATAAAGTCTGTGAAGACAAGAACAGGTCATGACTTCCCTAAACTAGACTAAGGGCAGCAACCAGGAAAATCTACTTGCCAGAGGAAGGCTAACTGCTTTTCCACTTAAGATTGGGAAAACAATAGTGTCTTCTCTTATCACACACCTTACCTTGTATTCAAACCAGTGAAAAAGCAATGAGAAGGAAATAAAGTTTGTCCTTATCAAAGTGAAAGAGGAAAGTCCTTTCTAATGAATGCAGTGTACCTCCCTGAAAAATTTGAAGAAATTATAAAATAGAGAAACAAAATTATGATAGTAAGTTTGACATCTGAGGTCACCAAGTTCACATGACACAAGAGTATACAAAATGGTGTCTTTACATAGAATCAGCAAACACACACACACACACACACACACACACACACACACACACACACACACACACACACACACACACACACACACCCTTACCTAAATACCTACACACAAATGATTTTATTTTTGTTCTTATACCAGACAAGGTCTCTCTGTGTAGCCTAGGCTGTACTGGAACTCACTTTTAGACCAGGCTGGCCTGGAACTCACTGAGACCCACCTGCCTCTGCCTCCCAAGTGCACAAATGATATTTTTAATGGCTTAAAAAAGTAACTAGTTGCTTGCCTAAAATATAATAGAGCATATGTGTTAAGGTATGCTAACCTCTGCCATATAATAATGAGGAATCAAGTTAAATAAACAGAAGAAGTTGTCATTTCATCATTTTGAAGACACCACTGTGATATCTTTGTTCTTTCTTGAACCTATGCAAGCTGAATTCATAAAAATACACGACAAGATGTGTTTATGTAGAATGATATAGGATGTAGTATTGTATATCATTATACATAAAATTATATGGAAAGACAAAAAACAGATTATTAGAGTATGTTAAATAAAGAATTAAGTGAGAAGAATCCATTAACTCAATTTCTATTATTTTATGTATGAATGATAATAACAAATATTACAAACAGGCAGAAAAATAGGCAAGAATATGGAGTGAAATATAGAAATGAGAATTACACTAATACAAATGTACAAAACTGATTTGATACAGTGGAAAAGCAATTCAGAATGAATTCAATAAATAGTGCTCTATAGAACAGTCATACACATATCTAGAAATAAACAAATAAATGAGAGAGGGTGTTATCTATATCTCTCATAGGCCCAAGAAGTTTATAGACCCTCACCTCAATTATGTAGGCTTTTATCCACCATAAATCAAGTCCCCACCTTTGCTTGTCGACAGCAGAGCTTTCTCTTCCTCATGCTTTCTCTTTTACCATACAGGCAAAGCTACTCAAGTATGAAATGTTACCTTGAACAATTTGTCCAAGGACAAGCATCTTGTAGAAGAATTCTTTTAAACATCAGCAAGATTTCATAAAAAGATTCTTGACCAAATGAAAAATAAGCATATCCACCAATCTAATTAAGAAATATCCCTCCTCTCGAAAGACAACATACTGATCCATCCGTGCAGGTCTTTCCACTGCACAATCTTACTCCCCACTTCATCATTTTAAGGAGACTGGTATATTAAGAGTTTCCTGAGTTTATTCTCTTTGCCTCTGTTCTACTTCTATACTCATTGCATCTATAGACATAGAGGTTCCATATCTGGTGTCAAAGACCATTGGCATTGACAATCCAAATCAACTAGTAAATGGACAAGAAAGGCAGGGTCCTTGCATTGAGGCAAAATAAAACCAGATATATTTCCCTATTACTAAGTAGCAAAGCCACTACTACATCTCCACAAGCAATGGGAGGTGAGAGAAAGAAAGAAAAATACTTAAAATGAATCTTGTTGTACTGGCTCAAACCAATTTTCAAATGCAGAACCTTAAAAGAAGGAAGCTGACTTTGTTGAGGAAGTAATCTTTGCCAAGTCTCTTCCTCATCAAAAACTATAATCTCCACTAAACAAGGTTAATTAAGTATACTTAAAGTATCTTCATGTGTAATTTCATTTTATATTGAAATCAATGTATAATATTTAGGATATAAACACTTCTTTGGAATTGTTCACGTATTTCTAACATGTGATTGACTAGTTTTCCACGAAAATTTAGAGGAACTATAACTAATCTATGAACCTCTTTTTTGCAAGTTTTTCATTCTAACTACTATTTACTATATCCTACAATTCCACAATAAAGAAAATACACACTTAGGTATTCAGCCAAAGCACAATTTTAAGTCCTGATTTAACCCATGATGAATTAGCAATACAGAAATGTGTAGTACTATAAAACAAAATTGCAAAGGAATAAAAATAAATTCAAGAGTAAAATAATCAAAATTCATCAATGAAAAAGTCCTAGGTGAAGTTGGGTTAATAATTAAAAATATTTAAGCTTCCTCTAATTTGATAACAGGCATAAGCCTGATCCTTCAGGCCCAATTATTCATTGATTTGGTTTAAGGATAAGACCTCATGCAACTGAGGCAAGAGGCCAAAACTGGGATTGAAGTTCTAATTCTCCTGTCTCTATCTTCAGATGACAGGAATTACAGGCAGTAATTTACCATCTGCTTCACATCTGCTTTCAAGAGTACATCTTATGGCTGTAACTGTAGGAAGCTTGTGTTTTGGCTACACACTCACTGGCCATAGTGCTTTTTTAAATATGAAGCTGATTAAATGACACATGGATACCAATACAATAAAATATCATCACTTAATTATAAGAATAAAGAGGATCTATTTAAGTGGGTGTGAACAGATTCTAGCAGTAGATGGCTGGAAGAATAGAAAGAGCAAATTGAAATAGTCTGTGTTCAATGTAACATGTACTGTTAACGTGTGGCTCAGGTTATCTTTCACTTTTCATTTCATAGCTTGGTAATATCTCAAAATTCCCATTAAACACAGCTCTCACTGAGTAATGCTCTAGCATGAACATTCAGGAGAGTCAAGCTTGATGCTAAGTGCATTGTAAGCTGATAAGATAAACTGATATGGTATTGTAAATAAATTGTTGAACACATCTCAGAAGAGTGGATGGCAGGGACAGTACCGGGGAGCAGATGGGGACGGATGGCCTGAATGTGATCAAAATACACACTCATGTATGAACATTATAATTAAAACATAAATCTTCAGTGAATACTTTATTTTAGAGTATATATGAAGAAAATACTGTACAAAGTTTTCAAGAGTGTGATAAGAAAGAAAGAAAACAAATGCCAAAAATATCACAAACTGTTTTAACTTGACTACTAATGGACACCTGCCTCTCTGTATTGTTTTTTTTTTAATTTACTTTTTATTAATTCATTCATTTTACATCTCAATAGTTATCCCATCCCTTGTATTCTCCCATTCCTCCCTCCCTCCCACTTTTCTTCTACTCCTCTCCCCTATGACTGTGACTGAGGGGGGCTTCCTCCCCCTGTATATGCTCATAGGGTATCAAGGCTCTTCTTGGTAGCCTGCTATCCTTCCCCTGAGTGCCACCAGGTTTCCCCATCCAGAGGACGTGATCAAATATGGGGCATCAGGGTTTGTGTGAAAGTCAGTCCCCACTCTCCACTCAACTGTGGAGAATGTCCTGTCCATTGGCTAGATCTGGGTCGGGGATCGATGTTTACTGCATGTATATTCCTACACAAGGACATATGCTCTACCATGTTCATAGTGGCCTTATTCATAATAGCCAGAAACAGCCTAAATGTCCCTCAGTAGAAGAATAAATGAAGAAATTGTGGTACATTTACACTACCACGAAAAGAAACAGAGAAAAATTTTTGAGCTCTTACAGAGGATTTGTGTTCAATTCCCAGCATCCACATGTTGGCTTTCATAAAGTCATTTGTATCTCCAGTTCCAAAGGATTAAATACTGTCTTCTGTTCCTTGAGAGCATTGTACACACATGGTACATATACACATGGGCAAAACAAATATAATAACAATAAATCAGTTTTTAAATTTTCTTCCGATATATAAGTACTGAGGTGACCCTGATAGTCAGATATAAGTGGGTTGTACCAATGAGCAAGTTTTCAACAGTGAAACTGAATGAGGAAAGTGTTTTGTAATAAATGAGAGTGACAGGCTTAGGCAGCCACATCAACAAAAGTCAAATATGTTAATGCAGGGAGACTCTCCTTTTGTTGTTTTGTGTCATTCAAGAAAGTAAAGAGGTCATGGCTGGGATTTCTTATTCACGATGCATAATAAAAGCTGAGCTTTGTCACTTCCATGCTTCCAAGTAGAAACAAGAAGAAAATTGAAAGTAAGTGACTTTTCCTGAATCATGAGAGCACTGAGGTCACAGCACAATCTCCCACCCTCTTGGCTGGGGCATCAGAAAACCAGAAGTAAGCTCTTCTTTTATCACAGGAGCCCCGAGGAGCAATACAATGTCAATAACAGAATGGATGTGTAAGATGTGCAGTTGTTTAGAAATGTTTTGGAGGTACTTGCTATGGACCATCTGAGTCAGGTATAGGTCCTTGGGAATGGGAGTTCTTGAACCATCAGTGGACAAAGATAGGCAAAGTGACAAACAGAATCAAACACAGGGGAGTTTGATCTGAGTGTATTTTGCAGGCAATCAAGCTAGATTTTTCTATACACATTTTGTGAAATGGGGAGTATTTTTGTGGTTACATTTTTTTTTATTCAAGGAAGTGAGTGAAGCAATCAGGCATACACAGTACAAAAAACAGGATGCAAAGTAATAATGCTGTCATCATTCTTAAGTCACCATTAAGTCATTAGCTTGGTATCAGTACGTGTGTCCTGTCTATATCAAAGGTCAACGGTCTCTCATTCTGCCAAACATCTGTGTGTCAAAAGAGTTTTTTTCTTAGTTCTTCTTTTTATCTGAGCATCACTATCTGGAGCTTTCTTAAACAATTTATTTGTAAGTCAGAATATAAACTATGATTAATTCTTAGCCATGCTTCTTTTAACAAGTGAAGCGGAACTTGGTGGTAAACTCCAGGCCTGAATGGACCTTGGCTGCAGTGCCAAGTGAGTGCATTTCCCAGCAACATAGCCTATGAAAAGTTCTGATATAAGAGTAGGCTAGGAGAAAAAACAAAGACAGAATATGCTAACACAAGAAGGCTGCAATCAGTTACTCCTGGCAGGAACATCAGACCCATTTCAGGAGGCTCTCCTTTGGCAGGGGTCTTCACCTCAGGTTGAGCAGTAACATTCGTCACACAGACTCCACTGGAGAGGTTGTGACAGGTACTTAATAGACTTAGTTCATATTTTCAGTTCAATGAAAATGCATAGGTATATACTCATTTATATCTGGACACTAGCCCAAGGGGCATGTCCCATGAAAGTCTTCACCTACCAGGAAAGTGGGACAGAGGGGAAGACTTCCTATTGGGACTCTATGTGAGAGAAGCATGGGAGAATGGAGAAATAGAAGGATCCAGAGGGTCCTAGAAACCTACAAGAAGAACATTATGATTGGCAGATCTGGGCAGGGGTTCTGCTCAAACTATGGCAGCAAGCAAGGACAATACATGCAGTAAACTTCAACACCTACCCAGATCTAGCCAATGCACAGGACATTCTCCACTGTTGAGTGGAGAGTGGGGACTGACTTCATATGAACTCTGGTGCCCTGTATTTGACCACATCCCTGGATGGGGAGGCCTGATGGCACTCAGAGGAAGGACAGCAGGTTACCAAGAAGAGACTTGATGCCCTATGAGCATAAACAGGGGGAGGAGGTCCCCCTCAGTCACAGTCATAGGGGAGGGGACTAAGGGGAAAATGGGAGGCAGGGAGGAATGGGAGGATACAAGAGATGGGATAACAATTGAGATGTAATATGAATAAATTAATAAAATATATTTTTTAAAAAAGAAAATGCATAGGAACATTTATAGGGAAGTCCAGGCCTTTGGGGGAGACACAAACAATTATCCTCTCAACGTGAGTAACGAATCTTCCTAAAGTAGGGATTCTAAATAGTCTCAGTTTTAAAATCAGAACAAATGAGAAATAAAAAGGATATACTATATTTCTGACACCACAGTATTATACCCTCTGAATATTCAATAACTCATACGAGCTACAACTAGATATAGTAAATCACATCACAGAACACAGTATGTAAGAATCTTGGGGAAACAATGCTCAGGAAAAAATCAAGATAAAGGAAAACCAGTGACCAAATATTTAGCATGAGCATGGCTCTGCATCAGCAGCATTTGCTCTGTTATATTGGGTGGAATCATTTATAGCCACATTCCAGGACAGTGCTTGGGGATTCTTAACACAATATTCTTTTGTTATTTTTCAGCTTGAACTTTTTGTGCGGTTTGGTTGTTTGCTCTGTTGTCAAATAGCTTGGTAGTGGCATACTATCTTCAACACCTGAGAACACTTCAGAGTGAGGATGCAAATACAAAAGATCTTTCAAAAACATCTAAGATCCCCAGACACATCTCTGAAAAAGTTACTGTGAAAAATACAATTATGATGGTAAAATGTCTCCAGCAGCTTTCCATCTGAACACATTTGCCTTTCATGGTGTCTGTATTACAAAAAGACAGGACCAATATACAAGAGAACAAACAGACAAACGACAAGAAGAAAAAAAACCACGCCTTTCAGTGAAGGCCACATCTAACACACTGCTGCATGTTTCTTATGTGTTGTTTTCTTTTCATGTCTAGTTTGATGTAGGATCCTCTCAAGTTCCTGATAAAAATCTCTCAGATTTAAAGATGATGAAGCAGAAAGCCTATGAAGAGCTCACCTTCATGATCTCAGAAACTAATGGCATTTTTCATCTTCTTTCTGTGACTATATCATAATTAATATGATATATCTTCTGCCCTTATAACCTTATTTCACATTCCGCAAATATGTTTTTCTGTTGTTTATATCTTCCACAATTACATTTTTCTGGAATTCAGAGTTGCATTTAATGATCACCAATTTAGGCAGATTATTCAAAATTCTGAAATCCAGAGACGTTGCCAAGCATCCTGACTTCTTTTATCAAAGGAGGTAGTGTGATGGGTGTCATGACAAATGGATGGCTGTAGAAAGAAAAGCAGGTAGAGGTGGGTGATGACTTTAGAATTATTTTAATATGAGTTATAAAGACACACATATAGGGACTTTAAAGCATAATTATATTCATAATAAAATATCATACACTAATATTCCATTACAAATAAATATTAAAACCAATGTAGGCATTCCCCAAAAATGTAAAGATAGTATGCTTTCTGATCCAGCAATCTCAATCTCAACATGGGACACATATCCACCAGCAGCAAGGAAAGAGACCTCACAGAAGGTTAGTGTATTCCATGCATTATATAATAGCACAATCTAAAAGCTGGGGTTGTTATATCTGCATACTAGCCCAAGGGGCATGTCCCACGAAAGCCTTCACTTACCAGGAAACTGGGACAGAGGGGAAGGCATCCTATTGAGACTCTAAATGAGAGACGCATGGGAGAACAGCAAAATAAAAGGATCCAGAGGGTCCTAGAAATCTACAAGTAGAGCAATATGATAGGCAGATTTGGGCCCAGGGGTCCCGCTCAAACTAAGGCACCAGCCAAGGACAATACAGGAGGTAAACTTTAAACCCCTTCCCAGATCTAGCCAATGGTCAGAATATTCTCCACAGTTGAGTGGAGAGTGTGATACGACTTTCTCACATACTCTGGTGCCTCACATTTGACCATGTCCCCTGGAGGGGGAGACCTGGTGGCACTCAGAGGAAGGACAGCAAGTAGCCAAGAAGAGACTTGATACCCTATGAGAATATATAGGGGGAGGTAATCCCCCTCAGGAACAGTCATAGGGGAGGGGAATAATGGGAAAATGGGGGGGGGGGGAGGAATGGGAGGATACAAGGGATGGGATAAACATTGAGATGTAACAAGAATAAATTAATAAAAAAATAAATTTAAAAAAAAAAAAAAAAAAAAAGCTAACATTACAATACATGTGACATTTCTCAGAAGTATGACAGTCATTCTTCTTCATTTGTTCAGAAGTCACAGCATTAAATGATTGGCTTAATGCAAAGATAGCAAAGTAAATACAATGCGATGTTGTTTACATGGGATAATTTGGCAGTGTGCTATTGTATAGATATTAGACTAGTTCAATAGAACTCATTTTGAGCTCTATGAATTCTATACTTTATTTTCAGTTTTTGTTTGAATGTCGATCTGATGCTCCTAATTTGCTTACGGGTTTTAAGTAATTTTTCTAGGAATTTATTAGAGACTTGTAAATCTAGTGCACATGGTTTCCCAGCTTCCCTTATTGTTTGTTTTTTTTTTAAAAAAATTATCTTGAAATTTTGCTGACACAGGGAGCATTTTGTCTTGCTTTGACACAATGACACCAACTTTAGAGGTGGCTGACGTCAGTCCTTCCTAAGCTAGCAGAGAGGATGACTCTGCCCTCTTCTTTATCATCATAACTGTGCTGCCCAGCATCTTGCCACCACTTCAGAGATTCGAGATTCCCTAGTGCATCGAACTGAAAAGCTCCTAACCATGGCTCAATTGTCAAGGCAGGAAATGAAGATCGGTGGAGAACATCATTAACGGGAGTAGGTCATGGAAAATGAGGGGTTTCCTTCATGGTTCATGATCATTTTATAATGGAAAATTCTGGAAGGTCTCCTTTTCCTGTTTTTCTTATGTAATTATGTATAGATCTCTTTTCACACTTTAAGGGAGGGTCTTCACATACAGGACCAGATGGAGCTTATCTCTTGTAATGCATGGAATACACTAACTTTCTGTGAGGTCTCTTCCTTGCTGCTGGTGGATATGTGTCCCATGTTGAGATTGAGATTGCTGGATCAGAAAGCATACTATCTTTACATTTTTGGGGAATGCCTACATTGGTTTTAATATTTATTTGTAATGGAACATTAGTGTATGATATTTTATTATGAATATAATTATGCTTTAAAGTCCCTATATGTGTGTCTTTATAACTCATATTAAAATAATTCTAAAGTCATCACCCACCTCTACCTGCTTTTCTTTCGACAGCCATCCATTTGTCATGACACCCATCACACTACCTCCTTTGATAAAAGAAGTCAGGATGCTTGGCAACGTCTCTGGATTTCAGAATTTTGAATAATCTGCCTAAATTGGTGATCATTAAATGCAACTCTGAATTCCAGAAAAATGTAATTGTGGAAGATACAAACAACAGAAAAATATATTTGCGGAATGTGAAATAAGGTTATAAGGGCAGAAGATATTTCTAAACAGAAACTTCCTTGTATGCGCCAGTGCTAATATTTTTTTATGAATTCACAGATACTATCAGTATAATATTTAATTATTATTTAATTAATTTAATCATAGTACAACTCAATTGTTTTCCCCTCACTTGTATCCTCCCATTTCTCCCTCCTTCCCTCTTTCACCCTATTCCCCTCCCCTAGGTCTGTGACAGAAGGGCACCTCCTCTCCTACCATATGATCACAGCCTATCAAGTCTCATCTTGGTAGCCTGCTTAGCCTTTCTTTGAGTGCCCCCAGGTCTCCCCACCAAGGGGAAATGGTCAAATATGGGGCACTACATTTTTGGATAGTTCTAACAGCCTTGGAAAATATCACCTTTTATTTTCCTTTTACATTTCAAAGAAAAAAACATGCTAAATCTATTTTCCCACAGTAGGTGACTAAACACTGAATTATCATGGCATCAGTGATAGATCTGTAGTCAATGTAGAATGATTATTCTCAACAAACACTCATTCAAACTTTACTGTAGTCACATATTTCCCCAGAATCCTGTGGTCCATATTGACTAAGTAAACATTGAGTCCAGGTGTTCATAGTTAAGTAAAGAACCACCAAGAAATTCTGTCCAAGGCATAAGTGATTGGTCTCTTGCAAACTAACACACTAGGTAGGGAGATGGAGATAAAAACTCCAGCTATGTACTAGAAGGTATCTGAGAATGTGTGGAATTGAGAAAGCATTAAAAAGTTCTTTACTGGACATGTGGGTCAATGGCATTCTGGGCTTTTAATTTATTGCTCAGTCCTCTGTCATGCTAGACTATATCTTAGATGTTCTTTTCCTTGTAAACAGCTTCACCAAGGATGGAGAGCTTGAGACATCACAGGAGAGCTGTAATTCTTTGAAGCTAAAGGTCTCTTTGTGCAAAGTACAGCTGGAGGCATCAGAAAGGTGAAGAAAGAGCCAAGGCTGAAGTTCATAAATTCTCAATATTTTTAGTATAACTTCCCTTTAAATCCCTCTCTGATTGTAAAACTGGCAGATACAGATATATAGACAGATACAAATAGAATGGCTGAAAGATAGAAGTATAACAGGTAATAAATGACAGATACAACAAAAAGACACAAAAGAGATGATAAAGACAAATTGATGACAGATGCATGATAAATGATAGACATAGGAAGGTGATAAAGAGAAAAATGATAGTGATGATGAGGATAGATAGGTATAGATATAGATAGATTGACAGATAGATAGATGATCAATAGATGGATAGATATAATATGAATATAGATAGAGATAGAGATAGATGATTGATATGACAAAAGAGAGATAGACAGACAAATACAGGCAAATTGTTTTAGTCTTCTTATGGAGACAAAGCTGGCCTGTAACTTACAGTATATCCAAGACTCAAACCCACAGATATCCTCCTGTCTCAGCCTCTGAGTACAGAAATAAAAGACATGAAGTACCACATACAGGTAGACTAGAAGATTTATATGTCATGCCTTAGAGTTTAGGTGAATTCTATGTCCTGGAGAACCATGGATGACTGTCTGGTTGTTAGTGCAAAGATAGTATCATTATGGTTCCCACAATTGTAAATTAGTGTGAGGCACAAATAGGAAAACTTTCTTCTTGGGGTGGTGAAGCTGCCTAGATGGCCTTGTGACAAACTTTGAAAGACTTCACTTTTTTGGTTGTTTCCTAATAAAGAGTCACCAAACTACAATCCTGAATTATCACTTATCAACAGTAATACTCTCTTATTTAAAAGCACTCTTGATGGCCATTCATGACTGTAAAATTAATAACTGCTGTGTTCAATCTGAGCAATTGGAGTTGGGACTTTCTGTAGAAGAGATCTGTCAACGTCAAGACTGGGTCTCACAAGAGTCCCATAGAAAGAATATAATGAGATGGAGACAAAAAATGCAGACTTACTAATTGAGTCTAGAGGCCTCCATAACAAACAATGCAACCTAATTGTTCTTTTATAGTTTCTTTTATGTGTAGATTAGCACTATCTATAGAACCACTGGAAATTCTTTTGCTTAAAATTATAAAATGTGGAAGAATGTTACTGAGATGTAAAAACAAACAAACAAACAAACAAACAAACAAAAAACAAAAACCAGAAAGCCATCAACCCATCTTGGCATATCAAGCTGCAGTAGGACTGGGCACATGTTCTTCTATTGAGGGAAGACAAGGTAGCCCAGTTATGGGAAACAAATCCATATGCAGGCAACAGAGTCAGAGAACCCCTGCTCCTACCGTTAGAAGTCACATATGAGGACCAAGCTACACATCTGGTCCTTGCAATCCATGTTCCCCTTCTTCTATGAGATTCCCAGAACTCTACCTAGTGGTTGATTGACTGTGGGTCTCTGCATCTGTTTTCATCACCTTCTTGATGAAGCCACTCAGATAATAGTTATGGTAGTCTCCTGCATGCAAGTATAGCAGAACATTATTAATAGTATCAGGGATGGGTTCTCTCCCGTGGTGTAGGTCTCAAGTTGGGCCAGATATTGCTTGGCTATCCCCATACTATCTGCTTCCTCTTTATTCTCCGCACCTCTTATAGGCCAGAAAAATAGTGAGTTGAAGGTTTTGCGGTGGAGTTGGTATCCCCTTCCTTGGCACTGAAAGTCTTGCCTGGTTCCAGGAGGTGACTGTTTCATGGTCTGGATCCCCTAGTGTGAGGCCCCTTAGCTAGGGTCAACTTCATAGATTCCTGGGAGTTTCCATTGTGCTGTATCACCAGCTTATGTTAGACATACCTCCCACTGATTCCAGTTCCCTCTCCTGCCATCCTCACCACGTATGATCCCTTCAGTTTTTCTCCCCACTCCATCTCCCACCATTTTTCCTCCTTCCATCCATGCCAGATGTTTTATTTCCCCTTCTCAATGAAATTCAAGCATCCTCCCTTGGGCCCTACTTGTTGCTTAGTTTCTTTGAGTCTGTGGATTGCAGCATGGCTATTCTGTATTTAATGACTAATATCCACTTATAAGTGTATAGATACCATGCATGTCTTTCTGGGTCTGGGTTAACTCACTCAGGATGATATTTTCTAGTTCCACCGATTTGACTGCAAATTTCATGATGCCTTTATTTTTAATAGTTGGGTAATATTCCAGTGTGAAAATGTACCACATTTTTCGATGGGAAGTCTCTGAGAGGAAAGGGATGGGGCATAGAGGGAGGGAGGGGAGAAGGAGATACTGGGAGGATGTAAAGTAAACTAATTAGATAATAAAAATAAAGTAAATTAATTCATTAATCAAAAAAGTAAAAATGACTTTGCTCAAAGATGAAGCCAACAATCCATCAACATATAAGAAAAATAAACCAGCCTCAGAAAGACAAATGTCAAGTTTTGTATCATTTGTGGGTCCTAGCTTTTGTATAAATATACAAACTATATATATGTTTTTCTACATATGATATGAAAGCAAGAAAGGAAAAGTATTAGTAAAAATACAAAAGGAGAACAGGGGAAGAGTGGGAGAGGGGAAGTTATGGGAGGTGAATATGGTTAAATGACATGGTACACTAAAACAGTAATAATCATTATGAAACCCATGCACTGAAAAATGTCAACAACAATAATCATTCTTTAAGTGTAAGCATACAGTGGTTATTTCATTTAGTAATCTACTTATAGTATATGATATGCATTCAATACTTATTATTTCTATCTTAATGATTAGTCAGAAATAATCTTAACTTTTTTTTTAATTATTTTTTTTATTAATTTATTCTTGTTACATCTCAATATTTATCCCATCCCTTGTATCCTCCCATTCCTCCCCCCCCCATTTTCCCATTATTCCCCTCCCCTATTACTGTTCCTGAGGGGGATTACGTCCCCCTATATATTCTCATAGGGTATCAAGTCTCTTCTTGGCTACTTGCTGTCCTTCCTCTGAGTGCCACCAGGTCTCCCCCTCCAGGGGACATGGTCAAATGTGAGACACCAGATATAATCTTAACTTTTATTTCATTAAAACTTTATCATTATTTATCAGTTGTAAAATACTTTACTGGTTTCTCTGATCATTTGCTGGGAATGTTTCTTACAAAGCCAAGAGGACAATGTAGCATCTCTTCTCCTTCATTTACTTTTGCAGTTCTCCAGTTTCTTGTACTTTTGTTTATTCCTTCCCTTAGCCACCAAAATGTTTTCATAAAATCTTTGTGTGGGTCAGAATATAATGCGCTCTCTTACATTCCAAAAAGTAACTTAGAGTTTGAAATCATTACAAAATATCTCCCCAATATTTTCTTGAAAGAGCGTAATGTTTGGTTGGAATCTCAACTAGCCACAAATTAGTATATATGTATTCATCCTATAACTTCTGTTTCTCTAGACAACACTGACTAATATAAACAAGAATGTAAAAATATAAAGCTTGATTCCACATAACACTGTTAAATAATTTAAATTGAATTACTCTTTATATATTTTTGAAAAATCCAGTTTATTATTATGTTTTAAATAAATGAAACTTTAAAGTTTTAAATCCCTTTCATACAAATAAAAAGGACCCTGTTTTCACCAGCCAATCAAATCAGAACTCATAAAATTGGATCCTCCTGGGACAGCCCTCCCATAATCTTTACGCTTTATCCTCTGTGAAGACTGAAATAAGGGCCAGTGTGGAGATATATATTTCCATATTGCAGTGGGGTACCCAAATAGCACCTGTCTCTCTGCCTAGTGGTTCCTATTTTATTTGCCTATCCTGTAACATAGAAAATGACACACCCGAGACTGAGGAAGGAGGACTCTTTGCAACAGAAAAGTGCTTTCCCCAGACATTAGAGTATGAACTGGAGCCTTTAAAAAAAAGAAATGTGTTTTCTGAAATAACTAGACTACCAGTGCTCCGTGCCCTTCCAGGCAGAAGCCATGTTGCTTTACCAAGGTTGGGCTGACTGAGCTCAGAGCATGGGGGTCATTCTCCATATCAAAGCTGCCTTTTCACAGTCCAGATGCACCCTGTGCAAAGCCTATCTTCCAATCCTTGCACACCAGTGAGCCAACTTTGCACAGACATATTAAGACTCTACGCACCTTACAACTGTCTCAGAATCTGCTTCCAGGGAAAAGGCCAGAAATGTACACTCAACTAAATATCTTGTTAAATGTTATCAAAAGAACTAAGGGGTAACATCAAACTTTGAAACTGTGTGTGAGACCAGTGTCTTCATCTGATTCATAACTTTTAGTTCTACAGATAATTCTTTACAGAGCTCCTGATTCTAAGTCTAAAAGCCCTTCCTCTGCTGCTTTTTTCCAACAATCTCATGAAGAATGTAGTGTTTGTAAGTGCTCTCTATTCCACTATTACTTATCTCATAATTTTAAAGCATAAACTACTCCATGGGTCAAACCATGGAGTATTTCATTACACCATATAGTCATCTCTCTGAAAATCAAGCATTCAAGCAGCTAGCAAACCTTACTCCTTGTCTTTGGGCTTTGGTTATAATAGTCTTGTCAGGTAGGTATCAACCTGCTCATGATGAAGATGCAAGGGATTCACTATGTCACCAATTAAACTCAATTAGCTAGAGAAGGTGGGGCTCCTTCTTTCCAGGAGAATGGAGGGCAGTGGTGACACAGTATGTAGTAAGCTGAACATTGTGCTTCCATCCAAGAACGGAAGCTTCCTAGATCTCTGGGACACAGCATGCGCATTTATTGAGTACATGCCTTAGGCCAATACACAGGCACAGCAGGTGAAGGGCCTGGGGTAAGAAAGCATCCTATCTCTCAGATGCTTCTCATCATGGTGTTCCCTGGAACTGTGAGCCTCAACAAACTGGTTTTTTTTTTTTTTCTTCTTAAGTTGCTTTGGTCAGGTACTTTGTCATAGTAACAAGACAAAACAGCGGCTGATGGGAGCTATGGGACAATTGATAAGGTTAAAATGGGTCATTTTCAAAACCAAAGTGAATAATATGTGGAAATTAATATATGGATTATTTTTTCATTTATTGTGAAGTAGTAAGTCTTCAGAACAAAATAAAATGGTCTTTGCTGGAACCAAGTGTCTGTCTTTCGAGTAAAGACACATCTGAATGCAGCACAACCTATGTGGACAATGGAAGTAGCTCTGGAGTTGGGCTGCCTTGCTTCAGGTGCAGTTCTCACTGTACTGTGGTACCTGACAAGAATGAAAAATTATCATTATCTGTCTTTACCATGGCTATTGAACTTAATAAAATAATTAATGTTTTACATAAACTTGAGGTGGTAACTGTACAGTGTATGTTAGCTACAATAATAATATACACATTTATATTTAGGAGATTCCATTCAAGGGTTCAGCTGGCAGAACGCAATGCTTTGGAAAATTAACATGATAAGTATTGATATATTGCATTACCATTGGAAACAGAGCTCTGAATACAGCAGATAAACATATGGATGAATTTTATTGACCCAAGGTATTTAGAATGAGTTGGAAGTGGCAAGGGTGAGAAAAATGTATACTGGAAAATACTATAGAAAATGATCCCAACTTTTGAAGTTTAGTCCCAGGAAACACTTAAGAGTTTTATTAGATCTTGTGCACAATTTTATCTTTTTGAGGCAGATGGACTTTTCATCTCAAGCACTCATCAACTTCAGTCTGATTTTTATATGAAGCTGTGTATGACATAACACAAACGTAAGCTACAGCTAGTAGTAACTGGATAGCAAATTTTAGCTCCAACTTTCTTTACTCAGTAAAATATTAATTTATTCTTAAAGGGAAACTAAACAAAATATTCCTGAGCAGTGGTACCCTGTGTTTCCTCTCCCACCCCACAACTCTGTCTGCTTTCCTGGAGACCAGCCAGCAACAAGAATACCAAGCCCACAACTCTGCCAGCTTTTCCATAGGCCTTTTGGCACCAAGGATGCAAGACCATGCTGGTAATAGGAATACCAGAGGAATGGTTAGCAACCCAAGTCCTTAAGCCATGCAGGAAACAACAGCAAAAAACAAACAAACAAACAATAAACAAAACAAAACGACCAAAACCAGCAAAGACACCCTACTGGACCTGAAGACTTGTTAGTGACCAGAACCCCAGGAATGAATGTCAGGCCAGAAGACAGAAAGGAAACAGAAACAAAGGGAGAAAATAAGAACAAGAAAAACAACAAAATAAAAACCACCCATCCAACAAACGAAAACTAATAAATCAACATTTAAACCTTTTTATTAACCACAAAACACGGATGGCTAAAGGCCCAGAATAAAAACACAACCAACAACTAAGGTAATATGGCATCAGTAGAGTTCAGGTATCTTACTACAACAAGCTCTGGGTAACCTTACACAGCTGAAACACAAGGAAAAATATCTTAAATCCAATCTTATGAAGATGATAGAAGCATTTAAGGAGGAAATAAATAAATTTTTTAAAGAAATACAGGAAAGAGGTGAAGGAGCTGAATAAAATGGGTCAAGACCTGAAATTTAAAACAGAATAAATAAAACACATAGATACTGCACTACTACTCTGCAAAATTAACATAGTAATAAACTACTCCCTAGCCGTCATCACATAACCATCATTTTATAATATATAGTGGTTAATACATGGATCCACACTGGTCAATGTGCAGAGAATAAGAGATTATGGAGGGTTCAGCTCTAAATGGAAATCTATGTCACATTTCCTCTACCCAAGAAGTATGGGACCATCACAGAAACAGTGTAAGAACTGGAGTTTGTAGACATCTGTAGCCAAATGGTATTTTCCAATCATGACCAAGGAGCTGCACACATGAACTCACAGCAGCTGTGAGTAAATGCACAAAACCTACTCAAGATGAAGCTGATGAAAATCCTAGCATGAGGAGGGAGGGGCTCAAGAAGTCCCACCCCAGCTGAGATGCTATTGGCATTTGGTAGAGCAAGAGTCAGTTTCCTCTGCAATGTGGCCCATGAAAGGGTTACCCATGTCCCAGGAGATGGCCCCACACCTACGCACATGCAACCATCACTATATCTAACCAGTGAATTTTAAAAATTAAAACTCAAAATTTATATGGTAAGAAGGTGGGATAGATAAGGGAGGAAATGAGGGGTATTTCGATTAAAATCATTCTGTGGGTATAAAATAAGCAATCAAAAATCCAAATGTGTTTTATTTTATGGGGTGGGGGAGGAGAGGATTTTGGCGAATAACATGTAAATCATAGACAGTCAACAAAAGTACAAAATAAAAGAAATAAAAAACTCAAATGTAAAAGCAATTATTGAAAAACAAAAAATAGCAAGTTGTCAAAAATGTTGTAGTATTTGAAGATGGAGAAAAGCACAAAATGAGCTGGAACTACACCATTTGCTGAGGTCATCATGGTATGGAAGTGTATGAGGGCCTGAGGCAGGTGCTGGAGAATAAGTAGAAGGTACTTCATGTCTGGCACACAAAACTGAAAAACAAAACTCTAAAATTTGTCCTGCAAATTATTTTATAGATTACCTCAGAGCAAAGCAGAAGAGTATAGGACTTGTCAAAACTTGCCATCAGAGTGCATTTCTTGATCAAGATTGAAGATGCTATTTATTTTCTAAGTAAGCCTTGGGTTTGTATTTAACTTGTTCTTTCCAGTCAGTTATCTTTTTCTTTAAAAAACACTTTTGTTATTTGCAGTGAAAAATATCTGTAGTTTCTCAGTAATGCAGCATAAGCTGAGATATAATCTACCATGAGAGTTACTCCTTCCTTTTATGCCCTGTGTCCTTAACTGGACATAAGCTCTCCCTTCACCCTTTATTGCTGTTTCATTCTCATGACACCATGGTTTTCATAGTATTCATATTGTGCAAAACTATACATTCCTTAGTTATGAAATGGCATCCTTTCCATAGATATGGAATGCTTTGGACATTACTTGATGAGAGTGGAAGATGTCAAAGCATGAGCCTGAAAACTTATGGTACCATGTGCCAGTTTTATGGTGTGAAGATCACAGTCTACAAGAAAGCAAGAATGAGGCACACATGTCGGATTTTCTTTTGGAAATCTGGCTATCTCTGGGAAAAATAGTGAAGATAACATATTCCCAGTTTCTGAGAAATAGCCAGTGCAAAATAAATATTTTCTCTGTTCTACAAGAGTCATATTAAATCTCTCCACAATCTTGCTTAAGTTTTTAAAGATGGATATTTCATGAACAGCAGGTGTTTAAGGGATAGAGGTGTCAGGAAGAAGAGGTTTCTTCAAAGCTTAGGTGTAGAGTACAAGGTGGGACAGTAGCATCTGGAAAGAGACATGGGTGGATCCATCAAACCCAGGGGTGCAGAGCTGAAAAGCTTTTGATTGAAGGCAGGTAAAAATTTAAGGGTACAATCTAAGAGAAAAGCCAACTTTATAAATGGAGACAGCTGTTGGGTGGTATTTTTGCTAATTTATTTAATTCTTTCCACTTTTCTATTGCAAATTCTCTTCCCTCAAATATATTGAAAGTTCCTTAACCTCACAGACTGAGGTATGTATCATTTATATGCACAAAATAACTATTTTGAAAAGAAAGGAAAGGAAAATGGTATTAAGTAAATAGCGAAGGAGCAAATGCTTGCAGAGCATGCAGTGAGGTCTGTCATGGCTCAGACTTTCCTGGCTAATAGTCAATTCATTAAATCTCATTAAGCAATACCAGGCTTAAGTACAACCCCCATAGTGCATAGAATTAATTTAGCAAAATTTCAAAGACATATGCTTCTTTATTTTACTTATCCTAAATCCATCTCCTAGCGGGTTTCCAAGCCAGAAAAATGAGTGGCATAGATTTTATTTTCAGTATTTTTCTTAATAAAGCCAAGCTGAAGGAAAAAGAACAAATACTGAAAATGTGGGAAGATAGTAGAAAAGAAATTTTAAAAACATATTTTCATGTAAAAAGCCATTCTATGTATTTATTCACATTTTATAATAAATTGCCAATAAATATCTATTTAAGAAGGTGTTCCAGTCCATGTTCATAAGAATGTATAAATTAAATGTAATAAAGATATATTTAAATAAGTAATTAAGCTGCCAAATTATTCAGTGCAGTTGAGGGTTGGAAGAGGCTTTAAAATTTTGGGTTATTTTGGGTAATGGCACAATGACTCATCAGATAAAGGAGCTTGCCTGAAGCTGGATAACCTGAGCTCATTCCCCGAGACTCATGTGGTCGAAGAAGAGAGCATAATCCTGAAAATTGTCTTCTGACCTACACTGCATTCATGCTATGGTATGGAGGTGCCTACACACACACACACACACACACACACACACACACACACACACACACACATATGTAGTACTCAAATAAGTATAAAGTAAGTTTACTTTGCTTCCTCCATTTCACAAAGAAAAGCAAATGTGTGTAAAAAAAGATCTCCTCATTTCTAGTTGGAATTTATTACATATTTCCACAAGAGCCGTAGGTGCTCTTACCAACTGAGACCCCTCTCTAGTCCAGAGACAATGATTTCTAAAATTATTCCCATCTCTGTCGCAGGGTCACTTGACTTCACAGAATAGCTTGCACTGTTAGTGGCACTGGGACTTCTTGCTTTAAATTGTGTGGAGTGGTGAAATATGGAGTTTCTTTACATTTTCATCTCCTTAATAAAAATAAAATGAAGAAACAAAGCACTAGGACATAAAATTGAATTATTTCAAAGAAGATCATGAGTTAATTACATCTTCATTGGTAGAGTGTATAATATATTATGCCACAGAGGAATTTTTAGGTTAAAAATGAGTCATGTTACAGTATAATTTAATAGGTTAATGGACTATTTTACTAATAGTAAGTGTTATATTAGAATAATTGTAATAGGCCATAAGTAACACCTTTTTTTGAAATGGTTTGAGATAGACAGGCTAGTAATAAGCCCTATGGAAGTTTCTATTTTCACACATTAGTAAATCTAAAAGATGAGACTTACATAAAAACATATAGGTTAGCTTCACCTCTTAGAACAAAGTTGATCCAAAATTTGAAGCAAAAGTGAAGCTTATTTTCTATTGCTTTGGGCATAAACTGAACTGAATTAAAGGCTATTTTATGAGAGTTATTGGCACCATCTCTTTGAGTTGAGACTCCAAGGGACCATGGACTAGATCCTCACACTTCCCTTGAGGATGTACTGAGAGACAGGAGGGAGTCAGTTGGACTAAAAGCAGTGAAGTGCTGATGCACACACATGGGACTTTGTGTTCTTTAAGTGCCCTTCTGGAACTTTAACAGGGGCACAGCACGCACAGGAGAGAAACATTTGCAAGAGAAACTAATGAGGAAGGCCATGTGCACACTGTCCTTAGCTCTGGTGTCTTCATAAGGTCACACTGGGTCCTATCAAGCTTGTGCAGTTCCTATGGTGAGAGCTTGGAGGTCATGAGAAAGTTATGGTCTGTGAACATATTTGTAGCTGACAGAAGTTTTAAACATAACTTTACAACACAATCGTCTCCCTTAAAAGTCATTCTAAAAGAAGAATTTGATATGAATTTAACACAGGCCTGACACAAAGAAACATAAGATGAATACATACCGTTGAGACATCTTTGAACATTAAAGATGTTATTGGCTGTGACGGAAGTCAATTTAAAAAAACGCACACTCTGAGCAGATGCCATGTCAACTGATTACTTGAGATGTGATTGTGTAGGGTATATTTGGTACCCTACCCTCCCTTTCTGACTCCTGTCTGCCACCAGGATGCAAATATCTGAAATTGTGACAGTAAATAAATATTTCCACCTTTATGGGGGAAAAAAGGCTACTTAAGCAGTTGGCATCATCCACATTTCTCTCTCTCTCTCTCTCTCTCTCTCTCTCTCTCTCTCTCTCTCTCTCTCTCTCTCTCTCTCTCTCTCTCTCTCTCTTTAACTTTTTTCGAGACATGCTTTTTCTGTGTTATCTTGGATGTCATGGACTGACTTTGTAGACCAGGCTGGCCTTGAACTCACAGTGATCTGCCTGTTTCTGTTTCCTGAGTGCTGGGATTACAGGCATGCACCACCATGTCCAGCCACTTTTCATTCTTTATGTGCACTGTAAGCATCTTGAAAACAAGTTTAATGCCAAGGTAGGACCAAAAAGTATCTTTCTTGTGTTATTTAAGAAGGGTTGGAAGAAGATGAGTTTGAAAATTAACAAACACTAAGAGTAAGTGTGAAGAGTGTGACTCTGGTCTGTGAAGTCTCTAGTTGAGGAACCCTTCTCTCCTGAAATGTACTTTACAGGAAGAATTATTGTTAAGCAAGTTATTATTCATAAGACATATTATGTAGGGTGGTGGTTTGAACGTGAATAGCCACCACTGGCTCATAGATTTGAATACTTGCTCACCGAGGAGTAGCAGTATTTCAATGGATTAGGAGAAGTGTTTCTTTGAGGGTTGGCTTTGGAATTTCAAAAAGTCCAATCCATGCCTAGAATCTTTCTCTTCCTTCAGCTTCTGAGTCTGGATGTAGAACTCTCAGGTACTTCCCCAGCACTACATGCTGACATGTTCCCTGCCCTAATAATAATGGAATAAATCCGTGAAACGGTAGGCAAGCTCCAAGCTGCTGAGGTCATTATTCACAGCAATGGAACACCGACTAAGACATATATCAATTTCTTAGTAGTATACATTATCTAGGGTCTATTTATTTCTAGGTTTTTTATCAAAAGAATACACCTGTTTGGCTAAAGGGCACACTCATTTTGGTGAAGTAATTTCAATAGCCTCTTTATGGTTGTGGATAAAGACTGGGTTTGAGTTATTCCATTGACATGAAGTAAAATATAGGAAGACTTACAACTTGAAGATGACTTTTAACACTATCTTCCCTTCTCACATAATAACTGTACATCCATAGGAGTCACCCTTGTGGTTCACTGCTGAATCAGGCACAGATCTTGGCAGGCTGTTTTTCCCGGCAACATTTTCTCTAGCACATGATGGCGGAATATCTTGTTTCAAAATCCAGTGATTCTGGTTTGGACATCAAATCATTGTATGATGAACTCAGACATCTAAAGCGAATTATTTTTACGAAGTGGCTAAATGCATTTATTTATTTTATCTACACATTTCTTTCCTGTATCTATGGGTTGTGAACTTGAGCAAGTAAGAGCTCTGATTTCCCTCACCCCTCCCTTGCCTTAACATTTCTCTCCTTCCTTTTGTTGTGTAGTGACCAGTGAGGTCTTAAAGACGTGGGTTCATATTCTGAGTTTGATCCAAACCAGAATCACTGTATTCTGAAACAAGATGTTCTGCCACTTAGTTCATTCAGTTTCCATCTTGGTCTTATAGTCTCTTGTCCAAAACTATAGCATCCATTAAGGTAATGAGTCTCCTCACTCTTTTCACTCAAGAACCCCTTAACAGTGAGCTTAGCTTTTCCTTTATTAAAATTTTTCCATCATAATCCTATGAGGATTGTGATGATTTTCCTGTGATGCTAAGGACTTGCCAGATGTAAATATGGCTACTAAAGACAAAACTGCCTCCTAAGCCCCAGAATCTTTCCTTAAGCAGAAGAGACAAATTTATTTGCTTTAAGTATACAAATGAATACAGTAAATGTAACATTTGCAGTGCTTTGATAAATGATTAAAAAAATAATACAGTGAAGCACATACCATTAATAAATGATGTATATTTATGAGTTTTTAAAGACAAAATAAGGTGTTAGAAAGATTGCCATCCTCCATAAAGGCAAAAATAGTAGAATGATGCAAACAATACTACAATGGGAAAATTGCACTTTAATTTACCTGGGTGATATGAATGAATTAGTGATCTCTGATTTTGTCCTTTGTATTTGGATCTACATAAAGAGAAATATTTACCTAAAATACATAGTAGCACCAGATTATTATGAATAGGTTGTAGCTTTTACTATAGAAGAAATACGTTCTAGGTTTAAACTGCAGCGAAATTACATGAGAACATGTGAAAACATATCTGAATATGACCCCCATAAAAGCTTGACTACTAAATGAATAATGGCTAGTCTGACTTTTTAATCTTTCTGTGATAGAAAAACTATACAAAATATAATTATACGTAAAAAATAACTTTGCTCCACAGAGGACATGCTATGAATTTTGTCAACTGAAAATACAATGAATGCAGTTTGTATAGAAGAGGAGTCAGTGGTGCAAGGGAAAGAATTCAGCTGTCAAAATTATTTGCTTCTCTTTCAGAGGACCAACATTTGCTTGCCAGAATCTATAGCTGCTACTATCTCTAGCTACAATGGATTTGAAGCCTCTTCTAGCATCGATGGGCATAGACACACACACACACACACACACACACACACACACACACACACACACACACAACACACACGTGCATACACACATGCCAAATTAAAATCATAGAGTATGCAACATAGGTGAAACCATATGTAAAAAGCAATAAAATAAACATGCACACCAGAAGAAATGGACCTGGGGGCAACAGGCATTCAACTGGCATCTGTAGGCTGATGGGCAAGATTGGCATTGCTTTTTTACAGTATTTATATACACTGGTGGGATTTAAAGCATCTGTCTTCAAAGACTGAACCCACTAACACAAGGAGACTGAATCTCTAATGCACAAGCAAACATTAGCTACTGGTACCATATGGACATTGTGTTCCAAACTTAAGTCACCTTTCTGTAAAATTTAGCATTCTGTCATATGACAACAATAGTAAAAGCTTGATCAGACTGCCTTTGTTTTCTATGTCGATTTGAGTGTGAGTGGGGCTATTGGCCTCTTGTTTTAAGTTATCCTGTGGATAAGTCTTGATGTTTATGTATTAGACTACTTGACCAGACTTTTAATAGTACAACTTGTGTCTCATTTTGTTATTTTGATATTTTTCTTCTATGACTCTTGAGTATTGCTATTATACAATTTTCTGTCATCTATTTCTGCACTTTTTCTTAAATGTTAAGGTAATAAATGGCCATGTTCTTATGGATGAAGATTCAAAAAAAAGTCTTCCCCATGAATCTGTGGAAACACTCTCTTTTTGTTTCTCATCAACTATGTATTCCAATTCCAGGCACGGATTACCATTATACAGAACTTATGGATTCCATAGTGAATGGTTATTAATGTACCATATGTACCATTCACAATCTTCTAGGCAGTGAAAAAAACAGTATCTTAAGTCTCATTTTTTTTTAATTAGTGGAAGTATGAGTGTTTTTTATTCCTAAGTAAATGTCTGAGATATAAAAGGGTAGATGGGAGAGAATGTCTTTCATAAAAAATAGACTGGGTAGCCATGATGAGTTTGCCATGAGGAATTCACAATGAAACACTTCAGTACTATAGCAATGGATTGTTCAAGCATCAGTTTTGCTTTTGTTTTTGTTTGTTTTTTTCTTATGTCTTTGACAACAATACACTTAATCAAATACATAAGCCTGCAGTTTTGAGGAAGACACACTACATATGATATCATGCCTGCTGAGGGCATCCTGTACATGTAAATTAACATAAAAAAAATCTAGGGGCTGGAGAGATGGCTCAGAGATGAAGAGCACTGACTGCTCTTCCAAAGTCCTGAGTTCATTTCCCAGCAATCTCTATAATGTGATCTGATGCCCTCTTCTGGCCTGTAGGTGTACATGTAGACAGACCATTGTATACATAATAATAAATAAATCTTTTTAAAAAGATAAAAAACTCCAGCAAGGGAAATCTTCCAAGAAGATTTGCTTGGATAACAGATTTGGTGTCAATAGTGTGTATAATTATGAAGAGGCATAAACTTGGTCTACATTTATTGAATATCCTCATAATGCACTTTCATTTCCATTTGGAAAGCTTCCATAAAATTAAAACCAGTGGGCTGTGGTGACACATATCTTTAATCACAGCACTTATGAGGGAAAGAGAGACAGGTCTCTGAGTTTGAGGCCAGCCTGATCTACAAAGCAAGTTCCAGGACAGGCAAAGCTATACAAAGAAATCCTGGATGGAAAAAACACACACATACCATCCCCCCACATCACACACACACACACACACACACACACACACACACACACACACACACACACACATTTAAAACCGCCTTTTGTTTCTGTTTGAGACAGCAAAACGCGAAGTGGAGTCATGTACCACTGATGACCCTTCCTGAAGAACATCCCACATTGAGGCTTAGTAACCATCTCAATGATTTCCTCTGTAAATAAAAGTGTTCCTATGAGAATGGATCAGCCACAAAATTCTTTCAGCTGCCCAGTTTTGTTTTGCTTAGAATGCATGAAATTGCTTATTGAGAATTGATCTCCTTCTATTCTGCATTAGTAAATTTTGTGTGTTTGTATTCTGTTAAACTGTAGCTTTTAAATCAGAGAGTGAGTCACAGGATGAAGGAGAGTTTTCTTAGCTGCTGGATGGCATTTTTTAGAGAACATCCATGGAAGGCTCTCATATTGTACCCTTTCTTCAATCATTTTCAGTGTCTAGTCTATTTGCTCTTTTAAATGTGAATTAAGAATTCTCCCCTAGCCCTCTTTGTTACTTGGGTTGTTTAGGTCTGTGGATTGTAGTATGGTTATTCTGTATTGTAGGGCTATACCCTCTTAAAAGTGAGTATAAACCATGCGTACCTTTCTGGGTTACCTTACTCAATATGAACTTTTTGAGTTTCATCCATTTCCCTGAAAATTTCAAGATGTCCTTGTTCTTAATAGCTGAGTAAGTAGTATTCCATTGTGTAGATATACCACAGTTTCTTTATCCATTCTTCTGTTGAGGGATATCTGAGTTGTTGTTTTCAGATTCTGGCTATTATGAATAATGCCACTATGAACATAGCTGAGTAAATGTCCATGATGCGTTGTAGAACATCGTTTGGTTATGTGTCCAGGAGTGGTAAAGCTGGGTCTTGAGGTGGTGCTGGTCCCAATATCTGAGAAATTGCCAGATTAATTTCCAAAGTAGTTGTTAGAGTTTGCACTCTCACTAGCAATTGAGGACTGCTCCTCTTACTCCACAACCTCCCAAGCAAGAGCTTTCATTTCATTTTTTTTTTTTTTTGTCTTAGCCATTCTGATAGGTGTAAGATGGAATCTCAGATTCCTTTTGATTTGTATATCCTTGATGACTAAGGATGTTGAACATTTCTTACCCATTCTATATACCTCTGTTGAGAGATTTCTGTTTAACTATGTACCCCATTTTTGATTGGATTATTTGGTTTGTTGGTATTTAATTTCTTGAGTTCTTTATATATTCTGGATACTAGCCCTCTGTCAGATGTAGGGTTGGTGAAGATATTTTACCATTATGTAGGCTTCTGTTTTGTTTTATTGAGAGTATCCTTGGCTTAACCAAAGATTTTCAGTTTCTTGAGATCCTATTTATTAATTGTTGATATTAGCAACTGAGCTGTTGGTTGTTTCCTATATCAATGGGCTCAAGGCCTTTTTTCAGTTATTTTTTCTAATAGACTTAGTCCGTCTGGTGTTGAGATTTTGATCCACTTGGACTTTTTTCTAGTGTTGGTGATAAATATGGATATATTTGCATTTTTTTGCATGTAAACATCAAGTTAGATAGGCACTATTTGTTGAAGATGCTATCTTTTTTCAAATGTATGGTTTTTGTCTCCTGTGTCAAATATCAGGTGTTCTTAGTTGTGTGGGTTTATTTCTGGGTCTTTGATTTGATTCAATTGATAAACATGACTATTTATATGCTAGTCACATGCAGTTTTTATTACTATTGCTCTGCAGTATAGCTTGAAGTCAGGGACGGAGATATCTCCAGAAGTTCTATTCTTGACTAGGATTGTTTTAGCTATTCTGGGTGTGTTGTTGTTGTTTTTCCATATAGACTTTAGATTTGTTCTTTTAAGGTCTTATATTTTGTTGGTGATGCTTACCCCTGTAATTTAATTTCCCCCCCTAAATTCTCCATCTCTCAGATTTTCTCAGATTGTGCTTTCTTTATTATTTCTATTTCCACCTTCATAATGTGAGCTATTTTATGGATTTCCTTCACCTGTTTGTGCTTTCCTGTATTTCTTGGAGTGATTTATTCATGTCCACTCTACATGCCCCTTTAAAGGGCTCAATCTGATTAAATGTGTTTTCCTGTATTTATTTAAAGATTGTATTTGTTTCTTCCATTATCATCTTTATAAGTATATATTTACAATCAATTTCTTGTGTTTCAGTTGTGTTAGAGTATTGTATCAAGGAATGCTTGCCATGGGATAACTGGGTTCTGGAGGTACCATATTGATCTGGATTTTGCTAATTGTTTTTTTTTTTTTTTTTTTTTTTTTTATGCTTCTCTTTAGCTATCTGGTTGTCTCTAGTGTTGGTTGGCAGTTTCTGGTGCCTGATGGAATTCCAGGTGGGCCCTTCTGAGAATGGTGGGTATTGTCTTGGACCAGCCTATGGTTACCAAGGAATTGTCTGAGGCTCTCCATAGATTTATGATCCTGTGGGATAACTGGAGCCCAGAGGCTGTCCTTTCACCAGGGGATCCTGGAGGTTAATGAGCTTTTGCTCTCCCAATCATTGTGCTTGCTAGGCATAATCTTCTTGGAAAACTTGTGAGCCCACAGATCTGATCAGTTCCCTAGGAAGATGGTTAAGCTTTGAAGTGGTCCTACTCTCCACAGAATTCCAGAGCCTCTCTTCTCATCAGGGCAAGTCCTGGAGACAGCTTCCCCTCTACTAGCTTTCTTGCTCTAAGGTGTATGAGCTGCTCCTGCCCAGACACACTGTCCAGACACTGTGCTTCTTGGGTGCTACATTCCTGGATAATCTGGTCAGTATCCCTAGAGAGATGGGTTGAGCTTTGAAGGAGCATCTAGGCCTGTTTCCATGGTTCCTGGACATCAAAAAGTTTGAAGATGGAGCTATGCACCCCTGGAACCCTGAAGGTATTGACTCGATGGTGCAAGTATACAGCAAACTTGTGGCTAAATGCCCACAGAATCTTTTCCTGGGATTATCCTGGTGACTTGGGGATGGACCTGCTTCTGTCCCTCACTGTTGGCTCTCCTCTCACGTAGGAAGCACAGATACTGGTGTTTTGGGGACCACATTTCAGTCTGTCTGTCACTCTGCACTCACTGTTATCCTAATGATCAGACACCATGAATGAACTATGCCATCTTCTTGAATCTTTCTTGAATTAATTTTGTTTTTAATGTTCAGTAGAAAAGACACTCAAAATAATTATTCCCTGGACTCAATTTTTCCTATTTCTGTGTAGCAAAAGCCTTTTTACAATACATGTTTATTTACAAAGAAATGATCATGTTTCTGAGGTGCTGTGATGTTCTTAGGTCTTAACTGAGGGACTCATGAGTTTCATGTGACTTCCTCCCTACACAGGCCTGTAAGGCACCACTTTATCATTAGTGTGAAGGGAGAGCCACTACTCAGGCTCATTTTGTGACTTATGATTGTGGAGCTGACAAGAGCTGATGTTGGGATCTAACTAATCCTTTCTGACACAGGGGTGCAGCCACAAGCTATGAACAGGTCCTTACAAAGTCAATGCATTTATTTTGTCATACAAAGAATTTACTTCTTAGATGGTAGCTTCTTGGCTTATGTGATGCTAACAGATTTCATCTGGTTGTGGAAAATAGATAATGAGTTACTATTACCTAATATTTTAAAGCATATTTTCTGACTATATGCAGAGTTTGTCCTTAGTTATTCAACATGTTAGGTAGCAGGAAAAACATGTCTGGATATATTTGTGCTGCCCTAATTGAGGCCCTACACAAGATTGTACATACACACAGTATTGAGCCTATATTACCACCATTTTTATAAAAGCATCCATGGATGAATGGAATAGTATCTCTACATCACTAATTTCAGAGCAAAAGGTGGTGGAATCTTTGACTCTTAGCTACTGAGAAGCATCACCAGTGAAAGCATCCATTTCCTTATGATGCCATAATTTCCCCTGTCTTTCTATCCTGGCACTGTAATGCAGCTGCTTATATAGAACAAAGAACAAAAGAAAGAAATCTCCTTAGACAAACAGAATATGGAGAAGCTGTATGAAGAAACCCAAGACAATGTGATGCTCTCCCGAGGAGACTGAGCAAGAGTGAAAACCAGGGAATGGAAGGCATCTTCTTCCATCTTAACCATATCTCTGGGGATAGTGACCAAGGTCTGAGCTGCATCACCACTTGCTTATGCTGTGAGTCCCTGTGACTCACTCATCCCCACAACTACACAGTTCCTGATTTACATGCCGGGGGTAATTTTAAGGAAGATGATGCTGAAGACACAGTCCCTGGAGCCATAGAGAAAGGGTGTTTTTTTTTTTTCCACCTGCAGCAATGGCTGACAAGGGAAAGAAAATACCAGGTGGCTTACCTGATGTATTTATATTTATCAATTGCTCTTTGTGAAACTGTACAGATATTTAATGGACTTTTAATCTTCTTTGTTTTTAAGCTCTATATTTCAGAAGGCTCAAGTGATAGTTGGATATTATATTCAACTTCTTCCTATAAAATAGTACCTCCAAAATCATTTAGAAAGCAGAGGTTTACTGTATTCCTTGGTTTGTGAATTTCTGAAGTTTAGACTAAAAAAACTAACATTTCTTTTATAATATTCAGCCAAGATTTCATAGAAGTCTTTTTTTTTTCTAATTTTTTTGGTAGGATTGTTTATGGGATTAATTATTTGTAGATGGTCTTGATGTGTTTATCTTCAATTTCTTGTGTTTTTTTATTAATCTAAAACGAATACAAGATTGGTTTTTCTTTTAATTTTTCTTTTAAATTAGATGTCTCTTTCAAATGAAATGATGCATTAGTTTTTAATGGTAAGAGATTGAGTGAAGTGAATTATCAACCCAGACAATATAGAAAAAACTTAGAATATATTATTGTATTAAGAGAAATGTGTATAAAGGGGGAATCAGGTGTCAAAATTCTTTAAACTACCACCTATAATTTAAAGCTCAATGCTTATTAAGAAATCAGAAGTTTCTTCATAGTTATAAAGGGTTTTCTTCTAATCGTAGGTTCTTATCAAGTATCAAACATTTTATTGTGGTAGACAAAAATAAAACATAGAAATCAAAGAACAGATCTTTTTACCTCAAGGATCTGCCCACAAAAGCAAAGGAACTGAGAATGTAATTAGTAGCCACAGACTGTGCAGGTGGTGATGCAGTCACAGTACTTGAGCTAGCAATGCTGTAGGGAGCACAGGCTCCCCAGCACCTCGACTTTTCCAAAGTGAGTAAATTGTTCCTGCACCATCTGCTAACACCGCTGCTTTGTACATTACTTCCTTGGACCTCCAGGGTCTCCTTTCTTCTGTGATCATTCTGTAGTGTGTTTACATCTCCCTCATCATTCCCAGGAAGTACATGCTGTGTCAAGAAACGACCTGAAGCCAGAGCCTTCCCAGAGTCACTCTTCTGTGCCAAGTGCCTTGACTGAGACCTTCAGAATCAAGTCCAGTCTTGTTAGGTTCTCCCTATTCAGGCTGGAATCATCCCTGAAAGTATTATAGATACTTAAGGTGGAATAGCTACAGTAACGTCCCTTCCTGCTGGCTTTAGTATCTGCCTTAATGAACTGACCTTTTGCCATAATTTTAAGTCTAGAAGTCATATTTTGGACAACATATGGAATGGCAAGTCCATACTGTCATCAGGAAGGGGACAGTAGCTTGCTAAGAGGTAGGAGGTCTTTCTGTAAAGTGATGAATGAAAGGAGTTCAAATAATACTGAGAAACGATGCTTAACCAGTGTTTGCCAGTAGCATTTTCTTGAATATTTTTGTCTGAACATCAGAGAACAATATTTTTGTATTAATTCATATTTACCACAGAAATTTGATTTTCACAATTTAAGAAAATTTCATAGTATAATTTATAGTTTTGTGATGTGCTATTTTAAGATGAGATAAAATGAGAAGCAAATTCAGTTTACTGCTGACAGGAAAATGAACTGTGTGGTAGCATTTCAAAAACAGTTTTACATTATTTTAGCAAACCTAATAATCTCCACTACAAATGAAGTTAAAAGTGCATTTGGGATGTGCAATCTCTTTAGAACTTCCTTGTGTGAAACAACATAAGCTCTTCTTTTTATTTTTTTCTTCTAATTTTATGTCAGCTTTTAAAGCCAAGCCTTCACTTTCCAGGCTCCCAGTAAAAGGATAAAAAATGTGCACTGTAAAATCAAAACACTACAAACAGCACATTTCAGCTAAAGGTTTTTTTTGTTTGTTTGTTTGTTTTTTAACCAGTGTTTAATTTGTTCTTTAAATAGTTTTGCATCTGTAACACATATTTTATAGTGTGACATGCATAGTTCTTGATAATTCTGGCCACGGAGTTTGGAGATGGTTGAGAAGCCACTGACCTCATTCACAGCTCAGTTTTAAGAGCTGAGTGGTAAGCCATCCAAGCTTAATGGCCTAGAAGCAGAAAGTGTGCCTAATGGATTTTTTAAATTGTTCCTAGTTTCTAAAATAATACACAGTGTTCTCAGAGATAGTGACCTTCTAAAGCAAAGTGGACCAGATGTTCCACAATCACCACTAACAACAAAGATGTAGAAGCTAAGTATTATTCAATCACATTTCCAGGTGTCAGAAAGGTACAGGCAGCTTAAACCTCGTTAGGAAACCAGACATGACATTTTGAAAAATACCCTTTTCATTATTTTTAAATTGCAAGTCACAGTACATGCCTATTGTAAAACTGCCATCTCAATAGAAAACAATAAAAAAATGATGCATTTTCCTTGCACTTTCCATGCCTTTTATCCTTTTATGTGTACTTTCATTTGTGCAGATTGAAATTTGATATTCATGTATATACATATATGTCTGTATGAGTCCATATTCATGTGTATTGTGTTGTGCATATGTATGCAGGTTAGTACGTGGGACTGGAGTTGAGGCAGCTTTGAGGCCAGGGAAATGAGGTTTGTGTCCTCTGCAAGAGCAGAAGTTTTCTAATGTTCTGAGCTGTCTCCTTACCCTTCTGTTCACACTTGCAGTTGGGTTTACCCCCTTCTGCATCACTGCTCCCCTTTTCCTTTCACATTATGTGTTCGGCTGTCCCTCCCCATGTGATGCCTTTGCCTTCCTAAACCAAGATCCTTTCTACATATACTTTCCATTAGGCACACCAATCTAAAGGTTCAATGGTGAGAAAAACATATGAGAGAAAACATTTTTTTTGTTAGAACTGGGTTACTTTTCTCAGTATAATGTTTTTCAGCTTCAAACATACCTTTGAATTTTCTATTTACATTTTTTTCTTTTCAGCTGAATAAAATTCCATTTTCATTATCCCTTTTCAGTTGATGGGCATCTAGGCTGTTATGATGTTTTAGCCATTGTGAATAGAGCAGCTATGAACATGAATAAACACATGTTCATATGGTCAGAAACGATTCCTTTGGTCTATCCAGATGGGTCACAGTTGGACCATGTGCTAGGTAAAAAAATGTCTGGTTTTCTGAGGATCTACTGTACTGGCTTTGACTAGTTTTACCATTGTGCACTCCCACCACTGTGGATGAGGATCTCCATTCACCACATCTTCTCCAGCATTTTTGCTTTATTTTGTTTTTATAATCTAGACAACACACATATTGTTATGGGAGATCAAGTTGTTATTTATCAGGAAGCTTGTTCATGTTGACTAGCTTTTATGGTTATGGAATGTGTCATGCAGGCTGCTGGAAGGAAAAGTCATCAAATTCTTAGACAAGCTAAGAACTGCCATAATTACTCATCTTATGAGTGTAGCCTACATAAGACCCACCCAAGATCAATCCAGTTATACTTATAGCAAGGCAGTGATGAGGATCATCATGTTCAACACTAACTTAGGCACTGTGATAATATTGATGGCTCCTGGTAGGCTAACCATGCTCCAGTGGATGACAGCATATGCAGGAGTATAATGGCAACACCAAGTGGACTCTATAAGTCATTTAATAAAAAGGAAAGACATGAAGTTAAAAGGTAGGAGTAGATGCAGGAGGAGATAATGGGAGGAGAGAAGGATTAATATGATTAAAAACACATTATATGAAATTCGCAAATAATTAAAATATTTTATAAACTAAAACCGAACTTTAAATATTAAATAATTTCTTTCACTCAAATAATAATTTTTAAATGGTAATAAATAGATATATTTAGGAAAAATAAATGTAAAATAAACAAGCCTAACTTATTTTAAAAATAGAACATAAACATTAATGAAACTCACATAAGTAACATGCCAAAAATCAATGAGATTTTTTCCCAGAAAATTACAGAAAGAGTAGTTTAATCATTGCCATTTTTGTAAGATAGGATCAAAGGAATAATCTTGATCTTGGTATTTAAAGAAAATTTCCATAGGGTATTTGCACAAGCTCCGAGATTGGGACTGTGGTCCATAAATTTGAGTGATTCCAATGGATAACTCCTTAAGTGACACCCATTTCTTTGAGTTCTAGTTCATCTACTGTAGTCAAAATAATTTCACAATAAGCTGAAAGACATCATTGCTTGCCTTGCTCTCTGAAGGTCAGAGTGTTCCCAGGAGACATCATCCTTCTCAGAGTATTATCACACCTTCAAAGACCATGTGACATTCCAGAACCTTCATGGACAGAAAATACTGCATAGTTCTTGAGATAAAATATTAAGATGCTTAAAATAATTTTTATGAAAGTATGAATCCTATGAGGCGGTTGACAATGTTTCCACAGAGAAAGAAATGGAGGCAACAGTACAAGAGACAAAAGAAAGGAGAAGACAGAAGAGTTATATAGTATTTACCACCAATAGGAGCCATTTTCATGCAAAAAATTACAGGATTTCAACTCTTGAGGAATGAGCTGAAGTTGGATTTAAGAGTTTTATTTGTTCTGGCAATATTCCAAAGGGTACAAAGGCTAGATGCTGCATCCTAGCATCTACTCAAATTTCTCAGCCTTTATCTTGTTGGTTTCAGCAAATTCCCATATGTTGATATGGTGAGCAGTAGATTAATAGCTAATAACACATACTGGCTGCATTTGATTTTTAGAACCTATCTGCATCTTAATTGACTCATAAAACACAAAGAGTATCAGTGAATAGCACACAGGACCACAGTAACATCTGCACAACACAGTGAGTTCTAAAGCATGACAAGCACTCAACGTAAATTATTCATCAATATTATTTGGTAGTAGAATTGAACCTAGGGCAGTAGCCACACTACTTAGAAATACCTTCAGTCCTTATGTGTCCTTATGTGTCCATTTTGTAAGGGTGACACTTATATGAAAGGAATGATTTACTTCAACAGATGTGGTCTTTGAAGGAAAGGAGCCTCAAAAAAGGTGGGAGTGGATGTTAAGTACTAGCACTTTCCTCTTCTGTTTGAGGTGAAGTGTAGTGGACTCTTCAGTAATGTTTACAGCTCTACTTGAAAGATACTAAGCTACTGGAAATGTAGTGAAATAAATCAGAATAGCAACCACAGTTTAATTCATGTATCTGGATCTAAAAAGCAATCCCATGTTGGCTGCCTGAGTTGCTAAGGAAACGGTTGAAGGTGTTCAGGGAACCAGATACAAGCTTCTTTCCCTTTGAGATAGAGAAGAGCCTCTGCTTAAAGGCTTATGCATGTAAGTTAGTTGGATGTACGAAAAGACTCATCTTGCTAGTCAGTGTCTCCATGTTGTGATATGAATGCTAGAGTTTATAGAGGAACATTTACCTGAAATTTAACTCTATAATTGCTTTTCCAGAAAATGTTCCCTTGTTCTATTTGAAAGTGCGTTTTGATGAAAAAGTGTCACAACTTGAGTAGCTAACAAATTGTACGGTTTTGAAACAATTGTTTTTAATGTTCAAATCCATCTGCACAATTGTCCTGCTTATAAACAACATGAAAATGAGAGAGGTAATATGGTGGTGCTCGGGAACAGTTTCACTTTCCATCGAGCTTGAATTTGGGAAGCAATATTTATCCCTTTCTTCTTTTTATTCTGGTACCAAAAGGTGTGGATAAATTTTTCTCTTCATAAGATACTTGAGAAAATTGAGGCTACAAATCCTGTTCACCAAAAGTTTTAAATTTCATTACCAACATATCTATCTGTTGTAATCTCAGGAAGTCTTAAATTTGTTCTTCTTTTCATTCCTGTGAATAGCATGTTCACTGGAGTTAATGAGGGCTAGAAATCTGTCTGTCTGTCTGTCTGCCTGTCTGCTTCTCTCTCTCTCTCTCTCTCTCTCTCTCTCTCTCTCTCTCTCTCTCTCTCTCTCTCTCTCTCTGTCTCTGTCTCTCTCTCTCATCATTTGTGTGTTTCTCTGTGTGCATTTTTGTGCATTTCTAATTTAAGTAAAACAAATATTTAATGAATTATGTGAAATACAATTCAATGGGATTATATCTTCAGGACTGTGGTTAGCATCCATGTGCACATCTTCTCAGTAGCATCCTGTGGCCATTCTCAGTATTACTAAATGCTCTGACCCACTACCTTTTTTTTTTTCTCTCTCTCTCTCTCTTTTGTTTTTTGTTTTTGTTCTTTTTCAGCTTTGTGGGTTCACCTACTTGCTTTAGAATGAGGGATGTTTCTGCTTGAAAATCTCACTCAAGCCTTACCAATCACATGAAGACGACTATGCAATGTTAACATAGACAGTTTTTGTCTTATATACTATTTATTTGTGAAAACTAATTTTCTAAGAATTAATATATTTTTACTATTATGAATTTATATTATGTTAACAAGTTGGCTTTGTAAACTGGAACTCATAACTCATACTTCTGCACCATAGTTAGATTCTACTGTTCTATTGTCTAAGCTGTAGCACCAGAATGCAGTTAATGATCTTTCAAGTACCTTTATAGCTGTAGTTGATTCTACAGCTGAACATACATACTACAGGAGAGACAGCAGCAACTCTAGTTAGAGTGACAGACTCTACCCAGGATACATAGGAGTTATAAGCATGAGTAGAGAGCTTATGAGCTTCCCATACCTCAGGACACACAGTGGTATCCTATGCTATATGGATCATATATTTGGGGACCTTCCTTTGAATAAATACAATGAACTTGGGAAAGGTGTATTTGTAGCTCAATAACCATGGACTGAACTGATTTGTGGTTATTGTATATTCCATCCCAAAACAGATTATCTAGAGATGAGGGAGAGGTGCAGTAGGCAGAGCAGGATGGTCAGGGCAGATGAAGAGACTTGAGTGGAATTCTCTTTAACTTCTCCTTGGCAAAAATGACATTATGACCTGATTACAGGACTATACTAAAGATGCATTTGTGAACTTTGGGGATATCAGTGAGAATATGTAGACTAAAACAAAACTTATAAACTATTACAGTGCAAGTATATTCCATACAAATACATTAGAGGGATGACTGGATAGTTTCCGTAATCTTTATGTAAGCTTATTATGAAATTACTAATCGGTTATTGGCAATCAGTGAGTATACAGTGAATAGAACGTAAGAAAAAGGTACAGGGATGTCTTTCATGAGATTAGTTATAATGAAGTATTTGCATTATTTTCTATTAGAAACGTTCATAATTTCAACTTTTCAAAAAACACAATAAGACTTTTTAAAATTTTTATAAGAGCTTCGTGGCTTCATGGCTTGTAAAGTTGCAGGTTTCATGGCTTTTCGCATCCAGACAGATCAGTGCATCCGAATGCTTCTCCTTCCTCATGGTAAAGTGCCAGGCCGCGTTAGTACCAAAGTGACTTCGTTATTTTCACTCTGATGTTGCCTCTGTCAGAATGGAGCATTTCTACCAAGCTGAGCCTCACAATTTGGCTTAAAGATCATCGGTGGCTGCAGTGCTTGGTGTTGGTTCATCTTCCTGTCATGAGCTTCTACACATTGTTGTGTTTTCTTTTAGAAATTTCCTTCAATGGCTTCCTATGTCCCTTATAGTAGAAACCCTGTAGTGTTATGAATGAGAACATTCCCCCATAGGTTCAGATATTTTAACAGCATAGTTATTGGTGATCTTTGGGAAGCTTTAGGTTGCTCTGATTACTTGAGTGGAAAACAAAAAGATTATGTCACATTTGCAAGCTTTAAGAGTAGAAAGATTTGTGTTGCTTCCTGGTTGTTCTCTCTACTTTGCGGTTGCCTTTGAAGATGTGAGCTTTTTGCTTCCTACTCCTGTCCCTGTACCTACTGCTTGCTATCATGGCTTCCCCACTATGATGGACTCTTCTTCTGGAGCCATATGCCAGGAGAAACCCTTCTTTCATAAGTTAATGTTGTCCATGGTATTTTATCATACCAACAGAAACTAGCTAACACAGACCCTGATTCTTATTTTCACTTTACATCTGTGCTTAACAGAAACAATGACTTTGAGTTCTTGCTAACGCTATAATATTGAAAGGAGGATAAAAGCATTTCTTAACTTAACCCCAGATTGCACTTTGTATTTCTCTAACATGGCAAATATGACCATTGATTAGACTTAATGCTTTGTGATAGAGATGGAGGCATCATAGCTGGAGGTGTAGAATAAGCTGGGAATGAACTTATCACACACTTGATGTATTCTAGAAACAGAAGTTCTACAAGGGTGAAATTATCATTACCATAGACTAAGAAACAGGATGTTGGGAAATTGTTAATATCAAAAATGCGGCAAAACAGGGCTTGAATTTAAGTAGTTGGTGCCATACCTTGTGGGTATTGACCATCAATTCCAGTAGGTTTTCTATGAGTACATCTCACAAATCACATACCTGGAGTGTCTGATGTGCTAGGAATAACCTTGCTCTTTGATAGCTCACTGTAAACAGGGAAGTTTGACACATCCACAATAAAAAGCTATTAGTGAAAATGAAAGGCTGTCTCTACAGCGAAATGTGGTTACTTTATACAAGGGAGGGCAATGTCATAGAAAGATTTTCCCTGTTATAGTGCTCATGCTGCCTTTTCACATCAAAGGACACTCACTTAACAGCTATAACATAGTGATAGCATTAGCTTGAGAAATGTACTGTCTGAATGTTATAGGAACAGAAGTCAGCAGTGCATGATAAATGAGTCAATAATGCAAGGAAGCATGATGGCTCTCACTGTGCACATACCAAATAAGACAGCACCAACATTAACAAGGCAGGCACAGACAGAGCACGAGAGATGCAGATGCACTCCTGTTTCTGTTGGAGACTTGACCACCACTCTAATAAGGAAGACAGGTCTTATAGCTACAGAGAGAAATCTTGTCTCAAAAAACAAAGAAAGAAAGAGGCAAAGAATCTTGGAACAATATATTTTTAGTCTTGATTTTCCTGTTTTGTCCAATTCTTGAAGTTGAGTGACAGGTGAGGTGCTTCTGCCAACATCATGCTTTAATGCCAATTTCTAAAGAAGCCTCTTGCATATATGACACAATTCTTTATTATTGAATTGTTTATTCTAAGCAAGTCAGTGCCCATGTGATTAAGTAGTGCAATTACTAATTTTTATGTTGGATTTTTATTTAATTTCATATTACAGGAGTGGATAAGGCTCTTTCCCCTCCATTTCCAATGCAGATAACATGACAACCTCCTCTATTTCCTTATAAACATCTTCAGTTGTGAAGAATCCAGAAAAGATGACTTATAGGCAGTACTGATCCAGGGACAGGGCACTCCTGCCATCTGTTGCCCATGAGGGGAGGAAGTGTGTGGCTATGTTGGCACATCCCAGGCAGAAAATAGTTCAAGAAGACTGAGGGAGACCTGATCTTTTGCCTATGAAAATCTTTCATTCCTTGATAAGGTTTAGGTTATTATTGAAAATATTTTTATTTTAAGATTAATCATATTACTGTACTTTTGAACACACAAACATGAGATTCTGAGTATAAGAATCAACTTGAAAAGAATTAATGCACTATGTCAATCAGTTGAAGTAAAAATATCTGGGTTATATTAATATTAGACTTTTCTTCATTGTTTGAATAAAAGCATCATAATACCTGAATTCAAATTTTGTGCCACAGCCCAGATAGGTGCATGGCCCATTAGCAAGTCAATTGGAGAAAGGAAACTTGTTTGTGTATTGTTTTTAGCAGAACATCCTTTCCTTGCTAGGAAAAATAACCTAGATTGGTGGTTCACAAATGTCTGTGCATACCAGGCAGCTTAGACTCTTAATCTGGAGTTTATACCCTCCTATTTCCTGCTTTCGACCCTCCAATGTACATTCTTAGCAATAAGCTCTGCTGAGTTGTCTCCTGTCTCCTACTATTAAGACCCACAAAGTAATCATACTCTGTGGCAGTCTAAGGAGCGTTTTGTAAGAGAAGAGTATTTTTTACATATTACTTTAAATGGAATTTTGAAAGATATTGGTGCAATTATTTGAAATATGATATTGTAATTTACTTCAGATTTTTTAATTGAACACGTGTATGTACCAAGCCTTTTATGAAGACATTGATATCCAACTTACTTATTGATATCTCTAACCACTTAAATGTTCAAGTATTTTTTTTACATGATAAACTAACTATATTTTATTTAGTCTTATGATTGACACCACAGACTTAAATGGAGGCATTGGGATTTTCTTACTGTACCAGTACTGTGTTAAATATTATAGTTTCTATTTCAAAGTAAGGAACAGCAATAAGAGAAAGTATATAGATGTACTTGCATGCATGTCTCATCGCTTGAGGAAGGGTGGCAGGCTGGTCAGCAACTCTGTACCTGTTCAAGCACATGTTTGATAACTCAGAAACTGGAAAATATTTAAATTTGAATGTGATGATATTTAGTTTATGGTTGAGAAATCAGTAATTTTCATGAGACAAGGTTTTTTTTTTTCCTCTCTCAGTCTGTGTTATCTTATCTTGGCTACAAGTTGTGGCTTTTTACTCAATTTGGATGGTATGATTAGACAGTCAGTTTTCTCTATGAATAATTTTTTTACTTAGCAGTTAGTAGCAGAAGGATGGTGAACTCAGAGGAAAAAGCTTTGTCAGTATTAGTGTGTGAACAGACAAAGCGTATTCTGTGTCCCAGTGAAGTTACTGCCATTTCTTCACAGTATGTTATTTGTTCTCTGCAAATGATCACACTGTGTATCTCCTCTAATTAAGCTGTATATTGGCAGTGACAGTTTGAACACTCAGTCTTCGTGGAAAAGATGGATGTGTTAGCTAACTTTGTCCAATTTGTGTTTTAAATGTAGCTTATAATCAAGTGTTTTATCTGTACTTGATCTAAGTTTTATGTTGTGTTGAAAACATGTGGCCTGATGAACAAGGATATTTATGAGAATCACATATCAATGAAACAATAAAACAGACCAATTTACTGATTTCCTTAGTCCCATGAATGAAAAATTTGTTCATACTGAATAGAAGAAAATGACTTTAAACTGTTCTCTCTACCTCCACCTCCCTATTGTCCTGGTGTCCAATGCATGCAGTACTGGGGACCAAACCTGGGACTTTGCAAAAGCTTGGTCAGAAAGATACACAGTGTGCTAAATTCTCAGCCTATGAAGACATTTTTGAAAATATGTTATGTGTATTATTTTAAATTATGGGTATGTGTATGGTCTGTGTGTGGATGTATGTTTGTGAGAACAGTAAGAGGAGAGCATCAGATTCCCCTGGAGCTACATGGTGCAAATGCTGTGGTAAGAAAACACTGATCTCTTAACCACTAAGCCTTCTCTCCAGCCCTGGGATACATTTTTAATGTTAGATTTAGACACATATGTGACTCTGAGGCCCCTAAGATCTGTGATTCACAGTGCTCAAGGATGTTGTGGATTTTATTTCTCCATCCCTTGTAGAGAAAAACTGTCTTGGATGGCTGAAAGGAAATACTTTTCAAATTATCATCTTTTAACTGAGCTTAGATTACCTTTATAAGTTCATGCCCCTAATTTACTTCTTTCAAAATATCTGTGCCACTTTCCTATTCATGATGACTAAATTGTGTCATTAAATGAACAAGTCTGTTTGAATCCACATAACAATCTATCATATCCCTTTAGTGCAAAGTCATTTTTTATTCAAGTTATGGAGAAGAAAAAAATATATTCCATTTTTCAAAAAGTTGAAGAAAATGAAGTAATAAGAATTTAAATGAATAAGAATTTAAAATGAAATGCTTAGCAGATTATAAAAATCTGCCTTATACTTTCTCAAACAAGAAAGACATCCATTTTACCATGTAATGAAAAGTCCCTAGCTTAACAATGTGTTGTAATAAATTAACAAGACCAAATGTTGTGGTAAACACCTGAGCAATTGCCCTCAAAACCTTCTTTTAAAATCATACTTGAAATTGGTTTGCTATTGATGCTCAACACACAGAAATTTATCTTCATTCTAGAATTACTGATAAGAAGAAATGAATTGGTTCAGATTACTGTGCAAGAGATGTTTTCTGTTTCTCTTCCTGATCCATAATACTTTCAGTATTAGAATGATATACCCACAAGAGAAGTTGCCTGTCTGAGTAAACAGCTTCAGCTGCATACTGATTTACTCCAATGCTATGTATGCACAGGCAGAGACATAGCTGCCATCAATGAGAGGACATTTAGAGGCAAGAGCTCCATCCTGAGCATTTATTGTTCTTTTTATTACTAATCTAGCCTTACTTATGTCCCTAGCCTCAGGCTGCTAAAACCACCTGCCAGGCTACACCATGGTAGTATTATAATGATGGGAGTTGCCCATTGTTTACAAATAAGAATATAAAGATATAAATAAGATTCTCAGGATCTCAGTAAAAGTAGCCCAGTCACTGATCATTCTACTAAAGTCCATGCATGATTGTCCCAGAGATAGGAAAGAATATCAGATACCACAGGCGAAGCAGACTCAGTGTTATGAGAAAACCAACAGTTAGGCCTTGAGAGTTTAGAATCATCAGTCATAACACACAATTACTAACTCAATTGCATCAAGGATTGTGCCACATATTCTATGTGTATCGCGTCAGTCTTTGACATAAGTATAAAATTAGGTATTAAGAGTTAAGAGTCTCCTTGAGTATCTCACCATTTACAAACCGAATAACCCAATTGAGAAATGGGGCTTGGAACTAAACAGAGAATTCTCAACAGAGGAGTATCAAATGGCTGAGAAACACTTAAAGAAATGCTCAACCTCCTTAGTCATCAGGGAAATGCAAATCAAAACAACTCTGAGATTCCATCTTATGCCCATCAGAATGGCTAAGATCAAAAACTCAAGCGACACCACATGCTGGCGAAGATGTGGGGAGAAAGGAACACTCCTTCATTGCTGGTGGGAATGCAAACTAGTACAGCCACTTTGGAAATCTATCTGGTGCTATCTCAGAAAAATGGGAATAGGGCTTCCTCAAGACCCAGCTATTCCACTCCTTGGAATATACCCAGAAGATGCTCCAGCACACAACAAGAAAATTTGCTCAACCATGTTCATAGCAGCCTTATTCATAATAGCCAGAACATGGAAACAGCCTACGTGTCCCTCAGTAGAAGAGTGGATAAAGAAACTGTGGTACATATACACTATGGAATACTACTCAGCTATTAAAAACAAGGAATTCCCGAAATTTGTGGATAAATGGATTGAGCTAGAAATGATCATAATGAGTGAGTTAACCCAGAAGCAGAAAGAATCAAATGGTATATACTCACTTATATCTGCATACTAGCCCAAGGGGCATGTCCCACGAAAGCCTTCACTTACCAGGAAACTGGGACAGAGGGGAAGGCGTCCTATTGGGACTCTAAATGAGAGACGCATGGGAGAACAGCAAAATAAAAGGATCCAGAGGGTCCTAGAAATCTACAAGTAGAACAATATGATAGGCAGATTTGGGCCCAGGGGTCCCGCTCAAACTAAGGCACCAGCCAAGGACAATACAGGAGGTAAACTTTAAACCCCTTCCCAGATCTAGCCAATGGTCAGAATATTCTCCACAGTTGAGTGGAGAGTGTGATACGACTTTCTCACGTACTCTGGTGCCTCACATTTGACCATGTCCCCTGGAGGGGGAGACCTGGTGGCACTCAGAGGAAGGACAGCAAGTAGCCAAGAAGAGACTTGATACCCTATGAGAATATATAGGGGGACGTAATCCCCCTCAGGAACAGTCATAGGGGAGGGGAATAATGGGAAAATGGGGGGGGGAGGAATGGGAGGATACAAGGGAAGGGATAAACATTGAGATGTAACAAGAATAAATTAATAATAAAAAAAAAAAGAGCTTAAAAAAACAAAAGAGTTAAGAGTCACCAGTCATAACAAACTTCTCAAGTATTTTCAATATTTGGAATACATTTTGTGTTTATTTAAACTTGCTATAGAATTTCAATTAGTGATAAAAAAAAACTTGAAAATTGCACAATGTAGAAGGCTCATGTCAGGGAACACGTGGGCATCGATGTGAAAAACTTCAAAAGGAACAACTTCTGAAGTGTTAAAAAGGAATGAAGACGAGGGTTCCTGGCAAGAGAGGGGGAAGCCAGTATATGGAAAACAGAATGTATCCCTGTTTATATAGAAAACACGTTATAATAGAAATTGGAGCAACTATGACTAGCGGAAAAAAGTGAGAGCCATGAAGCCAGCACAGCTGTTTGGCACAGTCCACTAAAGCTGAGCCAAATGCTATTTTTGCCAGTGTGCTATCTTTCACTTTGGGTTTCTAATCTCTACATATTACATTTGTGGAGGATTTTTTACATTATAATTCATTTATGTCTTTTCCCCTGAAAATTATTTCTGCTCTCAAAGAAGTAACCTTATCTGGCCCTACCCTGGAGTCTTCCTTGCGATGAAGATTGTGAAAAGTACAAAAAGGTGGATACCTTCAGAATTCTCTTGCAACACCTGCCCCTATGCAAACTCAGAAACAATAGATTTGGTAGCAGGTAATATTACAGGCTTCCTCCTATGGGTAGTCTACAGAACATTGCCCAATGTTGCAGGATATGTAATCTCATGCCACTGGAAAATAAAAACCTCACAACAAAGTTAGTTTGCCTATAAAAAACCTTTGGTAATATATATATATATATATATATATATATAGATGATATAAAATTAATATAAGAATTTGCCAATAATAATCAGTCTGCCTCACATTAAGTTGCAGGGCGGCCTTTTAACTAAAAAACAAAGAGAAGAGAAATGAATAGTATAAGTCATCCTGCAGCCGAGAAGAGCTTCCAAACTTTTGAACTAGGCTAACTTACATCTTATACTTCGACCATTATACATTGTTCAAGGCTTGGGAGCTGCTATACACTGACTCAGGTATTTTTTCCTATTTCACTTTCCTGAAGAATAGAGTGCTATAAATCATAAATATATCATAAATATGGATGTAGTCTAAATAATCCTTTGTAGGTGTTGTTTGTAATAGCCTGCTGCACAATTGTTAGTACATTTGTAGCTTCATCATGTTAAGAAATATGGAGACCAAGGGTTGGAATCACATTTAAAGATATGAAGCAGAGGCTTAAGATCCTCAGTGGTTAATTTAAGATAAGAATGAACTCAATTAATCCCCCCCAATTTTTTTGAAATTCACTTAATGTAATTAAATAGGTCTCCTTAAACAGTAGAGAGCTGGTTTCACCTGTATTTTTTTAGAAGCAACTGACAAGCCAAAACTGGCAAGTTAAGTCACAGTAGTTTGTAATAATGGGAAAACACCTCAAATAGAATCTCCAGATAAAGCTGCTTCAGGAGCCATGCCAGAAATGCCTAAAGGTCCTGAGCCAACACCTTTCCAGGTGTCTAAGTCTAAAGTTCCATAGTCTGGAAACCAGTGGCTAGTCTTTTGTACAGACTGTAAATATTATGACAAACTGGTTTCCTGGAATGTAATGCTTTTTTTTTTTCCTTCAGAGACTTCTTAAGAATTTTTATATACACTTGTCTCTCAGAAGAATTTGATTATCCCATTTTTACTTTTCCCTACTTCTCACTCTCTAGCTCAGCCTTATCTTATATAAGGGGGTTCTGCAACACCAAAACAAATTTGGGTCTTGTACCAAAACAGCCAAGGGGAAACTTACCCTGTCTTCTAGTCCCTGTTCAAGTATCAGTTGTCAGAAGCCTGCCTCAGGATGAGGGTTAGGGCTGGAAGAAGGGTGGATCCAGAGTGGCAAGGGAGGAATCAGACATGGGATGCTATTTAGTTTAGTTTAGTTTTATGAGAACTGGATGGAGAGGAAGCACATCTCACTATGGCTTGACCTGCTCTGATGACCTGTGTCTCCTGCAAGGTTTATTTATACACAAAATCTTTTTCTTAGAAACTTTATTTACTGATTATATAGCTTTAAGGGTTCCTTGGTTATATAAGTATATAGTAACAAGGGAAACAAAGTGAGCAAACAGCAAATTTCATAAGAACTAAAAGGTAACATTATGATAAAATCAGTTTTCTTTTAACTCAATGCCTTTTCCTTAAGATTGGAGTTGTAAAGCCTTACGTTTACAGAAATGGTAGACAGGATGACTCTATTTGAGTTTGGTCCTGTTTTAATTTGACACAGAATTGAAAGAATCAGAAATTATTTCCTACTATCTGTTATATCAAACTTACCTTTCTATTTCTATAGAAATCACAGTATCTCTAACCCTTTTTTAAATTCTTCCTTTCCTTCCTATATGTTTCTTTTATATTTGATATAAGACTACCAATTCTTTTCTTTGATTCTTTTTTTAAATACAACTTCAAAAAGGCTCTCAATTCCAAATAAACCACAGGCCCCAATTCCTAGGAGAAGGCAGAACCAAATCTGATAGGCTGACCCAGGCTGCCAATGTCAAGTAAAGAACTCTGGACACTCCTGACTTGTTCTTCTTTACTAGGCCTTCTGATAGGCAGCCTCATGTAGACAGGCTCATTGTGTGTTTGGTGTTAGGTAGTCTGCCTCCAAGCAGTAAGGGCCCCAGGCATGGTAGTCCTTGATCCATGAGTAGAACAGGCCCCGTCTTCACTGATCTGGCACAGGCAAACAGCATTTGGCAGAGGTGGGCTGGGTGGATGGTACATCGTGACAATGAGTGCCCAAGGTACATCTGGATTCTTAAAACACCCTAATGTATGAAGGCCATGGAGGCCATCACCCAACCCTGGGTTTTTCAGAAGGCTAAGAGTTCAAAGTCTTCATCTTCAGAGTCACCGAACATCTCCAGTCTCTCTATATCAGAAGAATCTAGGCACAGGTTCAAGACATTCTGGCAGGCCAGATGGAAATGCTGCTGTTCCAATAGGCCAAACATTTGCGGGTCACCTCCAAGCAGGGATAGCTTGATGACACTAGTTGCTAAATTCTTCCTCAGTCTTACAGAAAAATCTCACAGCAATGGATGAGTCAAGCTCCTCAATGCTCATCCTGCATACTGTGAGGTGTGTGTGGGTCGTTGGCAGTGGAAGGTCTCGTCAGCGATATAACAGCTGTTAGTCAGGTCCACTGCAGGCTATGTATTCCAGATAGATTAGCTCCTCACCAAGATAGCCAGTAAAGTAGTAGGCACTGTTGGGCTTCCTTCTGACACTACCACGGACTGGGGCATCATGAATCAGTACTTCAGCTCCTCCACACAGGCATCATTGATGCCTGTAAGTCACAGGTGAAGAAGGATGAGAAGCACTAGGGGTCTCCAGACCGATGGCCTGTTAGTGACTTTAGTGTCAATCAAAAACCCATTACAATGTCTCTCTGGCTCTGTAGCATGTGCAGCAGCCCCAACACAGAGAAGGTTGGCCCTGCACAACATTCTGATTTCCTCCATCACCACAGTATTTTTCATTGCTATGTGAATAGCCAAGGAACTCCAAGTATCAGATACAGCAAGGTTCTTGACGACCTGGGCAACAGTGTTCGCCAGTACCACTAGACCATAGGGTTGCCCTTGCCAACTCTCATTTGTGCTATCTAGTGGATGGAGTAGTAGCTGTCCTTACTGTGGAGGATAGCATTGAGGATATCAAAGTAGCTGTCAGGATGTCTCTTCTTCTGAGTCCATCTCCAATCTCGACTTAAGTGCCAACATACCAGAAGCTGGGCAAAGATTGTCTTCCACAGTGAAGCATGGAGTCCCAGCCGATGTGTGAGGTAGGACCAGTTTCTTCTGGATGCAAACCAATGTCTGGATGCCACATCAGAAAAAATTTCATCCTTCTCTGTGAAAGTGCTATATTTTCTGCCCAGAATCCACACAGGCTCTGAGGTCTCAGGGAAATATTCAAATTTGGCAAACTGGAGATTATCATATGTCAAAATGACTTCATCCACCTTCCCTGTACAGCTGCCAGCTGCCTTTCTTTGATTCTTAAAACATTGTTCAGTCCATTGCTTTAGCTAAGTTGGTCTATTCTTTTTTTTCCCCCTACAATATCAGGAAAGTCCTGATCTGACAAGTCTATTCAGGAAAGCAGGTAATTCCTCTGTGTCTCTGTCATGACCCCTTGTTTCGATACAATTCCTATCTTCACTATGATTCTATAAAGAACAGAAGAACAGCAGGATTCCTAAAACTGCTAGCTTGGCTGTCAGGAAGGTACCAAAGTTTGCCATTAATTGAATGATCAAAATTGCTTCCTGTCCATACTAGTTCCTTGTTTCTGAGACTGGACATTAAAACCGAATGTTTCAATTATAGCGTGTCAGGCTCTAAAATTTCCCTGTTTTTTCTGTAATAATATTTCTCAGATACCCTGTCTCATGCTTATTAATATAACTTAAGAATAGCCCAAATATTAGGTTCTATGAAAGACTCAATTTTCTGCAGAGCTGTTTTTTTCCAAGGGAATGCCCATAAGTTTCATTCTTCTTAACACTTGCTTTTGTTATGTTATTCCAACTCTACCCTTTGAAGAAAGACCTTTAGCGGTAAGAAATATCCTGAAGAGATATGGAGAGAGTGGGCAGCCTTCCCTTGTTCCCAATTTTAGAGGAATTTCCTTGAGTATCTCACAATTTACTTTGATTTTGGCTATTGGCTTGCTGTATATAGCCTTTATTATGTTGAGGAAAGTGCTTTGTATCCTTGATCTCTCTAAAACTTTAAACATGAAAGGATGTTGGATTTTATCAAATGCTTTCTCTGCATTTAAAGAGATGATCATGTGGTTTTGGGGGAGACCTGGTAGCACTCAGAGGAAGGACAGCAGGCTACCAAGAAGAGACTTGATACCCTATGAGCATATACAGGGGGAGGAAATCTCCCTCAGGAACAGTCATAGGGGAGGGTAATAAGGGGAAAATGGGAGGGAGGGAAGAATGGAAGGATACAAGGGATGGGATAACCATCGAGATGTAACAAGAATAAATTAAAAAAAAAAAAAAAAGAAATATCCACCAAGGACAGTGAAGGGTTAATCCAAGACACAAAGGCACTGGAAGTTTGTCAAGCTTTATCCCCAGAATGCTTGGCTTCACCATAAAATAATTTCAGATTGATAATACCTACTATCTCTGTACTTATAACACTTGTCCAGGGGGAAATGATATATAATATGTATTTCATTAGAAATAATAAGTTTGCCTCTTTTGTGGGATCAGTATAGATAAACATTTTGAATACTAGTCAGTTAGATATGCGAGGTTGCCCCAGCCATTTTCTATGGCTCATTCATCCATTACTGCCCTCTTTGTTGTTGTTGACTGAATGAGGTTTATTGGAATCCCATAGATATTGGAGAGTGTGTCCAGGAAGTGAAGTTGAGGTTCACCCTTAGCCAAGTTTTCCTATCCCTTTGGGGGTGGAAAAAATTCTATTATTTTTACCTTTGCCAGTTGTGGGTCACTGGGTTGATTACCATTTACTAAATGTAAACGTTTCTCAGATTAGGGTTGAGAAATGCAGTAATCCATAGGTATAAGAATACTCACCTGGACTCAGTTTAATATTGTGCCCACCTACACAGCATGAAATTAGTACGTTCTCTTCTAGGGACTATGGCCTGTTTAGACATAGGTACTTAGCCAAGTAAATGGTGCCGGGTATGGATCTCATCTTGTGGAGTGTGTCCTACATTCAACCAGAAAACAGTTGGCTACTTCTATGATGTCTCTGTCACTATTGCACCTGTGAGCTTTTCTGGCCAGACCAATCATTACTTTAGTTCTTAGAATTAATAGCAGCGTGCATATAATTTATTCAAGACCCATGCAGACAGAATCCCAGCATTAACAGATGAAATGCGCATGGAGTTATTAGTAAGTTGCTCTAGGAGGAGGAGAGGTGGGTATTTCTAAGAGTGTAGCCCCTGGTAAGTAGGACGTTCTCCAGTGGAAAATCATATATACAAGATCAATAGCATGATGCAAGTTGTTGCTGCACACTTAAAAAGTGGGCTGAGAGGAGAGGATAAATCTTGAAGAGCTTTTGAGTCTGGTGAAAATACATTAAATGAAGCAATCAATGCACTAATAGAATATTTAAAATAGTTTGAAAAGTTAACATTGAAAAAATGGTTAAATTTCTGTCCTATAATTCTGATTACAGTTTTTCTCTCTTTCTCTTTAATCCCCACCACTCATCAAGTAATACAACATGTTTTCTATTAGAGTAGCAAACCTTTCCTACTTGTAACATTCTCTGAGATTTTGTCTATATTCTTACAATAACACTTTGCTTCCAGGCAACTTTCTCACCTTCCACATTTCATCATCCTTAATTCTTCCTGCTGTACTTGAATACACCAAGATCTTCACAACTAATACTGTGTACCTCTGCAGCTCCTGACAAAAGTCTTCAGCTGATAAATATTTCAAAATTTTGAGAATGTCATACATACATACAAAGCCTTTGATAAAATCCATCCTATTCCCTCCCTCCAACTCCCATTCTATGCCTCTACTATCCTTTACTCTATACTAAATTCTTCTTTTTAAACCCACCAAGTCCACTTAGTATGTGTGGGACCATTGAAGCAGAGATAGCCTTTTTGAACCTACATCATCAGAGACAGACCTGATCATGGGGACATGTTCACATTCTTCCTGTCTCATAATGTGGTGTTCTTGGTTTCCTTAGAATTCAACCTAGAAAAATGGCCTTGATCAGTGAAGAGATCTCAATATATGACTGCAACTGTTCTCAAAATAAATCCCTTCTATTCATAAAGTTAACCAGCCTCAGGTATTTTGCAATGATTACACATGTGAAAGAAACCAGTTGCTGCACTGGTAAGTAAAAGAATGATGAAGTAAGCAGAAATTTATCCCAGATTACATCATCAGGAAATGGAGAAGGAATTTTTGGTTTCTTCACAAATTCTTTTTTTTTGTTTGTTTGTTTTTCAATTGTAGTTATAGTAGACCAATTCGGTAAAAACCTATTGCCCAGAGCTTTGGGTTCTAAGAGGTATCTTATCAGTCTCTTTATATTGAGGAAATAACTTCTACCACACACTGTCTGTTTCTAAAATATTTTCTATTTTTTTCTGTGCTCAATTATTTAATTTTTTTTATTTCTTGAAAAATGGGTTGGGCTTTTCTTTGTCCCATGTCAGCACAGAACTTCTCTTCAGTCACTTTTTGTCATTGCTAATCCAACAAAATTTGCGAGGTTCGAAGTATGAAATTCTCTTGAAGATTCCAGTATTCATATGTTTTAAGCAATGGGAATATAAACAAGAGTACATTCAGATCTCAGTATCTCCATCTCACTTCCCATGCATGTGCCACAGGGACATCCTGTTTTTATTTTCATCTTCTGTCTTCAGTCTTGGTGTGGTGAGTTAGTTTCTTTGTAACTAATGGGGATAGTGGAATAACATGGTTGCTAATCAACCTCATCTGTTTCAAAAGACTCTGAAGGGAAAGGTAATTTTAAATAAATAGCCTCAAAAAAAAAAAAAAAAAAAAAGCCCAAGGAGATTTTAAGCACAAACTTTAGGAGTTTTAAAAGGATGTCTAGAAAAAATATAATTAGATAGGATAGGGTATTCAATTTCTTGTATGTATTAGTTTTCAGGGTTATCCGTTTAGTGTTTTAACCAATCTGAGGGGTCTTCTCTGTGGAAGATTATTTCTCCCACTCTCAGCCTCCTTAATTGACTGTACATCTTTGTCTGGGGTTGACATATAATGAGCTTTCCTCCTCTATTATCATGTCTAATCATGGAGTACTTTTCAGTCCTTGCTTAAGCAGCCATGTTAGTTACACTTGATGAGTGTAGCTTCTGACATATTCTTAGCTACAAGATGTAACTAAGAGATGTGACCTCATAGAAAATCCCCTGTTCTTCCAGCTTTTAAAACCTTCTGCCTACTCTTCTGCAATCATCTCTAAGCGTTGAGTATAGGAGATGTTTCATAGATGTATCCACTAGGGCTTGGCTCAGAACTCTGAATTTTAATTGGTTGTGGTTTTTCTATAATGCTCTGTATCTATTAAAAGAGAAGTGTTTTTGATGAGCTGTGAAGTCTACATTTCTCTGTGGGTGTATGGAAAAATGTTGAGAATTTAGTAAAAGATTATTTAGTAAAGTGGAAGTTGTAGACTGTATTTAAGATCCATGCCATTTTTACCCCCAATTGGTTGGTTAAATTTCCAGTACCAGGCATAATTTCCTTTTTCTTGAGCAGGTCTTAAGTCCAACGAGAGAATTGTTGGTTACTACCAAGCTGTACTTCCCACTATTTTACCATGAGTCTCATCATGCAAAGGTGGTCGTTGTTGCGGTTCAGAGGTGGTATAGCTACATGAGGCTTTTGGATGCTCTCGCCCATTTAGATATTTACATGGTGTTTTCTGCTGTCACTAAATATTGTCTTCAGAGAAGATGCATTCAAGTCAGTTACAGCTTGGCCCAGGGCAATATTCTATATGTAAATTTTATAAACAATAAAAGATGATCTATCAGTGTCTTTATAAACCAATTATAGAAATAGAAAACAACCATGTATATATTATAGATAGTGACCCATAGTTCACCACATTTTGAGAAGAAAATAAAGCAAGGAAAAGAACAATATAGCCAGTGATGAATATAAATATAAAGGAAATGGTGTCTCCTGTGTATATTTTGAATTTCCTATTAGTTTCAATTTCGTTTTCTTTCTTTCTTTCTTTCTTTTTTTTTATTAATTTATTCCTGTTACATCTCAGTGGTTATCCCATCCCTTGTATCCTCCCATTCTTCCCTCCCTCCCATTTTCCCATTATTCCCCTCCCCTATGACTGTTCCTGAGGGGGATTACCTCCCCCTGTATATGCTCATAGGGTATCAAGTCTCTTCTTGGCAACCTGCTGTCCTTCCTCTGAGTGCCACCAGGTCTCCCCCTCCAGGGGACATGGTCAAATGTGAGGCACCAGAGTATGTGAGAAAGTCATATCCCACTCTCCACTCAAGTGTGGAGACTGTTCTGATCATTGGCTAGATCTGGGTAGGGGTTTAAAGTTTACCGCCTGTATTGTGCTTGGCTGGTGCCTTAGTTTGAGTGGGACCCCTGGCTTTAACAGTCTTTAGTTTCAATTTTTAAGGAAAAGGTTTAGTTATGTAAGAGAAGTAGTAATTAACTCTGGCAACACATGCATATTATCACTTTCCATTAAGAGGCAAAAGCCTAAGATCAGATGTAGCATGTCAGAAAATATCAATTATAGAAAAATAAGAATTAGGCTATAGCTTATTTAAATGATTGGAATGCTTACATGTGCTGCTATGAGGAGAACCAGAGTACAATTAATTACTCCATGAAAAGGTTAGATGTGTATTAAATAGAGGGTAATGAGAAGCTTGTAGCTAATTTGGAATTTTTAATCATTTTTGTAATAGATTCTGTTCCTGATTATTTTGTGCCCTCGTGTCGACTAAAGTAAGAGTTATAAATTGCATCATGAACACTAAGCAAAAGTTCAAGGTAATTTATTCTTATCCATTACTGTTATTACTTTACACTGGTTATCTTTACTCCTATAAGACTTTAATAAGCAATTTTCAAAGGAGACAATTCTTACAGACTTCCTTAAAATTGATGAGCATATGTTTAGTTATCTTTTAACTTTGACAAGTAACCTTATGTGATATTAGGAAAAAACAATCCCTTACAAATTTCTTCTCCAAATCACAGTTTGACAAAAAAAAAATATCATCAGTATAACAGATCAATAAGTCACATATTCCATTTATATTCTATTTGCTAATATGTAATATTAAATAATAACCATTACTATTACTACTGCTAACAAAGTTAAGCATTCTTAAATTTGAACCCTAACCTACCTAAATAATATAAATATACTTTAATTATTTTAAACTACTTCAAAGAGATTTTCAAAGGCAACTCAACAAAATGTATTAAAACGTCATTTGTAAAAAATTATCAAACATTACACAATCTTTAAGATGATTAAAGTTTGCATTTAAAGTGAAGTTATAGAATTTGACACCTCATGATTATCTAATCATGTAACATGATACATCCTTAGAAGGATACTATTTACAATTTTATATGTGGTTAATGGAAATCACAGACATCAGGGGGATCCAAGATGGCAGTGCTGAGTAAGCACCTTAACTAAACAGCAGGATAGCAATGAGAGCATAGCAAATAATAGCCCTGTAGTGAGCCCCAAAGTTCCAAAGTGCTATCTTTCACAGATGAGACGAGAGCCCACTGCATGAGAAAATCTTGGGAGTTTTTCTTAGGGTTTATCCCAGGGTCCTCACCAGCAAGGTCTCAGCCTCAGGCCTTCTGGTACTGGGCAGTACAGTACTAACCATGGTTGGGAGATAGCTCCCACTGCAGAACCTCCCATCCAAAGAGGTTAACTATATAAACCCTCACCCCCAAAAATGCACAAACAAGCACACAAATACCATTCTGCAACCAAAACCAAAAATAAAGGGTTCTAACAGTCACTGGTCACTAATATCTTTCAACATCAACAGTCTCAATTCTCCAATAAAAAGACACAGGCTAACAGAATGGATGCATAAGAAGACACACCATGCTGTCTCATATAAGAAACACACCTCAGCTACAAAGAGAGAAATTACCTCAGAGTAAAGACCTGGAAAAAGTTTTCCAAACAAACAGACCCAAGAAGAAAGCTTGAGTAACCATTCTAGAAGCTACTAAAATAGACTTTCCATTAAAATTAATCAAAAGTTGTGGGTTCCAACTTTTCCAAACCTACTTTATCTGGGGTTCTTTAAATGCTTACACCTCCTTTCCATCCCACCTACACTAGATAGGAAAGAAAGGAGATTTATGGGAGTAGGAGAAGTAGACCTTGTTTAATTCCATTCGTGGGAGTGATTCCTCTGGAATAGTCAGCAGGATTTCAGCAGACCAGCAATTCCACAAAAGTTGCTGGTGGAACCTGAAACAGCAGCTGGAAACAAGAGCTTTGAAGCTTTTCCTGGAGTGGTTCTCACTTGGAGCATCTTGAAGGGCAGTGAGGAACATCCAAACAATACCAAGACCCAAAAATCTATGCTTCCTGTTTTGGGCACACACACACACACACACACACACACACACACACACACACACACACACGAGGTGGTTCAAACTCCAAGTGGATCAACATCACTTGCTCTCTTACAAGTCTGTTCCCCATATCACACTTGGCTTCAAACTAAAAACATGTTTCTATCCATTACATATACCACTCTTTGGATCAAACAAAAAACATGTTTATATCCACTACAAAAAGAGATGAAGAATGACACTTCATACTCATGAAAGGAAAATTCCATCAAGATTACATCTAAATTCTGAACATTTATGCCCCAAATACAAGGACATCTATATTTGTAAAAGAAACGTTACTAAAGAATAAATAAATCATCAAACCTTACACATTAATAGTGGGAGACTTCAACACCTAACTCCCACCAATGGACAGATAATTGAGATAGAAACTAAATGGAGAGATAATGAAACTAACAGATGTCATGAATCAAATGGACCTAACAGACATCTACAGAACTTTTCACCCAAACACAAAATAAGATACATTCACTCAGAATCTCATGGAACCTTCTACAAAACTGACTATATAGTCATTCACAAAGCAAGCCTCACATACAAGAAAATTGAAATAATCCCTTGTATTCATCAGACCATCATGAACTAGAGCTGAACTTCAACATCAAATGGAAAACAAAAAGAATACACTCACATGAAAACTGAACAATGCTCTAACCAATGACAACTGGGTAATAGATGAAATAAAGAAGGAAATTATAGATTTCCTAAAATTCAATGAAAATGAAGACACAACATACTCAGACCTATAGGACACAATGAAAGCAGTGCTAAGAAGAAAGTTCATATCACTAAGTGCTGTCATAAAGAAATTAGAGACATCTCATACACACAACTTAATGGAATATATTGGGGTTCTAGGGGAAAAAAGCAGATAGCTCCAAGAAGAGTAGAAGGCTGGAAAAAAAAAAAAAACTCAGAGCAGAAATCAATAAATTAGAAACAAAGAGAACAATTCAAAGAATCAACAAAACCAAGAGTTTGTTCTTTGAATAATCAACAAGATAGGCAAACCATTAGCAACATCAACTAAAAGGAAAAGAGAGAATATCCAAATAAAAAAAAATCAAAAATTAAAACAGAGACATAACTACAGATAATAAAGAAATCCAAAGAATCATTAGGTCTTATTTCAAAAGCCTTAAAAGCCACAAAATTTGGTAATCTAAATGATATGGGCAAGTTTCTGGATAAATTCTACTTACCAGAATTGAATCAGTATCAGATAAAAAAATTAAACAGTCTTATATCCCCTAAGGAAATAGAAGCAGTCATGAAAAGTCTCCTAATCAAAAATAGCCCATGGACAGATGGCTTCAACTCAGAATTATACCAGACCATCAAAGAAGAGCTAATATGAATAATCCTCAAACTATTACACAAACTGAAACAGAAGGATCACTACCAAACTCATTCTATAAAGTTGCAGTCATCTTGATTCCTAAGCTACAAAAAGACGAAACAAAGAAAGAGAATTCCAAACCAGTTTCCTCAGGAACATTGATGGAAAAATACTCAATAATGTACTCCCATCCACCATGACCAAGAAAGTTTCATCCCAGGCATTCAAGGGTGGTTAAATATACAGAAATTCATTAAATCAATACATCATATAAACAAACTGAAAGAAAAGAAAAACATATGCTCATTTCCTTAGATGCTGAAAATGCATATGACAAAATCTAACACCCATTAGTACTAAAAGTCCTGGAGAGATCATGGATGCAAGGCACATACCTAAACATAGTAAAGACAGCATAAAGCAAGCCTATAGAATCCAATATAAAACTAAATGGAGAAAACTTAAATCAATTCCACTGAAAGCATGGACAACACAAGCCTCTCCACTCTCTATATCTCTTCAATATTGTACTTGAAGTCCTAGATAGAGCAATAAGGCAATTCAAAGGGGATACAAACTGGAAAGGAAGAGCTCAAAAGTATATGATAGTATACATAAATGACCACAAAAATTCTACCAAGGAACTCATACAGCTGATAAGCACCTTTAGCAAAGTGACTGGATACAAAATGGACTCAAAAAAGTCAGTAGCTCTCCTGTATGTGAATTACAAAAGAGATGAGAAAGAAATTAGGGCTTCTACACTCTTCACAATAGCAACAAATGATATAAAGTATCTACTTGTGACTCTACCCAGGCAAGTAAAAGACTTATATGAAAAAAACTTGAATTCCCTGAAGGAAAAAAAGTTGAAGAAGTTATCTTAAGATGGAAAGATTTCCCACGCTCATGAATCGGGAGAATCAATATAGTAAAAAGGTCCATCTTAACAGAAACAATTTACAGGTTCAATGCAATCCCTATCAAAATACCTACACAATTCTTTACAGACCTTGATCTCAAGCTTTACTACAGAGCAACAGTAATAGTAATGGCATGGTACTCACATAAAAATAGGCTAGTTGATCAATGGAATACAATTCAAGACCCAGAAGTAAACCCACACACCTATAAACACTTGATTTTTTAAAAAGAGCCAAATCCATACAATGGAAAAAAGATAGCATCTTCAACAAATGGTGCTGGTCTGACTGGTTGTTTACATGTAGGGAAATGCAAATGGATCCATGTTTATCACCTTGCATAAAACTAAGGTCCAAGTGGATTAAAGACCTCAAGTCTGTTAGAAGAAAAATTGGGGAAGAGCCTTGAACTCCCTGGCACAGGAGTCAACTACCTGAATAGAACACCAACACTCAGTCTCTAAGATCAACAAGTAATAATTGGAACCATAAGAAGTTGAAATGCTTCTGTAACACAAAGGACACTGTCACTAGAACAAAATGACAGTGTACAGACTGAGAAAAGATCTTCACCAACCCCACATATGACAAAAGGCAAGTATCTAAAATATATAAAGACCTCAGGAAATTAAATATCACCAACCTAAATAACCAAATTAAAAAAATGGGGTACAGAGCTAGACAGACTTTTCAAAGGAGGAATATAGAATCATGGATAAATACTTAAAGAAATGCTTACCCTCTTTAGTCATCAGGGAAATACAAATCAAGACTACTCTGAGATTCTATCTTATACCAATCAAAATGATTAAGTTAAAAAATTAAATTAGCAGCACATGCTGGTAAGGATGTGGAGAAAAGGGAACACTCCCCCATTGCTGCTGGGAGTGCAAACTTGTACAACCACTTTAAAAATCAATCTGGCACTTCCTCAGAAAATTGGGAATAGGGCTACCTCAAGACCCAAATGAGAAGGGCAGGCTTGCTTCAAATATAGACTATGTTTTTAATACATGATCTAGAGGAACTATGTGTTACAACCTGTTGTAAAAGGGAGCAGTCTAGCTTATTTTAAATGAAGCTCAGAACAGTTTTATGAAATGTGCTAGTTTTAGATGAAAATTAAGGACTTAGAATAAGTATGATTTCATTGAAATCACCATATTGTTTGTTAGCTGATGCTCTGTACTGAAAACCTGATTCTCTTGGCAGGAAACCTTTCAAATAGTTAAGTTTAATCAAGCAGTATGGTGACTGTCACTATGAGCCTAATGTAGAGTTCATAGGACTTCCATGGCCTTCAGTGGTGCTGGGGCTAAGTTTAGGCATGATAGTTTGTATGTCTGTGTGTGTATGTTCATGTTTCTTCTCTATCATGTGTAATCATCCAAGCCTCAGACACTGGCCACAGTTTTGTTTCTGTGTTTAATTTTTTTATGTGGTCTATCAAAGTCCAGGAACTTACATTGTAATCTGGGATGACCAGCCATAGAGCCCCAAGAATTTGCCATCTCCTGCTACCCAAAGTCAGCATTGTAAGACCAACACTGGCCAACACATCCTGCTTCTTGTTGTTTGTTCCTAGGGCTGTGCCATGTCCTTATACTTGCATTACATACATCTGGATGAGTAACTCATCTACACAGCCCTTCATAAAACCAAAACGTCTTCAGTACCTTTTTTTTTTTTTTTTTTTTTTTTTTTTTAATGACAAGCTGTTTCACAGAATTTCACTACTGAGGAAAAGTCCACTTTCAAAGCCATGGAAATAATTTTTATGCATAAGAAAAGATAAAAAATTATTAAACTACAATATAGTGACATTTCTTTCTCCTTGACTGTTTTTCAGACTATCTCGCCCAAGTAACAATAATGGATGATACCCTGTGTGAAGTTCAAGGTGTAGTGTAAAAGAAAGCTTCAATAACATAAGGATTTTAGCTTGATTACAAACACAACAGATATGTTAAGCTATTGGTTAACTAAATGTCATTTTAACTTTTCATTTACATGAAAACTTTTTAAATATAACAAACAAGATTCATGTTATTTTTTGATTCACATTATTTCTATAATAGTAAGTATTAAAATTTAAAATTTCAATTCTTTGAAATGTTGTTATATCAATCATAAACTGTGTTATGGGTTGTTCTAAGCAAATATTTGAACACTTATGCTTGCATCAATGTTGAAGAAGACAAAGAGAAAGCCTAATAAAAATACAAAATGTATATAGAGAGTGATATAATTGTACATTATGATTCCTTCTTTTAAACTTTTTTTTTTTTTACATTTTTGGCATTTTAATATTGAGAAGAAGAGTCTAGCATGTTCTATCATCCTTTCAGGTCAGAAAATATAGTTTACTTACATTTAAATGGAAGGTTATGTTCAATATATAAAAACACTTCAGTTTTAGAAAAATAAGGAAATAGTTCAGAGCACACTTTTCCCTCAGGGCTGGCTGCAACAGACTAACAGGTTCGTCCTCTTCAATTGTGTCGGAAAGGATATCCTCAAAAGACACAGAGGTCAAACTGCAAAGAAACCATGCAATGATGAATTTGATTCCCAAATTTTAGACACCATTGCATCCTTGGATTTGGTCCTGAGGAGAGCTCAAACACATTTCCGTTCTTTCCTTTGTCGTGAGGTGACAAGATATTGTCCCTACCATGTTCAAAGCTGCTGAGGACACAGTATGTGATATGTGGCTCTTCATACAATCATGATTATCCTGCATCCCTTACATTCACTCTGAGTCACTGAATGTAGCACCAGTGATACAGCAAGGAATGCAGCACGAGAGTATGTAACAAGGGGGCCATCAGTGAATTTTCTCCACCAGTTGCCAGCTTATTATGACAGGACCTTTTGCTTGTCTCTTAGCTATTTAATTATTATCTTGTCACAGTGAATTTATTGTTCAGTGTGTTCACTTGTTGCTTAATGTAGAATTCTGTGGTATGGACCTCCATGAGTGCAAGGAAACTGACCCATCTGCTTTATTTGAAACTCTTGTCTGATAGATTTCTCTAAGTAAGGATTGCAATGGTAATGGATTCTGTATAGAATGCTGAGAAACAATGCAATATCTCAACCACTCTAAAGCAAAGCCAATGTCTCTAATGTTTATCACTCTAGTTTGAATTCAGCAGCACCAACTTACAGTTCCTTCCATTGATAACTTATAATCACAGTACTTTACTTGGAATAGATGACTACAGATCCATCCTTCTCCCTTTAGTGCTTAATCATCTTCCTAGCAGAGAGAGAGGTAGTCCTACTTTCAGTGAATGAACCATCTATGTCCCCAAGGCTTGATTTTCATAGCTATGCACAAAATTGGACAGTTTTTAAAAATTTTTTTTATTAATTTATTCTTGTTACATCTCAATGGTTATGCCATCCCTTGTATCCTCCCATTCTTCCCTCCCTCCCGTTTTCCCCTTACTCCCCTCCCCTATGACTGTGACTGAGGGGGACTTCCTCCCCCTGTATATGCTCATAGGGTATCAAGTCTCTTCTTGGTAACCTGCTATCCTTCCTCTGAGTGCCACCAGGTGTCCCCCTCCAGAGGATATGGTCAAATATGAGGCACCAGAATACTCTGGTGCCTCAAAATTGGACAGTTTTGTTAAACAACAACAACAAACTTATGTTGCAAACCATGGTGAGTATCAAAGACCAGAGGTCAAATTGTGCAGTGTGAGCCATGATCTCAGTTATGTGAGAACTGTCTTTATTAAATCAAGAAGCCTTCAGAAGGATTCAGTTGGGTAGAGAAAACACCAAGTTGCACATGAGTATGATTCAAAATTTACAAAATCTGTCAAGATTGGGAGGACTGAAATTGTAGGATTTTGAAGAGGGGAGTCACTGAATTGTCCTTTACATACTTGGCATGCAGAGTGGGACAGCAACTAGTGTCTTGGATACAGCATCTCTGACTATGATGCCATACTCTCTGTAGTTTATCTTATATCTCAGGGACCATTTTTTGTTGTTGTTGTTGCTGTAGTTTTTTGGGTTTTTTTTTGGGGGGGGTTTTTGTACCTCAGGCTCCCCATTAAACATGTTCTCTTTTTCTCAGAGTTCAACTGTTACTCTCTCTGGGTGCTTTCATTACTTTTTAATTGTTGGTGAAGTTCTTGTAGGTAATATAATTTGGCCCCATTACTGTCAACCCTTTACCTAGTAGTTATTGCCTTCATTCTGCTTAAAATAATCTATAGTATAATTCCCTGGGGTACTCAATTAATTCCTGTGTGGCTCTAACAGCAATGTGAATTGGATGACTATATTATTTAAATCTTAATCACATTACGATTTGGATATAAAGGGTGAATAAACAACAATCAACTCTCTGGAATACAGGTCCAAATACACCAGCATGCATTGTTCTGAAACCACTTGTGAAAGGTCAAAACCTTATAGACTCAGGTGCAATTATAACAATTAGTGATAAGAACAAGATGTTATCTTTATGAGTAATGCATATGAAAGCTTTGTTATGTGATGCAGGGGCCATAGTATCATATGTACAGAGCACTAATTTCCTCATGCTGCTGATTCTACCTTGGACTTTCACCTTTACCCATTATTCCAACCTATTATCACTAGGATAGCAGTCTTATTCCTGAATTACCTCTCTCACCTTTGGTCTTCAAACAAATACAGCCAATCTCTGGCCAGATCACACATTATCTTATCTGTACTATAATCTGTGCTTCTTCTTTCCATGGACATCTTACCTTACATTTTACACACACACACACACACACACACACACACACACACACACACACACACACACACACTGTGTGTACATCTCAGCATCATTTAGTTCTCAACTGAAATCCTATGGTTTAATACCTGTCAATAGAATTCAGTTTCTGCCTGTTCACACTGGAAGCTAAAGAACAAGACTTTTCCAGTGATCATTGTTAACAAACGTAATTTCCTGTCATAATGTCCAGATATTTAGATATCTAGAGGTGCGATCAACAATTATTAAGTTCCTGTTTATTGGCTTTGGGTTATTTGTTCTCATGGTTTATTAAAATCCAAACCAACCAACAAAAAGACCAATGTCTTCTTTCCATCACCATGCCCTTCTTTTCGTTTAGTGACCCTTGGTGGCATCAGTATTACTGGCTGCACAGGCAGCTGAATATGTCTGACCATCCAAGCTCAGCAATGCTTGCCATAATCCCATGATAAATGCTGCCTAATTTTTCTGTTCATGGTTTCATCACTTATTTAAGTCTAAAAGTACATCTCCCATTGCTTTATCCTGGGATTTTTGAATCAGACATTGTCATGAGACAATGTTAATACACATACATAGACCGTTATGCAAATGCAATAGGAAATTAACAAAGAATGAAAAATTCAGATCCAGCATCTTTAATTGTCCCATTTAAAGCAGGGTTGCAAGATTGTTCACAGTAGAAACATTTCATGAAACCTGCCGTCCAGTGTCTTCTCTGAGCTTCACAGCATCAGGTATTAGTCTATATTCAATGTTTATTAAAATTTACAAAATAACCCCCAAAACTTCCACAGTGAAAATCACACTGAGTAAATGTGAACAGAGTTATTTATGTTAAAAGAAAATCACATTTCTCATTCCCAAAGAGCCACCAAAAGGCACTCTCCTGGCCTTCTACACATGGAAGTGCTCTGATCAGTAACCTGATCTAAATTAGAGGCATGGTGTATGCATGAGGGTGCACCTGTGTGTGCCTGTTTGAATTTGTATAAGCTCATATATGTTGATGAATATGGATGTCCACCAAACTCCCTACTCACAAAGAATTTTGTTTGACACACTTTAAGTTTCCATCCCTATGAAAAAAGAAACCTACTGATGGTTTAATCAGCTGTATCTGTTTCACAACACAGTTGATGATACTGAAATACCCAGTGGGACAAATTCAACTCCGTACAAAAGCTGAAAGGAAAAATGCAGTCTAAAAGTTTCCATGGTGTTCTGCAGAGCAGTGGTAAGTTCTTGAGATGTCAGAGACCAGTGGCAGCAGGTACATTTCATAGGGTCCATATCACCCATCCTTATGTGACTTCGATGTCCTGTGCAAGGAGGACATAGAGAAGAAGGCAGGTAAGAGTTTACAGGACATCCATGGCTTGCAGAAGGACACAGAAGCCCTTAGTCTACTGTCCAATTCTTACTGACTAAAATGTTTGTATTAGTAAACTGGCCTCTATAACTGGGTGGAACTTCAGTGGCCACACTTGGGAATTTTGAACATGTTAGCTTTTCTCTCCTAAAGTGAGGGAGAAATACAGCTCTATTGATGCAGCAATGCCTCAGAGAGAAAGGGTTCCAAATCATACACAGATATCAAAGACTGAAAAAAACCTGAGACTGAAAAACTGCTAGAGTTCCTGAACAAAATTCTAGGCAAACTTTAAGTTGCTGTTCTAAATACATTCATATTACTAAAACTTTCCTGATTGAAGGTTAAAAATTAGCTTTAAAGTATCATTGAAAAGTAATGATATGGGCTAGAGAGATGGCTCAGCAGTTAAGAGCACTGACAGCTCTTCCAGCGGTCCTGAGTTAATTCTCAGCAACTACATGGTGGTTCACAACCATCTATAATGTCATTTGATGCCCTCCTCTGGCCTGCAGGTATATATGCAGGCAGAACACTGTATACATAATAATAAATAAATAAATCTTAAAAGAAAGAAAAGCACAGATGTACTTTTTTACAATCAGTATGTATTGTGAATAAAGTGAAAAAAAGAAAAAAGAAAAATGATTCAATGATCCCAAAAGTCTAACTTCAGCAATGAATGACTTGTACACATATGTACATATTTTCCATTCTACTTCTTTTGCAGAGTATTCTTAGATTTTTTTTTGAGGTACAATAAATAAGGACATAAAATGACTACAGATAGTGAAATTCATGAGGTTTTTTTTTGTGTGTGTGTGTTTGTGTGTGTGTTTGTTTGTTCTAAATATCCATTCAGTAAACTTGGACTAGATGGCTAGGGATAGAGCAGTGCATGACACAAGTTAACAGATCTCTTTACTAAGAGTAGTAACAAATCAAGGAATATAATACCCTTTTGAAACACAGTTTACACTGTAATATTGGTTAATCCAATTTCATAAAATAGGTCAAGCACCTTGATGGAGAAAGAGAATTAATACTGTGACTGGAGATGCCCTGATCATCTGGGTAAAAATCGTAAAGAAAAAAATTAGCCCTGATACTACATGATTATATTGAAGAGTGTAAACTGTTGCACAAGGACTACTCTTTTTTATGCCATTGCTAAAGTAATGGGAGGTGAAATTAAAAGTGCCATTGTATCAGAATCTAAAAGAGAGAAATATGCAGATCCACATCTGTGATGGCTATACTTGTTTGTCAACTTGTTGACACCTGGGATTAAATAGTACCTCCAAATAGAGGACACGCTTGTGAGAGATTTTTGCTTAATTTGATGTAGGAAGACCTACTTCTACCCTGCATGTAGAAGGGAGGAAGGTACAGAATTAATGCAGATCTTTTGAAATGGGAAAACACTCCTCTAATCTGGGCCACACCTTCTGCATGAATCCTTTACAAGGACAAGGAAGAAGAAAGATTTTGCTCTTTTCCTGCTTGCTCTTGCCTTGTTAGCAAGTCCATTCCTTCACTAGCATTAGAGGCCACTTCTTTTGAAATCCAGCATCTACTGAAAACCAGCTGAAGCATCCAGCCTTGTGGACCGGGCAACTATTGGATTCTAGGACTTTCCTGTCATAGCCAGCCATTTTTGGATTATCTGAACAAAACCTCTATGCCATTCTAATAAATATTCTTTCCATATACACAGAGTTCTTCAAGTTTGGTTACTCCAGAAAACCTTAATTAATATAACATCTGAAATGTGTGTGATAGAAAGAAAAACAAGGCTTTCATGGGACATGCCCCTTGGGCTAGTATGCAGATATAAGTGAGTATATACCATTTGTGTCTTTCTGCTTCTGGGTTAACTCACTCATTATGATCATTTCTAGCTCAATCCATTTATCCACAAATTTCGGAATTCCTTGTTTTTAATAGCTGAGTAGTATTCCATAGTGTGTATGTACCACAGTTTCTTTATCCATTCTTCTACTGAGGGTCACTTAGGCTGTTTCCATGTTCTGGCTATTATGAATAAGGCTGCTATGAACATGGCTGAGCAAATTTTCTTGTTGTGTGCTGGAGCATCTTCTGGGTATATTCCAAGCAGTGGAATAGCTGGGTCTTGCAGAAGCCCTATTCCTAGTTTTCTGAGATAGCATCAGATAGATTTCCAAAGTGTCTGTACTAGTTTGCATTCCCACCAGCAATGAAGGAGTGTTCCTCTCTCTCAACATCCTTGCCAGCACGTGATGTCGCTTGAATTTTTGATCTTAGCCATTCTGATGGGTGTAAGATGGAATCTCAGAGTTGTTTTGATTTGCATTTCCCTGATGACTAAGGAGTTTGAGCAATTCTTTAAGTGTTACCAGGAAACTGGGACAGAGGGGAGGACATCCTACTGGGACTCTAGATGAGAGAAGCATGGGAGAGTAGCAAAGTATAAGGATCCAGAGGGTCCTAGAAACCTACAAGTAGAACATTATGATAGGCAGATTTGGGCCCAGGGGTTCCACTCAAACTAAGGCACCAGCCAAGGACAATACAGGTGGTAAACTTTAAACCCCTACCCAGATCTAGTCAACGGTCAGAACATTCTCCACAGTTGAGTGGAGAGTAGGGTATGACTTTCACACGAACTCTGGTGCCTCATATTTGACCATGTCCCCTGGAGGGGGAGACTTGGTGGCACTCAGAGGAAGGACAGCAGGTTACCAAGAAGAGACCTGATACCCTATGAGCATATACAGGGGGAGGTAATCCCCCTCAGGAACAATCATAGGGGAGGGGAATAAGGAGAAAATGGGAGGGAGGAAAGAATGGGAGGATACAAGGGATGGGATAACCATTGAGATGTAACAAGAATAAATTAATAAAAAATTAAAAAAAGAAAGACAAACAAAACAAAATACAAAAAAAGGAGCACACACAAGACATAGAAATACAAATAAATCTTTGAAAACCAATGTAGATATTTTACAATAGGAAAGACACACACTTTGCCACCATGCTTTGATATAATGAAGGATGGCCCCTAAATGACTATGCATTATGTCTTGGGGATTACAACTTTTGGAAGTATTCCTGTTTTGGTTTTAGGTTTTGTGTCTGTTTTGTTTGTTTGATTTGTTTCTTCAAGACAGGGTTTCTCTAAGTAGCCCTGGATATCCAGGGAGTTTTTATTCACAGAATTAAGTAAGCTTCCTTACTGTACACTTTGAGAGTCTGAACATGGGGCTGGATATGATGCATTTTGTTTCCCAAAACCCACTGTCTTCTGTCCAAGGTACTGGGGATTGTATGAAGATCATGTGGGTGGCCACTGGAGCCTAATTTAGTTACAGCACTGGCTTTAAACTTGGTACAAAAAGGGAAGGACTGTCATTTAAGACTATAGTAAAATCACTTCTGGTCCCAAGTATATTGCAAGTTTACTGTTTATAATTTTAAAATCACCTCAATGAAAGACAATTTAAAACTTCATCTTTGTTTTCCACTTCCTTTCTCATTAAATATCTTCATCACATTTTGCTCATCTGTGTATCCAGTTATTGATCTATTGTCCATTAGCTATGCATCACCTGTATATCTAATATCACCTGACAATTTCTTTTATAACATACTATCTATCATATGCTTCTACATATTTACATATTTACCATCTATTTCCTATCTATCTGTCTGACTGTCTGTCTAATTTCTATCATTTACCATCTATCTGTCTATCACCAATCTACCTGTCTATCATTTATCATCTTCTATCTACCTACCTATATCATTTGTGTATCTCTTTCTTACCATCATCCAATCTGACAAATTTTCAAATACTTGTATAAAATAATAATTTCTGTTAAACATTATAATTATATTATGTATTTTCTTGTATGAATTCTTCCTCTCAAATGTGTAAGATCTTCTTTATCACTGTTCCTCTTCTAAGATGCAGTCTCCCTGAACCTTGTTTTCCACATTTGACACAATAGTCATGCTTCTCAGCGTTTTTTTTACAATATGAGTCAATTTCAAAATAGTTAGAGCTATGATTTGCTCTGGTGACTTGCTATTGATATGTCACTTTTGATGGTTAGAACTTTCTCTTGATTTGAGAATGTTCTTAGAGGTAACACTCATGTGTATGACCAAACAAGAAAATGTAGCCAGGTTGTGGTGGTACATGCCTTTAATTCCAGCACTTGGGAGGCAGAGGCTGGTGGACATCTGTGAGTTTGAGGACAGTCTAGTCTACAGAGTGAATTCCTGGGGAGCCAAGGCTACATGGAGAAACTCTGTCTTGAAAAACAAAAACAAACAAACAAACAGGACATATTGTGTTCATACACATTTCACTGCTAAACATATGATAGATAATATGTTATGGAACAGATAGTCAAGAGATATTAGATAAATAGATGATACATAACTAATAGACAATAGATTGATCCTACCTTCAAACTAATTCTTTAATTCTGATATAACATCAGAAATAACCACTTACATTATTAATTGAGCTGACTTTTAAGTCTTCTGCCTGGCAACTAGATTTAACCTAATAATAGAAACCACTCAACTTTCTTTTCAAACAATTTTTCAAAAGAATTATACTCCATGGGTTCATTGAGCATTGCTCTTTGCAATTGGCAGCACATGAAAGTCAAGAGCCTCTTACAACATTCAACTTAAATTGTGTTACTTTGGCACTAAGAAGGAGGGAGATATCCTAAAGATTACTGTGTGAATAGGTTTATAGACAGAAATCATCTGGAATTTCCTGTCTCTTAGATTAAGAACTAAAACTTCATTAGTTTTCTTCATGACTGAGTTTTTCATGCCCTCCTATTGCAAGCAAGAAGGATCCACAACATACATTTTAATTATGTCAGATGGTATTACTACTTTGGTTTTTTGGTGGAATATTTAGTCTGAAATCCAATATAAAAGAATCACTGTAATTCCTGACTAATTGTGATGTTCTTTCCTTCCCTGATTTGTTCTGTGCTCCATTCTTTCTCTCCAGAGAGGCAATATTCCTCCCCAGAAGCATCTTCTGAGCTCCTCAGTGGGGGTAGCTTCACATAAACACTAGGACAAGGAAATAATACTATAAGATGGAAGCAAATAAAGACAGCCTTCAAAGTAGGGTTAAGTTGAGTGTCTGTGGTTATTCTCTAGGCTAGCACTGTTGCATAGCTGCTCTGATGTACCCTGTGGCAGGTGTCCTGTCCCAATGCTTTAGGGGGTGAAGTCTGCATTTTACTGCAAGCACATGCCACACACCAGACTGGACAAGTGATACAGTCACCTGGGCCCCTTTGAAATAACAGGGTCACTAACTGTAAGGTGCCTCCAACTCAGTGACACCTCACTTAAGCTTACTCTGTGATTTACAAATGAATATTTGTGCAATATCTCCCCACAGAATATGTTAGAAATCTAGTTCCCTTGTGTGTATTCGAACTAAATCTTGTTCTTGAGGAGACAGCAACAGGTTATGTCTGCAATAAAAGGACTTCCTCATGAGTGATATTCATGTAGCTGAAGCTTTCTTATCCTTTGGAGATCATAAGAATGAAATCAAGCAAGACCCACAAAAATGCTGGAAAACCAATCATGTGTAGGTAAAACTTCACTTTCCACACCAACTCATTTGTCTGCTCATTTTTCATCAATAATTTACCCAGTGTTTAATTATAACTAATGCACATTTACTAAGCCTTAGTTTTACCAATCTATGTTAGGTGTCCTCTTTGCTGACCACAGACCAGGAGCTGCATCTGCTTCATGAGGAGACTAGAGATGGTTCAGTGGATACACTCACTACTCACAGAACCCTGATAATTTGAATTTGATTCATGAAAGACATGTGAAAAGCCTGATGTAGTAACATCCATCTATAATTTCAGTGTTTCTGTGGGGGATTAGAAAATGGTTACAAGAGAGTTGGTTGGAATCTCCCAAGCCAGGAGCCTGGAATATGCAGGATAAGAGAAAAAAAAATAAAGACTGCATCAGTGAGTTGAACAGAAGGAACTTACTCCTTGAAGTCTCTTTCCACACATGGCATATGCATGCCAGAACGCTCTCTCTCTCTCTCTCTCTCTCTCTCTCTCTCTCTCTCTCTCTCTCTCTCTCTCTCTCTCTCTCTCTCTCTCTCTCTTTCTCTCTCTCACACATACACACACACACACACACACACACACACACATGTTCACACACACATGCACAAATACAAAAGAATTTAGAACAGACAGTGTGATGATGCATTGTCAGCTTGATATTTGTCATGTGAATGTGATGGGCCTGGGAGATGTCACACACATTCTTCTAGATTTCTTTTAGATTAGCACATTATTTAAAAAAATAACATTCTTAAATAGCACAAATATGCTGTGCTCTCATTGTGTGTTCCAGAAGTCTTGCTGTGTTGTTTCACAGTTAATATTCTATTGATCTGTAAGAATTTTGTCAACCAGTGTTCTTTTTATTGAGATTCATTGACCTTTATACATATGCTTATTATTCCTACACAACGAACTTAAATTGAAAGGTTTGTTTTTTGGTTTTGGTTTTTGTTTTTTTTGAGAAAGAGTTTCTCTGTATAGTAGCCCTGGCTGTCCTGGACTCTCTTTGTAGACAAGGCTGGCATGATCTCTTCCATCCATCTCTTCTCCATATAAAGACCTATGATTGTAATAGACAGCACTCTCTCCACTTACAGCTGCCTCCTTTCCTGATTAGTCATCAAGTGGACACAACATAAGAGTCACCTGGAAAGAGAGAGCCTCAGGTGAAGATTTATGTCAATGAGTTGAACTGTGGCCATGTCTGTGATGGACAGTCTTTATTGATTGATGCAGGAGGGTAAAGCCCACTGTGCACACTACAATCCCCAGTCAGGCTTGAGGGGCTGAAGTTTATAAGAACATAAGGAGCTAGTAAGCAGGAACCAAGGAGCAAATGAGCTAGTGAGGTTAGTAATAAATGGCATCTCCCTGTGTCTCTGCTTCATTTCCTGTCCTGATTTCCTTCCATCAGTAACAGATTGTGACCTAGAAGTGTAAGCTGAAATTATCCTTTAAAAGTTCTTCTTCTAATTTGTTTTTCATCATGATATTTATCACAACAACATAAAGAAAACTAGAACATTTACCCCAACTTCATCTTTGAATCAGTTTTAGTAATTAAGATGGTCAATGCAACAGCATCCTGCTAAGGTCAGGAATCCAAGAGGAACAGTGCTGACCTTTTCTCAGAACACTTGCACGTAAACAAGTTTCTGTCCTATGTGTGGTCACTGTGAATTGTTCCTTATAGAGATGTCCAGGTTTCCTCTTGTATCCAGCATGTAACATTAGGCTGCTTGTATTGCTTGAGTCTATAGAGGAGGGTAATAGCTTCCTCAGAAGTAAAAACATCTTCTACTTCCTGTAAACAATTGATACTAGTGTACACCTCGCACAGACTAAGCATCTAAAAGGTAGAAAGTGCTTCTTTAGAATGAAGATGTGAGCTGACAAATGAATGTTGAAAATGATTTATAGTCACTTGGAGAAAGGTTAGTTTTCTTGCATGAAGAAAACTTTGCGTTAGTTCATTTTCTCAGCTTCAATCATTTATGACTTCTTTGCACTTAAACCACGCCATCCAGCTCCATTTCAGCATTGCCAGACTGCGCACCCTCAGGGAATCAGATCTGAGAGTGTGTAAAGCTGCTATTTACAGACTATTGTCTGAAGTTCTACATGTTAAATATTTCCTCCCTTCTGCATGTTGGATCATATATCTGCGACACCCACTTATCAAGGTTTGCTTTAATGCAGGGGTCACACAGCGCCCTTTAAGTCATGTTCAGTTTCTCTCTATCATTCCCAACAGGGCATAACTAGATGACAATAGCACCATCATTAAGTTGATTTGGGAATTGGCACGACCTACTGATACTACTCGTGTTTCACCATGTATATGTCAATTCATTTGGAGACTTGATGCATAAAACTGTCTTTTTAATTAGGAAGTTCTCAGATATACACAAGATCTTCACTTTCAAACCTAGAGGTAGAAGCTTTGTCTATAGCATTACCTGATTACCTTTGTGTGATGCTGAACTTGGAAATTGAAATTAAGGTCACCGTAACTGGTATTTTTTTTGGTGGAGAACAGTCCTATAATAATAGGTGATGCAGTTTTTTCTTGCCAGAAAAATTAAGTGGGTAGAAAATAATGTTCCAAGAAATGATGACAACAATAAAGCTGTATAGTTGAAATTTATGAACGTGTGTCCATTTGCACAGTCTCATTGGACAAGATTTCAAATTATATATTATGCCAGTATATTGCATACTTTTACAAGCTTAACCCATTTGATGTTTTCCCCCTACACTGAGTAGTTTCCCATTTCCTGAAAGAGCCCCCTTCTGCTTTCATGTCAATGACTGACAATAGATAGACCATATAAATAGCTATATAAATACTAATCTTCCAGTGCACTGTCATTTTACCATTGATAGCCAGGGTGTATGTTCTCTGTTACTGAATATTCTGAGTAATTAATTGACAATTTATAAGGGCATCATTGATGCACAAAGCTGGAAATATTTAGTGCCTCCAATTTTATATTTGGACATGTATATACACCAGTAAATCTATCACCATAATCAAAGTCATTAATGTAGTTACCACCTCCAAGATTCTTTTTTGTGTCTGTAGATTTTTCTGCATATGTTTATATTGACAATACTGACTCCTATCAAGAACTCTACTCTCTCTGATCTTTCAAGTGCATAATAAAATGGTAAATAGTAGGTACTATGCTGTACAGCCAAGCTCTATGCCTTGCTCACCTCACACATGGGGATTATAGAGTATTTTCATTGAAGGACTGGAAATACACTAGACATTGATTATTAATCCAAGATGATACACCATACTCCGGTCCTTGAGTTTCCTGCCTTTGGAGCCCTTGTCCATCCTAGGAAGAATAAAATGTCCTACTAATGCTCCATGGCATCAATAACAGAAAAGATGACACTTACTTATCCTGCCAGAAAATGAAGCTGTGCTGGGTGAGATTAAGGGCAATTTTTAATTACTTTATAGGAAAAACAGTGGAGATTTAGAGAGAAGTGGAGTTTATCATAGTAAGCTCTAGCTTTGAAAACATTGGTGCTTGTATAAAAACAGCTTTAGGCTTTTCTTAGGTCTTTTAAGAAGAAATGTGAGTCAAACATGAGTATAGAGGCAGGGATGCTACAAGCAGTGTCCACTCTCCTGATGGCCAAGGCAGAGACTCTCAATCACTCTGGACATGCCATCTCGGGCTTGCTGTTAGTGGAGGTATGGCATACAACTTTCCTTACTCTTGACTTTCTCAGCTATGGGAAATGATTTGGAGATAATACATGCCAATTTGTAGTCACTTTCATCTCCCAAACTGAATGGTAACTGTTGTTTTCATGTCTGCATATTTTAGCTGAATTTAGTTTTTCTCCTAACGAATCTCTGAATTTGCATCTTGGATTGTCAATGTCAAACTTGAAAACTGAGATTAAAATACAATTTCAGGAAAAATATTTTTCTTCATTACTCCTCAGCTAAATGAAAGAAGTATTTTGCCCATGAAATTAAAAATATTTGTATTATATTACAACATATATGGTAAAATATATCATAATATACACATACACAAATAATATACCACATATATACAAAATTTATACATATATATCTTTATATATATATATGTGTATTTAATATGTATACATGCAAATAATATATATACATATACATATGGCATAAACATGAAGTATAAAAATATTAAATTAAGATTAAGATAAGTAAAATGGGTAATAAAGAAAGGTGGATGATAGGCAGACCTTTCATGAGAAGAGTAGAAAATAAGCTGGGAAGGGAGGGAATTAGCAATGATGAGAGAGATGAAAGTGAAATCATATAAAAATCACTGCAGTACCAAATGCTGGCCTGATATCTGACGCCATGACGTATCTAAATTTTTTTAACTAACACTCTTGTGTTGTTCTGATCCCAATTGACACTCATGTTTTAGGGATACAACTCAGGTGCTGTCTTTTCAGGGAGATTGTCTGGGTTAGTGTGTGAGTCACAGATTTTTCTACTTTATTCTTTTCTGATAGTCAAGTGTGTTATGTGTCTGTGTTTTAAAATTTCTCTTCTACTGAAATGTACATGCCACAAAAGCAGTCAGATAGACTGTTCCAAACTTCATTATGTACCCATTGCTGGAGTAGTTTCTGATATACCCTCACTACTTTAAATGGAGTCACACTTGGTCTGAGCCAAAAGGCCAAGAAACTATCTGAACACACGCACAGTCTGAAACCGTCCTTGGAAAGCAGAATTGGCTCTCAGTGTCACGAGGAGTAGGAGAACTCAGTGATCAACCCGGTGGCTTATGATGAATATGTTGTAAACAGATTGACATATCTAGTATTCATCAATATAGACAAATGATATAGTAAATGTAATGATAGATAGATGATAGATAGATAGATGATAGATGGATAATAGATAGATAGATGATAGATAGATAGATGGATAGATGGATAGATGATAGATGGATAGATGATAGATAGATAGATAGATGACAGATAGATAGATAGATGATAGATAGATAGATAGATAGATAGATAGATGATAGATAGATAGATTGATAGATTGATAGATAATAGATTGATAGATAGATAGATGATAGATAGATAAATGATAGATGATAGATAGATAGATAAATGATAGATAGATAGATGATAGATAGATAGATAGATAGATAGATGATAGATAGATAGATAGATAGATGATAGATTGATAGATAGATAGATGATAGATTGATAGATAGATAGATAGATAGATAGATGATAGATAGATGGATAGATAGATAGATGATAGATTGATAGATAGATAGATGATAGATTGATAGATAGATAGATAGATAGATAGATAAATGATAGATGGATAATAGATAGATAGATATTAAAGTAAATAGAATCCTAGATCTTCTTCAGTTGCCATTGACATTTCAAAAATATGACCAAAATACAGAATGATCTGTAAGCAGTTTAAAGTCATTAACAATTTAAGCAATTTAAAGTCATTAACCTTAAAAATATGCTGACAGTTTTAAGCACAACATGAGTTTTGCCAACAATTTAATGGATCATCCTAGTCACTGATGAAACTTTAATTTCATTAAAAGACCTGTATGTTATCTTGTAAATTATTTTTAAAGATTATTTTATGTGTGTGGGTGTTTGTTGCATGAATGTCTATGCAGCACATGCATGAAGGACCCTCAGAGTCAGAGTGGGACACAAGATCCCCTGGAACTGGAATTACAACAACTGTAGGTCCTCATGACAATGCTGTTAACTGAACCCAGGTCTTCTGTAAGAGCATCCAATACATTTAACCACTGAGCCATCCGCTCAATTCATAAAGTCTGTATTCTCAAACTTGATAGAAGTTGGTACACTGGAGAGGGTTGGGAACGTTCAAGTTGGGGCATAGTGGGAGGATTTAGGAAACTGGAGGATCACCTTAAAAGGAAATTTTGGGGAGCTAGTCCCTTTAATTTTCTCCTTCTGTCTACCAAGTTTGTGAGATGAGTAGCCTACTCTTCCAACCTCTTCCTGAACAGGAAGGCCTGCCTCATTACAGGTAAAAACATGCCAATCAGTCAGCCACAGACTGCAGCCTCCAATATTGTGGCCCCTCATTAACTGTTCCTCATGGCAGCCTGATGTCCTCAGGTGTGTGTTGCAGCTGGCTACCATCACACTTAAATTAAAGCAGCTCAGAAAAACAGCCGTAGCTCAGGGATCACTAGCATGTGCCTTTGGTTAGATTTGCTGTTTTATAGGGATAGGGTCTCATTGTGTAGCCCGGGTAGTCTTGAGATATTAATGTTCCTCCTGTCTCAAGCTCCCAAGTACTGGATTGTTTGGAATTCTTGACAGTTGTTTTTTTCCACATTCTAGTGCATTTGTTGTAGGAATTGGGAGACACGCTGAAGACACCTGTCTGTGATGTTTCAGGGCTAGGCACTCAGGTTGAGGAATTAATTTGCAATGAATGAAAAAGGTAGAGGGGAAAACTCAGTTTTTTTTCCCACCTATAATTTTGAATTTTCACTTACCTGAGAGAGTTTTATAGTGAGAAAGACATATGAATTTCAAGAGATATGGAAAATATTCACAAGGGCATTTGTAGATTCATAACACTGATTGAAGAATAAAACATATTTAACACATGATATGGACTTCTATAATCACCAGTTGCCTATGTCATGCTAAATACTACGCATTAGATCCTTTTCAAATACAGAAAATTCTCCTTCAATAACATTTCAACTATAGGTAGTACATATTTGATTTCTTTTAATTTTGACAAGATGATACACATGGAAAGGCTGGACTACTTACATATAATATTAATTGGGGGTCACCAACTCAGTGGTAGGGGGTTTATGCATAGTGCAGGTTGAGTTATATAGTTGTCATTTTTATTATAATCTGTGTAAACATGTAAAATTGTTACAGACATGAGGATAAGCAGCAGAGACTTTTCTTGACAAAGTTCCAAAGATCTCTGGCTGATTACCACTGCCCCAAAATATTATGTATGGTCCAGGTGTAATGTTGTTTAAAAATCTGCTATTTCTCCTAAAGCTGCTTTTTTCCCTCTTTATTATCAGCCCTTAAGAAATTTGTACAAAGAAAACTTTTCCTACAGAGAATGTTGAAAAAGGTAACCTGGCCAAAGGCTTGAGACAATGATAGAATTTTGTGCTCTGACTGTGAGCACCCAAGCAGAAACTGCATGTAAGAAAGTTAAGACCTAAACATAAAAGTACCTGGCTAGATACTGTTACCTGTAGAAACATTTCCTTAGAATCTGCCTTGAGAGCAATAGAAGGTGGCTTTGGAATGCCATGCTTTACAGATATTTCACAATAGAGGACCCCTTGGATGTTAGCCTAGGCTTGGACAGCACACCTGTTAGTCTGGGACTGGAAGTAAGTCACGTTTTTCTTTAGAGAACATTTAGCTCAAGTTATGTTGCTATGACCATCTTGTAAACACATTGAATTTAGCCCAGGGAAATTCATGATTAAACTTTCCTGTGTATTGTTCAAAAGGTAACAAGTAGGTTATGCTGACCATTATTTGGAAAGTAATTGATTTTTGTTGTATGCTTTGTTGTAGGTTACAGAACATTTTGTATTTCCTTGTCACTCTGATGATTTTTGATTGCTCTAGTGATTGTAACGATGAAAAATATTATTGATGTAATCTGTAATGAAATAAAATTGAACTTTATATCAACAAAGTACTGGGGTTGGCCCAAGGAAAGGAGGGCAAGCAAGTGACAGATGTGAGAGAGTAAGCCAGAGTGAGGTGAGGAACAGCAAGACAGATGGATAGATGGGGAATGGCAAAAAAAAAAAAAAAAAAAAAAAAAAAAAAAAGGGCAAAGAAGTAACAGACATGAGAGAGTAAGCTAGAGTGAGATGGGGAACAGCAAGACAGAGAAATGGGGAACAGCCAGAGAGACAGATAGTTGGAGACTGGCAAGAGAGATAGGTAGATGGGTAAAACAAGCAAGGAGCTGGAAAGATAGGCAAGAGCAAGAAGAGAGCTAGAAAAACAGCAAGCAAGTAAACAAGTAAGGAGTCAGTCAGTCAGCAAGCAAGATGGAGACGGGGACAGTGACAGAGAAAGAGACAGAGACAGAGACAGAGAGACAGAGACAGAGACAGAGAACAAGATAGAAACATTTTCCTGGGCTTTAAGACTTTCAGCTTGTACCTCATATGCCTGAGTTTCTGAGTATTTCTTTTTCCTCTGTTCCTCAACCTCTCCTCAACAACTACTTCCTCTATGCAGTTGTTCAACAAATCGTTGGTTTTCCTTAATCAACTGCCTGCTCAATTTTCCCTACCACAGATCCACCTCTCTTCTCTCCTCTGCACTGATCCTGGAGCTGGTCTTGTGGAACAGCAAAAAATATTTTATTGAGACTTCCTTGGAATTCTCTAGGTGGGCTTCTGATAGAATATGAGATAAAACATTTTTCTTGCTTGTTATGCTTCATCTCAAGTTTGAGGATTTGTCTTTACTGATTTGCTAGGAGTCTATGGAAGTGTGTGAAATCCAGGGCCAGCTGTGAAACAACAGGAGAGAATTGATAACCCAAAAAGAGGACTAAGAACCCCTGCTTGTGAAGTTAGACTCTCTCACCAGTGAATTTTCAATACGAAATGAAGTCACAACTGTATACGAAACAATCTACTTAAAAAACAGTTCAAGAACTATGTCCTTCCGGTAGGGTGCCAACCTCTTGTTATACACTGCTCTCTCCCAGGGAAATTCACACAGCACAGTCTCTCTCTCTCTCTCTCTCTCTGTCTCTCTCTCTCTCTCTCTCTCTCTCTCTCTCTCTCTCTGTCTGTCTTTCTGTGATTATTTGAGCAATGGTCAGGGGTGTACTTGTGTGTGTGTCTGTGTGTGTGTTTACATGTTTGTGTAAGTGTGTTTTGTGTTTATATATGTGTATTTGTGTGTTTCCATTTGTATGATTGTATATGTGTGTTTTCACATGTCGCTGTGTTTGTGCATATATCTTTGTGTAATTGTGTCTATGTGTGTATTTATGTGTTGTTTCTGTTTTTGTGTGTGTGATTTTATGTCTTTGTGCTGCTCGTTTGTGTGTATATGAGCTGTGTATTTGTATGTTTATGTGTTATTGTGTAGCTGGGTTTGTGTGTATTTGTATGTCATTGTGTGGTTGGGTTTGTGTGTGTTTTGTAAGTTGTATGTGTTTGTTTGTTTATGGATCTGTGTTTGCTGCATGACTTCACAGACATTTAGAGTAAGCAAGTCTGAACTATAAATGGACAATAGCTCAAATCTTACAAACAGGATAGTGGTTCTTGCAAGGGACTTGAGGCAGAGTTCTGGATTTTAGTTACAGCTGCACATGTTTAAATATGACAGAGCTCACTGAACTATGTGCTTAAAACGTGAACATTCCTTCTCAGAAAAGAATACACCCACAGAAATGCCTCATTTTTAAAGAAAGGTATATAGTTAAAGAGAGTTCCAGTGCCTTTGGAGAATCACTGAGACTGCGGCTTTGACTATAATGTTTGAAAAGCAGGTCCATGGCATTGAGATGTGGTCCTGATCAGGAGAGAATTTTATACACATAGATCATAGGAAAAAATATAGGGATGATTTTCATATAGTGAAGGGTGCCCCCAGAGAATGGGATCTTCTTTTGGTTTTATATTTTCTGTTGCTCATTTGTTTTAGAGTCAGACTCCCACACAGATGCAAGGATTAGTGTGTAGAACCATGTCTGGTAGCATCACATGTGGTTCAGACATGGATTTTTGGTTGTTGCTTCAACAGTAGAGAATCTGTCTGGGTGAAAGAGTGACTCAGACATTTGTTACACCTGTATATGGTGGTAGAGGTCTGAAATCCCAGTGCTGAGGAGGCTGAGCCCAGAGAATTTCAAACATAAGTGTATTCTGACCTATATTGTAAGCTCTATTCCAGATGATGTTCCTCATGGGGAGGAGAGAGGAAGAGAGGCAAGGTAAGGAGAGAGAGAAAGAAAGAGAGAGAGAGAGAGAGATAGACAGACAGACAGACAGACACAGAGAAAGACACAGAGAGAGAGGCAGAGAGACAGAGACAGAGACAGAGACAGAGACAGAGATTTCAATGAATACTTGAGATGGGAAATTAGGCAGTATGTTGTTGTATGTAACATTTCCTTCAGCAAGCTTTTCCCGGAGCCTCCTTGGATGAGTTCAATCTGTTTGATATATCAAACTTTGGGTGAACGAGGATTTTTGTTTGTTAATTACTGAAAACAATTACTTGATTCTGCTGATGTCAGTTGAAATGACTGTGTTTCATAGAGTACAAATGCTTACATAGAATTATTCTGTACTGGATCATTTTACAAGCATATTTTGTGTGTTTAATGCCAGAAAAACCAGATTTTTAATGATTGAAGGATTTAGATATTACTAATTTCCAAATTTTATGATATACAAAGAGATTAAATAACCTTACAAAGCCCACTGTGCCTGAGTGGGAGAGATTGGTCAGAAGTTAGAATCAGCTACTGTTTTTTTAGGAAATCTGATTTTGATTTCCATACCCCACTTTGGATGACTCACACCAGCCTCTAACACTAGCATCAGGAGATCCAATACTCTCTTCTGGCCTCTGCATAAAATTATACTCATGTACACAGTTGTGCACAAGACAAACATAAACACATACAAATAACTAAAAATTAACAAACAAATAATCACAGATATACATAATTTAAAATAAAAATAAATGTATAAAAGTGGCAAGCCTAGTATGTCCATGAATTTCAAATGAAAGCCAGTCTGAGCATTGGTTTTTCACCTAAAGCAAGACACTGACAATGCTACCAGATGGGCGGCAGTCAGGGCCTTGGACAAAAGTCATTAGGAAAGAGCTTTGGAAAGAGAATATGGAAAGCTGCTGAGGGCAGTGAAATCTTGTAATTTGTGTCTGAGTGTATATACAGTCGTTGTTTTGAAATCCTAAGAGTAGATCGTGGAAAGTTCTGAGAGTGACATAAGTTTCACAAGAAATGGGAATTTTAGCCAACCATACTCACACATATCTATGCTTTATATTTGGTGAAGTAGACAGCCAATATTTTCAAAAGTATCATAAAAGAAACAAAAAGTTCAAATTTAGGGCCTAGAATCACTGCATGCTTCACTCTGCATACCTATGAGGTAAAAAAGACAAGAAATCTCATACCATCATTCCAAACATCTATTTCAAAGAGGAATTAGAATTGTTATGAAGAAAACAATCCTTGGAATAAAGCTTAAAAGGATGAGTAAATTATAATAGACATCTTGACCTTGTATACTCTTGAACAGAAATTTGACTTTTGAGAAATGAGTAGGTTAAATCAGTTTCCCAGACAATAGCAATTCAAACTAGAAGCTGGAAAGAAAAGAGCTAGAAGGCCCCTGAGTTAAACATTTCACAGAAAGCAGCATAAGTGGCTGAAGACAATTCAGATGAGGGGCCTCTTCTTGTCAGTTTCGTCATAATAGAAGGATACAGGCACTTGACAGGAGCTCTGTCATAGGATTCTAACCTCACGGTTGTTGGTGGACTCATTACCTAATTGGCTCCCAACGGCTTCATTTAGTTCTCTCTTCTCGGCAAATGAGAGTCAGTGAACAGATTTTAGTGGCAAACAAGCCTTCTGAACTCTGTGGGCTAATCTCTCTTAAGAGCAGCTGCTTTGCAGACTTACTTCACTGCACAATATTCAGAGTCTTTCTGTATAGCCTCAGATATGCACAGGCTCTATGAGCCAAATATCTAAGCTCATGATGCCTGTCATTGCAGAGTCCAATGAGCAGAGACAGGAATTTAATCTTTAAGTCCACTTTATTCATAGAGTCAGTGATCTGAGAAAGCAGTAGATTAACACCTGAAAACCTGCCTTCCCTTTCATCTCCAGCTAGCAGAGCTCATGCGGATGAGCCAACCAGTCCAAAGCACAGACTTGCCCCTCTGGTAACCTGGTCAGACATGGTTGTCAGCTTTTTTCCTTCTAATTATAATTTTCTCTTCTTTCATTCTATAATGTTTCGAGTCAGGTGTCATTGAACTACTGAATCTTGTTAGTGTTTCTGGGACCAACTCATACTCCTGCAGGACATCTGGGTTGGGAAGGACTTTGAGTAGAATAAATCAACCATTAAGGGTGTGTATGTGCTAATGTGATAATAACATGCTCTCTGATTCCTTTCTACAATATAGAGAGAGATCTTCATAATAGACTATGAAAGTACCCCCATCTCTCATCCCTCCTGTCCCTTACCAATTCTATCAATAAGATAAGAATTGTTCTACTATAATACAAAGGTCACTTTATCAGGAAATGTTCTTAATTAGGTAAGATAGTTTCATTGGTTAATGAGTGGTTTCTCTAAGGTATACCAATAAATAGGTGATTTAATTATATAACTTTTTAGAATTACATTGGACAGGTAGCGTTTCTAATATATGTCTACCAGTTTTGTAAACTAGTCTATGCTTGCAGTGAGCCCATGAGACATCTTAACAAAAAAACTGGAAAGAACCACTAATAATTACACTGTTTACAATAACTGGATTTTGTATCCAACCACTCTGCTGAAGTTGTTTATCAGCTGTAGTAGTCCTTGATAGAATTTTCAGGGTCATTTATGTATACTATCATGCCATCCATGGATAGTAATACTTTGACTTCTTTCTTTGCAAATTCTATTGGTTTACTCTGAGGCAATGTCTATCTTTATTGCTGAGCTGTGTTTCTTGTACGCAGTAGAATATTGAGTCCTGTTTTTGCATCCATTCTGCCAGCCTGTGTCTTTTTATTGGGGAGTTAAAGCCACTGATGTTGAAAGATATTCATAACCAGTGGTTGTTGGTTCCTCCTGTTTTGTTTAATGTTGGTCATAGTAGTGTGTGTGTGTGTGTGTGTGTGTGTGTGTGTGTGTGTGTGTGTTCTTTCTTTTGGTTTTGTTGGCGTGGGGCTATTTATTTCCTTTATTTTCCTGGGTGTACTTGTGTTGGAATTTTCCTTCAAGTATCTTTTGTAGGGCTGGATTTTGGCCAAGCACTGTTTTAAACTTGGATTTATCAGGAATATATTGTTTCTTCCATCTATGGTTTTGATGGGTATAGTAGTCTAGGATGATAACTGTGGTCTCCTAGTATCTGCATGACATCTGATCTGGTCGTTCTGGTCTTCATTGGCTCTGTTGAGAAGTCTAGGGTAAATCTGATAGGTTTGTCTTCATATGTGACTTGGTCTTTTTCTCTTGCACCTTTTAATATTCTTTCTTTGTTATGCGTGTTTACTGTTTTGATTATTATGTGGTGGGAGGATTTTCTTTTCTGGTCCAATTTATTTGGAGTTCTTGTAGACTTCTTAGATATTTTGGGGGCATTTCTTTCTTTAGGTTATGAGAGGGTTATTTTTCTATGGTTTTGTGGAAAATATTTTCTGAGAATTGGAACTGGTAGTCTTCTTTTTCTTCTATTCCTGTTATTCTTAGGTTTGGTGTTTTCATAGTGTCCCAGATGTGATGGATGTTTTGTGCTAGGAGCTTTTTAGTTTTAACATTTTCTTTGACTTCTGTATTGATTTTATCAATCATATTTTCTACCCTTGAGATTCTCTCTTCTATCTATTTTCGTCTGTTGTTGATGCTTGTGTCTGTAGTTCTTGTCTTGTATTCTCACATTTTCCATTTCTGGGATTGTCTCTGATTGTGTTTTCTTTATTCCTTCTATCTCCATTTCTTGGTCTTGAATTCTTTTGTCCATTTCCTTCTCCTGTGTGATTGTAGTTTCTTGTTTTTCACTAATTTCTATAACTGATGTGTTCAATTCTTTCACCTCCTTTTTTCTATATTCCTCTTCTAGTTTGAGTAGTTTATTTTCCTCCTTTAAGGCATCTATCATTTTCATAACCTCATATTTGAAATCTTTCTCTTGTGTGTTGGGTGTGATAGTATTTTCAGGGCTTCCTATGGTCAGAGTACAGGTTTCTATTGATGTCAAATGGCCCTGGAAATTGGTGCTTGCATTCTTACCCTGATCTCTTCCCATTATGTTGTTTCTTGGGTTAGCATCTTGAGTGGTGTCTGATCTTTTGAGAGTTTGGGATTAGGTATAGAAAATGGGGCTTTGCTCCTGCATTTTAACCATCTCTGCTGAGGTCACTGTCTCTGTTGGCTCACTGTTTGTAACACATTTAGCCCAGGAAACTCAGGATCAGCCAGAAAGATATCTGAGCAGAGAGCTGCTCTGGTGGCCCTGCAGGTCTTCCTGGAGCAGAGAACAATCTGACTTTGGTCTTCCAACTAGCTTAACTTGCTGGGTTCACTGTTTCTGCTGTCTCACTATATTTATGACCTGATCAGCTACATTTATTTTATACATTATGTCCAGTTGATCCAAAAACTAATCACACTAGAGTTTAGAATTTTCAGAGGCTGAACTAAGAAACAGGGAAAGTGCCTAACAGGGAGATGTAGAATTTAGGTGCCAATTTCCTTCCTTTCTTTCTTTCTTTCTTTCTTTCTTTCTTTCTTTCTTTTCATTATTAGTGGCTGTCTGTTGCATTCACTAAGCCTATTGACTAGGCCTCTGTGTTAGGTAAGCTACCCAGACAAAGCAAGAAGGAAAGCCTGCAACTGGGCAATTGAGGTCCTGTATAAGCTAAGACTGCATTTCCTGTAAAAATATAACTAAAGGACATCATTTATTATCTAATATGGTGCCTTCCCTTAAACCTAGATGTTAGGATTTTGGAAGATCAATTCTCTAAGCATAGCTGCTCTCTCTCTCTCTCTCTCTCTCTCTCTCTCTCTCTCTCTCTCTCTCTCTCTCTCTTTCTCTCTCTCTCTATTTCGTGTGTATGTGTGTGTGTGTGTACACGTGCATATGTAAGAAAATTTTGAATGTTCAGTTTAGCTGAAAGTACCATTTACGTCTACAGAAGAAACAGGAAGATGATGAAGTTGAAAATATTTGAGTCAAACACAGAGGAAAAAAGACATCTTTCTCACTTCAATGGGAAGTCAAGTGATTCAGAATAAGTTCAGTGACGATAGAAAGCAAGAAGCATAGAGTGAGAAGGAAGAGGAAGAGTGGGTTGGAAGCAGTTACCTAGCTTTTGAGGAGATCAAGAACTCAGTAACTACTTACACAAGGACAGTTTTTAACATGCAGGGCCAGAACTTGGGTGATAATTTTCATGTTTTATTATTATTATTACTGACAATCTTTTGTACTACCTACCCCTTGACCAGGTCTCTGTGTTAGGTATGCTAATCAGACAAAGCAAGAAGAAGAGCTCCTGCACAGGAAAAGCCCGAGACTGCACAACGGAAGTCCTGAAGCAAGCTAAGACTGCAGTACCAGTACAAATATAACCAAGGACATAGTTTTTATCCAAATATGGTGCCTTACCTTAGACCCAGATGTTAGATTTTTGAAAGATTAATTCCTTAGTCATGGCTTCTCAATCTGTCTCTGTTCCTCACCCTCCTTGTCTCTGTCTCTCTGTTTCTGTCTCTGTCCCTCTCTATTTCTCTCTCTGTCTCTGTTTGTCTCTCCCTTGTGTGTATGTCATGAAATGGTTAACTTTTAGGTTTAGATAAAAGTACCACTTTATTTCACAGGAGACCCTGGCTGAAAGACTTTGGGTCAAACACAGAGGAAGGAAGAGACCTTTCCCACTTCAGAGGGAACTCAAGTGTTTCACAGAAAGATCCATAGGGACAGAAAGCAAAAGATGTAAAGGGATAGTGGGCTGGAAGAATTTACAATGCTATTGAAGAGATTATGAGCAAAACAAACACAATCTTTTGATGTGGGAGCTCATGGAATGACAGAACTAAAACACCCATCATTGTATTATTCTTCAACAGTTGAGAAAACTCAGGGGGACTGAATGGAATGTACAGAGTACATTTCCCTGCTTGAGAGAAGGGCATGCATAAATGTAGTTCACATGAGAGTGCTGATGAGAGGCAGGTGAGGCTGAGTAAGCAATGGTCTCAGCTTCAGTGACTTGGACACATTCTGCTTAACACCTGATACAGTACAGTTTTCAGAAAATGAGAGAAGACTTTCAGCTTTGTCATTAGGTATTCAGGGTCCCCGTTGAAATGACCTGAGTCCCTCTCTACTGATTTCTCTCCTGTTTCTCTCCACTACACAGTTTTCCCATTGAAATTCAGCTTGAATTTTTCAGAAATAAAGGCTACAGTGTGTAAGCAGGTGGTATTCTTTTGATATTTTTTGTATTTTATTTTATTTTTAAAAATAATTTATTCAGATTACTTCCCGATTCTTATCCTCTCATTTGTAGCTTCCTGTTCCTCCTTTCTCCCTCCCCTCCCTTGCTCTTTGATCCTATTCCCCTCCCTAACAGATATTTCATAGCAGAAAATTGGTGAAACATTTTGTCTTAAATACTTACTATGACTCTAAAGACAAAAGATGGCAAAGGAGGGGTCTATTCTACACATAAAATATAATTTTTCTTTCTTTCCTCCAAGATAAGCAATGTGGAGAACACACTTGGAAAGCATCAGGCTGAGGAATTCATTGGTATTATTCCATGCAGTGAATAATGTATGGAAGAAATCTAAACCATGTTACGTCTGGAAATTCAGTATTTCTGTTCTGATAATATTGCTCATTTATATTTTATGGTATATTACAGTAAAGCCTTTCTGAATGTTAGTGGTATATAAATTATAAATTAGGCCATTGGTGCCACTGGTCATATGTATCTTTATGCATCACAGTTTTGCTATGGGTCTTTATGTTACAAGCCATATACAAAAGCTCAAGGCTTTCATAAGCTCTATTGTGCAGGTCACTGGCATGCACTGACTAGATCCCAAACATTGGGGGTCCCTTTAATGAGCTGCACAGATATTTCTCTCCACAAAAGGTCAGTTATCGAAGCAAAACCAAACCATTTAAAATGCACTGTTAGCATCTCATCCATTTCTCACCAAGCAAGATGAGAGCTGATGATAGAAGGAAATCATATGAAATATTCTTGGAACTTGTCTTTTTAAAAGCCTGATTAGTAACACTGTCATACGACTGTGTAAAAGGAAATGAGTTTCTTTAGTAATTAACAAAACAATGCAGAAAACTATCATGTCAAGATCTAGCTCTAGATAGCAAATATCTGGGTTTCACCCTGACTTCACCAACTCAACCCTCCATGGTGAACTGACCTCATTTTCAGTCATATTGTCTCAGACACAAAATGGACAAGGTTATAGTTCCAACACTGTAAGAATGAGATTCAAATTAATCTAAAAATGAAGAATGGATGAAGTGATTAACAATTGGCATTAGGTGTTTTATTTTACATATATCTCTGTGTGGAAATCAAGTATACTTTGTGTGACTTTATTCTTTTTGAGTATTCTTTCTTTGTAATAATCAACTGTTTAACAGTCCCAAGTATTAATTCAGAGTCCTTGATCTAGTCATTGCAGCTACATCTGGGAAATTCCTTTCTATTCTTTCAATTTCTGATTTGCTTATTCACAAAATAAAAAATGGACCCAGTATATTGAATATATATGTGCTTATGTATGTAAGCATACATATATGTAAGTCTATACATATACCAATAGAAAGAAGAAACCATGAGTTTAGGAGGGAGACTCAAGCAAAGTCAGAGAGAGGAGTAGTAAGTGGGACTGATGTAGATAAAGTTCTGGATTCTCAGAGTATTATTAAAGTAAAAAGTAGCATTTTCAGAAGAATGTCAAAATGTTTCACAATCCAAGGGTCATCTATGACAGCACTGTGCTTAATTAGTACCTTGTCTCTTGTTTCCACTTTGCTAAACATTGTCATGAGGATACACTGCTGAAGACTTAGCCAGCATAACAGTGGCACGGAAATGGGAATGAACTCAAAGTATTTTCGAAAATCGGCATAAAATTTGTCTTTCTTCATTGAAAAATGCCCGCTTCATCATTTTTTTGCATCTGAGTCTGAGATGTAGAATTCTTCCGTAGGAGTCTGCTGATTTTGAGACCACCAAATGTTCTCCCACATGTGAATAAAAATTGTTTTAAATTCTAAGATACCCAAACAACACTTGGTGTGCTGAACAATGTTGGCACTGCCTGAAGCTCAAATCTCTCTTCTTCATCCACAACAGGAGCCACAGCTGTGCTGCTGAGACATTTCCTCTCTGAATAGGCGAAAATCTCCATCTCCCAATTCCAGGGAAGCCTTAGCTCCTGCCACATACAAGCAGCAATTCTCCTCAGAAATGCCCAACCATCTCTCTACAGTAGTAACAATGACTGCATAGTTGTCCTTATCATTACTAGAAAATATGGGGAAGCAAGCAGCTTTTCCCTGTCCATCCTTTCCTGCAGTCAGGACTCCTTCAGAAACTGGGAATACGAAGTAGTTTGTCATAGCTGAATGTGCGACTGCTCTGTCATAATTCCCTCAGAAACTATAGGGATGGCTGCTCTGTGAGGACTTTCTCAGAAGCTGGAGTCATGAGAGCTACGTTAAGGATTCCACGGAAGTTAGACATGTGACTAGCCTGTTAACACTTTCTCAAAGCTGGAGGTGTGGCATGGTCTGTCATGATTCTCTGAAGATGAGATGTGACTGGTCCTCCAGTTCCCCATGAGCATCTTCATCTAACACAGAGATATGGAAGGCAGGAATGGTGGACCACACATTTGAAGCTATCTCTCCTCCAGAGGGCAGACTGAGTGTCTTTTATCCTGGGGGCCAGCGCACCAGAAACCTACAGCTGCTCAGCTCAGCTATGTCTTTGTCATTTATAGAATCACTTCCAAAACCCAAACTAGGCCACAGTCACCACAGTTCACTGCCTTATTTTTTGGAAACTATGCCTTAACATTTCTGCTTAGGCAGAAGCCATTTTTTTCTGGTTTACTCACTTCTCTCTGAAATATACTCAAATTTCATGAACTGGTGAGAATGTCATGTGGCTCAAATACTTTGAATTCACAGATGCACAGTTTTCTTTTTCAATATCTATTATGTTTTGCCAATAAATTTCTTTCACTCTGGTGTAAATTGCATTATTTTGTAGCAAAAAATTTCCTTAAATCTGGTATTGAATCGTGCTGGAATTTTTTTTACAAACCAAACCATCTTGGGTAGCTTACAGGTTTGTTGGTGTGTCAATGCTTTTAACTTAGAACCATCTACTCTATCCCGAGTGACCATAGCAAAAGAACTTGCCTTGGTATTACTTACTCAGTACACCCATCGAAATGGGCAAGGGGACTGTAGAATCTTGGAATGATGGTGCAAATGAGATTTATCTCATCTTAGAATTTCAAATATAACTGAGAATAAATATTGTGCTGTATCAACAGTGAAAATTACAGTATATAGAAAGCTCCCCCAAGATCCAACTAGTCAGCCATACAATGTTTAATTTAAAATATTTTCTCCTATGTGTGTGCTTGTGAGTTTTGTGAATGTGTGTGTACATGCATAGGCATGTGTGTTTTAATAATATTTTTTGTATCTTTTTATGTGCTGTTCTTTTGAGATAGTCCCAAACTTTTCCTTTATTATAAAACTGTTTTGTGAGCCTGCTGATGCTCTTTCTCATTGGTTATAAAATTGACATGTAAAAAGGACTATCTCTCACATTTTGGGAAATAAAATTTTGTTTGATATTAGTTTATTATCAGTTATACAGGAAATAACCTTTCATCTGAAATATAGTTTTTCTAAGAAAAAAATACAGTACACTTATTGGGGAAATGTTTTGTAAAAGTAATTAAGTAAACTTCATTTTTATTTTGTTATGACCCCAAAAGAAATATGATTATTCATGGTGTTTTGATTTTTTAAAAATTTCTATTAGCATAGCAATTTCCAACCAGTTTTTGATGATTGTCTGATCACATTATACTATTCACTTCTTTGAAATTATAGTATTGAACTGAACTATTTAAAATATGATATTATTTGTTTACAGTTATAAAGGCTGCACTATAAGATTTATTTTACTTTTAATTATGTGCATATTGTGTGTCTGCATATAGACGTGTTCATGAGTGCAGTGCCTTCAGAGTCCAGCAGGTGACAATAGTATTCCTGGAGCTGGATTTCAATGCAGTTGTCAACTGTCAAATATGGGTGCCACATTAGTTTTGCTAGAATAGTATGTAATCTCAGCTGTCAAGTTATCTCTCTAGCTCCAATGTTGTGTTACAAATCAATAATTTCATATTTTATTGTGTGATTAATTGATGGACAGATTAAAAAAGAGAGAGTGGAAGTCATACATATATATATATATATATATATATATATATATATATATATATATATATATATATATATATAAAAGAGCGCATTAGGAATGAGGGAAGTCCCCTCAGGGGCCTAGGACCTACTCTCTTCTGACATGGGGATGTAGAAGAGGAACTAGAAAATGGCCTGAGCATAATAGCCAACATCGTCATCAGAGTAGCTGTGACTGTGTCCCAGAAACTACAAGAGATGAGCCCTGTTGAATGGTGTTTGATGTTCCTTTTAGAACAGTGGTTCTGAAACTGCCTAATGCTATGACTCTTTAATACATTTCCTCATGTTGTGGTAGCCTCCAAACATAAAATAATTTTTGCTGCTACTTCATAATTGTAATGCTGTTACTACAATAAATCACAATGTATAACATTTGTGTTTTCTGATGGTCTCAAGAAATCCCTGTGAAAGGGATTATGGCCGTAGGTAAAGAACCATTGCTGTAGAGTAAGGAATAAGGAGGTACTTCACACAAGTTCCCTCTTGCATCTCACAACTGCATGAATGCAGTTGTTATTTAATTGCACTTGGCCTTATAGTCTTATGAAGGGCCACAGCATATATTTTAATCATTTATTTATTGATTTCATGAATATATGCATACATGTAAAGATCAGAGGACAGCTTGACTAACTCCATTCTTTTCATCTATTACTTGAGTTCACAGGTTTATAAGACCATCAAACTAGGATCACCAGGCTTGGTGGCACATACAAGTACCATTTAAGGCATGTCTTTAGACCTGGTCGGATTATATATATAAAGAGTAAGTAATTAACTGAAGGTGAGACTCTGTCTACCTAACTAGGAGAATGTAGGCCTAAGATTATTGTGTAGTTTAAATTCTGATTTCCTGTCTAAATGTTGTGAAAACTCTGCTCCCCAATTGTCCCTGTTATGTTACTAAAGCAGCTTACAGCCAATCGATTAGCAAGGGAGAAAATATGGCTGGACTTTCTGCCAGACAGAGAAGGTTGCATTAGGGGAGGAAGCAGGAAATAAGCCAAGGGGAGAGGTTCAAGGAAGAACAGGACAAAGGAGCTAGAGCCTAGCAAAGCTACAAAGTTCAAGTACAGCTGGGACATTTGATGAGAGTAAGATAGATAGGGCAGAGGGTTAAGAACATACTCAAGCTGCTCAGATTGTGTTGTGAAGGCTTGTATTATGAAAGTCTCAATTATTTTTGTGATATCCAGGTTAAGAAATAAGCTAAGAGAAGTGACCACTGTTTTATAAAAGTAACTTCATCACAGGAGAAAGTTATACGTTCTGGTGGTACAGCTTCTTTGGAGTCATGCATATCCCTGTAAGAAACTCCTTACCTATCCATCCTAAGCCCAAATGCATTCATTCTTTCCAAGTTGAAACTTGATAGAGCCATAGCTAGGTTTGCCATCAGTAGTGCTTTATCAAAAGGAAGTACATATTTGTTTACATCTCCCTGGGGAAAGAGACCTCAAAACACATGTTCACAAACCATGGGTTTTATTATGATGAGTACTATTAACAGAGCAATGCAGAAAGCAAAATGATGGCAGTGCATTATCATATCATTTAATTAAAATTACCATCTGTTTGCTCTCTACCTGACACAAGGCTTGGGGATAAAATAATGAGTCAGGTGTCATCTTTTCCTGGGATGAATCCAGTGACCTTTGCAGGAAGACAAATTAGTGTAGTCATATCTCAGAATGAAACATCTGTTGATAAAGCCTTAACACAGAGCTAGGGGATGCTGCTGATTCCCCATGACATTCTGAGTCTTAACATTACACAGTGAACACAAGCTGCATCCTGTGTGGTAAAGTCATTTACCAGGATGGAAATGGACAACTACTGAAGTACAATTTGTGGAAAGCTCTCTCCAACTTCTTTGTTTCAACTGTAGCAAAGCTGGAATACAGAAAAGTTATAAGATATATATAATAGCATACAGAGATTTTATTTTTATTTTTTAATTATTTTATTATGTTTTTAACATTTACATCTATATTACTACACATGAATAAGATAAACTACATACAGCAGGAAGAACCATGAGACAACTATGAGTTATAAGAATGTTACATTTGTAGTGATTTTAGAACTAATGTGAGATTGATTGACAGACTCTGTGTGTTGTTTAATTGTAATTTGTTAAATGCAAAGACACTGAAGAGTTCAAGCAAATATGGTCACTGAATTATTCTGAGATGTCACACAGACCATAGAAGAGGCTTCGTAAATGTTTCTTACTAATTAGAGAGAAACAACTAAAGGCCGAATTTTCTTGCTTTGAGAGCTATCTAGTCTTCCTAGCACACTCATAAATATCCACGACCAAGAGAATGAAGTCAGTACTCCAATGATGGAGAAGAGAAAAAGAACCGTTCATGGGTCATGATTAATGACCATTGACTGAAGCAACTTTGGACACTTTCTTTCTTTCTTTCTTTCTTTCTTTCTTTCTTTCTTTCTTTCTTTCTTTCTTTCTGTTTTCTTTCTTACTTTTTTTTTTTTGAGACAGAGTTTCTCTATGTAGACTCAGTTGTCCTAGACTCACTTTGTAGACCAGGCTGGCCTCGAACTCAGTGATTCACCTGCCTCTGCCTCCTGAGTGCTGGGATTAAAGGCGTGCACCACCATGCACAGCTGAGACACTCTTTCTATGGTCTTCCCAAGTGACTGATTTGTCTTCTCTATGATTTAAACAGGATGAAAGCTTATGCAGTTTTGCTCCATAGAACTTATTCAAAGATACTCATCTTTGCAAACTATCAGTAATAGCATTGAAAACTTCATTAAAATGAGAATAGCCTTTAAGTACCCAAGTGTGCACATTAGTTACTTTTCTTGAAGAGTATTAATACCTATTTTAATTTTTGAAGGTGAGATAAATATATAGTTGTTCTTCTTTAAGATGTAGTACAGACAGACTTCTTGTACACTTCATGTAGTAGTTCCTGTTTTGGAAATTCTAGTAAACCATGACAGAAAGACACCAACATTGACACAGCCAAAGGACATAGAGCACTACCATAGGTACAGTCCTTCTGCACACACACTTCCATCTTTTCACTCTAAGTAACTAATCCACCTTTTTAGTTTCTGTACTCTTTTTATTCAATTTGCATCCCTCATTTCCTCCAGTTCCCATTCTTCTTCCCCTTTCAACCTATCCTCCTCCCCTACTTTGCAGAAAAGGGGAGACCCTTCCAACCCACTCCAGCACATCAAGTCACATCAGGACTGAGTGCATCCTCTTCCACTGAGGCAAGGCAAAACAGCCCAACCAGGGAGTCCTGATCAAAAAGCAGGCCGTAGAATCCATGTCAGAGACAGCCATTACTATGCAGACCCACATGAAGACTAAACTGCCCATTGGCTACATATGTGTAAGGGGCCAAGGTTCAGTCCATGCACAGCCTTGGTTTGCTGCTTCAGTTTTTGTAAGCAACCCTGGGCATGTTGGTCTTGTTGTGGTGTTCTTGTCCCATTGTGTCTTCCTATCCTTCCTCCCATTCTTCCTTAAGGCTCCACTCAATACAACTAATGTTTGGCTCTGAGTTTCAGCATCCATTTCGATCCAGTGCTGAGTGGAGCCTCTCAGAGGACAACTATGCTAGACTCCTATCTGCAAGCATAGTAACATATCATTAATAGTGTCAGGGCTTGGCTCTCTCTCATGTAGTGTGTCTCATGTTGCTCCAGGGAGTGGTTGAACATTCCCTCAGTCTCTGCTCTATCTTTAACCCTGCACATCTTGTAGGCAGGGTAAACTTTGTGTGAAAGTTTTGGTGGGTGAGTTGGTGTTCCCTTCTCTCCATTAGAAGTCCTGTCTGGCTAAGAGGTGGCCTCTTCGGTCTCCATGAGCCCCTCCACTAGCAGAAAGGTATCATGAAATGGAGCAGAGTGGGAGAGTTAGGAGGGAATAGAAAATATGGGGATTTGAAGTGAGCACTTTCCCAAGGGTCACAGATCATATTTCTTGCATATCAGATACTAACATTACCATTCAAGAACAGTTGCAAAATTACAGTTATGAAGTATCAACGAAAATTATGGTTGGGAATCACCGTACTATGAACAATTGTATTAAAGGGTAGTGGCATTGGGATGGCTGAGAAGTGCTGATGTAGAGAGTATGCCCACCTGATGGACACGTGTGGCCTTTGAGCTTCTGAGTATGTAGGATTTGCAGTCCTACATTGATTTTGAAGGTATTCTCATCTGTGTTTCAGCATCTCTTCTGTTCCTGTTACTTCAGGAATGTACCTTAGTCATGCCCCAAGAATCACAGGATGCTCATAGTGCTCTGGAGTTGAGTGTATCCCATCTTACACATGGCTGCCTGGGGCTCACAGATATGGAATTGAGTGTATCTCATCATTTACATAACTGAATGAGTCTCCTAGTCCTGGGTTTTTCCTTTCCATATGCTTAGCTTGATTCTAACCTTATCACAGAATGTTGAGGTCTGATTAAGAATTTCTTCTGACTGCATGTCAAGTTAAGGAGTACACTGACCTCTCCAGTAGCAGAATTGGTAGTTGATATTTCAATGACACATAGGTTAGGATTAAAGCAGTTTCTGGTCACATGTTTCATAATACTGTGGCCATTAATTTCTTCCTAAAACTTGCATGTCTGACTATTTCTGTGGGACTTTTTGTTTTTGTTTTTGTTTTTATAATCTTTTCAGAAAGGGAAAGGGTGGTTAAAAGTTTATATTACTTCAATATATTATATATTTATATATCATATATATTTGTGCTTTCAAGACAGGGTGTCTCAGTGTAGCCTTTGCTATTATGGACTAGCTTTGTAGACTAGTTTGGACTCCAACTCACAGAGATCTGATTGTCTCTCTCTCCCCAAATGCTGGAATTAGAGCAATGTGGCACTGTACCTGTCTACTTTAATATATTTTTAATTTAATTCCTTTTTAAAAATCTCATACATGAGTACTCTGTTTACATGATCTACACTCATTCTTCTTCCTCCCACCTCTTATAGTGTGCTCCCATTTTTAACTGAGAATTTTGTACAGGTATGTAATGAGTTTTGATCTTCTACCATCTTTTCCTTTCCAATTCCTCACATTTTCTCCTCCCCTGTTTTTCCCAAGTGTAGTAGGTATCCTACTAGTGTGTGGGAAAAATTATAAGAAGCTAGGTAACAAGGAGAGCCCATGGGAGGATGTTTGAATCTCACTCAGAAGGGGAAATAGAATAGACAGAGTTAGTGGTAAAAGAGAGGGAAAAATGTAGGAGAAAGAACATGGAGAGATATGAGGGTGGAAAGTTGTCCTGGGGAAAGATGGGACAGAAGGGACAGGAGGACAAAAGGCCTACAGAAAAAAAAACAGAAACACTGGGCAGGGGCATCTCTGTAACAAGCTGGAGACCTAAATCAAGATAGGCCTCTGGAAGTTGTGATTATTCTTATTTCTAGTAGATTGAGGTGGATTTCTTGGATTTGCATCCAGCTTGCTCCACATAGAACATTCCAGGCTATCCAGGGTTATAGAGTCAGTTCCTATTTTAAAAATAAAACAGAAAAAAAAAAGACAGAAAAAAGAAAATATAAGGATTGCTGTAATTAAGATGTTCAGCATGAATTACCAATCTCATTTAGTATTCACAACTGTTTTATGGTATAGTTAATATTCCCTCTACTTAGTAATGAAAAAGAAGGCTTAGTCTACATAAAGGCGAAAGGGTAGAACTATAACTATTCTCAGGCATCTTCATTCTAAGGCCATTGTTTCGGACACCTTCACTCTGCAGCTTCTCCTGTAAGAGGAGGGCATTGTAGGCAGATTTCACATTGGCAATACACAGATGCCCAGAATTATGACTTTGGAGAGTTAAGGACACAGTACATCCTGTATTTGTGATAGGGTTCAGAGGACACACCTACAAGGGATATAAAATCATGGGTATAATCATGGAATAAGAAATTCTCCTCATATCCCCAGGGTCCTATCCTAAATTAGGCCCAGAGCTTGTCACAGAGATGCCCCTGCCCACAGTTTCTCTTTTCTCTGCAGGCCTTCTGTCCTCCAGCCCCTACCGTCACAAGGTCTGATCTCTACTCTTATTTCTCACTGCACTACCTTCCCTACCTTGGTCTCTCTCTTCAGCTATTGCCTCTGTCTAATCTATTTCCTATTCTGAGTGAGATTTAAGCATCCTATCTTGGGTATTCCTAGTTACTTATCTTCTTTGGGTCTGTGCATTGGAGTATGTTTATCCTGACCTAGGTCCTCTACGTAGATGTAGCTGATTGACAGCTCAGGCTTCATGTGGGTCCTCTAGTAAGGGGGTTTCCCCTTGTCTAAGGAATAAAGGAAGGGGATGCGAAAGTGATGGCCAGGTTGGGAGGAGAGGAGGGAGGAGGCTACAACCAACCAGGATGTAATCACAGCATTATATTCTCTACCAAAGACACATCTGTAGCAGCATCTCTGCTATATATAAGTACATTTATGTCTCATGTTACACAGTTCTCTTTCTGGTACCAAATATGGCTGTGTAATGTTAAACTGTGTATCTCATTCGTTCCTGCTGATGAACATGCCTTTCCTCACAGTTCTCTTCCCTTTCTTTTGGACCCATATACTCAACTGATGATTCTCAGACAGGTAATAGGTTTCTCAAAATTAAACACTGATTGTTGTTAATTATATTCTGTTCCTCCCACCAATTCCTCAGTAGTAAGCTAAAGTGCTGCTCTTCATTGCTCAGGTCACTCTTGGGTCATCCATCTGTCTCTCCTTTACTCAAACATAAGATTGATTCTGATTCAATTGTTTCACCTGTCCTTAAAATATGTTTTCATTTCGACTTCTCTTGTCACCTCGACTGGTTCCCTGCATAATGCTTCTTGATGAAATTGTCATAGCTTTCTATCTTGCATCTTATCTGAATATGCATCTGACTTGTTTCTAAGGTAGTAGCATGAATTACTCTTCTCAAAGGGGACAGCACCCTGCTCCCTTAAAGAAACACTCCAATGCTTTGCCCACAGATGTCAGTGTCTTTATTAAAATGTCCATGCTTATGTGGTTCCAATGCCTTCCTATTGAAATTTCTTTTAAGTTCCTTGAGTCAGTCCGGTCTTCTGTCTGGATTGATTCCTTCATACATGGCTGATATTCCTTCTTCAGAGCCTTTCTTCTATGGTTTAATCTGTGCAGGCTAACACTTTATAGATACTAATGTAGCTGTTCGCACATATCTTATTTAGTTCATGACACACTAGAATTTTTGTTTGTTTGTTTGTTTGCTTGGTTGGTTTGGGTTTGCTTTGTATATTTTTGAGACAAGGTTTCTCTGTGTAGCTTTGGCTGTCCTGGACTTGCATTATAGCCCAAGCTGTCCTGGAACTCACATAAGTTGTCTTGCCTCTGACTCCCCAAGTTATGGGATTACAGGAGTGCTGAACCATGCCTGACTTAGAATTCAAGTGCCATGGAGGCAGGCTTATCATCCTTTGATGAGTAACAGAGATAGACACAATAACTATTTTAAAGCATTTTTGTAGAAATTAAAGGCTATTAATTTATCCCTTTAAAACTATACTATAACTTTGAGATATGAATGAATCATATTTTTAAGACATTTTGTCACAGAATAATTTATGTGGTGCTATTGAACTAACAGCAAAATTTATAAGGTATGAAAATATGAAATAGTCAATATTGGTTTTCATAACATTGGAAGTAAAACAGATGACATTTTCTATCATTGCTGGCTGCTTTTTAAAATTCTTATCATAGTTTATAAATACAATAAATCAAAACATCTTTCAGTCTGAAAATAAATGATTAAGAGTATTCATTTTACAAAAAGATTTTGGACTGGCTGTACACAGGTCTGGTTGCTTCATATCTCTGTATGTGAGCATGTTCAGTGTTGTACATAAATCAGAGGAGAAACCTCTGGGCTCTGATACAACATAGAGGTCTTGTGATAAACGAGTCCTGGAAGAGCTCTGTGTAAAACATTGTAGCGATTCAAAAAAAAAAACAAAAAAAAAAAAAAAAAAAAAAAAAAACAAAAACAAAAAACAAAACAAAACCAACATCTTGGCCATCTACTGACAATTTAAAAACTTTAGTCAATCTCTCATTTTACCACCAGTTAATGGAATATTTTTAAAGAGCGGTTTCCATGAACAAAGAAAACTATTGAACACATATCTCCATTTGTTGCTTTTCATAGAAGTTTTAAACAGAAAGAAGAGGGGTGCCGAGAGCCTCATGCTGAGGGAGCCAGGAGTGGAGACTATGCAACTCGCTTGACAAAGATCTGAGCGTTGGGTCTCCTCTACATGACTCTGAATGGACAGAAGTTGAATCGCCTGACAAAGATCTGATCTCTCCTGACCCCATGGGCTCATCAGCTGATGTGATGCCATCTGTTACTTTCATAATGGGGACTTTCACTCCACTTTCCTCTCTCCTTATCTTGATGTGCTTGCCTCCCGCGTCTCTTGGCTCTCCAAAAACCACTGAGCACAGAAAGCTACATGTCCTGCCAAATTCAAGTAATAATACCTGGCCAGCAATTCATGCTTAAGGATAAAAATGTCTCTGATGAGGAAGCAACATTAATTTGGGGAAAATGCAAAAATTGTTTCTTACTTAATTTTTCAATGGTTTATGATTCACAAATGACATACGAAAAGCATGAGGCATTGAGGAAAGAAATTTCTAGGGTTGAACCTTTGATTAAGCAAAAGGAAATACACACCAATGACTTGGAACTTTAAACAAGAGATTTGGGTGGACTCTGAGGAAGGCATAAACCAAGAGTGGAATGATGAGCAAAGCCGCTTGGGTTAATGATTTGACTTTTATGGAAAGATGAGCAGCCACAGACAGCAGACCTTGGAATTGTCATACTTGAGAAGAAAAGATTAGGATTTTTAAAGAATATATTAGAGCTAAAGCACTTAGGGATGCAGCTACATTTCGCTCTACTCAAGGATTCCACAAAAGATGCCTAGCTAGGCATCAAGCTGAGCTTGAAATATTAACCACAAGTTGAGGCAATGTCTAGTACTTCCAAACAAAAGATAGCCTAAGAGTACTAATATCTAGTTGAAAGGAAACCACAAAAGCTTACCCTTTGGCCAAAACCAAAACTGACTGTGGAGTTCAAACATTGAATTTAATAAGAAATAAAATGGTGTTCTTGCTTTTGGGGTTAGTGGGACATAGACATGGGACTTGCTTCCGTTTCCTGAAATTTGGATGAGGTTGAAATTCTGTAGAATTTTATGCAATTATTATATGAAATAACTGACTTTACTTCCTTAAAGCATTTTGACTTTACTTCCTTAAGAAACTATAAAAAGAACTTAGGTTTGTGTTCTGCGGTATGCTTGCTTGTATGCTTGCCTGCCTGCCTGCTAGCAGCTACCCAGAGAACACTACCTGTCAGCATGCATCAAAAGTCTGATTGTGGACCACTCTCCCATCCATCCCTGCTTCAAGGGCCCTCACAACATCTGGTAATGCTAAGGCTGGTCCCAGGCAGAGGGGAAATGTGCATCACTCCCTTGTTCTTATGTGAATAATAACAGATGGTTAAGCATGTTATCTAATTGTGTGTATATGCACATGATCTCTGTGAACATTGATGCTGTGGCCGTGAACTCTTGAAGAGGACATGAGATTTCCCTGGAGCTGGTGTTGTCTGTATGCCTGGGACTGACCTCTCCTTGGCAAGAGGGCAAGTTAAGCCCTCTTAACTGCTGAGATTACATAAACAAGCACCCTGCAGTTTACCCTAAAGATGTCCTGTGTGTATTTTGTGTTCAGGGGTAAGTAAGGTTCTCTAAAGGTATTTGCAATCCTTTTTCTGTGAACCTCATTATCTTCCTGTACACGACTCCACAGAAGGCTCTGTCTACAGCCTTATAGAATACACCTACTGAGACGCATTGCCCTAAAAACCTCAAAGTCTATCAGAAGCCAGTGAACAACTACATGAGGTCCCTCACAATTTGCGAGGTGTGCATCGCTAACTTCTCAAGTTGCCCAGGGGAAATCAACCATGTGTCACTCACAGTGGTAAGTGGGCTGAAAAGGTAATCTTCTCCACCACTTCCTAGAGGAGCTGCATGCCATGGAATCCTTGCCCCAGGCATACCTCTGGGGAACACAAGCACAGACATCTACTCTGGAAACCTCTGTGGGTCTTGCTCTGCTTTTCAATAACCCAGATATCTCTCTGATTAGTTACTTATGACAGTGCCAGCTTCCTGCAGCCCAAGCTGTTTCCTCTATTTCCTGTCCTCTTCACATACTGTAACATAATCAAGCTTGCTGATTCTTCTTCCCATGTTTGTATCTCTGCGTCCCTTGGATTCTGTCATTGCAAAAATTGTACCCTGTGGAGTTAAACAGAAATGTGTCCTTTTATTTTGGCCGGTAGTAAAGGGAAGATGTCTGAGCTCATCTCTATGAAGTGCAGGGCCAGCTTGTGGAAAAGCACTGTGTGCCACTGAGACAAAGAGAAGCACATCCTATCAACCACTCCAGAGTGAAGACTTGATTGTATTTGCTTATTTTTTCCCTTGATATAATTGGGTCATCTTTGCTTGCTCTTGTCCATCAACTGGGCTCCTCCTCTGGGCAAAAGACTGACGATTAGTTGTTTACGTTTTAAGGCTATACTTCACAGATAATTCTAAGAGTATCTACTTGGATTTAAAACGAAAAGCATGAGTAGAAAATTTTAATACATTTCAAAGATCAAGAGAAAGAACTCTTATTGATGACCTTTCTAAAATAAACAAACTTTTAAAGAGAAACAACTCTATATTTTAGTTGAGGTGAGTAGAATATTAAGAAGAACATTTTGACCAGTTATTATCAATAAACCCTGAAGGAAATGTTGCCCAGTTTCTTCTTGTGTTGTGATAGAAAACAGTGTCACAATTATGAAAATTGTTCTCTGCCCTTTAACCTTTTGTCCTTTGACGTCTGTTTATTTTCTTTCTTCCTTCCTTTCTTTTCTTTCTTTCTTTCTTTCTTTCTTTCTTTACAGAGTTTCTCTGTGTAGCCATGGCTGTCATGGACTGGCTTTGTAGCCCAAGCTGGTTGTCAACACACAGAGATCTGCCTGACTCTGCCTCCCTGAGTGCTGGGATTGCAAATGCGCACACAACACCTGGTCACTTTGACATCTGTAAGCCAGGTAGTTCAGCAGTGCTGGCTTCACTAATGCACTCTTCCTGATTTTGCAAATACTCCTCCTCGTATTTCTTTTATGTCCGATGAAAAAAATTCATTTCTAGTGGATCACAGACCTATCCTATGATAGTATGTAATCATAAGTTCTTCTTTGGAGGCCCAAGTGGAGTTGCATGTGCTATAGGACTTCAACTATTGAATTTAGTAGAAAGATAATTCAGTCCACAGGACATACTTCTGATGCTAATAAAAAACTAACAACATAAATATTACTAACAGCCATAAAAGTTGAAACTTTCAGTAGAAATAAGTGAAATCATGGAACATGCAGAGTTTGGAGACAGAGTTTCCTATTTAATGTAGAGGTATAACTTGCTGACTTGTCAGATTTTATTAAAAATCACAGTTATAAAATATGCCTGATCTTTGCCTTTATATAGTAACTATCACTTTGACTCTGTAGGCTGTATCTTCTTTTATGATGTAAACTTCTAGAGAGAAATTAAGAAAACTGTAGCATAGCAGTTAAGCATTTGACAGAACAAAATAAAAACCATCCAGCTGAATAACGTTAGATTCTAATCTGAAAATACAACATAGGCAGATTCACTCAGCCTGATGATATTGTAACCTTAGTGGAAATAAATGTACACAGAGAGGTAATTGTTTTTAGGGGAACTGTTGAAGACAAGACTGTAATCACAGAGCAAATTCAACTAATATTGCTACCAATATTATACATATTTACAACTGACTGGGGAAAGAAACACAAATAAAAATGAAAATTATCAGGAAGAAAATTAGTTTACACATTTTTTTTCTTAGCATTTTGGAGCATTCAATATGTAAGGAATTTAAAAAACCCTTTATATGTTTATACTGTGTACGTCCACATTAGGACCACATCTTCCGAGATCTCTGAGGACAGAATGAGAAGAAACTCCACACTAATTTCCCTGGAGCATCTGATGAGCTTACTGGAAGCCGACCCTGGCCATGACCACGCCTTCAAGATGTAAACACTGCTGATCCAGTGCATGCAGCAACCAATTGCCTGACCTGTTTTTTTAACAGGGGCCTCTCAGCTGCTCTCCCAGCCTGACAATCTCACAAGACTGACCAGCAAAACCATCTCAATCAAGGCAATGGTACAAGGCCAAGACTGAGGTGACAGCAGTGGGAGATGGCCAGGGAAGCTTGTCAGAGAGTCTTATGAGAAGAAAATGCTGCAGAGCCCCTCGGAATTAAGGTCTCGGTGATGCCTGTGAGAAGCTCACTTTCCATTGTGTGAATGGAGACAATCTAATTCTGTAACAAAAGAAAAATTAAAACCATGTGGCACAGAAAAGATATGGGAGGCAAGGCAAATAAAAACAAAACAAAACAAACATTAACGCCTTCAATATGAAACAAAAACAAACAAAAAACTAAGAACAACAACAACAAAAAGAGAATCAAACAGCTTGTGGGGTGCATACTCCTGCACCATCAGCTTGCTTCTTTAAGGCTTCTGCATTGATTATCACACTAGCTACATTTTATTAAACATGAAGTCTTCTCTATTGCTTTTTGGTCAATTTTTCAAAGTGCCTGTGTTCCTCTATAATGAAGCATCAGAACTGGTTAATTTTGTTCCTCCCCATTCTCACACATAGACATACCCATGAGCACACACACTAGTTATTATTTAAATCTGTCTTTAGCTGGTATTCTCATATAGTTTCTCACTCTCAAATATTATATGCAGCCTTTCATGATGGTTTGCTTAAAAGTGCATCTTTATGATACATTTGTTATTAGTGGCATTTAATTTTGTGGATGAGGAAACTTAGACCCTGTTCTTGTTACGTGACCACACTCCTCAAATTAAAACATAGAGGTTCTACTGTTTTCACCTCCATCTGATTCTGTAACCACTGCAGGAGAAAATCAAGCTGGGTCACTGAAATTCTATCATGAAGCATAGTCCTGGCATTTGAGAAAACTCTGTCTATCTATGTAAACACTTGCATGTGAGCTCCCATCTGCATTTTCCAGTTTTCTCTTTAATAACATGGAAATAAAAATTAGATCTTATAAAAGCACTGTGACAAGTGTTGGTGCCCATAGAGTTCCCTGGCTGGTTTGAGATATTGCCTGAGAACAATGTTCAGCATGAGATGTAGTGAAGACAGTGGGTGACACTGAAGCTGAAGATTTATTATTTATTATAACACACTATTTCAGAGATGGAACAGCCTTTTCCTCCATGGGTATTGCTTCTATCATTTGGTGACAACATTTGACTCATACTGGGAGGCTGCGACGGTGCACAGGAGCAATTCCCTTCTGTCTGTTCTATCTTCCCAGTGCCATTTCTTCAACCACTCCATATGAATCAACATTTCCTCTACTAAAGACAGAGGTAAAGTTGTTCTAGGAAACAACTTCATTTGGTGCCCCCTATTAGGGTTTAGGGATGGGCATGTAGTACAGCTCCCGAGAGGGCCTTTCAAACTCAAATCTTATTCCATCTTTCCACCCAAGGTCTACATGCTGTTTTCTTATACCTTCTGTGTCTATTGAACTCAATATGGGTGGAAAACTTAAGAGATTCTCTAGACCTACCCTGTAGTCTATAAGAGAGCTTGCAAACTTGCAAAGTAAATTTTAAAGAGAACCTAACTACAACCCAGTTATTTAGGTGTTTTGGAGGCATCTTTGTTTTGCCATTGTGAGCAGTCTCCAAAACAATATTCTTATTTCAAATAAACAACTTTGCAGAAATGCATCCTGTTTTCAGATACAGTCTTCACATTTAGACAATATCAAAAAGAAGGCAATATTTTACCTTCCCAAATATTAGAAAAACTTTAAGGAGTTAAAATTAAAAATAGGTGTAAAGGTAATTTTTTACTCTATATTTTTCCAAAGGACATTATTAATGACAACTTACTAAGTGAATAAATGGCTTTGGACAGTCTAAGTCCTTTGCTGTTTTCTGTCATGTTGTGTGTTTTATGGGATGAATGATAAGATCATTAATTTTTGTTAGCAACATGAAAATAAATTTATCATAATTAAGATGGTATTTAATTAAACCTGAATATGCTATGGATAGACAGATGGTTTTGGTTTGTGGATGTGGGTGAGACACTGTTCTCTTGAATGTGGGAAAGATGAATTTATAATAAAAAATTATAATTATAGAAATGCTCATAACTATCAAGATTTCCACACAATACACCTCTGCATCTGGAAGAATATTTTTCATCAAGAAAATAAATGACCATGTTCCCTGGAGGGGGAGACCTGGTGGCACTCAGAGGAAGGATAGCAGGTTACCAAGAAGAGACTTGATACCCTATGAGCATATACAGGGGGAGGAAGTCCCCCTCAGGAACAGTCATAGGGGAGGGGAGTAAGGAGAAAATAGGAGGGAGGGAAGAATGGGAGGATACAAGGGAGGGGATAACCATTGAGATGTAACAAGAATAAATTAATAAAAAATTTTAAAAAAGAAAATAAATGATAATAAATTCATGTGAGGACGAGGAGAGAACACCTATGTGCTTATTGGGGTGGGGGCTGTAATTTGGCCAAACCATTCTAGAAATTTGTGTGGTAGTCCCTTGATATCTTAAAACAGAATTACCATACGACCCAGTTGTGTCATTTTTGATTTTAACAAGAGCAAAATTTTCAGGTGATTACTGAGGCACTTGCACAATAAAGAATTTTCAGAATCAACCTTGATGCTACATAAAAAAGATGTAGTCCACATGTATGATAGAATATTATTCTACAAATAACAATAAATCTTAAAATTCACAGGAAAATTGACAGGAGGGCAGATCATCATGCCAGGTAAAATAAGCATAACTTATTAAGATAAATACAGTTTTCTAATGTATAGGATCTATTTTTAATATACAAAATTGGAGGGAACTATGTTGGCAGAGAAAAGGTGACCAGTGTATGTGGCACAAAATAAATAATATGCATTAATATAATCACAATAACCATATGCATGACACAAGATACCAATATTAAATATACTATTTTATACAAGGAACATAAGTTAGAGCAGTGGTTCTCAACCTGTGGGTTGCAACGTCTCTGGGAAATTTCTGTCTCTAAACATTATTTGCATTACAATTTATAACAGTAACAATAGCAATAAAATATTTTCATTGTTGTGGGTTACCACAGTATGAGGAACTGTATTGAAAAGTCATAGCATAAAGAAGGTTGAGAACCACCTAGGTAATAAAAGTGAAGTGTACTTAAGAGTTGTTGTAGGTGCTGGAGAGATGGTTCAGCTTGACACTGCTCCAGACAACCCAAGTTTACTTCCCAGGACCCATATTAGAGGCATTCATACCCACATCTAACTTCAGCCCCAGGAGACTGACAGACTCTGCTTGTTCCTGTGCACAGGGCAATCACATGGCCTATGATCACACAGATACATACTCACCAACATACATAAAAATAATTATTTGAGAAAAGACTTGTTCTAGGAGACTAACACTTGATTAGTCATCTACTCACTATTTAAACTGTAAGTGGCCACTGAATCACCTGAGCTAGGATCACAGGGGATCATGATCGGCTCACTGAGTGCTGGGAACTAATGTCCTGTCCTCTGGACCAATCAGGGAACTCCTGCACCTTATTTTTAAGTAGTGTGTTATGCCTGTCCCCCTCAAGTATTTGCATTTTTATTTTTATTTCTATTTGTTTTTTTTTTTTTTTACTTTATTCTACTGAGGAAATATTTTCTATGATCGGTGAAATAATATAAACTTTTATGGCTACAGGTAGCAGCATTTTCCACAGCTAGTTGACCTCACCCAATAGTCCTCTGAATTGCAACAACTGTGATGTCAAGGTAAAATTGCACAGTCTTTAATTCTTACCAAACTTTTATAAATTTTACTATATCTTACCCTTGTGACACCCATGTGAGGTGGAGCCAACTGATTCAGTTCTACTGATCAGGAAAACAAAACCTTGGGAGTCGATCATTTGACAGGTCTCACTTTTACGTGATGACTACGGCTGGAGTCACTGTAGAAACTTGCCTCTGAGCACTAGCTGCCACATCCTTCCTTGTCCTCTCCTTGAAATATGACTCTGTGATCATTTGCATGTTTAAATTAATCAGTAAAACATATAGGAGTGAAGAATGCTAAAGTACATTGTAGTAACATAACCTGAACTTCATGCCTCTTCCCCACGCAGTTACATTTTAGATACTACATATTTTATATCTCATTAATCCTGCATGATGTGGTTGGGTGGACAGCTCTAACGCAGTGACTAGAACCTTTTCTATTATCTAGAAATAGATAATGATCCCCATTCCAATTATGCTGATGTGATGGGCGCCTGGGGACCCATTTCTTCTATGAGCTCTAGACTTGACTTCTGACTGTGAAACAGAGTGTTCTGTCATTTCTCTAACATGCCCTGACTTTGTCACCTGACTAAGATTTAATTTTTTAAACAGATAAAGTTCATTTTTTTTGTTCAGTGAGGCAAAGAAAGTGATGAGCAGGAAGAATCAAATGTTCTGGGGAAAAAAATTCCCTGTTGCTAGTAAGATCTCAGTCAAATACCAAATATGAAGCAGTTTGTGTTTACCTTTAAATATCTTGAAATAATTTCATTATTTAGGGCTTTGAAGCTTTTTTCTCTTTAATGGCTATACATCTATTCTCATAATTTTATAATGTATTTTCTCCAATTGTTACAGGCTACTTGATAGAACATCACATCGGCTATTATAAAAGACTGGGTTAAAAGAGAGAAAGAAGGAGCAGAAAACACAGGGAAAGGCAGACAAAGAAAAGAAAGAGAGACAGAGACAGACAGAAGAAAGAAGTTAAAACAAGCGCAACATTTGAAAAGTGAAAAATGAAAATAAATGTCCATTGGTTCTCTGTGGGCATTTCTGATAGGCTTGATTTGCTTGTAGCAACACTATGACTCAAAATAAATAAAAAAGTGAAATGAAATTAAATATGAAATAAATACAAGGTTGGAGGTACACTTTAGTGTCACAGCACTTGTTTCATGCCTGAGGACTTTTCAATCCACAGTTGGTTGACCTTGTTCCTTTTTATTTTTTTATTTTATTTATTTATTTTTTTATTAATTTATTCTTGTTACATCTCAATGTTTATCCCATGCCTTGTATCCTCCCATTCCTCCCCTCCATTTTCCCATTATTCCTCTCCCCTATGACTGTTCCTGAGGGGGATTACCTCCCCCTGAATATTCTCATAGGGTATCAAGTCTCTTCTTGGCTACCAGCTGTCCTTCCTCTGAGTGCCACCAGGTCTCCCCATCCAGGGGACATGGTCAAATGTGAGGCACCAGAGTACGTGAGAAAGTCATATCACACTCTCCACTCAACTGTGGAGAATGTTCTGACCATTGGCTATAGTGGTGAGCATAGCTGCCTTCCTTGTTCCTTTTTAGAGTAAGATCCCACACTGAGGTGGAAGAACATTCAGAGAAAAACTGTTCTTTATTTTCAGGATATAAAAGAAAAGGGGGGGGGGAATGAGGAAAGGGAAGAAAGAAGACGAAAAGCAGAGGAAAGAGAAAGAAAAGAAGAAGAAAATGACTGGGTCCTACAACCCTCTCTAGGAGGAAGCTGCTGGTAACCTATAGACATCCAAGGAGTTCCCACCTTATGAAGGTTCTATTGTTATCCAAGCGTACCACCTTGTGACCAAGGATTTAACACACAGGCCACTGTGCTATATTCAGGATGTGAGCTATCATGGGTACAAAGTCATGAAATTGAGACATTTAACAAAAGTAGAATCTGGAAAACTATGATGCACAGTATGTTGGTCAAGCCACATCATAAAGCAGGCACATGCTCTGAATACTCTGTGAATGGCTAGCGCATGCTGTCACACACTGTGTCCCATCAGAGCACATTAGACCTGGCTATCACAAGAAGTGTATGGCACTTGCAGTGATTATACCTGTTGCAGAACTAAGATTGCTTCCAATACACAAACTAATGCCAGGATCCACTTAGTGACTTTAAAACAATTTTCTTCTGTATTCTTTGAGATTATCATATACTGTTTTGACTGAATTCAATCCTTTCTCCTGTCAGATTCAGCGTCAATTTTACACCCTCCTAATTTTATGTCTTTGTTCTTTTCTTTAATTGTTGCTTTGTTTGTTTTTCTTTTTTAATGAGTTATTTATTTATTTATTTTGTATACAGTGCTCTGCCTGCATGCATACATACAAGCCAGGAGAGGGCATCAGATCTCATTATAGATGGTTGTGAGGCACCATGTCTTTGCTGAGCATTTTACTCAGGACCTCTGGAAAAGCAATCAGTGCTCTTAATCTCTGAGCCATTTCTGCAACCCCTGTTTGTTTGTTTTTCTATATCAGAAAGATTGTAAGAGCCAGAGGCGGTGGATGACTTCAAAGAAATAGTGTTTTCCTGACACAGTAGGGTAGTTAAGCATATGAGCCACAGTTGGCTGTGATAGCGCACACAAGACGTGCACAAACTCAATCCATCAAAATCCTGTAGTTGTTTGGGGAGTGAGCATGATGTCTGCCCTAGCTGACATTCTTAGTGTTTTGGCTGTTTGTATTTGGCAATCTTGAAGAAAACATCTTTCCTATCTTTGTGAGTCTAACATTCTGAATGTAAATCAACATCTATCTTATCTCATTTCTATCAGTTTAAAACACCTATCTAGACCTAAAAACATTTTAATCCCTAAACAACTAAGCTTAATTGTAAGACTAAACTATCTGGTCTTCAACCCATCAGAAACTTGAGGAGGAATAAAACTTAATTACTTGAGTAAACAGGAAATGCAGATTAGCAGCTTCCAAAATGAAAGAAAATGACAGAGACAGTTCACTGAGCAGTCACTGAAAACTCTTTATAACATTGGATCATTATCTTCTGCCTTCTGGCTCAATGTATCTGACAGCCACATTTTTGAGGCAGGAACTATTTATTGAGGACTTACCCTGTCATGGCAGAGTTTGGCCGTCAACTCTGCCTGCTTCCAAGCTTGCCACTTTTTAGGCAGAATTCTGTCTGTGACCGAAATGAGACATTTACATTTTTTTTCTACAACTGCCGGTTCTAACCGGCAGGATCAACCAGTACCTGGATATAGGGCATGAGGATGGAGATATAAAATAAATAAAGGAAAAGATAGAAAAGCTATAGCAAAAGAGATAAGAATAAAAAGACAAGTATTAGGGAGGACTAACAGTAAATACTGTAGTTCCATGCTTATTTCGCTCAGATCTTTTATACGGTATTCATCTGTGTGAATTAGAAGATTCTTGGAACAGAAACAAATGCTACCAATTACTTTAGTTATCTATTTGCTTAGACTTCTTTCATCTTAAGCCCAAAGAAGTACATCAAGCTCCACATCCTGACCTGGAATTAATAATAAACTTTCTTAACCAACAGAAGTGTCTTGCCACATCCTCAAGGCTGTGTGAGAGCCTGCAAGCCAAGGCTATAAGTCCTCTGGCCTGCTTCTGTTAAGCACGCCGAAAAATGGCTCCCGACATACAACCAGAATTCAGTTTGACACCTAGTGCTTGAGAACTAATTTATATGTGTGTGCAGTCTACCCTGTATCCACAGTTCCATCCCAGGCCACACAGACGTCAGATGCTCCTCCCTGGAGCACTGCTGCGGCAGCATCACTGCTCTCCCATGTCTTTTCTCTGCCCTGACGTGCGGGGTTTGACTAAAACTCGGGATGGAGTTCACATGTTGAAAATACAAGACACAAAGAAAGAGAGCAAGTCTGGTTGATCAAGCTCTCAAACTTTATTAGTCAGGCAGCAGCTTTTATAAGTCAGAAGGCAGGGGAGCATATTGCTATAGCAACCCAGCTGCAGGCTTTTCTCAAAACACAGGGAATTCCAGGCAGGGTCGTAATGTCCTGCCACACAGGGCATCTTGCTCTGTCTTCATCTAGCTTTAGTCTAACTGCTGACTCACAACAGGGTCAGCTAGTTTCTGGTGAAAGTCAAACTCTGGGAAAAACAGAGACTTAAAGGTGCAGAGTTGGACAAGATGGCTGAACATTGGACATATGGCCTATTGTCCCCAATATCTCTCTATATTTTTCTGTCTCCATTCTGGACACTCTATTCTCCTCAGATGCTGTAATTCTCATGCAATTTCAAAAAAATCATATGTACTCTTGATGTAATTCCTCATTGGATCATCTTTTAGTGAAATATATACTCCTTAATTTATGTCTTTATGATTTATTTCCTGACTTTATCCTCCAGTTAAATGCCTTGGTAGATATGCACTGTTCTGTTACCTAGGAGAACAACCCTAAACATTTTTTTATGTTGTAGAGGAGTTTATTAAATGAACATGGGAGGAGAAGGAAAAGGAGTACCCAAGAGAGAGAGAGAGAGAGAGAGAAAGAAAGATACAGAGACAGGAAGAGAGTGTAGAGAGAGAAAGTAAGAGTAGAGCCCTATACATTTTTTAAAAGATTTCTTTATTTATTATGTATACAATATCCTGCCTGCAAGCCAGAAGAGGACACCAGATCTCATTATAGATGATTGTGAGCCACCATGTGGTTGCTGGGAATTGAACTCAGGACCTTAGGAAGAGCAGTCGGTACTCTTAACCTCTGAGCCATCTCCCCAGCCGCCCCATGCATTTTTAATGATAAAATTTCAGTAACTTGTTCTTCTAGTATCAAATGTCTTGAACTAATTAATCTGATAAAACATTATTAGTTATTCATAAGAAAATAACAGGCAGAAAAATTCTTACATAAACTGTATAGGCATCAAGTAAGATGATTTTAAATATATAGCATATATCTAGAATATGTCTAATATCTAGTATACTTCAAACTAAACACTGTAAAGTGTATCTCTGTTTAAGCACAGATGACCAAAAAAATCTATGCCTTTTGGAAAAACTTGGTTTCATTTTAAAAATTTTAATACATGACATATAATGTTATATTTATTTTTATTATGTAGACCATATATCATAAATGTATAACATAATAATATTGTAATAATATACATTACTACAGACAGAAAAGGAGTAGTACAAGAAGGGAGGTGTGACTCTTGTGGAATTTCAAACATATACCATGTATCCTTTATCAATAATCTTCATCATCAGTTTTAATAATATCTAAATTTAAATTTTTTTATTTATAGGAAACTTACTCCTTTGTGGATGCCCAATTATAAAATTGCCTTTTTTTATGTTTTCTCTGTTTACTTTATTTATCATTTTCTAAAGTTTTGCCATTTATTACAGAGAATTACATATTTAAATAGTTATGTAGATATTATCTAATTTATTAATATAATTTATTGAAGAAAAATTATAAGAAAAATAATTGAAAGAAAGATGTCATTTCAAATGTCCTGAGTTTAAATCTCCCAGACAAAGTGACTTATTTAAACAACATTAGCACATGATTCATTTGAATAATTTTTATAGTAGTTACAAGAACCTTCACATAATATTGGTGTTTGGAGCTTCTCCTGGGACAGGTGGTGTCTGCACAACAGCCCACCATGACACGATTCCAGGCAATAAGTTAGGTAGTTTCTATGCAAATGGAAGCTTGCTTTCTATCAGGATTCCCACCATTTTTTATAACTTACCTCATGCTAATAGCTATAGGAATTGAGATTTCATGGTAAGCATACGTTGCTTCTGTAGAGATTGTTTTCTTATGTGATAAGTAACCTCCATGAGCCGTTTTCTTTGTTATTCCTGTGCATGTCACTTATTCATCAGCATTAGCTCCCACCAGCATGGCTGCAGCTCTGAGCTTCACAGACCGCTGATGGAAGACCTTTTAATGCCTTTGAGCAGTAATTACAATGCTTATTTATTAAACATGTTGTGATTAGCTTGCCTTCATGTGTCTATCAATCATTAAAACACTACCTATGTCCATTAAAATAATACCTGAGTGGTTTCATACTGAATCTAAAAATATGAGACACATGTTAGGACATAATATTTATGAAGAAATAAACACAGCAGATCATTGCTGCCAACTGCAGTGCTTTAAAACTTAAGATGACATTGATTATTTATCTTTAAAAATGTTCAAAACTACAATTTGATTGATAATTATATGTAATTGGAGGTTTCATTTCGGTGAGTGAGGATTGTCGGCAATGTGTTGAATCCAGGCATACAGAGCAGCCAAAAGCTTTGCATCTCACTTTAAAATTTTTGGTATTATAATCTGTGTATTTGTGTGTTTTGCATGCATTTATGTTTGTGCACCTGTGTATGCCTGGTGCCATTGAACCTGAAGACAGCACTGGGTCTCCTGCAACCAGAGTGACAGATGATCATGAGCTACCACACAGGAGCTGAGAACCAAACCTGGGTCCTCTCAACTGCTCAGCCATCTCTCTCACTCCCGCCAACATGTAACTTATGTCACTATTGAGTAATTTAAAAGGCTTTCTTAAATATGTGATTTTCTTAAATGCCACAATATACGTGACATTAGTCTAGATCAAAGGGTTAAGAGTATAGGCATGATACTCATCACAATAAACTGCCCATCTATGGTGACCACATAGTTTGGATGGTGATGCAGGAGGTTCAGAAATTCCAGGGAAGCCTGGGATACACAGAGAGCTCCAGGAGAGCCCATGACATATGCTAAAACTTACCTAAAGATTAAAATACCTAAGAAGTCATGATATGCCATGTCCTTTCTAACATACTAATAAACAAATGCATTGAAATTTTAAATTACTAATAAATGTAATATATGAACATTTGATTCTATATTTCAAAGTAAATTTCTTTATGCTCAATTGCCATATTTGAAATAATACAGAAAATCCATGTATTATTTTATCAAACAATGTTCACTTTAAGTAAAAACAGTTCTTCAAAATACCTAAGCGTACCTTTAAAAAGAAATACCATCATATACCCTAAAAATAAAATCTGTTTACTCAAGGATTTAAAGTACATGAAGCTCATTATCAGATTTAGCACTTATTCTTTTAGCCCTGAGATGATAGCCACTTGATGGGAGGAAAAAGTTCCTTTGATTACATAAAACATTTTAATTGGTAAGTGTATGCAAAACTTTCCTGAGAATTTAAACATTAAATCCAAGTGAGGCTGACTAAGAAGTCAAGAAAACTTACAAGACTCATGAAATAAATCCCAAGTCTCTGGAAGTCCTTGAAACTTTCAAAGCTCACACATCCATTTCCCAAGGTAGGGACTCTGGGAAGGAAGACTCCATCCTGTCGACTGCCTGCTTGCTGTGTGAGGAGCTGGAGAGACACAGCTTTCCTGTGTTCTCCCCCATGCTGGGGTGGGCTCCTGCTGCGTTTACAGCACCCATGTTCCTCTATGTGTATGCTTGTCTATCCTTAAGCATCCTAGTAAACTCACTGCGATGAGTTTGAGAGTTTGGCCTCTGTCCTTTTTGCCCTGTCTGGAGTGAGTAGACATTTGTTCATATCTCCCCAGGACAATTAAGTCAATGATAAGTTTTATTTTTCCTCTTACACTTGGTTAGCTCCCTAGACAAATGCTGAGTACCAAAGGAGCTGGGATCTTCAATATTTGGAGGGCTGTTTACATATTTGTAATAATTTTCAGATCTCTTCCATGTGTGAGAGAAGAAATGTTGCTAAACTCTTTTATTAATGACCCTCTTGGTATTTTTTCACAATGTAATTTAGTGGAATATCATTATCAAAGATAAAAAGTATAAATATCAATAATCTACCTGTAACTACTGAGAAATAACTTTCTCAGTTATGTTCAAGTTTCAAAAGAAAATTTTGTAATTTTCCAAAAAATTGTGTTAGGTTAGCATCAAACATAATGACAAGAATATACCTACTTCAGTGTTAAGCTAATAACTTTATATTGTTAAAATAATTATAAAAAAATTGATTTTGGCAATTAAATATGGTTATTGTGCTTTCCATATTAAAACATGAAATCATAGCAGAAGAACAAAGGGAAGTGTAAAGTGATGAAGCTAATCACATGGTGTGGTACCTGAGTTCACAAGAATGTAAAGTGAGTCATCCATCATGCATATTCTATGATGTTCATTGGTCAGTAATTTGGTTCACAAAGTATTCAGAACTATGCACTCATCAGTTTGGTCAAGGAGCATCCTCTGAGCACCTAAAAAGGCCATTTCCCACTCAAAGTATTGAAGATGCAACAAGATCTAAACATGATTTCCACTCTAGATGACATAACTATGGAAACAAGTCCACACAGAACACTTTTATGTTCACTGGAAAGAAATGAGAAGATGGATGAGGAAAGAGTAATATATTAATTAGTTTTCCATTGCTGTGATAAACTCCATAACTAAGACAACGTAAAACCAGGGCCCTGGAGGGGGATACCTGGTGGCACTCAGAGGAAGGATAGCAGGTTACCAAGAAGAGACTTGATAACCTATGAGCATATACAGGGAGAGGAAATCCCCCTCAGGAACAGTTATAGGGGAGGGGAGTAAGGGGAAAATGGGAGGGAGGGAAGAATGGGAGGATACAAGGGATGGGATAACCATTGAGATGTAACAAGAATAAGTTAATAAAAAAGTTTAAAAAATAAATAAACATTTAAAAAAAAAAAAAAAAAAAGCAGGGGCTTATTTGGCAGTTACAGTTCCAGGGGATGAAAGCAGATGATGGCTTAAAAGAGGCACTAACAGCTGGTAGGCAGCTGGGGCAGCAGCTGAGCGCTCACATCTTGAGCCATAAACAGGAAGCAGAGAGCACTAACTTAACACGGAGTAAACCTTTAGAAGCTTCCACTTCAATTATCAGTGACATAGGTCCTGCTGCAAGGCTAAACCTAATCCTTACCAAAGAGCCACTGTGAACTAAGGATTCAAATGCAAGACACTGTGATGACATTTATTATTTATCCACCACAGGATCCATTTGAATAAGGATGCTGTTTTATATGATAATAGAATACAAAGGAAGTCATCCGGAGAATTAAAAAAAAAAAAAAAAAAAATGAATCAACAAGCCAAGAAAATTTGGGTGTGTATCTCATATAATTGATAATTTGATCTAAATATTCATGTTGTGTGAAATTTATTCAGTTTATTTGGATACAGAATTATGTATATATTGGCATAATATATTATAATATATTATTATAATATATTATAATATATTATGCCAATCTACCCACATTGCTGAATTCAAGCAGCTTCAATCTGTCAGTTTATACATACATACATATAATATATATACATATAAATTCTCCAGGACACTACTGGATGAATATGTTTTATGTAATACATACATAAATATATAAAATATAACATTTCTAAATATTTGAGTCTTGCATTTATTTACTTGAAAGTTTGTACCCCATTCATTTCTTCTGTATCAAACCCTTTTACTACAGGTTCTGTTCTCTGCATCCTTACAGCCTACAGCTGCTGGAATTCTGGAATGCAGGTGCTGGGAGCTGTTTCTTCCATCAGCAGGACATTGAACCTCTGCCATAACGGAGAATGGGCCCTTCCACTAAGAACAGCATTTGACAGCTGCAGAGGCTGAGTCCAAATATTTTCACAGCTTCCCTTTTCCAAAACAAACAGAAACACACTGTGTTCAACGAATTTAATTATCAGGCTGTCTTTTAATTTGATTTTCTAACAATCTGCTACACTTTTTCTTAAAAGAATGTTTTTCTTGTTTGTTTAATTAATTCTTTTTTACATATACATTTATATCATTACACACAAATAAAATAAACTATATATACCAAGAAGAACCACAAAATTATTAGGGATTATATAAATGTTACATTCGTAGTGATTTAGATATTTGTATTTTGCAATCTTGAAAAAAACATCTTTCCTATATTGGTGAGTCAAAAATTTGAACGTAAATCAGTATCTGTCATATCTCATCTCTATCAACTTAAAACATCTATCTAGACCTAAAAACATCTTAACCCCTAAACAACTAAGCTTAACTGTAAAATGAAACTATCTGGGTCTTTAGCACCATCAGAGAATAGAGAAGAACAAAAATTAATTACCTGAGTATGCAGGGAGTGCAGGTTAGCAGCTTCCAAATGAGAAGGTGACAGAGACAATTTGCTCTCTGAATAGTAATCCAAAAGTCTATGGTGTTAGAGCATCATCTTCTGGCCCAATGTGTTTGATAGACACATTTGTGAGGCAAGAACTATTGAGGTCTTGCTTACCCTGTATTGGAAGAGTTTGGTTGTCGACTCTGTCTGCATCCATGCTTGCCCATTTTCAGGCAGAATTCTGTCTTTGGAAGAAAAAACATTTTGCCCAGTGGCTTGTTTGCCACATTTGAATCCATCTCCATAAGGAGATTCTTTGATGCTCATCATCTTTTTGGAGGTATGCTGAGTGCTGTCAGGAGTTAACCTGTCTCGTTGTCAAAGAACCATTAAAATAATAAAAACATCTTTAAATGCCATATTCTGTAGGTCTCTGAGGCTTTTGAAGACCTTATCTAACTATTTTAGTTTATATATCTATAGAATCAAATCTATCTGTTATACCTAGAATATATATTCTTGTAATAAAAATAGACTAGTAACAGACATGACCAAGATTTGATCAACTAACAAATAGCTTATATTACTTAATTATCTTAAACAGCCTGTTTAAGGTATTGGAAGTAAACAGTGCATTATAACTGAGTTTATGAGTACAATATCTCATATCAGAGTAGAAGTATATAATATTTAATTGCATAAGAATGTATCAAAATTAAACATACTTTGCATCAATAACATAATTGTAAACCAATTAGTTAAAAATAACCTTATTTGTGTGTAACAATTAAGGCCTTAAGGTGAGGAGTAGATTCAATAATCTAGTTTTGTCCTATCATCTCTATATATTTCTATGTCCTTCCTTCTTTCTTTTCAACCCCTATATCCATACCTATGAAAGAAACATAAAGGAAAAAAGAGATATCCCTGAATCCAACCTTGTTTTCTCTCTGAATGAGACTAATAATAACTTATAACCAACTCTCAATGAACATAAGCATCTGTAGCCCAAGAGAACAAACAAAAACCTACCCCACCTGCCACAGGGGAAATGGGACCTCATTCTCTTAAGTTATTTCTTGGTGGTTTGAAGCAAATAATACCATTGTAGGGGCCCAAATAAAATTGAGGAATATGGTTAAACAAGCCAGGCTTCCCAATGCTGATCACTTCCCTCCTTGCAGGGTGGCCCTGCCAGGCCACAGAGAAAGAAGACACAGATAGTACAGATGAGACTTGATTGGCTGTGTCAGATGTTATGAGAAAAGGGCTCCTCATTCTGAGGACGAGGGGAGGCAGGGAAAGAAAATGAGGGAGGGAGGATGGGATCAGGAGATGATGACGAAGGTGGCTAAAATTGGCATGTAAAGGATTCAAACTGCAGAACAAGCAGGTAACTTGTATTGCTAATCCCTCTACATGGCAATAGTTCTGAGACTGGTTGAAACATGAATTTCTATACATAGACAAGGCTCCATGTAGGTCACAGATTTGCTGTGACTCGTTATTTGATGCCATTCTTATTCTTAGTATGGATTTAATGAAGATTTGCAGATGTTTTTGTTTTGCTTATACAAAGAGTAGAGTACCAGCCTTAATTGTTCTGTGCATCCCACTCACCTCATACATTTATAATTTTAGGACTGTATAATGCTTGTGAGAAATTATGTTTTCAGAACAAAAGGACTAGACATTGATGCTGGATCAGACCTGGCAGGATTTGTTCCTCTCAGCATGCTGCACACTGACATCCTATATCCTTCATGTTCCAGCCCCAAATCCATCAGTTGCTTTTCCTCATCAGAACAGGACAGCTTTGAAGAAAGCTTCTGATCCAAACTGTTCTAGCATTTCAGGCTGTCCTACACAGGACTCCTATTGAGCCTGGAATTAGTCAACATTTAGAAACTGGACCATAAAAGAACATTTTAAATAATTAAATATCTGCTTTTTTTTATGGGGTTTTTTTTTTTGTTTTTGTTTTTGTTTTTTTTTTTTTTTTTTTTTTGAGACAGGGTTTCTCTGTGTAGCTTTGACTGTCCTGGACTCACTTTGTGGACCAGGCTGGCCTCGAACTCACAGCGATACACCTGCCTCTGCATCCCGAGTGCTGGGATTAAAGGCGTGCACCACCACGCCCGGCTTATTAAAATAGTATCCCTTAGTGATTTTCCATTACAGTGATTTAAGGGAACTGTTTTATCAATAGTACTATTACTTTATATTTTTCTAGCAACCTATCAATCAATATTGATTATTCTTTCAAAAGATATGGTTAAATTGTATACATATTGAACTTGAATATATATACTAAACATATATTCATATAAACATATGTGGTATATTTTATACACATAAATAAATGTAAAATATATAACATATATGTATATTATATATACAGCCTTGGGGAAACATAACCCTAAATTTACCTATCTTTAAACTGACTGTGAAGGATTCAAAGATAACACACACAAAGAAAATACTATTTTTCAATTAAACCATCAAACAGTTCATTAGTTGTAGGACACAGACCAAGGAACGTAGTTTTAAATGAAAATCCCAGATTATTTTATTTTACCAATAAAGACTCAAGAGTCAGATGCTGGGATGAAAAACTGCTAGCTCAGAGAGGCAGAGAAAGCACATAGCCATCATTCCTACTCAGCCCACATCTCAACAGAAAAGCTCTAAAAGGTTCTCTAGCTCAACTGATTGCCCAGGAAGAAAATGCCAAAAAACCCAAGGCCAAAGCCTTGTTAGCTCAAAGCCCAAGAAGCCAATGGCCAAAGAACTAAAAGCTAAAGAGTTCAAGAGACAAAGAGACCTTCTACTTCTACATGCTGTCTTAAATATCGCTCAACTCAAAGTCCCTCCTATTCTTTTATTCCTGTTTCTTGTTTCTTGCTCTGCCTCTTCACCGAGGGTTAACTTTATTACACCCTGTTTACAGATGTGTTAGGGCTCAACCACGCCTTTAAAAAGACATATTTTTACAGTTCACAATTTCAGGAATCACAAGGAGGGGGAAAAAAAAAACCCAGGTTTTTACAGTTCACAATCTCAAGGATCACAATGAGATCAAATACCTTTCAACAAAGGTGTGAAACAGTCAGAATTTCTATAGCCCAGGTCAAACACTTCCCTGCTTATTATAAATCATTTATCCTTGGATTCTTGTCTGCACTCCCCTATACCTCAGAAACCTCTTCTGTACAATGATAATAGGAACCACAATTTGCCTCAGCACATTGCTAATATGATTTCCAGGGCTTTTCCTGACCCTATAAGAGTCCAATAAACATTGTCTATTTCTAGTCCCATTGTCTATTCATTGAGCTCAGAACAACTGTATTAGGAACAAGAATGATGTGTATCAAAATACCCTTTAGGAGAAGTGAATGAGGCTGTATTTGATATTTAATTGAGCAAATGCAATTAGTGCCAGCAATTAGGTTGTATTTGTGAGCATCGGAAAGCCCAAATCTTGAAGCCACAGAACCGTTTTCTCTCCTGCTGTAGATGGGGACATTTGCAATTTCTAGCCTATGTTTAGTTGAGAGGTGAAATTGTCATAGAAGACTTGAACTCCAGCAATTAAAACAGCAGGTGCTCGGTTGCATATTACAAAAGCACTCAAGGATGGTATTGAATTTGGGTGTGGTAATGCCTCTGCTTGTTGTCTTTCCACAGGGAAACCAACATTTCCCCAACTTTCTATTGGAACACTGCTGATATCTCACTAGTGTCTGTGTCAGAAGGTATTCCTGGTTGCAAAATGTTCTGAAATAGCAAACACTATATTCACTCTCCAATGAATTCAAGGTCACATTAGCAGAAAAGGTTATAGGAAAGAGATGAGATACATGGTAATAGTTTGTTGTCTTTTATAATAGTCATCAAGGGAAACATCATAATTTGGTTAGCGTTTCCTGGTGTCATTTTATGGCTTAGTATTTATTGTATTTATTGTTTTAATATTGAATTTTCTATGAGAATATGGTGCTACACATTATTCATTGCTTAGTTCACCAGAAGCTTAGTGATAAGCTAATGTAAGGAGGTTTTATTTTGCACCTTAAAATTCTATGTGTTTGTTTGAGAACCTAGCCATCACTGCTCATTTCACTCAGTGTGCTCTAACTGGACTGGCTTTCCGTATTTTCTAAAATTTTCAAAACCCATGTCCTTCACATAGTCTTTGCCAACATTTTTCTTTTTGTTTTGGAATTCTGTACAAACTGAGATCTCCACTGTCACTACCACTTTCTCAAGCTTGGTCCTGAAGTATGTCTGGTACCAGCTTTATCTTCTTGGGGCAGCTTATCTGGCTTGATGCCTTTTCAAACACTATTTTTTTCTCATTAAGCATATTTTATTTGTTGATTTTTGTCATTCTTCTTGTGAACCTGCTGTGTAAGGTTGTATATAATCAGACATGCCCAACATTAAAATAGTACCTTTCTATAATTTTCTCACTCATTCTGCAATTTATTAGCTTAAAACAAAACTAATCACCATTATTACATATGTGATAAACAGATGGATGAATCACTCTTCCTTCCTACTCTCTCCTTCCTCACAATGGAAATAAATAATAATGAAAAAAAACTTTTTTTAATCAATAAAATTCTTGGTCAGGTGTCTTTATGTTTTGTTTTGTTTTGTTTTTAAGAACAAAATGAATTATATATTTGTTAATGCAAATTTCTTACTATATCTAGATAAATTGAATTGAACATTTCATCTGATCAACTGAGAAATTATTCAGGACATGCAATATGATATTACATATTGCTTGAATGGGCACAACCCAGAATTTTAAATGAAAAATGTTGTCACACATTTCAGTGTTTAGGGACCTCTTCATGACCAGATCTTATTGCTTGTACATCATGACTTCCTTTCCTATGGCTCTAAGATATTACATGTTATTTTTAATATTATTTTTATTTATATTAATTTTTTTAATTATTCACTTTACATCCCAACCATTACCACATCCCTCTTTTCCTTGCTGTCCAACACTCCCTCTCCTATGCCCCATCCCTACCAACTGATCCCAACCTATCAAGTGTCATCAGGACTGTCTGCATCCTCTTCCCCTGTGGCATTGTAAGGAATTCCAGGGGGAAGTAATCAAAAAGCAAGCAGCAGAGTCCATAGCAAGGACAGCCTCTCCCCTATGGCTGTTCCTGAGGGGGATTACCTCCCCCTGTATATGCTCATAGGGTATCAAGTCTCTTCTTGGTAACCTGCTGTCCTTCCTCTGAGTGCCACCAGGTCTCCCCCGCAAGGGGACATGGTCAAATGTGAGGCACCAGAGTACATGAGAAAGTCATATCCCACTCTCCACTCATCTGTGGAGAATGTTCTGACCATTGGCTAGATCTGGGTAGGGGTTTAAAGTTTACCACCTGTATTGTCCTTGGCTGGTGCCTTAGTTTGAGCGGGACCACTGGGCCCAAATCTGCCTATCATAATGTTCTACTTGTAGGTTTCTAGGACCCTCTGGATCCTTCTACTTTGCTATTCTCCCATGCTTCTCTCATTTAGAGTCCCAATAGGATGTCCTCCCCTCTGTGCCAGTTTCCTGGTAAATGAAGGCTTTCGTGGGACATGCCCCTTGGGCTAGTATGCAGATATAAGTGAGTAGAATAGGGCTTCCTCAAGACCCAGCTACTCCACTCCTTGGAATATACCCAGAAAATGCTCCAGCACACAACAAGAAAATTTGCTCAACCATGTTCATAGCTGCCTTATTCATAATAGCCAGAACATGGAAATAGCCTAAGTGTCCATCAGTAGAAGAATGGATAAAGAAACTGTGGTACATATACACTATGGAATACTACTCAGCTATTAAAAATAAGAAATTCCCGAAATTTGTGGATAAATGGATTGAGGTAGAAGTTATCATAATGAGTGAGTTTACCCAGAAGCAGACTCTCTTATTTTAGTTGGGAGCTTCGCCATTTTTAGTGTAGCCAATATGAAAGGTTCATAGTTCCCATGGTTAATTTTGTTCATAATTTGATAGAAATAAATCATTGACTATTAAGACACAATGATAAGAAATAAAGTGTATCAACCATTGTACCTTTAACAGTGGTAGAACAATGTTTTCAACTGCATCAGTCAATGTACCTTTAGCAGTGGTAGGACAATGTTTTCAAGCCCATTTCCGTGAACCTTAATAATCACAAGTATGTTACCTGACCCTTGTTATGATTACCTGGTGAAGGGGTTTCATGCTGACTTATTTTCTTTTATTCAGTTTTCCAAAAAAATATCTCTCACAAAGTCTAAGTTGGGAATTATGAAGCTCATACTGTTAATCCACAAAACCTCAGTGATTCCTTGACCACTGCTCCTCCCTCTCCCTGGCAACTAGATCAAAGGTCATATTTTCTTACTGAAGGAAGCCTTGAGGTGACAAGGCAATAGAGTTTATTGATGAAATGTCTAAAGGTGAAAAACTGCTACAATTTGGTGTGAAGTTCTAATTGGGAATCAGTTTTATCCTTCACAGTCGACAAACAAATCAATTTGTTTCCTCTTGTAAGCCAGTGCATTAAAGTCTGCTGAAAGGTGGAGAAAATTTCAGTGGTAGGTCATGGTTGGTTTGTTTGTTTGTTTTCCAAATGTGCCAATGGCACAACAGTAGCAGAGATCTTCTGTCTAGATATTTCTTTTTTTTTTTAATTTTTTAAATTAATTTATTCTTGTTACATCTCAATGTTTATCCCATCCCTTGTATGCTCCCATTCTTCCCTCCCCCGCCCCCCATTTTCCCATTATTCCCCTCCCCTATGACTGTTCCTGAAGGGGATTACCTCCCCCTGTATATGCTCATAGGGTATCAAGTCTCTTCTTGGCAACGTGCTGTCCTTCCTCTGAATGCCACCAGGTCTCCCACTCCAGGGGACATGGTCAAATGTGAGGCACCAGAGTACGTGAGAAAGTCATATCCCACTCTCCACTCAACTGTGGAGAATGTTCTGACCATTGGCTAGATCTGGGTAGGGACTTAAAGTTTACCGCCTGTATTGTCCTTGGCTGGGGCCTTAGTTTGAGCGGGACCACTGGGCCCAAATCTGCCTATCATAATGTTCTACTTGTAGGTTTCTAGGACCCTCTGGATCCTTCTACTTTGTTATTCTCCCATGCTTCTCTCATTTAGAGTCCCAATAGGATGTCCTCCCCTCTGTCCCAGTTTCCTGGTAAGTGAAGGCTTTCCTGGGACATGCCTCTTGGGCTAGTGTGCAGAATTGACCAGAAAAGAAAAACTTCCAGTCACATAATAATCAAAACACAAAACAAACAGAACAAAGAAAAATATTAAAAGCTGCAAGGGAAAAGGGCCAAATAACATTTAATGGCAAACCTATCAGAATTACACCCTACTTCTCAGCAGAGACCATAAAAGCCAGAAGGGCCTGGACAGAGATCCTGCAAACCCTAAGAGACCACAGATGCCAGGACAGACTACTTTAACCAGCAAAACTATCAATAACCATTGATGGAGAAAACAAAATATTCCATGACAAAAACAAATTCAAACAGTACCTATCCACAAATCCAGCTTTACAGAAGGTACTAGAAGGAAAACTCCATCCCAAAGGGTCAAGCTACAACCAAAACTACCCAGGAAATAGATAACTATCCCATGGCAAAAACACAACTACACAAATGCTCGGCTGGAGACAACATCAAAATTAAAACTCTTAACAGTCACTGGTCATTAATATCTCTCAACATCAATGGTCTCAATTCTCCAATAAAAAGACACAGACTAACTGAATGGGTGTATAAACAAGATCCAACATTCTTCTGCATTCAAGAAACACATCTCACCCATAATGATAGGCATTACTCAGAGTAAAAGGTTGGAAAAAAGATATTCCAAGCAAATGGTCACAAGAAGCAAGCAGGCGTAGCCATTTTAATATCGAACAAAATAGACTTTCAACCAAAATTAATCAAAAGGGATGAGGAAGGACACTTCATACTCATCAAAGATAAAGCCAACCAAGATGACATCACAATTCTGAACATCTATGCTACCAATACAAGGGCACCCACATTTGTAAAAGATCTGCTAAAAAAGCTTAAACCATGCATCGATCCCCACACAATAATTGTGGGAGACTTCAACACCCCACTTTCACTGAAGGATAAGTTATTGAAACAGAAACTAAGCCGAGAAATAACATCATTAACCAATGCCATGGGTCAAATGGATCTAACAGATATCTATAGAACCTTTCACCCAAATAAGAATGAATATACCTTCTTCTCTGCACCCCATGGAACCTTCTCCAAAATCGATCACATCGTAGGTCACAAAGCAAGCCTCAATAGATACAAGAGGATTGAAATAATACCTTGTATCCTATCAGATCACCATGCTCTTAGGCTGCAATTCAACAACAACAGAAATAACAAAAAGCCTACAAGTACGTGGAAACTAAACAACTCTCTGCTAAATGACACCTGGGTCAGGGAAGAAATAAAGAAAGAAATCAAGGAGTTTCTGAAATTCAATGAAAATGAAGGAACAACATACCCAAATTTGTGGAATACATTGAAAGCAGTGCTAAGTGGAAAATTCATAGCAGTAAGTGCCTTTAAAAAGAAATTGGAAACATCGCACATAAGCATCTTAACGACACAACTGGAAGCCCTAGAAAAGAAAGAAGCAGAAACACCCAAGAGGAGTAGACATCTGGAAATAATCAAACTCAGGGCTGAAATTAACAAATTAGAAACGAAGAAAACAGTCCAAAGAATCAACAAAACCAAGAGCTGGTACTTTGAGAAAATCTAGATATTTCTTACCAGACTGAATCCAACTTTCTTCAGGGGCACACAAATCTCTAGCTCTCCCTGTGAAGAAGACAAAAAGTCCTACAGAGGCACTGATTTCCCAGCCTCCCAAACTTGGTAAACCTCACAATCTGAACCTCAAGATCCAGGAAATGTACTAGTTTTCAAAAGTAAAACATTGTGGTATTTGAACACCATGGCTCTAATTTCATTATGCAATCTGTAGATTGAGCCTGGAGCTCAATCTGTTACGTAAAATGAGATATACTTGTTTTTCTTTTAGCCACTGAAGCTTCCATTCCTCATTCCCATCCAGATGAATTGCTAAAACCCATGGTTGTCACCATTAACATCATGCCTATTCTCACTTATACTTTGGTTGTCTTATTTCCCATAATGCACTCATTCACAGAGCTCCTTGCTGGTGTCCTTTTTCTTTTTTTTAAAGACATGATTGAAAATTTATTTTGGAAAATAGAGATGTTGGTCATGTTGAGCCAAAGTAATGTTTATACACAGTGATGTGGCAAAAATGCGAAATCAGGAATCAATCAAATTTGGCTAAAGCAAAGGTGGCTCACTTGTGCCATAAAATCTTGTGAATCACTAAAAATAGAAATGTTTTTTCACATCCCATATTTATATTTATTAAGTGAAAAATACAATTTAAAAACAAATGATGTTCTTGTAGGTTTCTAGGACCCTCTAGGTCCATCTATTTCCCCATTCTCATATATTTCTCTTACCTATAGTCCCAATAGGATGTCCTCACATCTATCCCAGTCTCCTGGTAAGTGAAGACTTTCGTGGGACATCCCTTCTGGGCAAGTGCCCAATTATAAGTGAGTATATACCATGTGAGTCTTTCTGCTTCTTGGTTAACTCACTCGGTGTTATCATTTCTAGTTCCATCCATTTGTTGACAAATTTTGGAATTTCCTTGTTTTTAATAGCTGAGCATTATTCAATAGTGTAAATGTACCACTATTTCTTTATCTACTCTTCAACTGAGGGACATTTAGGCTGTTTCCAGGTTCTGGTTATTATGAATAAGGCTGCTATGATCATGGTTGAGCATATGTCCTTGTTGTGTGCTGGAGCATCTTCTGGGTATATTTCAAGGAGTGGAATAGCTGAGTCTTGAGGAAGCCCTATTCCCAGTTTTGTGAGAAAGCACCAGATAGATTTCTGAAGTGGTTATACAAGCTTGCATTCCCACCAGCAATGAAGGAGTGTTCTTCTTTTTCCACATCCTCACCAGCATATGGTGTCACTTGTGTTTTTGATCTTAGCCATTCTGATGAGTATAAGATAGAATCTCAGAGCTGTTTTGATTTGCATTTCTCCAATGACTAAAGACGTTGAACATTTCTTTCAGTGTTTCTCAGTCTTTCGATATTCCTCTGTTGAGAATTCTCTGTTTAGTCAGAAGATGGAAAGATCTCCCTTGTTCATGAATCAGGAGAATTAACATAGTAAAAATGACCATTTTACCAAAAGCAATTTACAGATTCAATGCAATCCCTATCAAAATACCTACATAAAATTTAAAAGACATTGAAAGATCAATTCTCAACTTCATATGGAAAAACAAAACAAAACAAAACAAAACAAAAAAACCAGAATAGCTAAAACAATCCTATACAATAAAAGATCCTCCAATGGAATCTCCATACCTGATCTCAAGCAGTACTAAAGAGCAACAGTAATTAAAACAGCATGGTACTGCCACAGCAATATGATCGTTGTTCAATGGAATCGAATCGAAGACACAGAAATAAAACCACACACATATGGTCACTTGATTTTTGACAAAAAAGCCAAATCTATTCAATGGAAAAAGGATAGCATCTTCAACAAATGGTGCTGGTCTAACTGGATGTCTACATGTAGAAGAATGCAATTAGACCCATATTTAATCACCATGCACAAACCTCAAGTCCAAGTGGATTTAAGACCCCAAAATAAAACCAGAGACACTAAATTAGTTAGAAGAAAAAGTGTGGAAGAGCCTCGAACATATTGGCACAGGAGACAACTTACTGAACAGAACACCAATACCCTAGACTTTAAAATCAATTAATAAATGGGACCTCATGAGGCTGAGAAGCTTCTGTAAGGTAGGAGACACTGTCAAGAGAACAAAGCGACAGGCTACAGACTGGCAAAAGGTCTTCACCAACCCTACACCTGACAAAGGTCTAATATCCAAAATATATAAAGAACCCAAGAAATTATACACCACCAAACCAAATAACCCAATTAAGAAATGAACCTGGTGTCAATTTCCAGTCTAGGTTTACCACCATACAGTGTCCTCAGCTTTGCATCGGAAAGCATATTAAACTCAGCATTACTTAATGACTTACCTGAGTTTCTTCCAGCCTCTGCATCATATCTATTGAAATGTGAGACTTTATTATAATCCCTCAGTCTTCTCAGATAAAATGTGAAATTAAGACTTTCAGTACTATCACACATCTTTATTTCCCCTCTCACTCCCCAACCACACATGTGCAATATCTTTTTTCATTATTTACGTAATCACTTTACAGCCTGAACAAAGCCCCTTCCCTTCTCTCCATCAAGTCACCCATCACACCCCTTTCCCTTATTCACCTTCCCCTTCTCTGAGAATGGGAAACACTCCCATGGGTATCAACCCACCTTGGAACCCCAAGTCCAAGTAAGGCTAAACTTATCCTCTCCCACTAAGGCCAGGCAAGGCAGACCAGCTGGGGAAAGGGATTCAAAGGCAAGTAACAGCATCAAAGACAGCCCTACTCCAATTTTTAGAGGACCCACATAACGACCAAGCTGAACATCTACTACATATGTGTAGGCGGCCTACTTCCAGTTCAGGCATGTTCTTTGGTTGGTGGTTCAGTCTCTGTGAGCTGCCATGGGCCTAGGCTAGCTTATTCTGTAAGTCATTTTGTGGTGTCCTTGACCCTTCTGTCTCCCTTAATCTTTCCTCCCACTCTTTCACAAGACTTCCTAAGCTGGGCCTAATGTTTGTCTGTGGGTCTCTGAATCTGGTTCTATCAGCTGCTGGATGAATTTTCTCAGAAGATTGTTATGCTATGCTCCTGTCTGCAAGCATAGCAGAATACCATTAATAATGACATGTGTTGTCATTCTTCCGTGGGGTGGGTCTCAAGTTGGGCCAGCCATTGGTTTGCCATTCCCTCAAGCTCTTGTCCATCTTTACCTCTATGGGCAGGACAAGTTTTCAGTTGTGAGGTTTATGAGTAGGTTGGTGTCTGCCTCTTTCCACTGGAGGTGACAACTTCAGGCTCTATGTCCTCTGATATTAGAAGTCTCAGTGATGGTCACTCCCATAGACTCTCAGAAGCCTCCCCCATCCCAGATATGTCTCCTACCACTCGACACTCACATCCATTCCCCTCCCCATCTCCTTTCCCTTCCAGTGCCTGCCTCCAACTACATCAGATGTTTATTCTACTCTTCTTCTGAGTGATATTCACACATCCTCCCTTAGGCTCTCCTTGTTACTTTGCTTCTTTGGGTCTGTGGATTATAGCATGGTTATTCTATACTTTATGACTCATCCACTTATAAGTGAATATATACTATATGTGTCTTTCTGTGTCTGGGTCACCACACTCCAAATAATATTTTCTAGCTCAATCTATTTACCTTCATTGTTTTATCATCATTATGGAAACCTACTTGTTCATCCACTGACTAATTTATATTGTTGTCATATGGATCCATCTTTGTGAGCACTGAATTGTGAACTCCTTACCTCACTCCAAATGATATTTTCTAGTTCAATCTATTTACCTTCATTATTTTATCATCATTATGGAAATTTACTTGTACATCCACTGACTCATTTAGATTTTTGTCATATGGATTCATCTTTGTGAGCACTGAATTATGAACTTCTTTCTTTAAACATGGAATTATCATTCTTCCTCTATTACCTATCTAAGAACCTACATTGAAATACATTTTTATATCTAGTAGGATTCCTGATTTTGATTTGATATATATACTTTGCTTCATTTCCCTCGTATCATGACAAATTCTTGAATACTTACTTTTTAATGTGAGTGTTTGAACTAATTAGTCAAGGACTAACCTTTAACAAGGTTATGAAATACAGACAAAAGTCTAGGTGCACAATCTGTATGGAACAGTCAAGTTTCTCTCACATCATGTAACTTTGTGTCCTAATCTGTATGCTAAAAACTAATAATATCTACTGATGTGCTTCATTGTGTAGTGTAATATCAGATAGCAAGTATGAATATGCTTTAAAAAAATCAAGTATTGACTTATTAACTGTATCATACAGTCATTGTATAAAGACACTATATATTAATTGAAATCAACAGTTATTAAATATATATTGTGATCCTTGGCTCTAATCTTGCCACCAGAGATATAATAATAACTACATTTTTGGATCCTGACATAAAAATCAAGTGTGCAAGGTAGATGTTTTGACACTTTTTTAATGCTTCAGGAAATTACTGCAAATTAGGTAGCTCAGTCTAATAAAATCCTATGATATTATGTGTTTCTGGTAAAACAAATACTGGTCTCATACACACAAACAGCTACAAGGAAGTTGGCTGTTTCTGTTGGAGGTATTAAAGGGGTGTCTTATTCCCCTGCTTTCGACGTTCCAGAACCTGCTTGCTTCTCTGCACCCTATCCATCCTTAGAGCACCTGTACTGAACTTTCTCACTATTGTACTCTCAGGTTCTGACAAGAAAGTCTCTGCCTCCCTTCTTCCCTCATAACAACCCTGAAGTCACCCTGAATCTCATGTACTTATCGTCCACTTTTTTGAAGCAACCAATGGCAATAGAACTAGGCTACACTCTTGTGATGTCCCATGGATTCCCTATACAGCAAGTCAATAAACTTATTAAATACTCAAAATTTAGGAGTTTTCTCCTGATGAGCTTTTGAGTTTTTCTTTGATATTCATATCTCCTAGTGGGTAAATTATCTTCCCTCTTTTACACACAAACACGCACACACACAAGTATGTGTGTGTGTTTTTGTAAGCAAGAGTAATATATAATTTGTGGTAAATATAAGTAATGATTCTTGTTGAAACAATTTGGCCCTGGGATTTTTTGGTTCAGAGACTTTTAATGATGGCTTCTATTTCCTTAAGGTTTATAAGACTATTTAACTTATTTCCCTGGAAGAGTGCAAACTTGTACAACCACTTTGAAAATCAATTTGGTGCTTTCTCAAACTTGGGAATAGCTCTGGGTATATGCCCAAAAGATGCTCCACCATACCACAAGACACTTGTTCAAATGTATTCATAGCAGCTTTATTTGCAATAGATAGAAACTTGAAACAACCCAGATATTCCTCAACCTAAGAACGAACTCTGGTGCCCCATATTTGACCACGTCCCCTGGATGGGGAGACCTGGTGGCACTCAGAGGAAGGATAGCAGGCTATCAAGAAGAGACTTGATACCCTATGAGCATATACAGGGGGAGGAGGTCCCCCTCAGTTACAGTCTTGGTGAGGGGGTAAAAGAAAAATGGGAAGGAGGGAGGAAGGAAGGGGAGGATACAAGGGATGGGATAACAATTTAGATGTAATATGAATAAATTAATAAAATATATTTAAAAAGAATGTTTGAAGAAATTGTGGTACATTTTACACAATGGAATACTATTCAGTTATTAATAACAAGGAAACCACAAAATTTGCAGGCAAATGGATGAGACTAGAAAATTTCTTCCTGGGTGATCCAGAAAGATAAACACAGTATATACTCACTTCTAGGCAGATATTAAACATATGGTACAGAATAACCATATTACAATTCTTAGACTCAAGCTAAGTAACAGGAGGACTCAAAGGAGGATGCTTGATTCTCAATCAGAAATTGTTAGTGATTTTGTTTTCTGTTTCCTTATTGATCTGTCTGATATGATATCATACCACCCACAAGGTAAAAACACAAGCTAAATTAAACTAAAGTCATCCATCTCTAGGATACTGTAAGTTCTAACTTTATTAGCTACTTTAGACTTGGGTAAGCATTAATGATATTTTAAATTACTAAAAATTTCCCCTAAATTGCTTATAATAATATTTTGTTGTGTGTCAGGAGGGAGTTTTTATACATTTTTTTTTTCTGTACAAATAAACAGTGAAGATCCTGGTGTTCTTTTTTACTGTAACCTAACATAACATGTTGAAAATATAATCTAATAACATTTCAGACATTTCAAAAACATGTATTTTGGAGTCAGAAAGATGGATCACAATCAACAGGTAAAAATACTTCCTGCCAAGCCCAAAGACCTTAGTCTGATCCCCAGAGTCAATGTAAGGAAAAGAGAGAACTGATTCCCATAAGTTGTCCTTGAACTCCACAGGTGTGCCTAACACATGCATATAACACAGATACACTAAATATATAAATAAATGCTTAAAATACATTTTATTAATTTGTATTTACAAGTTGAAACTTATTTAGTTTGGAACATTACTTACATATTAGTTAAATAAAAGTATTTTACTAAGATTTCTTTAGACTGAGATCCAGTACATATACCTATACAAACCAATTGGCATAATTATTCCTTCTATTTCTTCCTGAAATGTAGGCAAGCTGATGCACATATATTGATAAAATTACACAAAAAAGGTTGATAGCCTTTAGGAGCTTAGAATCCCAACATGTCAGCTCTTGGTGTTGGCTCCTATTCACCACACAGTAGGGAGGTACCTCAACTGACCTAAATTGCCTATGTACATGGATTTTTAAAAAATAAATTGCAATAAAATTTTTTTTTCGGGGGAGGTTATAATTTAGTCAGATCATATCTTGAGTGTTGTTCTCCTCGCTTGTCCTACCCCACCCTTAATTTAAAAAACTTACTATTTATAATCAGCAGAACAAATATCAGCTTAACCAAAGAGACTATAAGTCATAGCAACATAAGTTATCTTTTTAGCACTCTATAATTTAAGGAAGTTTATTGGCAGACAGGGAGGTTTAAAAAAGCACTCCCCGTAGTGTGTTACTAGGTAATGACACGCCTGTGCAAAAACAGGCCTGATAAAATGTTTTCCAATTGCAAAGCCCTGAGAAAAATTTCATACATCAAAAAAGCAGTGAAGCAAAGGAGCGTGGGACATAATGCACAGGGGGATGTCATTTAACCAATGATACAGGAAGTTCTAACCGGCCCTGGAGTTCGAACTTAACTACTGTGAGCAGAACCAAGTCTGAGTGCTGAAGATTTACATGGACAAACATTTTTTGATTGGTTATAAATTCCTTGGATTTCAATGGAAGAACACATGACCCATACGAGGGAGGAATGTCTCCTAAACTGCAATGCTGCTGGATGCATGAGGCTCCACAAAGAACAGAGTAATTCATTGCACACACAGTCTGATGCCAAGACCAGGTAAGAGTGTGGGTGCTAGATGCACTCTAATCCACCCTAACTTCTCTGTGTAATTGTGATCAGGTTGGTTCCTCTCTCTCAATGTTCTTTTCCCTAAAATAAGAATTAACCAAGAGAAATTCATGAGTCTTACAGCTTACGATACAACGCGTTAATCCTATTTACTTCTTTATTTGTAATCCATGACCTGGAAACTGGAGAGTGGAATTCCCAGCCCAAGGAATGAAAAGCAAAGAGATAGCCAATGCATTCTGGGTAGAGGAGTAACTCCTGTGATTGAAGAAGGACATGGCCTTCATAGTAAGCAAAGTAGAAAACCACCAAACCACAGGACAAACACACAAACACAAAGCATCCGAAGTGGCAAAGACCATACAATGTCATGTGTGAAGTCAGGAGGATACTGCAGATGGAAAGCCTGTGAGTGGACACAGAAAACAGCCCCTGGAGTCTGTGTAGAGATAAGAGCTAGAGATTGAAAAAGGTAGAGACGGAGGAGAAGAAAGGAATTCTACCTGAGACACTTGTGCAGCTACAGCTCAGTTCTTGCAGACATTATATGAGGTTGTGTGCAACTTAAGTCTCATTTACTCTTCAGATGTTTGGATAGACAGAGTTACATATTTTTAAAAAATGAATTTATCAAAGCACCAACAGTGCAGAGCAATATCTGTGACCATCGGGATGGAGCACAGCGCTGGGGAGACAGGTTTGTGGTGAAAAAACGTCAACTACATATGGAAGCATGCACTACCTGATGACTGAAATGTCATTTTCACAAGTGACTTGTAAAAAGTTGCAATGATTTTTGCCATAAGGTTACTTTGTGTCCAAATATCTCCTTCCACCACAGATATGTGTGCTCACTCACACAGGTGCTTTCACAGCCCACTTCTCCCATTTTCATGAGCTAGGTCACACGTTCAAGCACAAGCACTCCAAGATAACTCATGAAGTTGTTATTGACCCAGAAGCAAGTAATAGCTAACATAAATTTAAAATGAGTAAATACCATGAGCAACGGATCCTTTAGCTTCAAAACAACGTTCTGTGTTGTGGTTTCAGAATAACACAGTGTGGTGTATGTAAAAAATAGCTTGAAATACTCACCAACCAGCTTCTTATAGCTGTATTGTCACACGGAACCACACAGGGGAATATTAAAAAGATCTAAGCTCTATAAATGAAGGAAGTGAGAATGAAAACATAAATACATGCTTAATAAATATCCTAGCATCTTCTATTGTCATAAAGCCTTTATATATTTATGGTTTTGAACTTAAAGTAGTGAGAAGACACTCTAACTGAAAATAGCATGATCTATAAATTCAATGTCCTGAGCTGCTTCTTCAGGACACATTGCTACTTAACGAGAATCTCAGGGGACTCATACGACAATTGGCTGTATCTGAGAACTAAAAACACAGAAGCCAAAACTAAACATTAGGTGAGGCTTTAAGTAGATTCAATAGATGGAGGGGAATGGTGTTCCTAGTAATCAAAATGGCTGAAAATAAGATTCACTTCCACAAGGATGGGGCTAAACTGTCAAGTTCAGTGAGATGACTGGCTGATTGACTTGCAGAAGGAATTTATTGGTATGCTGTGAACTGAAGTGATCATCCTTCGTGCTTCACTGTACTATGGAACTTATGTCAGTAGTAAATGATCTTTTTCTTAGCATTTGGGTGCCAGGTGGTCTTTGGAATGTTTATAAGTTGACAGAGCATCCTCCTTGCTTTGTGTATAGAGAGTCAAAATAATTCCCACTATGGGATAACAATTAGCTCAGAAGGGAGTTCCATTTCCTCAAAGAGGCTAGTTCACTGAAATTCAGAACACTAGCTGTGCCCATAGGCAAGCTATCAGAAGCTGAATAATGACTCCTTCAGCTTCAGCAGGCATCTTGCTGAAGAAAAATTTGACTTGATCAGGTGTTTCTCTTCCCTTCTATTCTCTAGGATATAATTCAACTTGAACATTTTAGGGCAAAGCTAATAAATTTATAAATAAAATAATGGTAAACCGACCACTTTGAAAAGAAGCGATTGAACCAGTAACTCAGTAACAAAGTTCTTGATATGTATTCAAGACATAGTATTCTTTTTTTGTAATTTATTTAATTTTATTTTATGTGCATTGGTATGGGGGCAAGGGTGTCAGATCCTTTGGAACTGGAATTACAGACAGTTGTGAGCTGCCATGTGGCTGCTGGGAATTGAACCCGGGTCCTTTGGAAGAACAGACAGTGCTCTTAACTACTGAGCCATCTCTCCAGCCCCAAGACATAGTATTCTTTGACCACAATAGATATAGCTTCAGAAAAAACACAAAGAACTGAATCAAATGGTTCAGTAAAAACCAAACCAAATGGGTAGCAAACTGTTTACAACTGTGAATTGAATATACATTAAAGGAAGTGATGAAATGATTTATTAAGAGTGATCAATGAATAGATAGTGAAATGTAATTATTTCCTAAAGTCAAAAGTGGGGTAAGTAATACTAAAGTAAGATGTAGACCATACACAAATGGAGAAAGGCTAATAATACAAACACAGTGCATCATTAAGGCTGGAGAGATGACTCATTGGTAACAATACTCACTGTTCTTTCAAGGACTAGAATTTGATATCTAACCCCATGTGATGACTCACAATTTGCTGTAAATCAAGCTCCAGGTGATCCCACACCATCTTCTGACCTATGTGAATAAGACACATGTGTGGTGCACAGGCATGCATGCAAGGAAACCATTAATACACATAAGATAAACTAAATCTTAATAAAAATGATAAAATATAAGTGAAGGAATGGAACATACTTGAGAAAGTACATGAAAAGGGTGGCTAATTGTTCATGCTGGAAAGTTATATTCATTTCATAAAAGGAGGGACAAGGCTTCAGATTTGTGGGGAACACTTATTAGAATAGTGGAAAGCAGATCAAATGTAGAACTTCACCCTCCCAATTCTCTGAAGATTGGATGGGAATATGAGCCTCAAGGTCAACAGTGGATGGAAGAGAACAACACTGTGACCTCAAAACCAGTAGTCACTGTGAGAGAATGCCACAGCCCCCAAGAACTTTCTATCAAAAATATAAATCACTCTGGTTGTAAGGAGGCTTTATTAGTGGGATTGGTACTTTATGGTACCTTTCTATCCCTATTCTCCATGCAAGGTACTAAACTCTAAAAACTAAGGATCATGTTGGAAATCAGCATGAAAATTCACAAGGGAAATGCTACAGGCCATTTGGGATCATTAAACATTGAAAATTGACAGTTAGACCATAAAAAATCTAATATGTGATGAGCTTCCATCACTTCTAAAGGGAGCTCATAATTCTCCTGAAAGACTGATGAGCCTTGTTCTGCTGTTTCTTTCTCTACCCTTTTATGCAAGGTGGAGAACACTATTATGTAGTTTTCACTTTTAAAAATACTGTCTCATTACCTTTGCTAGTAAGGGCAACCCTGTGAGACCAGCATGTATAAAGCATTTGGAAGACCATTTCCATCATGCTCTCTCTCTCTCTTTTTAAAAAAAATTTTTAATTAATTTATTCTTGTTACATCTCAATGGTTATCCCATCCCTTGTATCCTTCCATTCTTCCCTCCCTCCCATTTTCCCCTTATTCCCCTCCCCTATGACTGATTACCTCCCCCTGTATGTGCTCATAGGGTATCAAGTCTCTTCTTGGTAACCTGCTGTCCTTCCTCTGAGTGCCACCAGATCTCCCCCTCCAGGGGACATGGTCAAATGTGAGGCACCAGAGTACATGAGAAAGTCATATCCCACTCTCCACTCAACTGTGGAGAATGTTCTGACCCTTGGCTAGATCTGGGTAGGGGTTTAAAGTTTACCGCCTGTATTGTCCTTGGCTGGTGCCTTAGTTTGAGCGGAACCCCTGGGCCCTGGCGTCCCATCATGCTCTCTTTTAGTGAAGAGAGGGTCACACACACGTAAGGCCTCCCACAGCATGCTGCTGTTGCTTTTGGTAGATTGTTCAGGCTACGCGATAAAAGTGTCCTCTGGAAAACAAATGTCCTCTGGAAGGAGTTTGTATTGAGAAGAACCTCTCAGTGCCACAAAAGAAGGCAAGGAGAGAAGGTGCTGGGACAGTTAGACAGCCACACTGAACAAAGGCAGCTGAGGTATTTTTAGAAGTCAAGAAACATAAGAAAGCCCATTGCTGTTCTTAATTCACATACCTAATTGTTTTTGTCAAACATTTAAAGTAAACCACTTCATTTAAAAGCCTTCTACTCCTGACAATAATCTCCTAAGGAATGTTGGAAAATGAGAGTCTCAAACCAAGTGTAAGATATTTCTTTTTTTTTAATTTTTTTATTAATTTATTCTTGTTACATCTCAATGTTTATCCCATCCTTTGTATCCTCCCATTCTTCCCTCCCTCCCATTTTCCCATTATTCCCCTCCCTATGACTGTTCCTGAGGGGGATTACCTCCCCCTGTATAGGCTCATGTAAGATATTTCTAATCATCAACCCCATGAAAAGAAACACAGACACTCAAACCAAGAGTCTTGCATATACTATATTAGGAGTAACTGCTGTTACATAGGGCAACATAGAATCAGTGTGTAGCAATCATATTCATTGCAGAAATTAATATCTTGTAGGACAAACTCAATCAAACTCTGGAAACATCTATGTCTGAAATGGAGCTGCACCTCAGATAGGGCTTGGTGGATTTGCTCTTGCATTGCTCTGTTCCTTTGCATTGTCACTTCCTGCCTGCACTATAACCACAAAGTTAATTTTTGCAGGATACTTGTTGAATCTGCATAGAATGCAACAGCTGTGTTATGTTAAATAATTTTTTATTGCCGGGAATTACAATGTAGAGGTTCTGCTGTGCTGGTTGTAGTCATGGGAAATCCATACAAACCAAGGCACATGCTGAGCGAAGGATGAGCTTTGATGGTATCAGGGTTCAATATGATTTCACAGATCTTAGTAACGGCAGCATTATGGCAAAGGGTGATGCTAACAGAGAGAGCATGATAGGAAACAAAGAAATTCTACCCTTTCCACTACAGGTTTTGAGAAGCTTAAGTCAGCAATAAAATCAAAGTCTATTAAATAGAAATTCCCTCAAAATGACTCATCCAATAGTAGTTTGCTTATTTAATTAAATCATTTTAAAATGATTGAAATCAGATTGACTATAATGTGAACATATATATCTATATATGCATATATAATTGACTATAGTATGACCATATATATGTCTATGTATATATATATATATGTGTATGTATATATATACATATACATATATACATATACATATATATAACACGAGCTATATCAGTTTCAGATATATACAGGAGATTGTTGTGGCAAACTCACTAAAATAGGACATACAAAATTATAAATGGATAAACATACCAAGAAGATATGCCCCAAGTGTTCATTTAACTTTAACACGGAAACAAAAACTGATAGAGATGAAAGAAAACCAGGAGTCAACAATTACAACTACCAGCAGTGTGGGCTACCAGCTTCCAAAATGTACAAATTGACTTAAGACAGTTTACTGCCTGACCAGTCACCCAATACACTTTATAAAGTTGGAGCCTCATCTTCAGCTTTCTGGCCTAATAGCTCTACCAGACTTGTTTGCAGGGCAGGAACTTTTGAGGACTTCCTTACCCTGACTTGGCAAAGTATGGCCGTCGACTCTGCCTGCATCTAAATTGCCCATTTTTAGGCAGATTCTGTTTGTGGGAGGAAAGAGGACATTTTGCCCAATGGCTGGTTTGCCACCTTTGAAGCCATCTCCATGAGGAGGTTCTTTGATGCTCATCATCTTCTTTGAGGTTGGGTGGGTGTTGTCAGGAGTTAACTTGTCTTGGTTTTGAAGAAATTTATGATTGTAAGAACAACTTTAAAAGCCATATTGGGTGTGTCTCTGAGGCTTTTGAATACCTTATTCAACTAATTTACCGCATATATTGATACAGTCATATCTATCTGTTAGACTTAGGATATATACTCTTGTGTTAAAATCTGCCAAGTATTTGATATGCTCATGTTTTGTATCAGTATACTAAATTCTATAGCAAAGACTTCAACATAACCTTCATTATAAGTAACAATTATTTGAGTTAAAGAGCAGGTTCAATCATCTAGCTTTGTTCTATCCTCCCTCTATGTTCCTAAATCTCTCTTTCTTTCCTTTCAGTTCCCATCTCCTTGCCTACATATGCAAGATAAAGGCAAAGAGAGACATTCCTGTGTTTCCCCTAATTTTTCTCTGTATAAGACCAATAATGACTTATTACTACCTCCTGATGAGAATAAGCATTTGTAGACCAAGAGAGTAAACAGCAACCTATACTATCCCCCCTTGAGGAAATGGGGCATCATTCTCTTAAGGTTTCTTCAGGTTCAATTGGGGCAAATAATACCTTGGAGTGGACCCCAAAAATTAGAGACTGGTTAAGCAATCTAGTGATTGCATTTGTGGTTCAGTTTCTAAATGTGAGAGATTCCAGGCTTAGTAGGAGATGGAAATAGTGGTCCAAATTGGATCAGAAGTTTTCTAAAATGTTGTTCAGGAAGCTGTCAAAATCTGATGGGTAAAAATATGACTCAGATCTGGGTAGGGGTTTGAAGTTTATGGCCTGTAGTGTCCTTGGCTGGTGCCACGGTTTGAGCGGGACCCCTGGGCCCAAATCTGCCTATCATAATGTTCTTCTTGTAGGTTTCTAGGATCCTCTGGATCCTTCAACTTTGCCATTCTCCCATGCTTCTCTCATCTAGAGTCCCAATAGGATGTCCTCCCCTCTGTCCCAGTTTCCTGGTTAATGAAGACTTTCATGGGACATGCCCCTTGGGCTAGTGTGCAGATCTAGCCAATGGACAGGACATTCTCCACAGTTGAGTGGAGAGTGGGGTCTGACTTTCACACATACTCTGGTGCCTCACTTTTGACCATGTCCCCTGAATGGGGAGACCTGGTGGCACTCAGAGGAAGGATAGCAGGCTACCAAGAAGAGACTTGATACCCTATGAGCATATACAGGGGGAGGAAGTCCCCCTCAGTCACAGTCATAGGGGTGGGCAGTAAGGGGAAAATGGGAGGGATGGAGGAATGGGAGGATACAAGGGATGGGATAACCATTGAGATGTAATATGAATAAATTAATAAAATTAAAAAAAAAAAAACAAGACTCATCTGGGGCTGGAACTAGGAGGATGCAGGATGTCAGTGTCCATCATGCTGGGAGGAATGATTCCTGTCAGGACTGATCCAGCTGGTTATTTTGTTCTGAAAACATAATTTCTTACAAGCATTATACAGTTCTAATATTATAATCGTACAAGGTGTGCAGGATGCACAGAACAATTAACGCTAGTTTTCTGGTCATTGTATGGGTCGATGTAAGGCATTTACAAACCTTCTTTCATGCCTTACTAGTAGTGGCTTCTAATAGTAAGTCAGAGAGAATCTGTGGTCAACCTGAGGACTCTCTATGCCTTTACATTTATATCTCTGCCAGTCAGAACTATTCCCATGTAGTGGGATTAGGAATATAAATTACCTGCTTGTTCTGTAGTTTGAATTCTTTACATCTCAAATGTAGCTCCCTCTCTCATCCTCTCCTGATTCCACCCTCTCCCTCATCTACCCCCATCCCCTCCCCTCTCTCATCCCCTTCCCCTCCCTCCCCTAGTCCTTAAATATGAAAGCTCTCCTCCCCTAACATCTGACTTTAGTTTATCTAGTATATCCTGTACTACATATGACCTCTTTCTCTGTGGCCTGACAGGGCCACCCTACACTCTTGGGACTCTGTCCAGTGTCCAGGTTTAAGTCTCTGTAACTGTCCCTATACCCTGCTGGGTGGAGTCTCTCCTAGGATGTCTATGTTGGTTTAAAATCCTCATATGACTGAGTATATACCATGTGTGTCTTTTTGAGTCTGGGTTATCTCGCTTAGGATGATCATTTCTACTTCCTTCCATTTGCAAGCAAAACTAAAGATTTCCTTGTTCTTAATAGCTGAATAGTATTCCATTGTGTAGATTTACCACAGTTATTTTATTCATTCTTCAATTGAGGGACATCTTGGTTGTTTCCAGGTTCTGGCTATTACAAATAAGGCTGCTATGAACATAGTTGCACAAATGTCTTTGTTGCATGGTGGGGCATCTTTTGAGTATATGCCCAGGAGTGGTATAGCTGGGTCTTGGGGTAGAGCTATTCCCAGTTTTTTGAGAAATTCCTGGTTCACTCAGGAATTTAAGTTTTATTCCTTCTCAAGTCTCTGAGGGGCATTGAAGACAAGATAGTACAGTTTTACAACCAAGCTTAGTTGATTAGGGGACAAGATCATCTTAGATTAAGATAAAGAAGCTAAGCTATTAGAGTTGAGATAGGATAGATATTGAATCTCTTTCAGAAATTTAGGCCCAACAAGACAGGAAAGACACTTACTTCAAACGGGATGAATGCAGATGGCCAAGTCACTATGAATGTAACATGTATAGAACTCATTAATCTCTTGATTGTCACATGGTTCTCCCTGCTGTAGGTAGTTTGTTTTATACATGTGTAATAAAATAAAAGTATAATAGTAGTAGTAATAATAATAATAATAATAATAATAATAATAATAATAATAATAATAATTTGCAATTACACATTTCAATGACTGTAGTGTGCATGTGTATGTGTGTATGTGTGTGTGAAGAATATTTGAAAATAAATTGTACCTTATTAGTCTAGTTGATTTTACTCTTAAGTTTTAACAGTTACTTGAATATATCAGAGACATGGCAGGTATCCAACCCAATCCCAGTACCTTTTATGGAGAAGACAATTAATCTTCATAAAGTGTTTTATTTCAGATTCTGGTTCCCCATGTTTTACAGCCTTCCAGGTTTATCTTTGAACATATCTCTGAATAATGGTTTTCCCCTCTGCCTTTCTTTTCAGTTACTGGGTTGGTAAAGTATTTAAGATTCTCCACAGAAAAAAAGGTAAGAGAATTTCTATATATTATAGAAGGAATTTACTGTATTGTTGCAGATGATGTATCCTAGGCAGGACAAAGATGGCTGTCACACACTGAGGAGACTAAAAACACAATAGTTGATTATTCTGATAGACTGGGTACAGCTCTAGTTCAGTCTGGAAGATGGAAGATTTTGGTGAGCCACCATTATTAAGTGCACATTAGAAGCCCAGTAATGTTGGGTTATTATGCCAAGAATTGATGTCCCATACAAAATTGGTAACAGAGTAGGTAGACTTACCAACAAGCAGAAAAGGAGGATATACAAAAATGAATGCTTTCTCCTAAGAGATTTTTAACTTAGTCTCTACTGGAAAGAGCTGCATGCTCTGAGTGAAAGTCTCCATTTTTTGTTAATTCTTCCTGGAAATGCCTTCATAGACCCATCAATAGATGTCTCTTAATGCATCTAAGGTCCAGGCAAGTTGACAATGATCCTCAAGCATTGTGGTTGGAACACCTCTAGCAGGAACGTCCAAACAAAGCTGAGACCCACAGCTGAAATTGCACTTGCTTGAGTTTACATGTAGAATAGGTCACATAGTGTCCAGATACCAAGGTTCTTTATTGTTTGAAATGAAAGATCAAGTGAGATAGCTAAAGACAAAAATGTGTCTATCTCATGGGAAACCTCTCTGTTACTTCACCCCAATACCATTCCCATATTTCTCTCCGAGGTTGGTAGTATTTCAGAATTCCATTATATTTGAATGAGATATACTTTCAAAACATATATTTATATACTTAGTATACAGTTCAAACACATATATGTGAAGTTTATATATAAAGTTTACCTTGCTTTTATGGCTCTGTTTGCATCTATTTAGATCAAATCCCATGAAGCAAAAACTCAGTTTTTCTTGCTAGAATCATCTTTAGCTCCCTCTTTCCTCATTGGAAATGGACTCAGGTTCACTTATTAACCTTAGTTTCATGCCATATTGATAATTTCCTGGAGGATTAGAGTAGGTAAGAGTCTGAATAGAACTATAAACAAGCTTTTTTTCTGGATCATATTACAATATTTTCAACATTTGGGGTATAAATTAAAACCAGAATTAATTGTTATTTCAATATATTTGAGTTAGTTTAAAAAGTATTTTTAAGTTCTTGTTTATCAGCAGTTTCTTTGTCTCTTCTATAATTGAATTGAGACCATAGTAGATTTTTCTACACTGCTAATTTATTTTGTGACTATACAATGGAAAAAAGACAGCTGGTCTAACTGGATGTCTACAGGTAGAAAAATGCAAATAGATCCATATGCACCACCATGCACAAAACTAAAATCCAAGTGGATTAAAGATCCCATTAGAAGAAAAAGTGCAAATGAGTCTAGAACTCATTGGCACTGGAGACAACTTCCTGAACGTCAATAGCTTAGGCTCTAAAATCAGCAGTTAATAAATGGGGCCTCATGAAATTGAAAAGCTTCTATAAGGTAAAAGAAACAGTCAACTAAACAGAATAGCCTACAGATTGAGAAAAGTTCTTCAACAACCCTACATCTAACAAAGGTCTAATATCTAAAATATATAAGGAACTCAAGAAATTAAATACCACCAAAACAAATAATCCAATTAAAAAATGTGGTACAGAGCTATACAGAAAGTTCTCAACAGAGGGATATCGAATGGCCGAGAAAAACTTAAGGAATACTCAACATCCTTAGTCATCAGGGAAATGCAAATCAAAAGAACTCTGAGATTCCATCCCACATCTATCAGAACAGCTAAGATCAAAAACTCAAGTGACAGCACATGCTGACGAGGATGTGTAGAAAGGGGATCAGTCTTCCATTGTTGTTGGAGTGCAAGCTTGGACAAACACTTTGCAAATCAATCTGGTGTTTTCTCAGAAAATTGTAAATAGTGCTACCTCAAGACCCAGCAATACCACTCCTGGGAATATACCCGAAAGATGCTCCGCCATACAACAAGGACATTTGCTCAACTATGTACATAGCAACTTTATTCATGGTAGCCAGAGTCAGGAAACAACCTAGATGTCCCTCAGCTGAAAGAAGAATAAAGAAACTGTGGTACTTTTACTCAATGAAATACTATTCAGATCTTAAAAACAATGAAATCTTGAAATTTGCAGGCAAATGTATGGAACTAGAAATGATCATCCTCAGTGAGATAACCCAGACCCAGAAACACACACATGGTAATGTACTCACTTATAAGTGGATATTAGCCTAACATGGTTTTCCTGAGAGCCTCCACCCAGTGGAGGATCAAGACAGAGACCTGGACTTGAAGCTGGCCTGTATGCAGAGCTCTGAGAGTTGTAGGGAAGAGTTGGGAGATCAACAGTCCAGGAGGGAGCAGGCACTCCACAGGGAGACCATCAAAGCCTATGGATTTGTAAGCAGGGTGGGCTGCACAAACTGATGTAGCATCCAAGGACAATGCATGGAGAGAAACAAGACACCCTGTTCAGAATTAACTGATGGACTGCTGATTCTCTATGTTGGTGGCGGTGGTGAGAGAAAGGTGTCACTGCTGCTGAACCTCTGACGTGCACTCTGGTGCACCCTATTTTGGTCACTCCCTCTTATTAAGATGCCTAATGGGAACAAATAGGAAGTGGATTCAGGTTATCCTAATGAGACCTAATAGGCTGTCACCAGACAGTTGGGGCAAGAGGGTACCCCATCAGAGGTCTAGGAGAAGAGAATAGGCAGAAGAGTGAGGGATGGTGGGAATGGGAAGATAAGAGGAAGAAGATAACAATAAGGATGTAATGTGAATAAATTATAATAAATAAAATATACATTAAAAAGAAAATTGACAGTATTCTTCTTTCTGTATTTAGTTTCTTGTATTTGGGGGAGTGGGTAAATCTGCAGAACACCATGACATGCTATGTCATTGGTAGGCATAAATATTAAGTATGATAAGAAGGCTGCTTGTGATAAAGGTCCTTCAGTAGAGGTATAGAACCCAATAAGAAAATTGCTAAGCATGGCAACTCATACCATAATCAAGAACCTTGGCATGACATGCCCTGGCATGAATAGATCATATTGCTCACCATTTAACAGAAAGTATCCACAAGAAGGACTTTCCAAAAATTATCACATTGCCTGACTTCTCTTATAACTAATATTTTATAAAATTACAAGTACAAATTCTGATAGGGTAAAGAAAGAAATGAACACATAAAATTATCCCTGGAAATCTATTACAAATCATTTTCTTTTTATTTGTTTTAACTCTGAAACATGGCAGTCACATACCTATGCTTGTTTTCTCCTAAGTGTCTTAGCTTCTCCCACATTTTTATGTCAGACACAAAAGATGAATAATGATTTTAGATGGCCAAGGGCTCACTCCAGAAGATCTCAGGAAATATCAGCTAGTTTTCTTTTTGATGCTGATGTTTTTCTTTCCACACCGAGTCACATCTGAAGGATATCCACTTGAACTTGGTTGTCAAGATACAGCTCCTTTTACTCCCACACCTCATGGAACACCATGATAAGATACTGCTTGACACAGCCTTCATTTTCTACTCCCAGGTAACCTAGACAATTCTGTGGCGTGTTATTACAGGTGGGTTTGACTGCCGTTACTACAGGAGAATAACACTATCTATTTGTATTCCATTTAAGATCAGAATTAATATTTGTTGAAGCTCATTATTTATTCAAAAATAGAGAACAAAACATAATTTGCCATGAAATCAAATGAGAGGAGTTTATTACAGTTTCTTGATCTTCCACCATTGGCAAACATTAAATAAATCATTGGCTGTTTGTCACATTTAATTTCCCATATTACTATGGTCATCAGTAAAGGAGAGTCCCCACCCCCTACTCACCCACTTTATTAATGTAGAACTTTGATCATGTAAATTTGTATAACAAACCTTATCTGTCACTATGCCTTGTGCCTACAGAAAAGACTTTCAGCACAACATTTAGAAGAAATAAACAGAAGGTATATTTGCCATACTTATTTTTAAGCTGTTTGTTTTATGGAAGGGTCAATGAGGAAGGAAATCAGTCTTACAGCTTCACAGATAGCAGATTCGGCTTTGAATTGTCTGATTTAGAAATCTGGAGCAATGCTACTCTAAAGCACATTATTCTCAACAACTGGGCTGCTCCTCATAAATGGGAAAACTGAGAATTAACCAAATAAGTGCACTGTAGACATAAGCTTAGAACTGTTTAGGTCAATGAAGTGTTAGGCTTACTTCATGGAGACACCTTTTAAGATGAAGAAGGTGACCCAGGTAGCTGGAGTATTTTCACTCTTGTAATCCTGTCTCTCTGTCTAGCTACTGGATAGCTAGATGATGGAGCTAAACCACATGTCTTCCCACCAAGACCCAGATGGGAAATGGTAAATATAAGAGGCCATGTGTCCACATAGTTCAGATGTTCAAGGGAATGACCCTGTCCTACATTCTGTGTGAGACAATATAATCCCTGCTTCCTTCAAGACATCATTTCTGTTATAAGAAGTGAACTGCAGTTAAAAACAGCTATGCTAATCATGCCATTATTCGTAGATGGTATATTCATATTTAATAGTTTTTTTTTCTGAACTTTCCCTTCATTTGTGAATAAAATAAGTTTAATTACCTTAATTACCTGAAAAACTGCCTGTAAAGTGAGTAAGAAAGTGTATGAAATATTCAAATGAATGCTTGACAGAGGACAATTCCTCTCTAGGATATAATGACTGAGCTCACTGGGTGTCAATCTTAGACAGAACTACAGGCATCCTGGGAAAGCAGAGAGATGGAGAAATTGTCATCCCTACCATAGTGACCCAAAGTTAGTTCAGCCCAGAGTTAATTTATGTCCGTTTTATGATCTGAAGAAGTTATGTTTGTGTATTTAGGAATATGTAGCAACAGTAAAAGAAATAATATCCATGAATTTGAGAATGAACAACATGGGAAAAGGTTCCTGGAATAATTAGGGTGGGGAAGGTAAAGTTGGGAATAATGTAATTGTAATGGAAAATATAAAAATATATAAAATGTATAAATCTGATAGTTGAGACTGTCTATCCATTTTGAATTCTATACTTTGGGGAATATGAAGAAGTGAGCAGTTGCCTTTATTTTGCAATACAGATAAACCTGACTATTATGCCGTCCTTGTGAATGCAACCATGTGAAAGCACTAACATGTATCTCATAGCTTTTTTGAATGTAGTGAACATAGAAAACCCAGTGAACCCTCTAATCCAGGCTGAAATGGAGGACACGTGATTCAGATCTAGGTGTGTCCAAGCTTATTCAAAGCAGAAGGAAGAAACTGCAGAAAGAGATTCCTTTTTCTGAGACAAGTGAAGACATCATGGGTAGTTTCCATAAAGCTTTAAAAAGGCAGAGTAGGCTCTACATGAACAAAAGAACTGTTTGACATAAATAATGACTGAAAACATATGAAATTGTTTTTAAAACCTAAAACTAGTTCATTTAAGTAATACCAATCCAGTCTAGGAAATAGCTCACAAATCATTAACTTTTAATTTCATTTTGAAATTACATGTCATTTATCCATCGTAATAGGAGACTGTTCTTCAAACAAAATATTAACTTCTCTCGGTTTAATATGTAATTAAACTTTTTGCATAATGATATTCCATTCATTTCCATTTTAAAGGAATATTAGAACTTCAAAACAGAAATTTCCCTGCAATGCTAATAGTTGATACAGCAAAAGCATCCCTCTGTAAATAGCCAAATTAACTGCTCAATTAATTCATTCTAAAGCATTCTTCCTCTGTTTAATGCAGGTCCCATTTTTCACAGATCCATTCAGTAAGTTAATTCTCCAGGATTCACTGGAAAAGCAAATATTCACCCATTTTGTCCTATTGACATGTTGTCATGCACTAATTTTGTAACTTCAAAATTCTTTGCTGTCAATTATTGTGCAGAAGCATTTTAAAATGTCCATGATAGAGAAACTGTTTATATATCTTAATTGAAAATGTTTAGTAAATGTCAGATATTTACAAAGCACTGTAATGAGTGAAGAAGGAGTCTGTGAATTATTGGAAATCTGAGTCTTAGCTGAATTTCCTTTTTCCTTAGTATCCATCACTGAAGAGAGAGGGAAGGAGAAAGGAGAGAGAGAGAGAGACAGAGAGAGACAGAGAGAGAGAGAGAGAGAGAGAGAGAGAGAGAGAGAGAGAGAGAAAAGAAGAAGAAGAAGAAGAAGAAGAAGAAGAAGAAGAAGAAGAAAAGAAGAAGAAACCAAGTGCATAGCATGTACAGAGAGAATATAAGTGGAAGGAAGAAAAGAAGAGAGAGCCAAGGTTATTGCAAGCATGACTAAAGGCAGACAAGCATGGTCTTGAGGCACATTTTCTCCCTTATACAACTGGGTTAATGCTATTCTATGCACAGGCTCCCTACAGGCAATGCTCTACATAGGGTCTGTCATGGGGCAAACACTCACGAATTTGTACTTGTTAACCAATCAGAATATGTCATATGAGTCTAAGTATTGAAGGCTGTCACTTTGCGAAGTCCTGCTGAGAGCTTCAATAAAGCATTCAAAGTCAAGCTGACCCTACATGACAGAATGGTAAATTCAATGAGCTCACAATTTAAAATTGAAAGTAAATCCTCCACTGAGAAGAGATAATAATCGCCTCCAAAAGACCAGGGAAAAAAATCCAAGTACAGATTAATGAAGAGCTGACTGAACAAACAAACAAACAAAAATGTTACACATGCCTGTGAGAGGAGAGTAGAAGGGAGAAGTAAAGATGAGAAGAAGAAGAAGAAGAAAAAGAAGAAGAAGAAGAAGAAGAAGAAGAAGAAGAAGAAGAAGAAGAAGAAGAAGGAGAAGAAGAGGAGGAGAAGGAGGGGAAGAAGAAGAGGAGGAGGAGGAGGGGAAGAAGAAGAGGAGGAGGAGGAGGAGCAGGAGGAGGAGGAAGAGAGAAATAAAGAGTAGGAGGAGAATAGGCTTCATAAGAAGAATGTCCAATAATGGCGGAGAGGGCCAGAGGAGGAAACGGGGAAATACCATGCATACTGGTCAAAGGGAGAAGTAGGAGAGGAGGGGCGGGAAGAAGGGGAGGGGAGAGAGAGATAATTAGTCCATCGGTTGTAAACAAAGGTAAGTGAGACTTGATACACTATGAGCATATAAAGGGGGAGAGAGTCTCCCTCAGTCACAGTCATAGGGGAGGGGAATAAGGGGAAAGTGGGAAGGAGGGAAGAATGGGAGGATACAAGGGATGGGATAGTCATTGAGATGTAATATGAATAAATTAATAAAAAACAAAGGTAAATGTAGTTAAAAATAAGCACAAATGTGCATGCATGGCAACTTGGAAGTCAGTTTTCCTTTCTGTTTTGCATTGGAAAGTCCCTCATTAAAATATTGAGTTTCCCTCAGCCACCTTGGTTTCAAAAGATAACCTAAAGCTGGGAAGTATTAATGAAAAGTAAACAGATAGATCAAAGCCTCTTATATTTGACAAAAACAAAAAAAAATTATGGAGTCTTGGAGGTCATGGTACCAGGTTTATCTGCTTTTTCTAAGGAGTAAACTTGAATTATCAAGGAAATATTCCTTGAAGTACTAACCTCAGATGTTCCTCTATCATCTTTGATATTGAATAAGAACACGGGAATATAAATCTTGGCTAACAATACCTTAAGTAGTAGGACATTTGAAACAAAACAATTACATATTTAAAGGAATGTTAGGAAATACAGTATGAAGGAGAATTATGATGCTAAAAGCTGAGTTAATAAAGCATAGAACAGTGAAAACACAGAGGTAAGCTGAGAGCTTGTCTTAGTGGTAGAAAGCTTGCCTAGCAGGCATGAAGATCAGGGTTCAATCTCCATAGCTGCAAAGGTATGAGAACACACCATATACCCATACACCTACCACATGTAATACACACACACACACACACACACACACACACACAGAGAGAGAGAGAGAGAGTACAAACATGCACACACACTATAACTGATCACACACACATGTGCGTGAGACAAACACACACAAACATAATAATTCATGTTAAAAATAGAATTTCTGGTTTTTTTGTTTTTCCATATGAAGTTCAGAATTGAACTTTCAATGTCTTTAAAAAATTGTGTAGGTATTTTGATAGGGATTGCATTGAATCTGTAGATTGCTTTTGGTAGGATGCCATTTTTACTATGTTAATTCTCCTGATCCATGAGCAAGGACGATCATTCCATCTTCTCAGGTCATCTTCAATCTCTTTCTTAAGAGTTTTGAAATTTTTTTCAAACAAGTCCTTCACTTACTTAGTTAGAGTAACTCCTAAATATTTTATATTGCTTGTGACTAATGTGAAGGGTGTGGTTTTCCTAATTTCTTCCTCTGCAAGATTGTCATTTGTGTATAGGAAGGCTACAGACTTTTTTGAGTTAATTTTGTATCCAGCCAATTTGCTGAAGGTGTTTATCAGCTTTAGGAGTTCTCTGGTGGAATTTTGAGGGTCACTTATGTACACTATCATATCATCTGAAATAGGAATAATTTGACTTCCTCCTTTCCCATTTGGATACCCTTGATCTCCTTTTGTTGTCTTTTTGCTCTGGCTAGAACTTCGAGTACTAAAAACCCAGAATAGCTAAAACAATCTTGTACAATAAAAGGTGCTCCAGAGGAATCTCCATACCTGATCTCAAATAGTACTATAAAGCGATGGTAATTAAAGCAGCATGGTACTGGCACAGCAACAGGCTGGTTGATCAGTGGAATCGAATCGAAGACCCAGATATGAATCCACACACATATGGTCACTTGATTTTTGACAAAGAAGCCAAATCCATTCAATGGAAAAAGGATAGCATCTTCAACAAATGGTGCTGGTCTAACTGGAGGTCTATGTGTAAGAAAATGGAACTGGACCCATATTTGTCACCTTGCACAAAACTCAAATCTAAGTGGATTAAAGACCTCAACATAAAACCAGAGACACTAAGTCACTTAGAAGAAAAAGTGGGGAAGAGCCTGAAACATATTGGCACAGGAGACAACTTCCTGAACAGAAAACCAAAAGCCCAGGCCTTAATGTCAACAATTAATAAATGGGACCTCATGAGGCTGAGAAGCTTCTGTAAGGCAGGAGACACTGTCAGGAGAACAAAGCAACAGCCTACAGACTGGGGAAAGATCTTCACCAACCCTACATCTGACAAAGGTCTAATATCCAAAATATATAAAGAACTCAGGAAATTAAACACCACCAAACCAAATAACCCAATTGAGAAATGGGGCTTGGAACTAAACAGAGAATTCTCAACAGACGAATATCCAATGGCTGAGAAACACTTAAAGAAATGCTCAACCTCCTTAGTCATCAGGGAAATGCAAATCAAAACAACTCTGAGATTCCATCTTACACCCATCAGAATGGCTAAGATAAAAAATTCAAGCAACACCACATGCTGGCAAGGATGTGGAGAGAGGGGAACACTCCTTCATTGCTGGTGGGAATGCAAACTAATCCAGCCACTTTTGAAATCTATCTGGTGCTATCTCAGAAAACTGGGAATAGGGCTTGCTCAAGACCCAGCTATTCCACTCCTTGGAATATACCCAGAAGATGCTCCAGCACACAACAAGAAAATTTGCTCAACCATGTTCATAGCAGCCTTATTCATAATAGCCAGAACATGGAAACAGCCTAAGTGTCCATCAGTAGAAGAATGGATAAAGAAACTGTGGTACATATACACTATGGAATACTACTCAGCTATTAAAAACAAGGAATTCCCGAAATTTGTGGATAAATGGATTGAGCTAGAAATGATCATAATGACTGAGTTAACCCAGAAGCAGAAAGACTCAAATGGTATATACTCACTTATATCTGCATAGTAGCCCAAGGGGCGTGTTCCATGAAAACCTTCACTTACCAGGAAACTGGGACAGAGGGCAGGACATCCTATTAGGACTCTAAATGAGAGAAGCATGGGAGAATAGCAAAGTAGAAGGATCCAGAGGGTCCTAGAAACCTACAAGTAGAACATTATGATAGACAGATTTGGGCCCAGGGGTCCCGCTCAAACTAAGGCACCAGCCAAGGACAATACAGGTGGTAAACTTTAAACCCCTACCCAGATCTAGCCAATGGGCAGAACATTCTCCACAATTGAGTGGAGAGTGGGATATGACTTTCTCACGTACTCTGGTGTCTCACTTTTGACCATGTCCTCTGGAGGGGGAGACCTGGTGGCACTCAGAGGAAGGACAGTAGGTTACCAAGAAGAGACTTGTTACCCTATGAGCATATACAGGGGGAGTTAATCCCCCTCAGGAACAGTCATAGGGGAGGGGAATAAGGGGAAAATGGGAGGGAGGTAAGAATGGGAGGATACAAGGGATGGGATAACCATTGAGATGTAACAAGAATAAATTAATAAAAATAATTAAAAAAATAGAAATGGAATTTCTGTCCTCAAGGTAAACAATGAAGTTTTTACATCTGTGTATGTGAAGAATCAACAGAATTAAAGAGAAAGAGTGGCCTAAAAATATACATTCATATAATACTTGTCAAAACTCACAAAAGACATCAGTTCACAGAACTTGGGTCTGAACAGTCCTCAAGCATGATACACTCCCAGTTGTAAAGGAGGAAGCATAATGATAGATAGAAGAAGTAAAGGCAAAGAAGGTAGAGAAAGAGAAATGAAGGGCAAGGAGATTTCAAACTATGACATGAAAACAATGAAGTCCAAAGCGGGAAAGAAATGAGAGTATTCAAGATGGAGGAGACAATGAGCAAATGGAAGTTAGAGGTCTTTGTTGCAACTACAGATCTCTACCTATACCCAGCCTTCTGACTGACTCCGGCTGTTGCCTACATTAGTATAATGTTCTCAACGTATTCCATTGAACATGCAAGCATCCTATCATTACCCAGAGTAGAGCTCCTTGTCCTAGCCAATATGTGACAAGCCCTCCATGCCTGGAACTGCTGGGTATATCAAATCTTATAGCTGCTGTGTTCTCTAAAGAGAGCGTAAGTGTCACAGGGAATCCACTGTTTTATCTCTTATGCTGAGATAACATACCTCCTTCACACTTACAACAGAAGGCTGTGCATTCACATACACACACACACACACACACACACACACACACACACACACAGGCATACTTGCTTCTTCTTGTAAGAGGAGAAAACAGTCACAAAGCTAGCTCTGCATGATTTGACCAGATATTATATTAATAATTAGACTTGAGCATTATAAACACTTAAATTCCACCTCATAATCAGAAATACTTAAGAAATATAAATAACATCATGAAAATCATTCCTAATTTCCCTTTTTGACAATTGAATTGTAACATTACTTGCAGTTCAAACTTTGAACTTTTTTTTTTTTTTTTTTTTTTGCTTGTTTTACTTTTTTGCAAGTTTGATCGGCTTTTGTTGTTTTTCTTTTCAGGGGAAAGCAAGAATGAAGCTCCCTATGAATCAGAAATTATGCAGTTGAATTTTTACCATTTGGGAAAATCACAGGGGTACATCCAGGTGCATCTGGAATGCAATGGCCATGACTTCCTGGGAACTTTGTGATCATGGTATCTCCTCTAAAATTCGATTGTATACTTGAACAATTTTCCTCACAAAAATTGATCATTTTTTTAAATATTTTTTAGCCCTTTGGCCCTTCAACTTCCAGTTTGTAAACCTGACAGTGAGCTCCCATTCTCCTTTCATCTTACTTCACATTAGTAGTATTTGAACCTGTTCCTCAAGTGTGTTTATTGGGTTCAACCTTCCTGTCCCATCTTCTTCAAGAGCACAGAAGATTCACTCCAAGCCGAAGAGAAGCCCATGTTATGCCATTTATGAAAAAGTTGAACATTTTCCACTTTTAAAGAAAACAACATCAAAAAGGATGCCCAAGTTGCTAAATCAAACTAGGAATAAATCTATTCAACTATTAGCAAGTGAAAATACATCTGTTCACTTTTCATACTTGAAAGTGGAAATTCATGTTGCACAGAAAGCATGTGATTAAGATAGAGGAGACATCATGTTCATGTTTCCCATAAGTTATTTAAGGTCAGTGAGGGAGGGGGGTGGGAAGGCAAGGGAGAGGTGAAGGGAGAAGGAGAGGGAGGGATCGCCAATGTATGCCTTGTGATTTCTCTTTGAGTTCACTGTAATCCTTTTCCTTCTTTTCTATGTGTGTCATGTTTCTGCCAATGACAAATTGGTATCTTATTCTTATTCTGTGTAAATGATTTAAAACACTGTTCTGTCTAATCTGAGTAAACATTTAGAGACTGAGCTAATCCAACAGTTCTTACTTAGATTAATTGTAGTCTAACACAGAGAATGCTAATTGTCAGCAGTGTGTCTACTATAATCAACCAAGCTACACAATTCACACATTTTATAACCTAAGCTTCCTAGAAAAAAGTTTTTGTTGAACAAAATGTTGAAAAATACTTTTTTTTTAGCACCCTAGCACTTAACCAACTATTTTCTGGTATATATTATTATTCTCTTGGTTCTTATTGAGAGATAGTTTCCAGTAAGAGTTTACACTGTTGGATTTACAGGAAAATGAATATTAACCTGCAACATTTGATTCCTTTTCTTTTAAAAAAATTTTATTTATTATAATTTATTCACATTATATCCTGATTGTTATCCCACCTTCCCTCCCTCTTCCGATTCTATTTCATATTGCTAGTAAAGTTTGTGCAGTTATCTCAGGGTTACTGCTTGCCTTCTTTCAAAGTCAGAAGTAAAAATCATATCACACTTGTGGGCATTGAGCACTTTTTTTCAGCAGTATCTCAGATAATCTCAAACATTACAATGGTAACATCCTCAGCCTGGTCTTCCCTCGAGTCAAATGAGAGACAGTGCTCCCACCACTGCTTTGATGCATGATACCAAAGTCCATGACTGGATCTTCAAGATAGAAAATGAAACTGCCCACTAAACACTTGTGCAGTGAGAGCAACTGTTCCCCATGCATAATCTTATTTTTGTTAATAACATAAAACATGCACAAAGTATCTCTTACATGTGAATAAGAGCATTATCTAGGTAAGTATAATTTCCTCCTGGGTACGATGTATAACTAACACAGACACATACACACACACACATGCACACACACACACATATATGTATAATAGATACATGCATAGACATTTAAAATCTTAGTTTTTTATACGTACATATGTACATTGAAATATATGAGCATAGGTGTGTTTATGTATATCATGGTCATGCAAATGCACATATGTATCTTTCAATAATCTGTGCTTGTGGTTCAATTTTGATTGTGTGTCTGTATCACTTTCATCTACATTTAAAATCTGTTTGCCTATAGTTACTAAAATATCCATTGATTGTGCTGACTTGTTTTACTGTTAATTTGGCATAGCCTAGAGTCACCTGAGAAGAGTCAACCTCTATTGAATCATGTTGATTAGATTGGCCTGTACCCTTGTCTTTAAGGAATTGCCCTCTCTGTGCATGTAGGGAGAGCTCAGCCTGGGGTGAGTGGTTCTATTCTTAGGAGGAAAGTGATCTTGGACTATACAAGAGAGGTAGCTGAGAATCAGCCTGGGAGAAAGCTAAGGAGGGAGTGTTACTCCATGTTCCTGGCCTGCCTTCTCTCAGTAATAGACTGTGACCAAGAAGTGTAAGCTGATTTTTACAATGTAACTTATTACAGCAACAAAAATGTAGCTAGAATACTAAAAAAAAAAAAAAAAAAAAAAAAAAAAAAAAAAAAAAAAAAAAAAAAAGGTAGAAATATGTGTTTATATCTTGTTTTCTGAGTCTGTTCATTTTTCTCTTGTCAAGATAAGTTTGTAAGCTGTGAATGTCCTGTAAGTGTCTTTTAGTTTTTTTCAACTTTGACATTTTCTTTGTCTGTCCTTCTGATATTTTGAGTTTGTTTTAATTTTTATGTGCTAAATCTCTGAGGTGAATTGTTCAGTTGACTATCTGCAATTGCTCCAGTTGTTCATATAGGTGTTGATTAGACAATTTTTTTTTTGCTGTACTCACATTATATCCCAAGGTATTTAAATATTTTGTTTTTATGTTATTTTCTATGAAAAATGTTTTAATTTCTGGTTGTTTAATTTCAATAGCATGATTTTCATTCTCCCAGTATTTTTCACAAATAGTTACATAATCTCAGTTATTTCTTCATCATACTCTTGAATTTTTCACTGACTCCTGTTATTCTCCTTCCATCTGTGATCTGTCATAGAAAATTATGGAACATGACAGTATTGACCTTTGATAGTTTCTTCAGCTTAATCAATAGTGTTGGTTTCATGTTCCTGATGATGTTGTGAAGGAACCTATGAGGGAGTAGTTAGTGGCTATGCCAGAACTCTGCACACTCGGTGAATATTGGAAGCATTTTCATGGCTTCTTGGCAATGTGAGTGAAAACAGCAAGAGTATGGAAGATGAGGGGCACTCCCTGCACAGTGACTTTAGGAGCTTGTGTGGTTAGCATAGGCAAAGGCTTGCCAGCCTTTGCCAGCCAACCCATGACAATGGGAGGCATCAGGACTGAATTGTTCCTCCCCAGGCATATAGATTTTGTGTACAGAAATCCATATGATTGGATATTTTCTCATTAGTCAATGATCATAAAAATTTTAATCTCAGAACCAGGCACAGTGATGGAAATCTGTAATCCCAGCTACAGGAGAGGCTGTGGTAGGAGGAACACATATTTAAAGCCAGCCTGTGGGATATGGTGAAACTACATTTAAAAGGAAAGACCCAAGCTTTCCCTGCTTAGTAGTGTGGCCTTGAATAAGCTAGTTAGCTTCTTTTGGTGAGTCATTCATCTGTGAAATTCAAGTCATTTAGGGAGTGTTCACATAGAGGCAGCTTCCTGAACAAATAGCTATGACATGGAAAGCACTTGGCTGAGAGTCAGTATTCTCTAAATTACAGTTGTATTTTGGTTCAACCTTTGCTCTCCTACTTTCAATGTTATGGCTGTAACATTGATTTGAAGTCACACAAAATGCATGTGACCAAACTGTAAAATATCAGAAAAATGAACAGAAACTTTTATATTTTGCTGTGGGAAGGCAGGTCTACCATCAGATAAGAGCTCAGTGACATTAACAGCATCCATGGGAGGATCTTGATGTCTTCAGTGACTGCCACACAGCCATGGAGATTCATTAGTCATTGTCTTGTCTCCATACTCTTCATAGTTTGGAACATGACCTTGGAAACCTCCTCCAAGTCATTAGCTTCAATTATCTGCTCAAATCAGAGATACGATAAAAAGACGATAGGATGGGCAATTAATGAGAAAATGTTTACAGGAATCTTTGAACTATCTTTGAAAAATAGCTAATGGGCTACATACTATATGTCAATGTTGCACGCGCGCACACACACACACCCCTGGGTCAAAACATGTAGGAAGGAATGTAGGATTTATTATGAAACTTGACTCTGATAAGTAGAAAATGTAGTGTTTGCAACCATTAAAAGAAGAGTGCTACTACATACATTAACAATCAGAAATAATGTTAACCAAATAAATACATAATTTTCCCCATTACTCTTTTTTTTAGGAGTCTTTATCTGCATGCATATTTGCAATGATGACAGATGCTAGAAGAGATGGTTGGAAGTCTAAAACTGGATTTACAGATAGTTGCAAACCTGCCACTTGAGTGCTAAAAGTTGAACTCAGAACCTATAGGAAAGGAGTAAGCACTCTTAAATGCTGAGTTAGTTTTCCAGCCCCAAAATTAATTATTTTTCAGGAATGCATTGACACTATAAAAGTAATTATATCATGAGGAAACTTGTCACTAAACCAAACAAATTTAGGCAGTGTAAGATTCATCTTTTCAATGTAGTGCTAGGATACTCTCCCCTTCTCCGTGTGTGTGTGTGTGTGTGTGTGTGTGTGTGAGAGTGTGAGAGAGAGAGAGAGAGAGAGAGAGAGAGAGAGAGAGAGAGAGAGAGAGAGAGAGAGAGAGAGAGGCTTCCTGTGTATTAATGTAGAGTTATATATAGTGGCCTTTAGACAACTAAGTTTGTTCTTCAGGAGCTGCCCACTTTATTTTGTGGACCCAGTGCCTCTCTGGATCTTGTGGCTCACTTAACCAGTTGTAAAAGATGGTGACCAAGCCTCAGAGATCCCTCTGTCTCTGTCTCCACAGCTCTGGGACTAAAAATGTGTGCCACCGTGCTTTACTGTGGATTCTGGAGATCAAGCTCAGGTCTATATACTTGCAAGTCTAGACCTTTTTGGACATTTGGAGGAGGAGGTGTTTGACCTCATTAGCCAGACTTAAGCCACCTTATATAGGGAAAGCTCCTTGAAGGAAACTCAGTACTGTCAATGGGGCCTAAAATCTGGGTGTCTTCATGGGGCACTAGGCTGATCAAGTGAGTTCTGAAAGCCAAGGTAAGAAGAGGAATGTTACCATGGTGACTAGTCATGAAGGTGGGTATTCAAGCAAGGGCTCTGTGAAGATACATGAATAACTATCTTCATTTCATCCCTGGATTCAGATAATAATCCTTGAGGACAGTGGAGGCTCCTGTTCAAAATAACTTGTCTTTACTTGTCTTCTAGTAAAATCAGGTCTTCTTTTTCCATGGAGGTCTACAGCACTTTCTAATTCATTACAAAATACATAAACTATTTCTGTACACATCATTAGAAAATGATTAAGGTGTCCACATCTTCTTTCATATATTTCTTTCCTACTCAACTTTCTTTACTTATATTTTCTTTTTGTTAGCTTTTTAGAAGTACTGTCAGATTGTTATTCCTAGCTTTCTTATGTTGTCCTAACTTCCAGGAGTCTTTGGTTATATTGTTAACGTTGATATATACAACTGTCAAAATTTTATCAACTTAAAGAATTTATGTCTCATTGATATCCAGTGATTTTGATGTGCCTTTACCAACTACACTTACATTTTAATATTTTTAAAAATATTATTTATTTGTTCTGTCTTTTATACTAGTTTTATTCTTTCTTTTACTGTTATTGATTTTATTCTTGACTTCCTTTGTATTGTGTCTATATTACAATTCCATTTTATTGTACATTAGCTATCTTTCCCTTTTCATAAGTATGAAAATAATTAAAAATTCAGGTTTAATGAGGCAACAAATACTTTTTTGTAAATTCCCACAGTGTTTCTTCAGACAGTATTAATATTTGTTTGTTTGTTTGTTTTTGTTGTTTTGTTTTGTTTTTTTAGTTTAGGGTAATTTTAAGCACATTAAACACAACTTTAGGCTTTGCCTCTTAAAGATTTTGGTAGTGTTATTAACTCAGAAATTTATTGCAACTTATGTTGGAGTCCCTAGAATATAATTTGTTTCAGTAGACACTTTTTCTTCTACTTCAGATCACTGTTAACTTCTAGAGCACTTGACTTAGACTCAGTTCTCCTTTCTTGGGCTTGGCTGTCAAACGTCTACATATCAGCACATGAACAACATTCTTGTATATTTCTCTTCTCTATTCATTTGTTTCAAAAACATGACTCCTTAACTGCATTGTCAGAACTCTGCCATTGCACACAGAAACACTGAAATCCTCTTAATAAAAAAAGGGACAGGCTTCTGTGCACTGTCATTTGCGAAGGGTCCAGTTTCCTGTGATCCCTGCTTTCTGAAAGCTGTGTTTTCAAGGTGGTCACCCACAGCTCTTTTTGAGGGATCTCTTCCCAGTGTTTAGACTGTATATCACAGCCTCCTAGAGGATTTGTTACAAGGTTAGGGAGATGGCACGGTGGTTAGGAGTGGGTATTGCTCTTGTGGGCAATCAAGATACCCAGAATATACTTTGAGAGAATCACAACTACCTCTGACTCCAAGTTCAGGGGATTCAGTGACTTTGGTGTCCTTCATTTTCACTCAAATCCCTAAACCTACATACAACCCAGAATCCACATATATCTAATTGGAAAGAAAATATTTAAAACATAGAAAGAGCTCAAAGTAGTCACAAACTACAGTCATCTCACTCTATTGAGTTTGGCCTAATTTCATCATGGGATATTTCTGTCCTCCTCATCTTACTGTTCCACGGAGGCCAAAATGGCTTCTGCCTTCCCTCAGCTCACCTCAGAGCATTTGTGCTTTTAACACAAAGTTCTTTTCCCAAGCCTCTGCTACACTATATGCCTACTGCCTTTTCCTACAGTGTCTTTGTATCTAATAATATGTATTTCACTTCAGATTTCAAACAAGCATGAAGCTAAGGTGTCTACAATTTATCTCCCTTTATGAACTAACAAGGACTCCTGTAAGCAACAGAAAATCCATCTCTCAGGTCAAATGGAGTGCAGATGAGTACTGTCAATCCAAAGCCTGAGTTTCTCACCTACCACCTATCTCTAAGGGTAGGATTCCTTCCCCTTTGCTCTGGTTTTGCGACTCCCCTAACTACCCTATTGTTACCTTCTTACAGCCAATACCTACTGATTGCTGAGTCCTCACTTCTGGTTGATGTAAATGCTTCTTGTCATTCTTACCAACCTACATCCAAACCCTTCATCTAGGACCTTCTTCCTTTGGTGAGATATCCCTCTGCCAGGCTGGTTTATTTCTCTACCCCTTTGTTGAAACATCCTAGCATCAGGTCTGCTCTCGGGCTATTCCCTTAGTCTCTCAAGAGCACTGATAAGCTGCTGGAACAGTTGTACCAATCTCATCAAGTTAAACCTTGATCAGGGAACACCCTGACAGGTAACTGACTTCAACTCTCCCCATGAGGCACAGTCCATTCACAGCTTCTCCTGGCTCCTATGAGATGCCTTCTGAGAATGTCAAATCCCTACACCCACATTATTTGATTCTACTGTTTTTAATCTAAGAATGTTAACAGAAAATAAATGAGTTGTAAAACATATTTTAATAAACTCATAATACTGAATATGATTGTTCCTTTACTTACAAGATATTTTTCCACAGCAGATTCACTTGGGAAACACAATGTAATGCAGCCTTTAGGTGTGGACAGGTTTCAGTGTTACTGAAATGAGCACTGCTGGTAGTAGAATAACTGAGTTACGGTATTGTGCTTTTTGCACAGTTGTCAGGATCAGATCATGACCTAATGCCTATCTTGAGAGTGCTGCCCTACTGTGCTTTGCTTCCAGCTCAGAGTTCCATTTTATGCCAAGGATGTGTGCACTAAGGGCCATCCATGAAGGAAATCACAGGCTGCTTCATTAGGGGGTTGTTTGCTAATAACAAAATGAAATGTTGGGACTGCAGAACTGATGACAGCCTGAGGATACGCTAGCCAATCCCTCTGTTGTTTGACTTAGATTTGATGTTCATGCAGCTTGCAACTGTGAACACTGTAGTTGATAGACTGTGTGCATCATGAAATTACGTCTGCTTTCAGAAATAGTAAGTTTCTTTGCTTCAAAAAAGGAGGCTTAAGTACTTTCAAATTTGTTATCACAATCTTTGTGGATTAAAAACTGATCTTTTCTTGGTGCTGCAGTAACTTTTCATTGGGTCTCCTTACTGATTTTGCATTTAGTTAGTCATTTTCTGTGACAGGCTCTTTTTCTCAAATCAGTCTATGAGACCAAAAAAAGTGCCCTAGTTGTTGTGATTATTTACAAAAGAGCTAGCACATGGCAAATCTCACCAAACTCAGTACAGTTTCCCCCTGTCCACACTTTTACCAGCTTTCCCACTGCTGTCTGAAGTTCAGAGTGGTGGGTTGAAGTTCATCACAGTGGCCAATGAGGGCTCTGCTTTATAGAGTCAAGAGCAACTTCCTGAGATTGAAAAAGTGGCCATGAAGAGAGTTTGGACTACAAGTAAGCTCACAGAAAGATTTAAGGAGAGCTGACTTACGGCAAGTGACAACTGTGCTTGGCTAGATCGCTAGAACTGTCAAGGATGCCAGGATGTTACATCAAAATGAGGGGTGAAAAACCTGCAACACACTTCCAGGTCCACATATGAAGACAGCAAACTCTAGCTGTGATCTACATTCAAAATGAGTTAAAGGCATGTAATCTGAGTCTAGGTCACAGGGGAATTGGACAAGTAAGGCTTGGGAAGGTGGTGTGGAGATCCAGCTCTAGGCAATGGGTGATGGATGCTGCTTATTTCTCTTTAATTAAAGTCATTTTCAGGTTTCTTTTTCTTTAGAAAGAATTTTGCTGAGTTTTCACTTGCTGTGATCTTCTCTGCTAGTATTGACCGATTAGTGAGAGCAACCTCCACTCTCAGTCTTCACACAGAGTTGGCCTTATCTTAGAAGCATGATCGTCAACCCACTTCCTATCTCTTTAGTCTTGTTCAGTCCGAGGTGTTGCACATCTAGGTCCTGTCAGCCTTCCCAGACAACCAAGACTGAGGACAGCACTTTGACAGCCTCTAGGAGACTTGGACCATTAGATGTTCCTTTATCCAAGGAAAGGTAGGTTTCTAGGAAGTTTCCTCATTCACACTCATGGAACTCTGTGGTGGAGCTGACAGAAGCTAGCTCTGTCATCTTCATCCTCACTGGACTCAAGAGTAAAAGTCTCTGCTTGGGCTGCTAGCACCCCATGGCAGGGTAGATAGTAACCATCCCAGTACACCCCTAGACTCATTGGTCGTTTCATGTGTGGTTCAGCTCTTTCCTTCTCTGGGAAGCAACTTAGAGTTGAGGTAGTTCCCCTTGGGAGGATTTGCATCTGTAATTTTGAACTGAGCTAGGGCTGTGGCGATTGACAGCTCAAACAGTCCGAACTTCCTCATCCCCTGGCAGTTAGTCATGACAACACATCATAATCTTTGGAAATTGTCTCATAATTGTAATATCACATTTCTATATTGTTAAGTAAATTATGATGTCTCTGCTCAGTTCACTGGTATGTTCTAAGAACTTTTTTCTCATTTACTCAGATAAAAGTCTTCTTAGGATATTATACAGTGATATATACTTGTATTCTTGTCAAAACAAACAATTTTAGTACTCCTACTGTGTACTCAGCCAATTGTGCTGATTGTATATATATATAGAGAGAGAGACATATAATAGATATGATGAATAGATTATAGCCTATATATCTTTTCCTTAATATTATATTTCAAATCTCATAAGAGAGAATCTTTACTATTCAGTTATGCAATGTTTTAATTTTCTCTATTATACTCCTAACATCACTAGAAGGCTAAGGACACAATTTCTTTTTTTCCCACAGCTTACTGGGAACTTTGTTTATTGTTACCTGGACATAAAAAGTTCAAATTTAAGAGCAGATTGGTAAATGTTTAACCACAATTATATGTAAAAATGATTTTCTTGGATGAAATAACAGCTTTAAGGATATATTTAAGGTGCGTTTCTTCAGTAAAATCCTGCAGTTTGTTCCTGTGATTCTTGTAGAGTGATTAAGTCAGCTGATTACTTAACTAACTATATGAAGAAGTGAATCTCTTCTCAGTTCCAGGATCAAGGTCATATCAGCTCAGATTCTCTGCGAACAGCTGTAGATGTGAAGGTCTATTGCCACAGCTGAGCTCATTTAAATACTGTAAGAAAAAACAAAGCAAACAGGAGATATGCTTCACACAGCAGCATCATTAGAAAGTAGGGTTTGGGGCTTTACAGTGTTTACTTTTGGAGGGATTTTGAGTTGCCAGGCAATCAATTCTTTGTTTACAGAATCCTGGGATAAGTATTTCCTCTATTAGGGCAATAGGAAACCTGTGCTAGTGAGAAACCTGGGACTTAATGGCCTACCAAGGTGTTGATTCTAATTAGAAAAAGAAAAGCTCCTGAGGATATTTCAAACAAATGATTTTGCTACCTAAGTCATTACAGAAACACACAATTGAGGGATCTAGGCATGCTGTTCAATTTGTTTAATCACTGATCTTAAACTAACACTCTTGTGATATTAGATAATTTTAGTGTGATAATATAGTAAATTACTGTCACAATTTTTATCCAGGTCTGTTAATACCAGGAGCAACCACAAATGAGTTTATGTGTGTTTTAAATTTTTTATTGGTAAGTTCATTGTGGTATAACGATTTCTAATTAATATTTCATAGCTTCTTATTAAATAATATCTCAAAATGTTAAATAGCATGACATTTTAAAAGAGAGGTTGACACTGTGTTTACCATAATTTTTAATTACCTTCTACATCCAAATATATGATTTACTATTGAGTTACATTTAATTACTCATCCAAGGAGACCACTATCTAGTTTGTTGTCATTTGTTTTGTCCCTAGTAAACACAGTCTCCAATAAAAGTAGTTCATCAGACTGAGTTAGAAACTATTTCCCAAGCCTGTCATGTCCTGTTCATGAATGATACAATGGTAGTTATCACAATTAAATTTCCCATGTCATTTCAAAGACATTTGTTATGAAATTCATGTCTCAACTCTAAGAATTATGAGTTTAGAGAACTTATTTTTTATTTTGTACATCTTATTTTTAGACACGCTTACTGACTGGTGCTAAATGATGTTGTCCAACAGAATCCATGTATCAACTTGCAGTGTAACTGATATGGTATTCATGTATGCCATCATTATTAAGGGTCACGGGGAACCATCACTCTGTATCTATGCAGCCGTGTTTTACATATTACCGTACTGAGCTATGACAGGATACAGTCAAGTTTCCGGGTTAGAAGATGAGAAAGTTGAATTTGTTCTGTTCTTTTTTAATGAGCCAGAATATAATACTTTGTAACAGAACATTATCAGACAGAAATCCTCCCAGAACAACGGATTTTTGTCATTAAGTACAGAATTTAGGTTCAGGTCTGAATTTTTATATCACTTGTATCATAGTACCCACACTGTATCTTGAATGATTAACTATCCATTTTTTGTTGAAGACCTAAGAAAGCGTGTGAACAGCACACAGCTCTGCTCATGCATAGTTTCCACTCTGGAGAGTGCAGGAGCAACTTGACCGAAATCAATTTCAAGAGCTATTAGGAATCTACTTTTATTAAAGGACTGACCAGGGAATAGAGAGGTTATTCATGAAGAACAAGAACTCATTGACTTTATTCTGTCCTTCCAAGTAACCACTCAGAATGTGGCTCACAAGTGATCATGAATGAGTAAATGAAATTAAAGTAGATGAGCCTTAAGTCATATTCCTTTATGGAGCTTGAATATATTAGATACCCAGTGAAGGCATATTTTTGCCGCTGGTGTAGACACCACATGGAAACTGCAATCATCTCATTACAAATATCACAGTGAGCAGCATAAATTTTGGCTTCTGTCAATATTTCCTTTCCGTCTTCTGGGGCATCTCCGCTGTTCCTCAGAAGTCAAAGACAATGCTGGCCTATTGTGTTGGTCAGTCTATGAAGAGCTACATATCGATATACTGATTGCAACTGGAAATTTTGCATTAGAATTCATCACCTGCTTTGAGTTCATTACTTTCTTTATTATATACCCTCAATTAAATAACTGCCAAGACATTCTAATTTGTAAAACATTCAGGAAGTTTTGATCCTACATGTTTGCTTGTAGACATTTTAAACACAACTGTTTATATATGCAATCTCTACAATATATCAAGGATATTAAAAGTTAGGAGAAACACTAGTGTTAAGGAAATGCTTGTAGATAGTTTACCCTTTCTTTTAGTCAAATTCTTTTGCTGTTGTTTTAAATGTATATTTTATTTATTATAATTTATTCACATTATATCTGGACTGTTATCTCTTCACTCTTATCTTTCTATTCCCACCCTTGCTCTCTCTCTTCTGCCTATTCCTCTGCCATAGACCTCTTGTAGGGATGTCCACCTACCCCAACTGTGTGCCTCTGTGTGCCCACTACCCTATCTTGCCAAGGGTCAGTGACCAAATCGTGGGCACCAGAGTGCATGTTCAGCTGCAGTCTCTGTCCTGCCAGGTGGAGAACTGGCAGATTTTGGTTACATTTGAACAGTGTGTCTTGGTTTTCTGCATGCATTGTCCTTGGTAGGTACATCAACTTCTGGAGGCCAGCCTGTGTCCAGATCCTCAGGCCTTGATGATCTCCCTGTGGAGCTTCTACATCCTCCTGGACCTCTCATTCCCCCACTCTTCCCTAGAAATTTCAGCGCTCCACCCAGTATCCAGCTTTGAATCCCATTATATGTCCTGACCCCCCACTGGGTGGAGTCTCTCAGAGGAGATATATTTTGGGTTAATACTTATAAGTGAGTATATATTATGTGTCTTTCTGGGTCTGGGTTACCTCACCTAGGATGATCTTTTCTAGTTTGATCCCTTTGCCTGAAAATTTCAAGATTTCTTTGTTTTTATTAGATGAATAGTATTCAGTTTCTTTATCCATTCTTACATTGAGGGACATGTAGTTTGTTTCCTGACTCTGGATACCATGAATAAGGTTGTTATGGACATAGATGAGCAAATTTTCTTGTTGTATGGTAGAGCATCTTATGGGTATATGCCCAGGAGTGGTATATCTTGGTCTTGATGTAGCATTATTCCCAATTTTCTAAGAAAGTACTGGAATGACTTCCAAATTGGTTGTATAAGTCTGCACTCCCATCAGCAATGGAGGAGTCTTCCCCTCTCTCCACATCCTTGCCAGCATGTGCTGTCACCTGAGTTTTTTATCTTAGCCATTTGGATAGGTGTAAGATGGAATCTCAGAGCTGTTTTTATTTACATTCCCCTGATGACTAGGGATGTTGAGCATTTCTTTAACTGTTTCTTGGCCATTCAATATTCCTCTGTATAGAATTCTCTGCTTAGCTCTGTACACCATTTTTTAACTGGATAATTTGCTTTGGTGATGTTTTATTTCTTGAGTTACTTATATATTTTAGATATTAAACCTTTGTCGGGTATAGAGTTGGTGAAGATCTTTTCCCAATCTGAAGGCCGTCGCTTTGTTGTTCAGCTCTTACAATAAATTTTTGAATGAGGTATCAATTGTACAGATTTTACAGATAAACATTATTTTAAAAAACTGTGTTCACAAAAGCAAATTCTAATGAGCCAAGATAATGCCAAGATCCTATCTGTGTTTTTCTACAGCTACATCCTGACCTGGTTCCCCTATCTCTCTGTGCCCACCTTGTTATGATGAGCATGAAAATTGTAGAAAATGGAAAAATTACAGCTATGAAGAAAGTCCTTATTAAGAGTCGTTTCTTTTTCAGAGTCGAAACTGGGAGTTTTCATGAATAAAAAGTAAACGTGTTCTATTAGCATATCAGTATTTAAGAATGTATCTATCATGACCCTAAGTATTGTACCTTTCAGTGTGTGTGTGTGTGTGTATGCGTGTGTGTGTGTGTGTGTGTGTGTGTGTGATCAGAACTGTCTCATTGTGGGAACTTGTGAAGAGAGAACTTGTTCCTTGCTGTATTTTCTGAATTAAGATGAGTAATTATAAAGCAATGTTTCTCAGACAGAACAATGTGAAATATTATGTTCATATTGCTGTCAGCAAAGAGATAGGACCAAATTTAGCCAGCTACTGTCACCATCACTGAGACTGTTGTATGTTCAGATATTCCATTGATTACTCTTAAAGTGCATCCTTTGGTCGTCACAATTAATGTTCACAGCAACCAATGAAGAACAGGTACTGTCATATCTGTAGAGCATCTGAGAGAATAAAAAGGGGGACGGTCATGTGATATCTAGCCACAGAGCAGACCTGTTATGGAAATATATGCAAACGCTAATTGCTAACAATTATTTCTGTACACTGAAGTGGAAACCGTTGTTGAAAGTCAAGCACTTTTGACTTTTGACTTTTGACCAGGAATCCACTTGAGGGTGTTGTACCAAGCTGTTTTCCTCATCATTTTAATTAACCATATTAAATTAATCAATAGCAATTCATAATGTTTAATGTATAGAGGCTCTTTAAAGAGCTGGTGTTTGCAAATTCTACTATTTTATTAGAGGAATATCTGTATATCTTGCTGCATATATCACAAAGTCACTGTTGCACAGTGATATGGTCAATAAAATGTGCTATAACTTTTCTTAATTTTACAAGACATTCATCAAACTGTTTAGTATTGGCATTAAGAAGTAAAAACAGATACAAATGAATACAGACAGAAAAGAGAGCTTGAAAGTATATTCTTGCAACTACTTCTAACTTGTTTTTGACAAAGGTACAGAGAACACAGACAGGAGAGTGCCCAGTTTACAGCAGATAGTGATGACAACTATGCACTCTAATGCAGTAATGTCAAATTGGAACCCTATTTTCCACCACTTTAAAAAAGAACAGTTTATAAAACACTTTTAAATTCTTAAAGGTAATATATGAAATAGGAAACTTAAGGAAGAAAACTTTTAGGAAGCTCTGAAGGACATTTCATTCAAGCCCAGGGTATCTTAGATAAGGCCATACCCACAAAGCACAAGTAACAAAAGCAGGCTAATGGGATTAAAGAAAAGACCATTATCATGACACGACAACCTAAAGAGTGGCATAAAATATTTTCCAAATATGCATCGTACAAGGAACTAATGTCCAGACTAACACACATAATTTTAATAGAAGAACACAAAAGAAAATTAGTTATCTGTTTTAGGTTGACAATTGATCTTAATTGATATTTCTCTAAAGACACAGAGGGTAAGAAACAATAACAGGTAAAATATGGACAATATATGTAACGCATATGTGAGAAACTCAAATTTGAACTTTTTTTTAAATTTTAAATTTAATTTATATTTTTATTTGTACAATTAATATACACTAGTAAAATGGAGGAATTAGGATAAGTAGATGATAAGAGGCTTGTAAAAATTCAATATTATTAATGTTCACAAAAATAAAATAAAAACCAAAATGAGTTAGTACCTTCTCCCAGTAAGACCAACGCTTATTAAAAAAACAAAACCAAAAACAAAACACTAACAATAACAATAACAAGTGCTTAGGAGGATTTGGTTACTGGGAACCTTTGTTCTCCTGGGATAGAAATACATACTAAGACAGCCATATTGGGGTTTAAGCAGCCGATAATGTTGGGAGGTTTCCCTAGTTTTATTTCTGCAGCTGTGAAGAAACACTCTGACTAGAAGCCACTGAGAGAGGAAAGGCTTTGTTTGGCTTACAGTTCCAATTTGCACACCAGTGCTTGTGCGATGTCAAGCAGGAACTTGAGTGGCCAGTTACAACACATCCACAGTCAAGAGTCAAAAGGAAGGATTGGATTCTTGATGGCTGATTTCTGCTTTGCTTAGCCAACTTCCTTCCTCTTAGGCAGTTCAGGGTCCAGTCTATGAGAAGGTGCCTCCTACAGTCATACAGAGTGGGCCAAGGAACAATCAAGGCTATCTCCCAGAGGCAAGGCCAGAGTCCAACCTGATCTAGATACTTCCTCATTAAGACTTTTGCTCTTCCAGAGTTCCTGAGGTCAATTCCCAAAAATCACAAGGTGGCTCACAACCATCTATAATGTGATCTAAAGCCCTCTTCTGTCCTGAAGGTGTACATGCAGGCAGAGCACTGTATAAATAAGAAATAAATAAATCTTTATAAAAGAAAAGACTTAACTCTAGGTTACTCTTGGTTGTGCCAAGTTAACAGTTAAAATCAATTCAGAGACTAAAGCTACGGGAGGCAATTGGTTTGATGAGGTCTGAAAGAGAAAAACCACATGATCATCTCTTTAGATGCAGAAAAAGCATTTGACAAAATCCAACACCCATTTATGTTCAAAGTTTTGGAGAGATCGGAAATACAAGGCACTTATCTAAACATAGTAAAGGCCATATACAGCAAACCAACAGCCAACATTAAATTAAATGGAGAGATACTCAAGGAAATTCCTCTAAAATCGGGAACCAGACAAGGCTGCCCCTTGTCCCCTTATCTCTTCAATATAGTTCTTGAAGTTCTAGCCAGAGCAATAAGACAGCAAAAGGAGATCAAGGGGATCCATATGGGAAAGGAAGAAGTCAAATTATCCCTATTTGCAGATGATATGATAGTGTATATAAGTGACCCACAAAATTCCACCAGAGAACTCCTACAGCTGATAAACACCTTCAGCAAATTGGCAGGATACAAAATAAACTCAAAAAAGTCAGTAGCTTTTCTGTATACAAATGACAAACAGGCAGAGGAAGAAATTAGGAAAACTATTCCCTTCACGATAGCCACAAACAATATAAAATATCTAGGAGTAACTCTAACCAAGCAAGTGAAGGACTTATTCGAAAAAAACTTCAAACCTCTGAAGAAAGAGATTGAAGATAACATGAGAAGATGGAGGGATTTACCTTGTTCGTGGATCGGGAGAATCAACATAGTAAAAATGGCCATCTTACCAAAAGCAATTTACAGATTCAACGCAATCCCTATCAAAATACCTACAAAATACTTTGAAGATATTGAAAGATCAATTCTCAAATTCATATGGAGAAATAAAAAACCCAGAATAGCAAAAACAATACTATACAACAAAAGATCCTCTGGAGGAATCTCCATACCTGATCTCAAGCTGTACTACAGAGCAACAGTAATTAAAACAGCATGGTACTGGCAAAGCAATAGACTGGTGGATCAATGGAATTGAATCGAAGACCCAGAGATGAATCCACACACATTTGCTCACTTGATTTTTGACAAAGAAGCCAAATCTATTCAATGGAAAAAGGATAGCATCTTCAACAAATGGTGCTGGTCTAACTGGATGTCTACATGTAGAAAAATGCAATTAGACCCTTATTTGTCACCATGCACAAAACTCAAGCCCAAGTGGATTAAAGACCTCAACTTAAAACCAGAGACATTAATTCAGTTAGAGGAAAAAGTGGGGAAGAGCCTGGGACACATAGGCACAGGAAACAACTTCCTGAACAGTACACCAACAACCCAGGCCTTAATGTCGACAATTAATAAATGGGACCTCATGAGGCTGAGAAGCTTCTGTAAGGCAGGAGATACTGTCTAGAGAACAAAGCAACAGCCTACAGAATGGGAAAAGATCTTCACCAACCCTTCATCTGACAAAGGTTTAATATCCAAAATATATAAAGAACTCAAGAAATTAAACACCACAAAACCAAACAACCCAGTTGCAAAATGGGGCTTGGAACTTAACAGAGAATTCTCAACAGAGGAATATCAAATGGCCGAGAAACACTTAAAGAAATGCTCGTCCTCGTTAGTCATCAGAGAAATGCAAATCAAAACGACACTGAGATTCCATCTTACACCCATCAGAATGGCTAAGATTAAAAACTCAAATGACACCACATGTTGGCGAGGATGTGAAGAAACTGTGGTACATACACACTATGGAATACTACTCAGCTATTAAAAACAAGGAATTCCCGAAATTTGTGGATAAATGGATTGAGCTAGAAATGATCATAATGAGTGAGTTAACCCAGAAGCAGAAAGACTCAAATGGTATATACTCACTTATATCTGCATACTAGCCCAAGGGACATGTCCCACGAAAGCCTTCACTTACCAGGAAACTGGGACAGAGGGCAGGACATCCTATTGGGACTCTAGATGAGAGAAGCATGGGAGAATAGCAAAGTAGAAGGATCCAGAGGGTCCTAGAAACCTACAAGTAGAACATTATGATATGCAGATTTGGGCCCAGTGGTCCCGCTCAAACTAAGGCACCAGCCAAGGACAATACAGGTGGTAAACTTTAAACCCCTACCCAGATCTAGCCAATGGTCAGAACATTCTCCACAGTTGAGCGGAGAGTGGGATATGACTTTCTCACATACTCTAGTGCCTCACATTTGACCATGTCCCCTGGAGGAGGAGACCTGGTGGCACTCAGAGGAAGGACAGCAGGTTACCAAGAAGAGACTTGATACTTTATATGCTCATAAGGTATCAAGTCAATAAATTCTTAAGTCTTTCTCTGCTGATAGCATTTATCCCAGGTTTAAAGCACTGAAGGTTCAAGCAGGAGTTAAATTTTAACCATTCTAATGACATTTTTAGTCAGTCAATCCTTCTTCATTCACTGGACAAGCACTTCTTACATTTCACAAACTGTCTTAAGATATCACAATGTAACAGAATCAACAAAGGCACAGTTTCTTTTCTTGCTTTACTGCTAGCCAGAGGCCTTATGGAGCATCCAAGAGCTTTCCTAGCTCCTGCAATGGAGAGGGAGCCAGTTGGGGTGTGCATTTTGGCATCAGTAGTGCATGAAAGCAACAATTATATAATGACACCCAGCTGATCCACTAATTCCACAAATACTGAATGTTTACAGGGCTGCATGATGGTGCCAGTAGTTGCTTGTGTCAGTAGATAAACGATTACAATGATTTTGTTCCTCACAGATGTTGTGACAGAGATTGTAGATAATCACATGAGATATAGTTAAAATAATTTTTTTTTTATTAAAAGTACTTCATAAAGTTCAGAACCACAAGTAAAGGTGACATTTTAGGGGAGAATATTTTACAGAGATGAGGAGGATGGGTTCTATATATAGCTTAAAGATGTATAGGAATTAACCATCCAAATACCTCATTTAAACATGTTGGTTGGTACCAGAGTTCACGTCAGAGTCAGTCCCCCTATTTGACCACTTCCCCTTGGGGGGGAGGCCTGGCAACACTCAGAGGAAGGGTAAGCAGGCTATCTGGATGAGACCTGATAGGCTGTGATAGGTGGGGGAGAAGGTCTCCTTTCTGTCACAGGCTTTGGGGAGGGGAATAGGTGAAAGACGGGGGGAGGGGAGAAAAGGATGATACAAATTAGGGGATACTAATTTAGATGTAATCTGAATAAATTATTTAAATAAAAAATATTGGTTGGTTAATTGCTTTTTAAATATTAGGTTAGTAATAATCTTTATGACATCAAAAGTTTCTAAATGTCACATATTTCATAAGTATTTAATTCATGCCTTCAACATATATAAAAATATGATTCATAGCCTTGTAGGTGATCTAGACATAAACAATTTGATACAAATCTTCAGTGGTAAAATGTAAAAAAGAGTGACATAAGTTCTAAGTCAGGCTCGAACAGTAAGTATGCTCCCATGTGTGAGATGGACTTTGCCATTTACCTGGAAGTGAAAAATTCCATGTGTTCTCAGATCTCTGTTTGTACATGTCTACGATATGGAAAAAGGAGTCATATCAAAAATAAGTACAAAATTTAAAAACTGGAGAAAGTATTAGTGCATCCTGCATAAACAAGTTGTGTTCTCAGTTACTCTTCTCCCTACCCCTGCAGCATTTTCCTCTTCATCCACAACACAACAAGGCCTCTACCATCATCCCACTCCTGCCTACACCTGGAGATCTGCATCATAGTTGAAGGTCGTTAACAAAGATTTTCTTACAGTTGGCATTCAGAGTTTCCAAATTCATGAGGATTTAGAAAACAATAAGTTCCAAATTTTTAATCAAATTATTATGTAATATATAGTTTTCAGAAAAGAAATAATAAGCTATATAGAACCATCATAGTTATTACTATAAATATTCCTCTTTATCATACAAAGCCATTCCAGGCTTCAGTTTTCTGAGATAATTCTATTACCAAAGTTTAAATTTTTTTCCTCCTGGACCCTCAATAGTCCTTTCTAAAATCACATGTCACATTTTATTTATTTCATTGTTTTTTAAATTCACTTTACATAGCTATCGCCACTCCCTCCCTTCTCTCCTCCAGGTTCTGTCTTCCCACTTTCTTCCTCCTTCACCCACTGCTTTCTCCTCAGAAAAGGGGAGCCTCCCTCCACAGCCTGCCCAGACCCATGAAGTTGCATCAGGACTAAATGCATCCTCTACCAGTAAGGCCCAACAAGACTTGATACCCTATGAGAATATATAGGGGGACATAATCCCCCTCAGGAACAGTCATAGGGGAGGGGAATAATGGGAAAATGGGGGGGGGGAGGAATGGGAGGATACAAGGGATGGGATAAACATTGAGATGTAACAAGAATAAATTAATAAAAAAAAATAAATAAATAAATTAAAAAAAAAAAAAAGACAGTCTAGCTAGAGGAAAGTGTTCCAAAAACAGGTAACAGAGTCTATGTCAGAGACAGCCCCTGCTATAATTGCTAAGGGGCCTTCAGGAAGAGGAAACTGCCCATCAGCTACATATGTGTAAGGGACCTAGGTCCAGCCAATTCATGCTCTTTGGCTGGTAGTTCAGTCTCTGTGAGCACCCATGGTCCTCAGTTAGTTGACTCTGTTGGTCTTCCCGTGGAGTTCTTGTCCCTTACAGGTTTCTCTATCCTTCCCCAACTCTTCCACAAGACTCCCAGAGCTCTCCTAATGTTTGGCTGTTGGTCTCTGCATCTGTTTTGATCAACTGCTGGGTGGAGCCTCTGAGGATAGTTTTGCTAGTTTCCTGTTTGCAAGCATAGCAGAGTATTATTCATAGTGTCAGGGGTTGGCTCTCTACCATGGGAAGGGTCTTAAATTGGGCCACTCATTGGTTGGCCTTCCCTCAGTCTCTGCCCTATCTTTATCCTTGTCTACCCTGTTTGCAGGGTAAATTTTGGGTTGAAGGTTTTGTGGGTAGGTTGGTGTCCCACTCCCTCCACTAGAAGTCCTGCCTGGTTATGAGAAGTGGCCACTTCTGACTCCATATACCTCACTGCTCAGAGTCTTAGCTAGTGTCACCCCCATATCCTCCTGGAGCCTACTCTGACACTGGTCTTGGACTTTTCCCAGAGATGCCACCCATTAGTTTCCCTTTTCTCTCCCAGACTTCTGACCTTCCACCCCACTATCCCCACACCTGATCCTCACCTTTTCTCTCATTCTGTCCCTTCACCCACCCAGTTTTCTTTCTTCTTTCACTTCCAATGTCATTTTTATCCATTCTCAGTAACCCTCAGAAAGATATCTATATAGATTTCTTATCTCAAACATTTGTCCAATAGATGTAGAACACTAGTTACAACTGAGATGCATCTGAGATATGGAATTCAGAAAGAAATAAAACATGCTTATTAGATTTCTTCCTCCAATCTCAGAACAGACTTTATTTTGACCCTGATCACAAATGCTTAGCAAAGTTCTTGAAATTTCTTTTGCACTTCTCATTCTTCCAGGCATCTGCCCTTGTTTAACAAAGGTGAAGGCAACCTGTACAAGACTTATGCAATTATACATAGGCATGGAGCTGTCAGTGGACTCTGTGAACACAGGCATAGTGTATACCTAAATTAAAAGTACAAACATACTTCTGAATCTGAGAAGGAAAAGTTGCTCAGTCTCGGTACTGTGTGCTCCATGTAGGAATATCTTCTGCAGAATCTCAGTGGATGGGCACACTTCAGTTTGTATGACATGTGTCTCAGCTCATTCAGTCTCTGCTGAATCAGGTAAAATCACAGCCTTTTTATCTTAGTTCACACACACACATACACACACACACACACACACACACACACACACACACACACACACACACACATGGCACACACTGAGATAAGACATTAAGGTCCGTCCTTTCTATTTGAACCATGTGGAATAAAATGCAGAAACGGTTGGGTTCCTTCATGCTTGTACATATAAGTAGTAGAAATGGGCAGATCAGAGGACAGATGCTGGGAAAACAAAGGAGAAAACATTTCCTAAGTCTCTCAAAGGAATTTGTATTGATCATAATATCCAGGTCTTCAGGTGGTCCACAAAGTACCTTGTCATCACTTGATGATCATGCTTCCCAGGTTTTCAGGTGGTACACAACGTATCCTGCCACCACCACTTGCTGGTCACACTTACCAGATCTTCACGTGTCAAATAAAATGCCCATCAATTTGTTAGCTTGTTACTTAACACTTTTTGTTGAGAAAAATTTTATTGTAGCAGAGCTGACTAATAATCCCTAAATATCCCAACAGTATCTGCATTCTCCACATTTCTGTCTTGGTTCTCCTCCCTGGTTAGCATGTGACTTCCTCCTTTACGTCGCAGACACTTTCACTATCCATAGGAAAAACTTCTTCATTCAGCAAAGCATCTCTTTTATGACACTTCCTTGTCTGTCCCTAGAAAAGACCAAATGTTGTTATCTCTCTCTCTCCTCCTGCTTCAGGATTGCTGTTCATATTCCTGAGGAACTTTGGTAGACATCACTCCAGTCCTCTTCAATTCTCCAGCCAGCTCTCCACTGAAATAGAAGAGTTGGCCTCAGTTCTCCAATATTCTAATGACCAACATAATGTTTGCATACAGTAAGTTTTATTCTGCCTTCTAATGAAAAACATTAGAACCAAGTAAGAGATGTGAACGTAGCCTTCAATGTGCAGAGCTGAAGTAGTGGGAATTATTGTTAGTTTCTTTCTTTTTTGTTATTTTTTGTTAGTTTCTTACTAAACATAGATGAAATTAAATATTTTATGAAAACACACCACACTATGAGACTTTCTAGAGACCTTGTAAATAAAGAGTTTCAAACCTGGATCCCAAAGCCTGCATCTATGACATTAAACACTCCACCTGCCATTGTATGTGACATGATGTTAAAAGAAGCAGCTTCAGTGTAACCACTTTACTTCCTGTAATTTCCCCTCCAACTGCTCCACAGACACATCTTTATTCTTCCCCAGATCCAAACCACTTCCATTTCCCTTCAGAAAATGGCAGGCCTCCCTGGGATATTAAATAAACATGACATATCAAGTTGCAGTATGGCTAGATACCTCTCTTCATATTAAGGCTGGAGGAGGCAACCCAGAAGGAGGAAAACGGTCCCATAGGCAGGCAAAAGAGTCAGAGACAACCCTAACTCGCACTCTTTGGAGTCCCATAAGAAGATCAAGCTACACAACCATAAACATATATACAGAGGACTTAGGTCAGACCCATGCATGCTCCCTGATTGCTGCAGAATGGAGTTCTTAGAAAGGCCACAGACCCCAATTCCTGAACACATCGCTGCAGGCCAGGTAGGCAGAGTGAGTCACCTGTGACTCACCTGTTCACTGAGCTCCATAACGCTGGTAGACAAGAGCTGAGACAAACACAAACTTTACCCCACGACCTCTGTGTGGATTTGGAGGAAGAATTGGTGCTGTTTTTGTTTGCATGTTTACTTGTTAATTTTGTTTGCAGAGAAGACAGCAGGAGGAAACTAATAAGGGAAGGTGGGAGGCTGAATGTGGGCTGTGGCTGCGGCAAGAGGAGCTGTTCACATGGTCACATGCACAGAGAGAGGGCAGAGAATCATTGTTCAGATGCCAATGTATCCTGTCAGTGTTCCTTTTTGTCACTGGGCTTTCAGAACTCTGAGACAGAATGCCATAACCAACGGATCCAACAAGGAAGGATGAGGGTGACCCTGGCTTGCAGGGCATTCTAAGAATTAAAACCTAACTTAGGTTTTCCTTATTTTTAAAAATATGATTTTATTCTTCTGCTTTCAAACATTTGGTTTATCCTTCTCCCTTTTGAAACAATGCAGAAGCTTTTAACAAATGATAGTGCTCCATGTCTGCCATGACGTAGGACATGACTTCTCCTCTCCTGCTCTTTGCCCTCATTTACCATAGCACACTCTACTGTGAGGTTTTCAGGCTGATGGTGAAATTCTGGATTCATTTTGAAATTTCTCTACAGCCTAGATGACATGAAGAAATATCAAATGGTTAGATTCCAATCAGCACACACCTTTGACTTTGCTGGGTTTTGCCTATGGAGGATTAATAACGAGCTTGTAGAATCAGCCTTAGTCACTGACACACCTTATTGGTGCTATGCCTTGTTTGTGAATTTAAGAACTAGAATTACTAGGAAAATTGCCAATTCATTAAATCATCATTGACATTTCAGTAAGATATATCATTGTGCTTGACTTATGTTTCTTTAACGCTTAACACAGGTAAGAATATGTCCTTGATGTGGAGGGAATTTGGGGACTACACTGGTATATCCCTAGAGATTTTTACTGCTTTTCCTGGTATTAAAATTGCTTATAAGAGTTTTCTCCATCATTTCCTTAAAACTTGGCCAAATGAAATCAGGCAGTAGCGTCACGTTCTAATGTTCATATACTCCATAATCATTGGCACTAATAAGTAAATACAGAATATGAGAGAGAAGTGGTTTGATGAACAAACAAGCAGAACTTCCTGTTTGGAAACATATGTTTACTCTTTTTTGTCAACTTGATTGGCTTCAGGGACAACTAGGAAAAACTGATTAGCACATCTGTGAAGGTGTTTCCATGGACAGAATTTTAAATAGAAGGGAAAGCCCAGTGTGAATATGAGTGACACTGTTCCAAAGATGAGTATTCTGAACAGATAAGGAAAGAGGAGTGGGCTGAGTGCCAACATTCCTCCCTCTCAGCTTCCTCACTGTGGACACTATGGGACAAGTCACCTCACAATTCTAAAAAGCATCAGGACTTTGTCCCTTCTTAAGCTATGAAATAAGTAAGCCCTGCCCTCAAGATGCTGTTGTCAGTTATTTTATCAGATATGTGTGGAGAATGTCTAAGTTTATTGAAAAGTCAATAAAATTTGGCAAGATCAGAAGTAACATTCAAGATAGCCTCATGTTGTGATGGTGAATCAGGAAGCAGATAGGAAAGGCAGAAAGACTGAGAGGGTACAAGGTTAAAAAAAAAACACAAACAACAACATCATCAACAACAAAACAAATCACAATCTCACATTCTGTGCAGAAAAAGGTTGTGACTTTGAAGTGAAGGCACATGTGTCAATGTTTTACGAGTTTTCTTTTTCCTGCTGGTGTTCATGTACCTGCTGTGTACTAACTGAGCACCACTCACCAAAGAGACCAGTTGTGAAAATCAAATGACAAAATCCAGTAATTCAATGGAGTGAGATGAGTGCCAACAAGCATCCTCTGTGTAGTCAGCTCCTCGGAGCTGTCACTCACCACTTCTTTATAGTAATGTGACTAGGCTCAAGGCTCCTCTCTTATACAGGGGAGACAACATGAGGTTTCTAAAATTGGAACCTGGCGTGGAATTTTCTCTAATTTAGCCTTTGCTGCAATTTTGATGCCTTTCTTGTGTTTGCTTTTTAAAAAATCTGTCTCTTTCATTTCAATCTTGTTGGCTAGACAACAAACTGTGTACAATGTTTGATTCAACTGCGAGTACATGTCATTGTGTATCACAACAAAACACATCATAGTTAATTTCATTAATTCATATTTTAAGAGTCTCTCATTGGTGTTTTACCCCTGCAGAGTAATTTCATCTATCCTATTTTAGTTATTAATGTCTTTAGCTCATGTCCATATCCATTAGAGTCAAAGCCTGTCCACTGTCCCTCTGGACTGTTTTTTAGATGCCATCTCAGAAATTCTGAATTAGCTAATTGTTGTAGCAAATATCTAGAAATCAGGACAGTGTCAAAAATAAAATGAAGTCAAGGATATGCTCCATATATTTTGAAACATTTTAGTGAGTCAAGAGGAAACAATACCATCTGATATCACACAACTTTGAAAGGGGACATGTGGGCATACTGACCTTTGTGTATCCCCTGTGTCAGTTCTCTGTAAATCTGTGATGATAGAAGGGTAACTGAGCTTATACAGTCACATCTGAATACTACCACTAAGGATCTATATTAGGAAAGAGAAAAATCCAGGTGATAAATGTGTAGAGACAGAAGGTAATAGGAAGTGAGAAAGATGTCTATTTTTACTCAGGTCTATTAAGGGTAGATTAATTAAAATGCAATTAAATGTATACTGATGATTGCAGGTGCTGTGCAATTAAAGCACAAACTGTAGCTATTTGGAAGCCGACCATGCCAGGTGTTAAGTAGAGACACAGGATGAAGCTTCAAGCCAGGAAGTTTCCTTATAAACTGAATGAATCAAAGATAACTCCACCAAATTGCCATTGAAACTCATAGTCTAGAAAACTGCATGGTGTCATTGTCATTTCAGGAAAAGCCACTGCAGGTTTTCTTGAGCTTCTTGACATTATGTCTGAAAATATCACATTGTCTTGGATTCTCAGGTCATGACAGGAGTTGTTGGAAAGATATTGTTAATACATTTATCTGTTGTTATCATTGTTGTAATTGTTACTAAACCTCATTTTGACATTTGAATGATGATTTCAAAGTGAGTACTAAAATGATTTATCATGTTAATATATTGATCCCAAATATCCTAAATGCCATAAAAAGAAAAGGCAGTATTTATAGTAAGATGCACCAAATAAAAACATTCACCATTTTTTTCTTCATCCTTTATTTCATTATTTCCTACCAACATCAACATGTTCTGACCCTGGGTAGGATGCCCTCTGTCTTCATGATCCTGTCCCCTGTCTACATGCGTTGACTCTGGGCTGGTATCGTCTGTATATTGACCACTGTCCTCTTGACCCATGTACCAGCTTCTATTTAGATGACCACAGCCCTTCTCCACATGTGCTATACACTTAAGTAAGACATCCTTACTTCCAATGACCAGTGTCCTTTCTCCCATGTATCAGCCTTCGTTCTGTTCACGAACACTAGCCCTGAGTAAGACATCTGTAGTGGAAGTTTTGGTTTCTTTAAAAACTCAGTTATGTTATGTAAACACATTCTTGTTTTAATCCCCGATGTATGAGGCTGCCTTAATTTCTCCATAGCTGTTGATTATGATTGTCTTATTCTCTGACAGGAGCGTGATCTTCTCCAGCTACACATTATTTAACTCTGAGGACTCTGAAGTTGTATAAATACCAGAGCCAGGAGAGAGAACAAGAGAGAAAAAGGCTGCTGCTGCTACTCCTGCTGCTCCTGGCTGCTGCTGTTGCAGTCTGACAGAAATAAGTAGGAGACATCCTGAAAGAAAGACTGGACTTGCCAAGGAACTTAATACTTAACCAGCAGGAAGTATGCTGCTCATTTTCCCTCTAACCTTCTTTCCTCCTAACTGGTATTGAGGGGGGTGGGGGTGGAGGGTATTATGTTTGATAAGGGTTGGAAGGGAGGTAGAGAAATAAGGAACCCAAATAATTATTCTTTAATGCAAACGTGGTTTTCTTATCAATAACTTGAATTCCTGGATGTTTCTCTCCCTTAACATCCTCAGACACTTTGGAAAAATAGTCATTACTGTTCCACAAATCATCACCTCATCTGTTTGGAAAGATAGTCATTACTATTTGACAAATTGTCACCTCTTGTAGTAAAACAGTGTTCTCCTTACAATAGAATCTAAGTTACACATTCTCATATGCATATGAAAAAGTCATTCCCTACCTGGTGATAATGGCATGTGTGTAATGCATATTTTCTGCATTAAAAAAATATAAATGTAAAGGTTATAATTTATGTGTTTTATTTTTAATATATTTAATTAATTTATTCATATTACATCTCAACTGTTATCCCATTCCTTGTATCCTCCCATTCCTCCCTCCCTCCCATTTTCCCCTTACTCCCCTCCACTATGACTGTGACTGAGGGGGACCTCCTCCCCCTATATATGCTCATAGGGTATCAAGTCTCTTCTTGGTAGCCTGCTATCCTTCCTTTGAGTGCCACCAGGCCTCCCCATCCAGGGGACATGGCCAAATATGGGACACCAGAGTTTGTGTGAAAGTCAGACCCCATGCTCCACTCAATTGTGGAGAATGGCCTGTCCATTGGAAAGATCTGGCTATGGGTTTGAAGTTTACTGCATGTATTGTCCTTGGCTGGTGCCATAGTTTGAGCAGGACCCCTGGGCCCAGATCTGCCCATCATAATGTCATTCGTGTAGGTTTCTAGGACCCTCTGGATCCTTCTATTTCCCTATTTGCCCATGCTTCTCTCACCTAGAGTCCGAATAGGATGTCCTCCCCTCTGTCCCACTTTCCTGGTAAGTGAAGACTTTCATGGGACATGCCCCTTGGGCTAGTGTCCTGATATAAGTGAGTATATACTATTTGAGTCTTTCTGCTTCTGTGTTAACTCACTCATATATATGATCATTTCTAGTTCAATCCATTTGTATGTTTTATTTTTTCACAATTGCTTGGCTCTATGACTCTATCTCTAACGAGATGGAGATGTCCACCATCTACATTCTACATCCTTGCAATGTAATTTTGTTACAATACCTTCATTAACTTTTTCTATAATTCATATAAGTAAGCATAATCTTTTAGTCCACCTTAGTCATGCAGCATTAAACTTTTGAAGTTGCTTGAAATTCACTAATGCATCAGTTTCCCTAATGAATATGTAGAAATACATTACTGTTATTTAGTCAATTCAATGTTGAGGGATATCTATGCTATGTGAATATTATTATGAATAAAGTGTCAAAATTTGTGTGTGAAGATTTACTGTAAGTCTAGATTTTCATCTTCCTAGTGTATGGATTGATTATAGCATAAATAACTCTTTAGTGAGATTTTTAGGAAGTCTTTAGAGATGACAACATTCTCCTACTGAGCTATGAAAATGTACTTGTATGACACATAAATGCACAGGAGTCTCTCTATCTCAATAAAAAATTTATAAGGAAACTGGATAGGAGACAAATTTAGCCAGCATGTTCAGTTGAGTCTCCTCTTCCGTCTATCACCTCTAACTTTTGACATCATCTCTTCCTTTCTTCATTTTGTCCATGTGAATACATGCTTTGCTTTGCTCTGACAACTGATAATGTTGATTATGAAAATATTGTGGTTAGTGGACATTCACCTAGATTCTGCCTCCAGTAGCAGTTCAAGCCTGTTTTTCCGTTCTTATTGTGATTTCTTCTTCTTCTTCTTCTTCTTCTTCTTCTTCTTCTTCTTCTTCTTCTTCTTCTTCTTCTTCTTCTTCTTCTTCTTCTTCTTCCTCTTCTTCTTCTTCTTCTTCTTTTCTCTCTCTTCTTCTTCTTCTTCTTCTTCTTCTTCTTCTTCTTCTTCTTCTTCTTCCTTCTTCTTCTTCTTCCTCTTCTTCTTCTTCTTCTTCTTCTTTATTAGGAGGAAGCATAATTTTTCTTCGAGTGTATATGTGAATATTTTCTCCCATTTCCTAGCTGTTGATTTCCTTTTTCATAGACTTCATTAAAATGCATGAACTTTTCAATATTTTTTGGAATTATGATTTAATAACATGATTTTCCCTTCCCTTTTCTCCATCCATCTCAAAATACCACTTCTTAAAACTAATTCTCCTAGTCTTTTTTTTGGAATACATACATATTGATGATCCTTAAGCAATGCTTAAGAGAATCTATAATTCTTTTCTATCGTTTTGTAGGTTTGCTCATACATGTGTGCCTACTTTACAATAATATGAAGTATAAGTAGTTTGGACACCCTTTCTCAAATTTGATGTGAAGGCCAATGTAGGCAAAATTATTTTCAGTAATAGGTGTCTCATTAGACACTTTTCAAAATGCCAAATTGAAAAATAAATATAATACTTATTTATAAAATAAAAACTTGTTTTAAGAGTCTAGAGTCAATGTTGGATTTTGCTGAAAGTTTTGTCTGAGTTTACCAAGTAGCTATAGTTATGGCATGATAGAACTAGTCCTAGAACTGAAATATCCAGTCTTGAAATCTCATAATCTCACTTGCTGTGAGGTTTTATGACTTTAGTATAAATTGATATATATTTAATACACACTCATCTATAAACATATAAGAATAGGAAAAAACCAAGGCCCTGGTGTGACCCACTAGAATAGTCTCGATAAGGCATTAAAGCCCCTCAGTTTGATACTCACTACAAGAACAGTCGGGGTTTTCCTATAGTTTCTCACTTTGGCTTCTAACTTGTTATTTTCCTGTTGCAGTGATAAAATCCACTGGCACAGTGTAATGGAGAAAGGTATTACTTTGGCTCATTTTGCAAGGTACTATGATCTTTCATGGCAGGGAATTCTTGGCAGCAGGAGCTTGGAAACCCTGGTGACATTGTACCTAAATCTGTATGAAAAGAGAGAGGAAAGCTGGAATCATCTCACTTTCTCCTTTTAATCAGTTCATGACTATGGGCACATGGCATTGTGTTACACTCTTTGGGTTAATTGTGTTCTCACCTTAGTCATCATAATTTAAATAATCCTTCCTGGGCACATCTCCTATTTGATTCTATCTCCTACCAAGGTGACTGTATTAAGCATGCAATCTTTTTGTGCTCTCTGATTACAATCAGCCTGTCAGTGGCAAAAGCTGACAATAGTTAAGAACTTTCAAGTTGACAATTTCAAAAACTATTCCTAGTTATTGTGATGAACAAGGGTGTTGGGAAAGGATATTAAATTCTAGGGGGTTTCTCTATCCCAGATGGTTCTCAAATAATTGACACAGAGAGATTGAGATTTATTTTATGAGCTTTAAATCACCATTACTAAGCAGATAACAATTTCTGAGATACTTGGCTATTTCTCAGATACATACCCCAAGTTACTTGCCATAATTGTTCCTGCTTGGGCTGGTTCAGTTCCATCAGGCCAGCCCCCCTGGCTAAGCACTCAGTCCATTCTTCCCCATAGGACTTCCTCCTCTTCTTTATTCTCCTGCTTTGCAGTCCCTATCTAACCCCAAGTCCAGGATCTAAGCTCCACCTACTTTATTTCTGCTCACCTACAAGCTGTCAGCTATTTTTATTAACCAACCTACATTAAATTGGATTTATACAACCGCACTTGGTGTATGTGAGAATTTGCTTATCTGGATAGCAACCAGACAGTGGAGGTCATTATTTAGCCTTAGAATACATAGCAGAAAACCAACCTTCAGCACACTGGCCCCAAGTTAATGCTCACTGTCCTGAGTTGAGGTAATTAAAGTCACAATGTACATGAAGGTGACCAGCATATTTAGCTTATGTACTTAGTGTTTCCACAAGGAAAATGACCTCAAATTCATAGAATGTTACTTTCAGTAAAGTGATGGTACATTCTTTTAATCCCAGTACTTGGGAGGCAAAGGAAGGCAGATCTCTGAGTTCAAGGTCAATCTGTTCTGCAGAGTGAGTTTCAGGAGGTACACAGAGAAAATGTGTCTCAAAAAAACCAAAAGAAATATATGTGCATATGTATAGTGCATGTGTGCATGTGTGTGTGTGTGTGTGTGTGTGTGTGTGTGTGTGTGTGTCTACAGGCCAATTAAATGTGTTAAAGATGTAGGTAGATGCTTCACAGATTTCTCTCCATTAATAATGCAATGGATTCAATAAAAAAACAATGAAAAAGCACACAAATGTGCACCTTGAACACTGGCTCTGCACCTGTCAGTGTTACTCTATGCAATCCAAGTGAACAGTCTAAAAGAAGATGTAGCCTCCTGGAGAAGACGCAGGTCTTTGATCTTCATATAAAATGATATGCCAAGAATGACACTAATAATGGTAAAAAAAATATGTAATGAAATTACAAGAAGTCAGAGCATCCTGAAGACATCTTTTTAATTTTTTTCAGACATAAACACAACTTGCTATGCAATTTATCTATTAAAGGTAAATTGAGGTAGGCTATTTCAACAGATATAGGAGTCTGGATACAACCTTGATTGACGGAATGTCCAACCAATGTCTGGCCCATGCTAAGACCCATCCTATGGAAGAGAGCCAACCCCTGACACAATTAGTGATACTCTGCTATCCTTACAAGCAGGTGCCAATCAGAATGTCCTCTGAGAGGCTCCACCAGCGTTGGTTAGAAACCGATTCTGAGATTCACAGCCAAACATTGGGTGAAGCATAAGGAGTTCAGTGCAAAAATTGAAGGAAGGATAAAAGGATCTAGAGGTGACAGGAGCTCCACAAGAAGACAAGAAGAGCCAACTAATTAGGGCCCAGAGGAGCCTGTGGTGTATGAAGCACTATCAAAATTCCATATGCATGGACCAGACCTAGGTCTCAGCATAGATGTAGCTAATGGGCTTCATGCTGGTCCACTGTAAACATATAACTACTGAACCTTGAAGAAAGTCTTCTAACAACAGGAGTATTTCAAGTTCATTCTCTTAAAAATGAAGGGCTCTCTTTGAACTAATATTCATAATAAGCATGGAAATTAAAAGAAGCCATAGAATCATTGAAGACACACTTTGCTGGACAGTTGTGACAATTTAAGCCTTATGATTTCTGTGTGAGTTTGATTGTTTGGCTACATGGACGTAAATTCAAGAGCACCATTGAGGCTTCTGCTGCTGGAGATAAATAATGAAGCCTGTTTATAGTGTGATTGCAACTCCCAACAATGCCAGACCTAGAACTGCCCAGTATCTGACCTTTCAGAATAGTGAACAGAAGCCGATGAGTTAGAGATCACATACCAGACAACTGACGTTGGAAGCACTTTAGTTAGAGTGGATGAAGATTATATTTGGTAAATCTTAATCATAAAAATCCTTTAAGCATGCCAAATCAAAGGCATATTTAAGATCTAGTACATATGTTTTATTATATGTCTGTTATATATGCAGTAGGACACATAGGAACACACATTTCAAATAAACACAATTTATGATAATCAAAGAAATAGTTTCTGAAAACAGCCAATTTTAGCATACCTCATCTGGACGTCTCAGTTTGAAGGTTTTGAAAATTATTTGCTTTGAAGTTCTTTAAACATCATTTAATTCCATGATGTTATCATGAATTTAAGTATATCGGCCTTGTGTTTTTTAATATTGTGAAAATAATGAGCATTTTGGAACTAGGGAAACTTTATAACCCAATAATACACCACCAGATAACAAAAAAATGTTTAAATTATATAACTGGCTCAACTCAAGACCACTTTACAGGAGAAAAATGTTATTGTTAAAGTATCTGACACAAAATATATCCAAACTAGTTTTCTTCATCTTAATTTAATGAAAGACAAGGAATATTAAAAGAAGATCAAATTTAAAGAGAATATTTTTTAGAAGATATGTGCCTTTCTTTGAAGAAAAATCAGTATTGATTAATGATTCCTGTCCTGGGTTACAGAATGCTGGGTGATATATATTCCTTGCAAGCATATATTTAGCAAAAGTAACTTGGCTATGACCTTGTATGAATTAAGTTGACTTTCCTATGGCTTTCTGTCAACTCTCAGAAAAGTTACCACTGTGTGATATTGATTTCCCTCTTCAGAAGGTTTTTTTTATTAAATTAATAATACTGAGTGAAATAAACTTTTCAGAAATGGAGAAGTATAGAACTTATAAAATAATTGAAAGCCCTTGACACATAGAATTTAAAGGTTATGGGGCCATTTGTTCATAGCCCCCTGCCTCCTCTCAACCAGCTCCACTCTCCCTCCCTGTTTACCTCCTCAGCCCTCCTCTACTACTGAGACAAGGGGAACACCACCTAACCCCTCAACTACTTCAGCATATCAAGTCATATCAGGACTGAGGGCACCCTCTTCTCCTGTGGCCAAACAAGGCAGCCCACCAGTAGAAAGCTCAAAAGAAAAAGAAAACAAAACGCAGGCAGCAGAGTCCATGTCAGAACCAGGACCCACTCTCCTCACTAGGGTACCCACATGATAACCAAGATGGCCATAGGCTTCATCTGTACAGGGGGCCCAGGTCCAATCTTTGGATAGCCCCATGCTAGAGCCTTAGTCTCCACAGGCACACATGGGCCCCGGCTATTTGGTCCTGTCAGTCATTCTCTGGAGCTTCTGTCCCTTCTGAATCCTCTATCCTTCTACCCACTCTTCCCCAATACTCTCCATGCCCCATTCCATGTTTGTCTGGGTGTTTCTGCCTGTACTTCTATCAGCTTCTGGGTAGATGCACTCAGAGAGCAGCTATGCTAGGCTCCCACCCCAAAGCATACCCGAGTATTGTCAATAATGCTAGGGGTTTGCTGTTTCCTATGTGGTGGGTCTCAGGTAAAGCCAGGCACTGGCTAGAAATTTTCTCAATCTCAACTCCATCACCATCCCTGCAAATCTTTTAGGCAGTACAAATCCTGGGTCAATTTTCATAGATAGTTGGTGTTCCCCTACTTCCACTAAGAGTCCTGTCTAAGTAGACAGTTTCCTCTTCAGTCTCCGAGACCTGCGCTACTAGAAGTCTCAGGTAGAGTCACCCCCATATCCTTCCTGGAGCCTACCCTGTTGTAGGTCTCAAGCTTGTGGCAGAGAAGCTCCCATCCATAATTTCTTTTCCCTCTGCAAGACTTCTGTCATCCTGCTCCACTCACCTCAAGTCTGATACCTACTCATTTCTTTCCATGCACCCTTTCTTATCATATTCCCTCTATTTATTTATTTATTTATTTATTTATTTATTTATTCATTCATCCATTCATTCATTCATTCATCCACTCATTCATTTATATTATTATTGTGGGTGTTGAGACAGTATTTTTCTGTGGCTGTCCTGGACTCACTTTGTAGACCATGCTGGCCTCAAACTCAGTGATATACCTGCCTCTGCTTCCTGAGTGCTGGGATTAAAGGCTTGTGCTCATGTTCCCCCTCTGTAACCACTTCCTTTGTCCATCTATTTCCATATCTGAATGAGATTTAAGCATCCTTCCTTGGGTCCTCCTTACTAATTAACTTCTATGAGTCTGTGAATTGTACTATGTTTTCTAGCACTAAATAGCTAAAATTTACTTAAAAGTGAATACATATCCTGTATGCCTTTCTGGGTCTGGGTTACCTCACTCAGAATGATTTCTTCTAGTTCCATCCATTTTCCCAAAAACTGCATTATTTCCTTGTTTTTAATAGCTGAGTACAGTCCCATTCTATAAATGTACCACAGTTCCTTTATCCATTCTTCTGTTGAAGTAAATCAAGATTGTTTCCAGTTTGTGATAATTATTAAGAAAACTGCTATGAACATAACTGAGCAAATGACCTTACTGTATCCTGGAACATCTTTTGGGTATATGCCCAGGAGTTATATAACTGGATCTTGAGGTAGAGTTAATCCCAATTTCCCTATAATGTGTCAGATTGATTTCCAATGTGGTTGTAAATGTTTCCAATCCCACCAGCAATGGAGGAGGGTTACCCTTTCTCCACATGCTAGCCAGCATGTGCTGTCACTTATGTTTTTGACCTTTGCCATTCTGATCATGTAAGATGAAATTAGAGTTGTTTTCATTTGCATTTCCCTGATAACTAAGGACATTGAACATTTATTTAAGTGCTTTTCAGTCATTCCATATTGCCTCTATTGAGAATTCTGTTTAGCTCCATATATTATTTTTAACGGATTATTTAGTCTGATGGTATTTAATTTCTTGAGTTCTTCATTTATGTTGGTTATTATCTCTTTGTCACATATAGGGTTGCTGAAGATGTTTTCCCAACCTGTAGGCCGCCATTTTGTTCTATTGACTGTTTCCTTTTCCTTACAGAAGCTTTCGAGTTTCATGAGGTCCCATTTATTAATTGTTGATCTTAGAGCTTGAGCTGTTGGTGTTCTGCTCAGGAAATTGTCTCTTGTACCAATGGCTTCAAGGCTCTTCCCCACTTTCTCTTCTAAAATATTTAGTGTGTATGGGTTTATGTTAAGGTGTTCGATCCACTTGTATTTGAGCTTGGGCAGGGTGATAGATATAGTTATATATGCTCTGTTCTCTGGGGAGACATCCAGTAAGACCAGCACTATATGTTGAAGATTTTTTTCTGTTTTCTATTGTGTGGTTTTGGCTCTTTTGTCAAAAATCACGTGTGCATAGATGTGTGTGTGCGTGTGTATAGATTTATTTATGGATCTTTGATTTGATTTCATTGACCAACCAGTCTATTTCTATGCCAGTACCATGCAATTTTTACTTCTATTGCTCTATAGTATAACCTGAAGTCAAGGATGGAGATACCTACAGAAGTCTTTTTATTGTGTAGAGTTGTTTTAGCTATTCTGAGTTTCTGTCTTTCCATATGAAGTTTAGAACATTCTTTCACATTCTTTAAAGTATTGTGCTTATATTTTGATGGAGATTGCATTGGATCTGTAGACTGTTTTTGATAGAATGGCCATTTTTCTATGTTAATATTAGTGATCCATGAGCATGGGACATCTTTCTCTCTTCTGATATCAACCTCAAAACTTGAAAGTACTTGGTTCGAATTACACCAAGATATTTTCTAGTATTTGTGGCTATTGTGTTTTCCCTTAATTTCTTTCCCAGCCTATATCTCACTTGAATTCAGAAGGGCTACTGCTTTTTTTGAATTTTTGGGGTCACTTATGTATACTATTAAATCATCTGCAAATAGAGATACGTTGAATTCTTCCTTTCTAATTTGTAGGCCCTTGACCTCCTTTTGTTGTCTTATTTTTCTAGCTAAGCCTTTAATCACTATATTGAAGAGATATGGAGAGAGTAGACAACCTTTTCTAGTCCCTGATTTTGGTGGAGTTGCTTTGAATTTTTTACATTTTATTTGATGTTGGCTATTGGCTTGCTGTCTTTAGCCTTTAGTATGTTTTGATGTGGGCCTTGTATCCTTGATCTCTCCAAGACTTTCACTATGAAGAAGTGCTGCATTTTGTCAAACGTTTTCTCTGAAGCGATTGAGATGATCATGGGTTTTTTCTTTCAGTTTGTTTATAGATGGATTATGTTGATGGATTTTCATATGTTAAACCATCCATGGATCCCTGGGATGAAGCATACTTGATCATGATGGATGATGTATTTGATGTGTTCTTGAATTTGGTTTGAGAGTATTGATTATTTTTGCATTAATGTTAATGACTGAAATTGGTCTGAAATTCTCTTTCTTTGTTGAGACTTTGTGTGGCTAAGAAATCCAGGCTGTTCTGGCCTTATAGAATGATTTTGGTAATGTTCTTTCTTTTTCTGTTTGTGGAATAGTTTGGGAGTATTGTTATTAGATCTTATTTGACTGTCTTGTCCAATTATGCATTAAAATCATCTGGCCCTAGGCTTTTATGCTAGGGAAATTTGATGACTGTTTCTATTTCCTTAGGTGTTATAGAGCTGTTAAAATTGTTTACTCATCTTTATTTAACTTTGGTAAGTGAAATCTATCAAGAAAATTGTCCATTTAATTTAGATTTTTCAATTTTTGGAATGCAAGCTTTGGAAGTAAGACCTAAAGATTGTTTTGATTTCTTCAATGTCTGTTGTTATATATCCTTTTCATTTCTCATTTTGTTAATTTTGATTCTCTCTTTCTTTCTGTCTCTGTCTGTCTGTCTCTGTGTCTTTGTATTTGTGTCTCTGTATCTCTCTGACTCTCTGTCTCTGTGTCTCTGTCTCCTCTCTCTCTCTCTCTCTCTCTCTCTCTCTCTCTCTCTCTCTCTCTCTCTCTCTCTCTCTCTCTCTCTCTCTAGTCAGTTTTGCTAAGGTTTGGTGTATTTTGTTGATTTTTTTCATAGAACCACCTATTGGTTTTGTTGATTCTTTGTATTGTTCCTGTTGCTTCTTATTTATTGATTTCAGGCTTGAGTTTGATTAGTTCCAAGTGTCTATTTCTCTTTGATGTGTTTTGTTCTGTAGCCATCAGGTATTCTCTTATGTTACTTGTATGAGATGTCTCCAATTTCTTCATGAAGGCACTTAGTGCTATGAACTTTCCTCTTAGCAGTGCTTTCATTGTGCCCCATTACTTTTAATATGTTGTGCTTTTATTTTCACTGAATTATAGAAAGTCTTTCATTTCTTTCTTTATTTCATTTCTTACCAAGTGATCAATGAGCAGGGGGTTGTTCAGTTTCCATGAGTTTGTAGGCTTTCTGATGTTTCTGATGCTGTTGAATTCCAGCTTTAATCCATTGTGGTCTGATAAGAAACAAGGGATTACTTCATTCTTCCCGTATCTCTTGAGGCTTGTGTTCTGAGCAAGTATATGTTCACTTTTGGAGAAGGTTCCCTAATGTGGTGAAAGGAAAGTATATTCTTTTGTGTTTGGGTTGGTTTTATTCTTTCTGAGTTGAGGATCATTTTATTCATGAGAGTGGGGTATTGAAAGCTCCCACTACTAGTGTGTGGGGTCAATGTGTGATTTAAATATTAGTAATGTTTTTTCTATGAATGTGGGTGTCCTTACATTTGGGGCATAGATATTCAGAATTGAGAAGTTAACTAGGTATACTCTTCCTTTGATGAGTATTAAGTGTCCTTCTCTATTTCTTTTTATTAATTTTGGTTGAAAGTCTATTTTATTAGAGACTAGAACCACTACTCCAGCTTGTTTCTTCTGTCCATTTGCTTGAAAAACCTTTTCCAGCCCTTTACTCTGAAGTAACATTTATCTTTGTTGATGGAGGTATTTTTCTGGTATGCAGCAGAATTATGGGTCATATTTGCACATCGATTATGTTAGCCTGTGAGTTTTTATTGGGGAGTTGATGCAATTGAAGTTGAGAGATATTAATGATGAGAAGTTGTTATTTCCTGTTATTTTGATAGTGGAAGTGGTGATGGTAAACTCTGTGTGTGAGGTATGCCTCCCTTCTTTTGTTTTCTCTGTTATCTTGGGTACAGTTAGCCTTCTTGGGCTGGAGTTTTCCTTCTGGTGTTTTTTGTAGGGATGTGTTTGTGGATAGGTACTGTTTAAATTTGTATTTGTCATGGTTTATCTTGTTTTCCCTCTATTGTGGTTAAAAGTTTTCCTGGGTATACTATTCAGGGCTGACATTTGTGGTCTCTTAGTGTCTGTAAGATATATACAGGCACTTCTGGTTTTAGAGTCTCTGAGGAGAAGTCAGGAGTAATTCTAATAGGTCTGCCTTTATATGTGAGTTGGCCTTTCACCTTGAAGCTTTTAATATTCTTCCTTTCTTTTGTACAGTCAGTGTTTTGATTATGATGTGGTGGGAGGATTTGTTTTTCTGGACCAATCTATTTGGTGTTGTGTAAGCTTCTTGTGTGTTTATAGGCATCTCTTTCTTTAGGTTCAGGAAGGTTTATTCTATGATTTTGTTGAAAATATTTTCTGAGCCTTGGAGCTGGGATGCTTGTTCTTCTTCTATTTCTATTATTCTTAGGTTTAGTATTTCAATAGTGTGCCAGATTTCTTGAGTGCTTTATGTCAGGAACATTTTAGATTTAACATGTGTCTTTAACAATCATATCTTCTACATCTGAGATTCTCTCTTCAGTCTCTCAAGTTCTGTTGGTGATACTTTTGTCTGTAGTTCCTTTGCACTTCCCTAGGTTTTCCATCTCTAGGATTGTGTCAGATTGTGTTTTGTTGAAGTCTCAACAGAGGAGGATGGAATGGCTGAGGAACACTTAAAGAAATGTTCAGCATCCTTAGTCATCAGGGAAATACAAATCAAAACTACTCTGAGATTCTATCATACACCCATCAGAATGGCTAACATTAAAACCTCAAGGAACAGTATATGTTGGTGAGGATGTGGAGAAAAGGAAACACTCTTCCATTGCTTGTGGGAGTGAAAACTTATACAAGCACGTTGGAAATCAATATGTCACTTTCTCAGGAAATTGGCAACAGTGCTGCCCAAAATATGCTTCACCACACAACAAGGACATTTGCTCAGCTATGTTCTTAGCACAGGTGGCACTCAGAGGAAGGACAGCAGGTTACCGAGAAGAGACTTGATACCCTATGAGCATATACAGGGGGAGGTAATCCCCCTCAGGAACAGTCATAGGGGAGGGGAATAAGGGGAAAATGGGAGGGAGGGAAGAATGGGAGGACACAAGGGAATTTGACAGTCAATTATGTTACGTCACGTCAAAAATTATGTTCAAGGCCCTTTGACATCATGAGCTTGTGGCTTTGTGTTCAACAGCACCTGGGCGTCTTAATTTATCCATATCAATCTGTCATGAAGTAAATTCCTCATGAAAAATTCACTTTGATTGTGCATCATTCATCATACTGCTGTCCTGTGTCACATTTTACAGACAAACATAGATACACACACACTCACAGTATGAAGCAAGGCAATAATTTCAAAATCAGGATGAATTATTATTTATAAAGTGGAACAGAATAGTCAAGTACAAAAGTAAATAGTATAAAAATATCTGGAGTATTTTAATTATTCAATGAGCAGAGAATTTACTATTTCTAAGTTATGCCAAGGACAATACAGGCGGTAAACTTCAAACCCCTACCCAGATCTAGCCAATGGGCAGAACATTCTCCACAGTTGAGTGGAGAGTGGGGTATGACTTTAACACATACTCTGGTGCCTCATATTTGACCATGTCCCCTGGAGGGGGAGACCTGGTGGCACTCAGAGGAAGGATAGCGGGTTGCCAAGAAGAGACTTGATACCCTATGAGCATATACAGGGGGATGAAATCCCCCTCAGGAACAGTCATAGGGAAGGGGAATAAGGGGAAAATTGGAGGGAGGGAAGAATGGGAGGATACAAGGGATGGGATAACCATTGAGATGTAACAAGAATAAATTAATGAAAAATTTTAAAAAATCAAATCAAGATAGTTTTATAAAGCATTAAATAATGTAAATTATTGAAAATGTAATCTCTGATATATGCAATGATTTAAATACTGATTCATTTTCATTACTAATATACAGTTTCAGGCTAATAATGTCATTGACCCTCTAAGCAATCATCTTTTTTTTCAAGATTTATTAATTGTATTTATTGTATATGAGTACTTTACCTGCAGAAGAGGGCATCAGATAACATTATAGAGGGTTGTTAGCCACCATGTGGTTGCTGGGAATTGAACTCAGGACCTCTGGAAGAGCAAGTGGTGCCCTTAACCACTGACTCATTTCTCCAGACCCTAAGCAATCATCTTAAGTTTAATGTCTTGAGTATTAAATATTGAAAGGCAGCAGGCTTGGAAAAGGTAAATATGAAATCCTTTCTTTTCAGTATGTCTACTTTGATTGTTTTTTATGCTAAAGTCTCAAATTCATTTGGTTTTGCCAATCAAATACATTAAAAAAGAAGAAAGCGATACAGAACATAAAAGCTTGACTAAAATTAATGAATAAAGTATATGCTATAGTCTCAATGAAACAACCCAAATTCAAACAAACAGTAGTGAGCTGTAGGGAGCCATGACTTGGTCTCAGATGTGCCAGGGCCTGTGGACCTCCCTAAAACAAACTGAATACACAAAAAGTCTTCTTGGGACTCATTTAGAAGTTACCTACAAGGAAAGACACAGCAGAAGTATTAGTATTTCTGTATAACTCTTCCATCTCATACTAAAGAGGGTAATTTAAAGGAGACACAAAATAGTATTTCAGAGTCAAATTTAGAGAAGCAACTAGAAGTTCACCCAGCGATGAGTGGATAATACATTGGTTAGGAAGAATCAGGACTGGATGGAAAATATGACAAATAAAACTGGAAATTTCCACCTTCTAAAATGAAAACATTATATTTAGTTTTTCAAACCATTACACAAGAGCTTTCCAGTAATCTGGAGGTCTAGAAGACATATGAATCACCATTGTTTTGAAGTGTAATATATGAATGTAATCACAATGCCTCATATATAGGATAGTATCTGTTAGTAACTTTTATGAAACTCCTTGTGGAGAAAATATTTAAAAATAAGTGCTACATACAGTTCTACTCTAAAGACATAAATCTGCATCACTTTAGTGAAATCCACCAACTAATATGGCAGGATATACATTTTACTGTATTTACAACACAGAGGAAGAGGTTGCAGGCAGTACAGATGACAATTGAAAGGCTGAGGTCAGATGATAGGGAAGGAAGGCTTCTACTTTCTGATAACTAAAGGGGCGTGGTTAGGGAGGGGAGCCAGGAGGCGATGGGAGCACTACAATGGTTATATAAAGTGAAGAAATAAAAAAGACCCCACAATATATATGTAAATAACCTACTCATCTTTGGAGCTGATAGGCTTGAAAGAACAAACTCCTGAGTTTGATTCCCAGATGCCATGCAGAAAGAAAAATCTTAATGTTGTGGTGGGTGCTTGTCAACCCAGTGCTGAGAAGGTGGAGACACACAAATTTCTGAGACATGATGGTAGTCATCCTAGCCTAAGTAGAGTACTCTGGACCATTGAGGGACCTTGTCTCAGGAGAGAAAAATAATGTGGACCGCTCTTAAGGACTATAGCCAAGGTTTCCCTCTGACTTCCACAGTTACTAGGGTCACAATTATCTGCATATACACAATTACTTACGTACACATAAACATATATACACAAATGCACACAAGAGTATATATATTTTATATCAATACTGATATCAGATAATGACTACTTTTTCTGAATACACATAATTTTATAAAACAGAGTAAATTAAAATTAAAACATAAAAACTTTTTTTGTGTGTGTGTGTGTGTGGCATATTTTATTTCATATGTTTACATCCCTGGGGTAAAACCAATGTAATTCTTTCTTCTGTGATGTTGAATTGGGTTTGTAAATGGTGGGTTTTTTTTTATTATTAATTTATTCTTGTTACATCTCCAATGGTTATCCATCCCTTGTATCCTCCCATTCCTCCCCCCCCCCCATTTTCCCATTATTCCCCTCCCCTATGACTGTTCCTGAGGGGGATACGTCCCCCTATATATTCTCATAGGGTATCAAGTCTCTTCTTGGCTACTTGCTGTCCTTCCTCTGAGTGCCAGTAGATCTCCCCCTCCCAGGGGACATGGTCACATGTGAGGCACCAGAGTACGTGAGAAAGTCGTATCACACTCTCACTCAACTGTGGAGAATATTCTGACCATTGGCTAGATCTGGGAAGGGGTTTAAGTTTACCTCCTGTATTGTCCTTGGCTGGTGCCTTAGTTTGAGCGGGACCTCTGGGCCCAAATCTGCCTATCATATTGTTCTACTTGTAGATTTTTAGGACCCTCTGTATCCTTTTATTTTGCTGTTCTCCCATGCGTCTCTCATTTAGAGTCCCAATAGGATGCCTTCCCCTCTGTCCCAGTTTCCTGGTAAGTGAAGGCTTTTGTGGGACATGCCCCTTGGGCTAGTATGCTTAAATGGCAAATTTTGTTCCCAATCCCCAAATCCTTATCATTATTGCGTCTTCTCCATTTTTGACTATTTCTCTCTCTCTCTCTCTCTTTTTTTTTTTTTTCTGAGTTGATACCCACCAAACTTCTTTTAAGCTTCTAAAGAATTAAAAAGTAGCATGTTGAAATGGCTTTCTGTTCCTGGCACTTATTCCATTCTGTCTTCTACATGAAGCCAAAAACTTCTTTTTTTTCTACAGGACAGTTTTCAATAGTATCTGCTAATGGGCCTCTGATTGCTTCTGACTGTAGCATCAAATGAATCTCAGGAGCTACCAGTGCTTCAGAGTTAGAACATTTAGTTCCTATCTTGTTGCTGTTGTGTTTTAGAGACTGAGTTTCTCTCTATGGCCTTGGCTACTGATGTTTATGCTTGAACACTTCCTAGTGTGTGGAAGTGTAAATCATAAAACTCTTCTATCCAGCTGTGCAAGGGTTGTCAGCTCGATGAAAGGTGACTTGCATTAGACTCTGTTAGAACCTGGCACGGCTTTTGGTTGGGGCTTATGCACTTGTTTATTAGAGAACTGAAGCACGGTTCTTTGTTGGTTCCTCTCCAAGGGAGATTTCTTTTTCTTCCACACCAACTGTTGTATAAAACAAATTAGCTGAGATCCTATCTGGGATAGACGTATTCATTTAATTCAATGAGACAGTTTGTTAATTTGACTACACAGCAGAGCATAGGCTGAATTTACTCTGTTGATTTATTTAGACAGAGATCAATGTTAATTGTTTCAAAACTAGAGTTGTGAAGTCCCACAGCTAAAAAATGAATGAATAATACTGAAGAATGAAGCCAGGCGTGGTGGCACACGCCTTTAATCCCAGCACTCGGGAGGCAGAGGCAGGCGGATCGCTGTGAGTTCGAGGCCAGCCTGGTCTACAAAGTGAGTCTAGGATGGCCAAGGCTACACAGAGAAACCCTGTCTCGAAAAACAAAAAACAAAAAACAAAAAACAAAACAAAAACAAAAAAAAAAAACCCCTGAAGAATGAAGAAAATTTCAATAACAAAAACAGTTGGTATTGTTCTTAGTAAGTTTAGATATGCTAAAGAAAATAAATAATTTATTTATTTTTATTATTTTATGCATCCTTGGCATGACATATGGTTTTTAATAAACTGTCTAATTTTACTTTCATAATTTCATATTATTTTATAATGAATTATGTTTCCAGAATGATTTATAATAAATATACTCAGTAACAGTGCCTTGTGGATAAGGACAACTGAATTTTTATTCTTTTCTTCAGTGTGTGTTACAGTTCTTGATGTAGAATAATGGAGTCAGAAAATTTTAAACTACAACTGCCCTGTATAAAACGTCAAAAGGTGTAAATGGAAAACTCAGTTTCCTTAGGTTTGTATATGAAATTCATATGCCAAGTGACCTCACAGAACCCAATTTAAATATGTGTCACCACTTTGGGCTATTTTAGTATTTTCACCCTTGAACTGCCTGGTATAGTCTAAATAACGTGACGAAACTGCAGGTTGCACAAAGACTTGATTTGCTTTGTTCCTCCAGTGGGACAGAAATATATCTATGATTTTCATTGGCAGAGAGAAGTTATGGTTTGTTTAGATGTTTCTAGGCATGCTACTCCATGAAGACTGTTTTGTTTTTGTTTTAATCCCAAATGGATTTGGGTTGTGTCATTCAATGTATTGCTGTCAGGACAGAAAAGCCAGCTGTGACACAATGCTATGTAAATACATTTGCACACAATTGTGTATGTATATTCTCTGTAAGCACTTGCTGGGACCAGTGCCACGAAGTGGTGTCCCCTGCTCCACTCATGAACAGCCATGGTTAGAGCGGTGTCCACACTTTTCTCAAGATCAGCAAAGGAAAACACCCTCACCTACCACTTTCACCTGTGGTCACCTTTCTGTTGACCCTGTGCAGTGACTTCTACTGATCTAAAATTAGAATTTTACGTTTCTCAGCACTATAATTTAGTGGAAATGCATCAGGTATCGCTAACATCTATAGAATATGTAAACTTTTCAAGATTCCTGTTAAGTTTTAAAACATGGGTTCGCATGTATCTTAGACTGTGAAAATATATTTCCAGAAGATTTATATAAATGTGATTGGGTCTGGCAGTCAACACGGTTTCCCATGGGATATTTTTCTCAAATTACTCTTTCAGTGGTAGTTTCAATAAGAGTACAGATGAAAGACATGCACTGTCAATAGCCTGAGTTTAAGTTGCCTGGAAGATATACCTGATATGTTATTATAAAAGTAGAGCTTTGGTAGACTCTCTGCACATATGTAACGTTATGCTGCTGGGTCCACATGGGACTCCTAAAGTGGGAGCAAGGGCTGTCTCTAGCTACATTACTGACTTTGGATCCCTTTTCCCTAGCTGGGCTTCCTTGTTTAACCACAGCAGAAGATGAAAAAAATATAGCTTTGGAATTTTAAAAGCTAGAAACAGAAACAAAATGAATTTTCTATTTTTATCCATTTATTTTCCTCTTATTTGTAGATGTAAGTGATTATATTGCTAACCTTTAATATTTTATTCCATTTATTATAAATGATAAAAGAACAGAAAATACATATAATCCATACTTTTCAATAAAATGTTGGAAATGCTATAACATTTCATATGTTGTTTCTCTTGTATTTCATATTATATCTGGAGTGTGGTCCATCCAACATAGTGCTAAGAAAAATGTCTGTTTTCTGAGTTGTGAGAGGTTATTAATCTGCAAGTCTGGTTTTGACTGCAGAGTAAGGAACTATATATACGATTGTATCATTTCCCATCATTTTTTCTCAGTAACTTATATGATGGAAGTATAAAGACAATCCATTCCTTCGGTGGTGGTATCAAGAATGGCAGAAGCAAGCTGCTCTTTGAAACTAATGAGTTTAACTCAAACACTTGTGTGTTGGTAGTTTCAATTACCTCCAATTTTCCGTATTGTCATAAACACAGGTATCTGATTTTAATTTATCTTCAAAGTTCTCTGTCAATAAAGCCACATATGATTCCTGGTGTTAGAGTTGAGCCTTTATAATGAAATAGGAAGCAGTCCTGGGACCATGTGGTTCACTCTGGCTCTGCTTTTAGCTTGTCAAGAACTTGGACAACAAGGGCTACCTGAACTCTCAAATGTCTCACACTTCTCACTTGCAAGGACACTGAGATAAAGTTATATTGTACAATAGGATGCAATCCAATAGTCGCCAAATTACAAGTATCTCCTGTCTGACCTGTGTTTAATTGATGCCTTTCATTGGTTTAACAGTAAGCCTAACCACTTAGGGGTAGCTGTGGTTCCAGAACTCATTCATGGTCTTAATTAAATCATAGAATTTCCACATTCTGTATTCCCATCTTTAAAATACTATAAAAATTATTGATGATGTTTAGGTATGATATAGTGATATCCAGAGCCTGCTGTGTTCTGAAGGTAGAAAACATCCTGTGCAATGAAGGTAACAGAATAATTCTAAATTGCATTCACATCCTCCATAGTCCCTAAAGACATCTAGGCATCTGCTACCCCTAGTGTGATGGCTTTTGATGAAGAACAAAAATGTCTGCCAGGAGTAATTTAAGGGTCATTCTAGAATATTGTCATTGTCCTACAATATCTCTGGTGTCTGTTTTGCAGGTGAACGAAGTGCTCTTGGGGAATGCACTAGGCCATGCTAGCACGACCAGGGCATACTGTGTGTCCCTCTACAATCAACAAGTGGAATCCTTTCTCACTGATCCTAGGAAATAGCTCCAGGATTAGGTTAACAACCATGTATGCTGACAATGTCTGATGCCATGAAACTTAGTGTTAAATTTTAACAGAATAACTGTCCACTTAGCTATTGGTAATAGCTATTAGACCTTTCTACATTGACTTTTTCATAATGCAACTGTTCATTTAAGAGACAGGAACAAAAAAATGATGAAAGGCTGCATGCTGATGATGTAGTTAACTTTGCTATTGTATGTCTTAAGCCTTAGAGATGGATCATCTAACATTGCCTACATGGGGCTCTCATTTACACAGATGATTTCTGACCTTGATTTAATGAGTGCCTATTAGATCAAAGTATGCTACAAATTTTGTCTTATTGTCATTTTGTATGTTGACAGAAAAAGCATAAGAAAAATATTTTAGGAAATGGTTTAGTTATTACCTGGTGAATGATGACAGCAAACTATTAAGAGTAAAAATTAATTTTTCTCTGTCTCTGTCTCTGTCTCTGTCTGTCTGCCTGCCTGCCTGCCTGCCTGCCTGCCTGTCTGTCTGTCTGTCTGTCTGTCTGTCTGTCTGTCTCTCTCTCTCTCTCCCTCTCTCTCTCTCTCTCTCTCTCTCCCTCTCCCTGTGTGTGTGTGTGTGTGCGTGTGTGTGTATGTGTGTGTGTGTATTTCTGTTTTTTTTTCTCTGTGTCTGGGTGTGGGTAAGTGTATATACATGTAATACCTGAGGAGTCCAGAACAGAGCATTGTTCCCCAAGAACTGGAACTACAGGAGGTTTTGAGCTGCCATGAGATACGGTGAACTGAACCAGGGCTCTCTACAAGAGCAACTAGTGCGATTAACCATTGAACCAACTCTCTAGCTCAAAGTTTTTATACTTTTTACTAATATGTCTACCTTATAGAAATAGTCAATGTTTCAATATTTCACCAAACATTTTTGTCTTATTCCTGTGAGTGTTGTCAGGCTCTACAAGGACAAGTAATTTTTCTGTCTTACTGAGGTGTAAAGTTTTCATAAAGATAATATGTGCCCAGCTGGTTTCCTATTTAGGGAAGATTCTACTTTATTTCTGTTAAGAGTTCCACTAACGCTTTCTTTTCTGTTCTTCATGTACCTTGCCCATCTTTCATTCACAACTGTCCAAATTAATATTTTACTATTTAGTATAATGGATTCATACACTGAGCTTTAAGTTTTAAGCTAAACAGAAACATTTATTCTTCCTCCTGGTATGTTGTACCATTGTTCTCTATTTTATGAATATTACTACAATCAACTATACTGTTATACCCTGTTTTTAAAATATGCTTAGTTTAGCTACATTTATCAAACAAATTATTTTATTATACTTTTAATTTCAACTCCTTTGTGCATGTATGAGTGAATAACATGTACTAATTTCTATTATGTAATAATGTATATAGGTAATGTTTCCAAAGTTTTTGATGAATATGCCTTATTAGAAATACCACCCACGATATTGTACATTTTTGTCTTACTTTAAATGCATTTTTTCTATCATTGTAATATTTTCCAACTTGTTCTCTTGTATGTGTATAGCACATGATACTGTTTACTTGGGGTGTGAGACCTTGTCTTTATCTGTGGAGTTCTCCAGAATTCCTTTTTAAATATATTTTATTAATTTATTCATATTACATCTCAATAGCTATCCCATCCCTTGTATCCTCCCATTCCTCCCTCCCATTCTCCCCTTACTCCCTTCCCCTATGACTGTGACTGAGGGGGACCTCATCACCCTGTATATGCTTTGAGTGCCACCAGGCCTCCCCATTCAAGGGAAGTGGTCAATAATGGGGCACCAGAGTTTGTGTGAAAGTCAGACCCCACTCTCCAATCAACTGGGGAGAGTGTCCTGACCATCGACTAGATCTGGGTAGGGGTTTGAAGTTTACTGCCTGTATTGTCCTTGGCTGGTGCCATAGTTTGAGCAGGACCCCCCTGGGCTCAGATCTGCTCATCATAAAGTTCTTCTTGTAGGTTTCTAGGACCCTCTCGATCCTTCTATTTAAACAGCCTAAGTGTTCCTCAATAGAAGAATGGCTAAAGAAACTGTGGTACATTTACACTATGGAATACTACTCAGCTATTAAAAACAAGGAATTCCTGAAATTTGTGGACAAATGCATTGATCTCCAGAATTTTATTTAAAACCTTCTGTTTAAAAACTTGCTAAAACACAGCAGCATTTCAGTGGTATTCTTCTGGTGCTGTCACTTTCAATCCTTTTCCTCCCTTCTCCCCAAAACTGCTGTGTGAATCCTGGTTCCAGAATCTCACTGTCAACAGCTTTGAGTGACTTATTTCCACAACATGTTCTACACTTCTTCACCTCCATGTTAAAATGACATTGAAATGAAGCTTTGAAAATGATAAGCAGGTTTTACATTCATGTCCCTTAGAGACCCCAGGGGGAGGTAGTTTCCTGATAGTCTTTAGTTACTGGGAAGGAAATGAGAGTACTCATGAGCACATGCTTCACTTTACTTCTTTATGTCCACATATATTTTTCTGAACTTTCCAGTTTAGCAATCAGAATACATCTTGGCTACCAGGTCCCCAGTTTCTCAATTATGAGGTGATAAAGTAATCGCTGCCCTCTCAGCACCTGGCGACACAGCAGCCAGAAGACCTCAGCTGAAGAGTGCATGGGAATTATTGAGTTCCCTTTCATCTTTCCACACCATGTCATTGTGAGGCTTGCCTCTGATGACGTGAAAGTGCTTTGAATATAGACATATGTATATGGCGTCACCAGTATAATAGTGTGTGTTTAATTCCAATTTGTGAACTTAATTAGTTAATTTTATGGACTAATCTCTCTCTCTCTCTCTCTCTCTCTCTCTCTCTCTCTCTCTCTCTCTCTCTCTCTCTCTTTCTCCTCTCTCTCTCTCTCTCGTCTCTCATCTCTCTGTGTGTCTGCATGTGTGTTCACTGTGCATCCTTGTGTGTATGTGTATATTCATGAATATGTGTGCATACATGTATGGGTGATGTAGAAACCCAAGATCGATGTCATATAAATTTGTCATGAATTCTCCACTCTATTTACTGAGGCAGGGTCTCTCACTGAATCTGGAATTTGGTTACTCTGGCTAGCCAGTTTGCTGCAGGGACCCAGACTTACCACCTCGCTAGTAGATGACAGCACATCTGTGAAGATCGCTTGGTGCCGACATATTCCACGGTGTGGTAGAATGGACATGTTATTGAGCTCCCCTACTGTCATCTGAGACTGCCCTGGACCTGAATTCCTAGAGCACATCTCAATCTCATCCCTTGAACTAAGTGGATCTCCCCACAGGTCCTGTCACAGTGAAATATACAAGGGCAACTAGTGTCTTCATTTATTTATGTCTACTCTGTTTCAACTTTGAACTCATTTTGATTTCCATCTGAAAACAAGGTGAATGGATGAGTATGATTTGTTTTGGTGATGCTGCTGGCGGATTTGATTTTTGCTTTTTTCCAAATGAAGAACATTTCATGAAAACAATAATGACTGCCTTATACTTGAGTCATTCAGTTTTGTAGAAAGAGAATATTTGGTCAGTTCTAAGCACCGTCAAGTACAAGTCAACTTGATATAAGGTTGTAGGCTTTGGACTTTTTCAAAGTTACTTTATTTGGGGTTCAGTAGAACATTATGATAGGCAGATTTGGGCACAGGGGTTCCACTCAAACTAAGGCACCAGCCAAGGACAATACAGGAGGTAAACTTTAAACCCCTACCCAGGTCTAGCCAATGGGCAGAACATTCTCCACAGTTGAGTGGAGAGTGGGGTATGACTTCCACACGTACTCTGGTGCCTCATATTTGATCATGTCCCCTGGAGGGGGAGACCTGGTGGCACTCAGAGGAAAGATAGCAGGTTACCAAGAAGAGACTTGATACCCTATGAGCATATACAGGGGGAGGAAATCCCCCTCAGGAACAGTCATAGGGGAGGGGAACAATGGGAAAATTGGAGGGAGGGAAGAATGGGAGGATACAAGGGATGGGATAACCATTGAGATGTAACAAGAATAAATTAATAAAAAAAAAGATGTTAACAATTGGTAAAAAGTCATAGAGAGACGGCTGAGGGGCAAAAAGAAAAATTAAAGTTTCTGCTCTTGCAGAGGACCAGGTCACATGTTAAACCATACATATGAAAACTGCAGTTTTAAGAAATTAAATATTTTCTTTTGGCCTACACGCACATGTTGAATAAATATACATGCAGACAAAGCACACATATACATATACAAACTAAATAACAATACTTGCATAAAACATTTGTTAGCAGAATAGTCTTGATAATACTTACTCTAATTACTAAAGTACAACTATTATTATCAAACAGTGCTTGATATGATTTATGAGAAATACCATGTTACTATATAAAATTTTTTCTCTCTTCTTTTTCCTAGAGGTCCCTATTATAGTCCCACAATATTCTTCTTAATTGTCCCCTTTAATCATTACCATAACAAATGGACATATTTATCTTAACATATATGGATTAAATTTAGAGAAAGAATTCTGCAACATGTGTTGATTTTTTTTTTTTCAGGACATGGCACCAGCTGTCTTTTCAAAATGAAGTCTTTGTAAAAATATTCTCAATCTCACCAGTGATACATTATTCAAGAAGTTATAAGGCCTATCTGTACCTTCGCTGTTTTTCCTCTCTCACTGCATCTCTCATGGACCACAAAGATCTTGTCAAACCTTTGTGTTACAGACTCTACAAAACCACAGATGACACCACAGACTCCTACTATACCAATAAAATTTTAATAACAACAGTTGGATAAAATATGATAGTCCATTATAAATCCAGGTTTAAATAATATTTATCTACAAATTAAGGCCTATAAAAGGTGCTAGAAAATAAACTCCAACCTAAGAATATTAAGTACATCCGTGAATGCACAAGGAATAGATAATATCAGACCAAAAACAAAATTAAAAGAAGGAAACCACACAACACACACACACACACACACACACACACACACCAACATCACCATTACCATGACCAATGAAAGCCACAACAATCAAGAAACATCAACAATAACCAGTCATTGATATCTCTCAAAATCCTGGTCTTAATTCCCTAACGAAAAGACAGCACAAGTGAATGGACGCATAAATAGGATCCATCCTAATGCTGTGTTCAAGAAAAACACCTCACCATAAAGGATAGAAATTATCTGAAGTAAAAAGTTTGGAAAAGTATTTCAAGCAACTGGACCCAAGAAGCAAATTAGTGTAGCTATCTTACTTTCCAAAAAAATAGACTTCAAACAAGAACTAATCAAAAGATAGGGAAGGACACTACACGCTCATCAAAAGAATAATCCACCAAGATGACATTACAATTCTTAATATATATGCTCCAAAATCAAGGGAACTCTTGTTAGCAAAAAAGTTGAAACAAAACAAAACAACAAAAAGCAAGCAAGCAAGCAAACAAACAAACAAACAAACAAAAAACACTACTTAAATTATATGCTGACCCTCACACACTGATAATGAGAGACTTAAACACTCCACTCTCACCAATAGACATGTCATCCAACAAAAATCTGAAGGGAACTACTTGGGCTAGCAGGCACTATAAACCAAATGTACCTAACAAATATTTATAGAATATTTCATAAAAACACAAAAGAATGTTTGTTTATCTCTGCATGTCATGGATTTTCACCAATATTGACCACATAGTTGGACAAAAAGCAAGTCTCAAGAGATAAAAGAAAATTCAAATAACCTTCTATACTCTATCAGAGTACCACAGACTAAAACTGGATATGAAATATAGCAGAATCCACAAAATGTATGCAAATGCATGAAATTAAACCACTCCTTACTGAATGAAAAATGGCTCAAGATAGAAAGAAAAATTTAAAAATTTGTAAAATTCAGTGACAATGAATATACACCATACATAAACTTATATAACACAATGAAATCAGTTCTAAAAAAGAAGTTCTTAGCAATAAATCTGAACAAAATAAAACTGGTAAAATCATATATTGGCAACTTAATTGAACACATGAACATTCTAGAACAAAAAGAAAAAAAACAAAGAACTGGAGATGTCAAGAAAAAACATAAGGCTAAAATTATTAAAATATAAACAGAGAACAATAATAAGAATAAATAAAGCAAAGAGTTGGTACTTTGAGAAAATCAACAAGATGCACAAACCTTATCAAAACTAACTACAAGGTCTGAGTGGAATACAGAAATTAACAAAATCAAAAAGGAGTGGTGGGGAAACATAAGTCTGGATTCCAAAATAGAGATTCATAAGGACATACTTAAAAACCTGATAAATCAGAAAATCTAAACATAATGGAATCTATAGATAGCACTTATGAAAATTAAGTGAAGATCAGAAAAATAATTTGTGTAGACCTATAGACCCTACTACCATAGAAGCACTTATTGAAACCTCTGTGCAATAAGTAAGTAAGTAAGTAAGTAAGTAAGTAAGTAAGTAAGTTAAGTAAGTAAGTAAGTAAGTCAAGTAAGTAAGTAAGTCAAGTAAGTAAGTAAGTTAAGTAAGTAAGTAAGTTAAGTAAGTAAGTAAGTAAGTAAGTCAAGTAAGTAAGTAAATGGCAAAGGTGAAGGCCAGAAGATTTTGGTGCAGAATTCTAACAGACTACTAAAGAAAGTTAATAACACTACTCAAATTGTGATATACAGAAACAGAAGGTACATTGCTCAATTCATTTTATAAGGCCATAGTTACCCTGATAATCAAACCACAAAAAGACACAACAAAGAAAATTGTAGACGAACTGCCCTTATGAACATAGGTACAAAAATGTTCAGTAAAATTCATGAAATCCAAGAACAAGAATACAAGTGTGATTAAGTGGTTTCATCCCAGAGATGCAAAAGCATGTTTAAATATACAAAAATCAGTAAATGTAATCCATCATAAAAAACAAATTGAAAGAAAAAAACATGATCACATCATTAGATAAAGACAAGGCCTTTGAGGACATTCAATATTCCTTTGGGATAAAAGTCCTGGATAGATTATGGATACAAAGGACATATTTAACATAATAAAAACAGTTTACAGAAATCCCATCAACGTCATGTAAATGGTGAGAAACCCAAAGTGACTCCCCTAAAATCAAGAATAGGACAGTGTCCATGCTCTCCGTATTTATTCAATATAATACTTGAAGTCTTAGCTAAAGCAATAAGACAACTAAAAAAGATCAAGCAATACAAATTGTAAAGGAAGAAGTCTAAGCATCTCTATTTGAAGATGATATGATAATATTCATAAATTACCCTAAAAATTCCCCAAGGAAACTCCTACAGTTTATAAACAATTTCCACATAGTAGCTGGATACAAAATTAACTCACAAAAATCGGTATTCCTCGTATTATATACAAATGACAAATGAACTAAGAAAGAAATCAAGGAAAACCACCTTTCACAATAGCCTCAAATAATACAAAATATCTTGGGTAAATTTTACCAGTCAAGTAAATGGACTCATATTATAAAAACTTTAAATCTTTGAAGGAAGCACTACTCTTTTAATTATGAAGAGGGACACACACATTAGCTTTCTTTCCTATTACAGGTACCATTTGTCCTTAGTATTTAGTTGGAGGTTTATGTATACATTTTATAATATAAACTAATTGTATTGTCAGGGAAAATAAAATTATGTTCAGAGTAAAAAAAAATTTATCAAAAGTTGGAAAGATCTGGTATTCTCATGGCTTGGTAGGATTAACACAGTAAATATGGTCATCCTATCAAAAGTAATCTACAGATTCAATTCAATCCCCATCAAAATTACAGTACAGCATTTCACAGATCTTGAAAGGACAATTCTCAACTACATATGAAAAAACAAAAACAAAAACAAAAAACCAGGATATCTAAAACAATACAGAACAATAAAAGAACTTACAGAGGTCTCACCAATCCTGATTTCAAGTTGTACTGCAGAGCTATAGAAAGAAAACTACCATGGTTTTGGCATAAAATCAGACATGACGATCAATGGAATCAAACTGAAGACACAGAGGTAAATCCATACATCTCTGTATACCTAAATTTGATTTTTTAAAAACATAAAAATACACACTGTAAAAAAGACAGTGTCTTCAACAAATGATGCAGTTCAAACCGGAGGTCTGCATGCAGACGAAAGCATATATATCCATATTCATAAACACTGCACAAAGTTCAAATCCAAAATGATCCAAGACCTCAACATAAAAGCACATCCATTGAACCTAACAGAAGAGACTAGGGAATAGTCTTGAACTCACTGGCACAGGAGACAACTCTCTGAACAGAAACTCTTAGTTAACTCATTAAGCTCACAAGTAATAAATGCGACCTCATGACCTGGCATGCTTCTGTGAGATAAAGGACACCATTGTTCAGAAAAAGCAGTAGCCTAAAGAATGGGATTTTTTTTTTTTTTTTACCAACTGTACATCCTTTGGAGGACTAATATCCAAAATATATAAAGAACTCAAAAAAAGGTATCAAAAGCCAAATAATTCTTTGGTGGCCAAACCTTTAATCCCAGCACTCAGGAGGCAGAGGCAGGAGGATCAATGTGAGTTCGAGGCCAGCCTGGCATACAAACCAAGTCCAGGATATCCAAGGCTACCCAGAGAAACCCTGTCTCAAAACAACAACAAAACAAAAAACAAATAATTCAACTAAAATGAGATAGAGACATAAATGGAAATTCTCAAAGGAGGAAACTCAAATTGCTGAGAAGCATGTAAAGAGATCTTCAATATCTTTAGACATTAGGGAAATGAATATCAAAATTATTCTCAGATTCCATCTTACACCTATAAAAATGGGTGAGATCAATAAAACCAGTGGCGGCTTACACTGGCAAAGATGTGGCACAGGGGAATATACCTCCACTGCTGTTAGGAGTGTGAACTTGTACAACCACTGTCGTGAACACTATCAACATAGCAGTTTCTCAGAAAGTTAATCATTGTTATATCTCAAAATCACCTATGGCATTCTTGGGCATATACTATAAGGACACTCCATCCTATCACAAGGGCACTTGTTCAAATGCACGCATTGTTGCTTTGTTCATAATAGCCATGAATGGGAAACAACGTAGATGTCCCTCATCAGAAGACCGGGTAAAGAAAATTTGATACATTTACACAAAACAGTATTACTTGCCTGATGAGGAAGGCTTTTTGCTCATCCAGCTTCTGGGTTTGCCTGTTGCTGTTGCTGGACTGTTAAATATCCTAACAACTGACATTGGTATTTTCCCAAAGATCCTGACCCCCTAACCAGCCAGACCTAAGTCAAAACAGATACATTTCCCTTTTCTCCTATAACCTTCTCACTCTCCTACTTAGGGTTGGGGGTTTGGAATGGAGGTAGAGGTTTAAGGAGCCCCAAATAAATTAGAGTTTTAAAAACAGTGCCTACAGGTTTAAATTTTTTTGTCATTTTTACTTTATTTGCTCTGTTTAGACACAGGTTTTTGTGGACATGATCTATTGGTCTTCAATAACGTCAGTTGAGAAACTGTCTCTTGTCCAACAACATGAAGCCACAGAGGCAGCGCCATGTATCTCAAGTAGATTTAAGGATAGTTACTGCATCTGAGAGCCAATAAAATTAATCAATTGCAATTTTTCCAACTCAATGGGTAAACTCAATGCAATTTTGGTAAAACCAACTGAAAAAAATCAGAATAGCTGATCAAAAAGTCACTATAACACACAGTAAGCTGGATTCTTACAAAAAAATTTTAAGTGCTTTAACGTAAAGATAGTTTGGATTTTATATCTGGGGATGACTAATGCTAACTACTGATTTAGTATTAGAATGCAATCTCACTGGAGCAAAGATGTCCATTAATGACATAGAGAAATGTTGTTTACCTTTGGGAGTGTTTAATAAAATGTGGGACCTCTGCCTACAAGAAAGTGGAATTACATTTTCATTATTAATGTCTTAAATATTTCTTCATCTCAAAGACCCTTAGATTCTTCAGTGAAGTTTTTATGGCTGAGTCCTGACAATATGATTGAAGTTTGCCTTAATCTGTCTGCTTTAAAATATTAAGCATTATTTTAAATAAGTTGATATCAAAATTTCCACAATTCCTGAAACCAGGAATAAGTCCATAGTACGTGTATGCACAAATACATAATGAGCTCTGAAACATGGTAACGTACTATGTCATTTTCATCTACCAATATGACTTACTAAGGTTTTTTACAATACATATTAAACAAGAGAAGTGTTGTTTACCTTTGGGAGTGTTTAATAAAAAGTGGAATCTCTGCCTACAAGAAAATGGAACTACGTTTCATTATTATTATTATTATTTATAATAATATATTATATAATATTTATATATTAATATTATTATTATTCCAAAGTCCCCACTGTCTATTTAATTCAAATCTATAACAGCTTATGCATTTGAGATTCAAAGAAAATAACTGTGGGAAATTTTAGCACCACATGAAGTAACAAAATTAATTGGCTCCATCTAAAGGAAACACTAAAGAATTGTCTCCTAAACCAGTAATTATCTGACTTTAAAGGAAAATAAACTTCCCTCTAAAACACAGTGTGTAATGTTTTCTTAAATTTTACTTGACAAAATATTATGAGCCTCAAGATCAGATATAAAAAATCAAATTCTTCATGCTAAACAAAATTTGCTACGTAGTAACAAAATTCATATAGTCTATCAAATGGTATTTTTATGTTTGTCACAGTTTTTGACATACAAATAATACATTGATGCAGGGCTGTCCCCTCATCAGTGTAAACCACACATTCAGCACCATGATTTCTAATCCATTTATTGTTTGTGAGAAACTAAAATTCATTTCTATCTCATGAGTTATATCTCCTGGCCATAGTTGTCATGTTCCTAGAGACTTTCTGTTCTTGAGTGTATTTACAAATAACCTAGTGAGGGGATTAAGACTAGAAGTGATGAGATTGGCCATGCTATTCAAAAAAACCTAGAAAACTGCATCAATTGTTATTTTCCAGACACCTGCTAAAAGAGAGATTCAACTTGAGAAAAGTCTCTCAGGAGCTACAGAGGAAACATTTGAGAAGGAAAGTGCAGTTTTCAATCACTTTAACGTCACTCAAATGTGTTTTAAGACTCAATAGTGGACAGACTGTGCTATCCTCTCTCTGCTGTTCTCCAGTGTGTGTTTTGTAGCAGGGCCGATTGCTCTGACACTGAAATGACAGCTCTCAGCTCTATCCTCTGCAAGTATGACTGCGAACGTTATAGCTTTACTATGGCTCTTTTAAAAACTGAATCTTAACTTTCTACAAAAACTGTATCTATCCTTTTCCATTGGTAGTTAAGAATGAGATGGTCTACCTTTATTTTGAAAGATAATATCCTCCATAGAATTTATAAAGGTAAAAATCTGAGTGCGAAATTATTAGCTTACATAGAACCTGAGGCTTGGAATACTTTGACATTTTCTTTTAGAGGGTTAGAGTGCTGTCTCAGTGCTTAAGAACAGTGCTGTTCTTCCAGAGGTCCCAAGTTCAATTCTCACCCCCCCAAATGGTGGCTTACAAATATCTTTAACTATAGCCCAATTATGATCCTATGAAGGGTTAAATAGGAATGGCACCCATGGGGTCCTATATTTGGATGCCTAATCATTTAAGAGTGGTGCTACTTGACAGGGAGGAGATTTGGTCTAATTGGAGGAGGTGTGGCTTTTGAGAAGGAAGTGCTGCATTACTGGGGATGGACTTTGAGATTTGAAGTGCTCAAGCCAGGCTCAGTGTCTCTCTCTCTCTCTCTCTCTCTCTCTCTCTCTCTCTCTCTCTCTCTCTCTCTCTCTCTCTCTCTCTCCCTCTCTTCATGCTGTCTACTGATTCAGACATAGATTTCATAGCTTCTTCTCCAGCACTATGTCTGCCTTAATGCAGCTATGCTTCCCACAATGATGATAATGGAATAAACCTCTGAACCTGTAAGACAGCTTCTATTAAATGCTTCCTTTATAAAAGTCACCACGGTCATGATGTCTCTTCATAGCAATCAAATCTAGACTAAGGCAGATTTAATGAGCTCTTTGGTATGCAGATGTGCATGCACTAAAAACATCCATATAAATAAAATGCATGAAGAAATAATCTTATCCATTTCTTTTAGGTTGCAAATCTAGCATTTGTATTTGACTTACCAGTTGAGTAGTAAATTTTGCTACTCGTCTTAGTTACGGTTTTACTGATATGAAGAGACACGTGACCCTGGCACTCTTATAAAGAACAATGTTTCTGACCATTGTGATGCTTCTGTTACAGGTTTTAGGTCAGTCTTCTACATCAAAGACAATCTGCATGGCTACTGATAAATGTAGCCATTACCTTGGTCTGAAAAGAGTCCATCAACTTGGTCAGAAGAACTCATGGTTGGGTTTAAGATATTCTCATAAAGCTCTGATTGAAGACTTGGTCCTGAATGTAGCTTTGTGTAGAGAAAGAGCTGGGAGGTAGACTGGATCAAAATTAATGGGCTATTAGGAGACAGGTCCTTTAAGCTGTGCCTGTGGATGTCATACTATGACACTGACTATTTCCTCATTCTCTGTGTTTCCTGCAATTTATTTATTTATTTATTTATTTATTTATTTATTTTTTATTTTTTATTTTGCCACACACTTATATAATGATGTACTACCATATGAGAGGTCCAAAAGCAACTTTGGTGAAAGACTATGAAATCATCATTTTAAATCAATGAGCCAAAGGAAATATTCCGTCCTGAGTCTCATTTGTCTACAGGAATTATTTTAACTGTGATGGGAAGATTATTAACACAGAAGAATGAATGTATTATGTTTTCAAATTTTTATTTTTTGTTTGTTTTTCTCTTAGTCAGGAAGAGGGGCACAAGATACTTACAAATAATAATTTTTTAATTCCTTTGTGAAAGCTCAGTTATGAGCCATCACTGTATTGTTCCTATATTCCTTGCAATCAAATTCTTCATTTATCCCAACAGCATAAAGAACAGTCCTAATATTAAGTAAAATTTCTTTATTGCAAAGATGTGAATGTATACATTCAATTCAAAATCCATGTGCAAAAATGTAAGGGTGTGTTCATCTTAGAAAGTGAAGTCTTTGGGATATAATGAGTGCCTTACATAAGATGCCTCACATAGCATCTATCCCTCTCTTCCCTGTCTTCTACCACATGAAGACCTTCCTCCTCTAAAAGAGGGAATTAGTGCTCAAAGTGCCAGCTTGGAGTAAAGACCATGTCCTCTCTGTGATAGGTGGACAAATGTCCTTCTGCTTGCAGATAGCTCTATGGAAATCAGGAATGTTAACCATGCAGAGTTGTCTCCTCAAAAGAAAAGAAATACCCAGAAGGCTGGAAATGTGGCTAATAGCCTAGGTAAGCTACCTCAAGCTCTCTAAACCAAGAAGATAGGTGGAAAATAGCCCAGATGACTTCTGTGCTATTTAAAGGACCAAGACCACACAAATTTCCTCTTAGGCTCTTAAGATAATACATGTTTCTGTGCATGGATTGTACCTAGACACCTTAAACATATATATCTGATGGACAGTTTAGGTTTTCTTTTTTACTTTTTAAAATTGATTTTATTTTTCTGTATATACATTTATTATTACACATATATACAATAGGTTACCTATGGCAAGAACAATCGTGCCACAATCCAGAATTATATAAATGTTACATTCTTAGTGTTTGGGCTATTTGTATTTGACAGCCTTGAAGAAGACATCTTTCCTATCTCGGCGCATCTAAATTTCTGAATGTAAATCAATCTCCATTCCATATTGTCATTATCAACTTAGAACACCTATCTAGATATAAAAACATCTTAACCCCTAAGCAACTAAGCTTCATTGTAAAACTAAGCTACCTGGTCTTCAGCTTCCTCAGAGACTTGAGAAGCAGTAAATTTGATTATCTGAGTATGCCGGGAGAGCAGGTTAGTAGCTTTCCAAATGAAAAGATGAAAGAGACCATTTTCTACCTGAATAGTCATCCAAGACTCTCTGTAATTTTGGATCATCTTCTTCAGCTTTCTGGCCCAATATATTGGACAGACATATTTATGAGGCAGGAACTATTGAGAATTTTCTTACTCTGTCATGGCAGAGCTTGGCTGTTGACTCTCCTGCATCCAAGCCTGCTGTTTTGCTAGGCAGAATTCTGTCTGTGGTAGAAATGAGGACCTTTTACCCAATGGCTAACTTGCCACATTTGAAGCCATCTCCATAAGGTGATTCTTTGATGCTCATCATCTTCTTTGAGGTAGGCTGGGTGTTGCCAGGAGTTAACCTGTCTCATTGTCAATGAATTTTTTTAACTAATAAAAACATTTTAAATACCATACTCTGCATGTCTCTGGGGTTTTTGAAGGCTCTGTCTTTCTATACAATCATATCGATCTGCTGTACCTAAGATGTATATTCTTGTGCTAAAAGTAGACTAGCAATTGATAGGCCATGATTTAATCTATTAACCTTTAATTTGTATAACTTATTTCTCCAAAAAAAAGCTTGATAGAACTTTCAAAGCATTGGAAGTAAATCTTGTATTATAATTGAGTTATATGGAATATATATATATATATATATATGTATATATATATATATATATACATTAGTGTGTGAAGAATGATCTTACACTTTAATTCTATACCACTGTATCTAGAACTTATTTTGCATATATACACAAAATTATGTATCTGAATTAAAACTATCTTGTGAGTGACAACTGAGGCACTAAGTTGAGGGGTAGATTCACTAATCTACTTTTTGTTCTATCTTCCCTATATATTTCTATATTCCCCTTTCTTTCTTTTCAACCACTTTCACCAAACAAAATGTCAATGTCCAGTATGCTGTGAGGAATGCATACTGTCAGGTCTTATCCAAAGTCAGTGCCTGGTTCTTTTGTTCTGAAAGCATATAATTTCTCACAAGCATTATACAGTCCTAAAACTATAAAGGTATAAAAGGTGTGCATAGTGCATGGAACAATCGAGGCTGGATTTCTGCTCTTTGTACGAGCAGGAAAAGAAGACATCTGTAAATCTTCATTCCTGTCATGTGAAGAATGGCATCTAATAGTAATTCATAGGGGTTCTGTAGGCAACAAGAATCATTGTCTACGCCTGGACATTCACGTCTCAGCCAGTCTCAGAGCTAGTCCCATATGGTGAGATTAGCAATATGAATTATCTGCTTGTTCTACAGTTTAAATTCTTCACATCCTGATTGTAGCCCCCTCCCTCATTCCCTCCTGATCCCCCTCCCTCCCTCATCCCCGCTCCTTCCCTCCCTTAGTAATCAGACAGGGGAGCCCTCTTCCCCTAATATCTGACCTCAGCCTATCAAGTCTCATCTGTTTTAGCTGTAACCTCTTCCTCTGTAGCCTGGCATGGCCATCTTGCCAGGGAGAAGTGATATAAGTTTGGTGGCCAGAGTGCATGCCTGAAGTAGTCCCTACTCTCCAGACATGGGATCTACAAGGAGAATGTGCTACCACATCCAAGCAACGGGACTAGGTCCACATCATACACGGTCCTTGGTTGATGTTTCTGACTCAGTTTTTTAGTGTAATTATGCTCTATTATGTGGGTAATGTCCAATTATGAGTGAGTATATACCATGCGTGTCTTTCTGGGTCTGGGTTACCTCACTCAGGATGATGTTTTCCAGTTCCAACCATTTGCCTGCAAATTTCAAGATTTCCTTATTTTTAATAGATGTACCACAGTTTATCCATTTTTCGGTTGAGGGACATCTAGGTTGTTTTCAGATTGTGCCTATTACAAATAACACTGCTATGAACATTGTCTAGCAAATGTCCTTGTTGTGTGGTGGAGCATCATTTGGGAATATTCCCAAATGTGGTAAGGTTGTGTCCAGAGGTAGAGTTATTCCCAATTTCCTGAGAAAGAACCGGATTGATTTCCAAAGTGGTTGCACAAGTTTGCAATCCCACCAGTAATAGAGGAGTGTTCGCATTTCTCCATATCCTCTCCAGTATGTGCTGTCACCTGAGTTTTTTATCCTAGCCATTCAGATAGGTGTAAGATGGAATCTCAGAGTTGTTTTGAGTTGCATTTTCCTGATAACTAAGGATGTTGAGCATTTCTTTAAGTGTTTGTGAGCCATTTGATATTCCTCCATAGAGAATTCTCTGTTTAGTTCTGTACCTCATTTTTAGTTGGATTATTTGGTTTGGCAGTGTTTAATTTCTTCAGTTCTTTATATAATTTGGATATTATCCCTTTGTCCAATGTCTGGTTTGTAATGATCTTTTCCCAGTCTGTAGGCTGTTGTTTTGTTCTCTTGGCAGTGTCCTTTGCCGTTCAGAAGCTTTTCAGTTTCATAAGGTCCCATTTATTGATGGTTGATCTTAGGGCCTGAGCTGTTAGTGTTCTGTTCAGGAAGTTGTCTCCTGTGCCAATGAGCTCAAGGCTCTTACCCATTTTTTCTTCTAACAGAGTTAGTGTGTCTGGTTTTATGTTGAAGTCTTTATCCAGTTGGACTTAAGTTTTGTGCAGGGTGATAGATATGGATATATTTTTATTTTTCTACGTGTAGCCATCCAGTTAGACCAGCACCATTTGTTGAAGATACTATCATTTTTCTATTGTATGGATTTGGCTTCTTTGTCAAATATCAAGTATCCCCAGGGCAGGGTCCACTCTCCCACTACCATGCCATCAGGGCAGGGACAGCTCTCCAGCTCCCCTGTACTCAGGGCAGGGCCTGCTCACCGGCTCCCATGTCACCTGGGCAGAACCCACTCTCCAGATCCCCTGTTATCAGGGCAGGGCCAGCTCTCCTGATCCTGTTTCCTCAGCTCAGGGCCTGCTCTCCCACTCCCATGCCATCAGAGCAGGGTGGGCTCACCCATTCCCATGTCCTCAGGCCAGGGCCTGCTTTCTAGCTCCCACACCATCAGACCAGGGTGGGCTCACCCGTTCCTGTTTCCTCAGGGCTGGGCTCACTCTCTGGCTCCTGTGTCCTCAGGGCAGGGCCAGTTCTCCCACTTCTGTGTCCTCAGGGCAGGGCCAGCTCTCCAGCTCCCCTGTCACTCAGGGCAGGGCTGGCTCACCTGCTCCTAGGTCATCAGGCCAGGGCCAGGTCACCTGCTCCCATGTCCTCTGCGCAGGGATCCCTCTCCGTCTCCAGTGTCATCAGGGCTGGGTCCACTTTCCTGCTCCTGTGTCCTTAGGTCAGGGCCAACTCTCCCATTTCCATGTCCTCAGAGCAGGGACAGCTCTCCTGCTCCTGTGTCTTCAGAGCAGGGACAGTTCTCTAGCTCCTCTGTCCTCAAGGCAAGGCCAGCTCTCAGGCTTCTATGTCCCCAGGGCTGGATTATCTCCTCCCACATCCTAAGGGCCAGATCTCCTGTTCTTGTGTCCTTAGTGTCAGCTTTCCTGCTCACATTCACTTTGCCAGATTGTTGGTGGCCATCAAGGCGTGGATGGCCTCCTACTCCTGTGGGTAGTGGGACTTGTGGTCCATCAAGCAGGTGGCAAATGGAGGCCCGTCAAAGTCTTAATTGAGTAGCTTGCAGAAACCATTGATGTTGTCCCAGCTCAGCTTCTTGTCCCAGGGAACTTGTGGCTCTGTTGATTTGCATCTCTGGTTCCATCATGTGCTCCATCTGCCACGCATCCCCACCTTGATGCTGCTCCTAGTATCTACCTCTACACGATCCAGCTCTCAGCAGTGAGCATGGCCCCAGCCCATGAGAGGAGGTCCTTGAGGCCTGTCCTGTGGGTGGTGCAGTCCTTGCTTGGACTAGACTGTAACAGTACTCCCTCCTCAAACGCAATCTCCTTGGCTCCCACTGTGCCATGCTGCAACCCTAAAATCGGCAACAGCAGTGATGGCCTGGAGTCCCTGGGAGCTCACCTGACCATGATCCCATGGTCCTGCAATGGGAGGGCATGGATAACCCACATGACAGAATTTCTTTCTTTCAGGGAAACACAAGCACTGTGTCTTGGTACTCTCAGTATGATCCTTTGGTGGCTGTGTAGTCACTGCTGTTCCACAGATTAGACACATGTACAATCGATGCCAAATTGCATGATCTCGGCTTGGGTATTTCTAATATATTGTGCTAAGTATTTTCTCCCAACCAGGATGCTCTCTGGGGTGAACATTTCTGTATAGCTCTGGAACACAATCATCCTTCTCAGAATGCCTTGAGGACCACATCTTTTGAATCCTCGTGGTGTGGGGAAAAAACTAATCTTGGGCTTTTCAGATATTAATACCAAAACAAATAATTTTATATTAATTAAGTACCCTGAGTAAAGTACTTCATCACACAATACAGACTCAGTCGTGCACTAGAGCTGATGTTCAAATTAGGAAGAAGTTACTGAAATTGAGAAAACTAGTGATGCAGAACATGTGATTGCTCTGTTGCTACTTTTGATTTCTATGCAGGTTTGCTTTCATAATTACTGCTACATTGCATTATCTACAGTTCAAAAGACCAAAATGTAGAAATTTAATGTGAAATCCCTGGTTAGTTAAAAATTGAAGAGATAAGATTGTAAAATGGAATGTTACACTGAACACACATTCAGTACATATTCAACTTTATTTTTGCCTTTAACTGTAGAATTTCATATACAACATTACTTCACACTCTCTCAAAAACACATGAATGGAATTTTTAAAAACTTAGGCATGTTGTAATTTTCAGTAATTCACCTTTACAGAAAATACAAACAAGTTGTTAAAAGAAAAATTACTGGGGCCAGGTAAAGTCTCAGTTGGGGGAAGTCACTTAGCACACATGCCTGAGAACCCCAGTGCCAGCTCCTTAACCCACATAGAGGTGAGAGGAGAATTAGACTTCACTAAGTCATCCTCTGGCATCCACAGTCACACTGAAGCACATGTGCCCACACATACATCATGTGCACAATAATAACTATATTTAAAAAATTAAACATATTTATTGAAGAAATTGTTTCTTTTTGTTTTGGAAGTCAGATGTGCCACAGCAGCACCAAGTCTCTGCTCAATTAGAGTTGCTTTCCCCTGTCTATATGGCAGATGACATGTCCTACTGTCTGTGGCCACATTCCACACAATGCATGGCCAATCTGATTTTAAAGAAATGAATTGCTGAAATCCTGTCGGTTCAACCTTTAAAATTATACAGAATGTAATATAATTAGAAGGCTTTTTAAATAAATGAGTTAATAGCTTTCAAATTATGCAATAGAATCTTTATGCTTTTCCTACTTAATGCAAAGCTTAGGAGAAATAAATGGTGACATGACAGGGCTATTATTTTTAATTTTAGTGTACTCTACACCTAGCCCACTGTGGCTAGCTCCTTTGTTTTCTTTAAAAATATATGATCTGCCTTTCTTTCTTTCTTTCTCTCTTTCCTCCTTCCTTCCATCTTCTCTCTCTCTCTTTTTTTTTCCTCTCCTTCCACCTGGAACTGGTAAATAAGTAGGCACATATGCTGAAAATACAAATCATTATTTTCCCCAGTACTGTAGGCTGCTTAATAGCTAGCATTACATTACTTGGTGGAAACATAACATGTTTATGTAAGCAGAATTAGACCCATGCAGCAGGGACTTTGAATAGGGAAGAAAGAAGAAACACTAGGATTAAAGGCAAGGCTGACTTCCACAGAATCTTTAGCTCATTTGTAGATCTGCACCCAATTTTTTGATTTGTTTTCAGTCTTATTTTCTTTAGGTTAGAATGCTTGCATAGATTCTTCTCTTTTTTTTTCCCCTGGGGGACTTCATAACCATCGATTCTGGCTAGAGATAACAATAGTAGTGTTTCATGTATTGTTCCTTGTTCAATTTTTCCTTGTTCCTTGTTCAATTTCATAATGTAAAGGCACTTTTTACAGATGACAAAATATATGCACCATGCTTAAGTGCCTTCTGAACTTCACATAGCCAGACAATTTTAAATTATGATACAAAATATAGTATTTAAAATATGATAAATTTTGAAGTACAATGTTGAATCTGGTTCAGTGATGGAATCACAGAAATCTTATTTATAAATAGCAATGTACATATTTCAATTTAACTAAATTTCTTGCTTATGTGTACATGGGGATAATGACGGAGTAGTTTGTACACATGGGAAAAATTGTACACATGTACATGCAGAGGCAAGAAGAAGACATCAGGTACGTGAGAGCTAAAGTTAAAGTCAGTTTTGAGCCAACTGACCTGGGTGCTGAGAAACAAACTAGAGTCCTCTGAAACAGCAGTACTTGTTGTTACTCTATAAAAAAGGTCTTCAGCTCCCACAAAATGTGGTTTGATGAATTTAAGGGAAAAAGTAACCTGAAAATTTGGCTTATGTTTTCCTTGACAATTGACAACTGAGTTTATGTTTAATAGAATATTCAAAAGAAAAACCTGACCATGCCATTCCACATAGAAGAAAAAACCTGTATATGTCATTCCATGGCACAGAGTCAAACACAAATTTTTTAAAAAGTGAAAATCTGTTATTATTAACCTAGAGTTGCTTAGTGTAAGTCAAAGGTTGAGTGTGTGTTCAACATGCAAAGTAAGGGGAAACAGTTTTCAGAGATCGTAGAATTTAAAACAACAAAATAGAAAAGAGAAGAGAAGCTGTTTTGTCACAGAATATGACTCTAGTATTGACTTGTAGCACTGGAAAACTCAGTACTTTGTCTTGTGTGTTCATTTTTATATGTACTTAGAAGTATATGGAGGGGAGTAAGTTATGGTAAACTGTTGTACACTTTGATCTACAGATAGAACATTGATTTGTGGGAGATGAGAGGTAATTAATTCTCAAGATATAGAATATACATTAAAAACAAAGCAGGCTTTTATACCACTATTTATTTTCACTGTGAGAAGATCCACTGGCTTTCTTGGTGTCTCTAAAACACCGTTGTTGAGATATACCAAATGTCATTGAGAAAAAATATTCAAGGTAAATTATAAAGCCAATGCATGGGTTTGGTGCATCTCTTCTTATCTAAATAAGACTTTCATAGCAAATAAAACCCAACTATTTGATTTTTTTTCACCTGTTGAAGCCAACTTCTTATTTAATAATTCATATAATTAGGAAACACACTCAAGGAGTGTTAGAGTTGAGGGCACAGGAAGTGTAAAAAATTTGTAGGTCCGTAACCTACTGCTAATTGCTACTTTTTAAACTATCATGGCTGTTCTAATAAAGAAAAAATTCAAGGCAAGAAACTCTGAAGTCAGTTTCTGTCCCTCGTTCTGGCTCCATGGAAGTCTTGAACCTCTTATGGATGGAAATGCTACATATTCAAATGTACAGTTTTTTTGTTAGTTCTGATACTGCATGCAGGAATGTTGCGTTGTGTGGACTGGGCACACACTCAAGCAGGGTTCAGTGTCAGTGCGTAGGTAGAGTAACAATGTCTTCTCAGAGGTAGAGTAACAATGTCTTCTCAGAGGTAGAGTAACAATGTCTTCTCAGAGGATGCATCTTCAGGACATTGTGAGGAATTGGCCCTTTCTAGTGCAATTGCTGCAGCACCTGCATCAGATCCTACAGGGCAAAGGCAACTGATGATTCTGCACAGGATTTTTGCGAAATTTTGTCTGAAGTTCTAAAAATAGTAGTCTCGCAGTTACTTTGTCTCTCAGATTCGGCAGCAGAAGAACCACCTCTACTCAAAAACAGTGTGGTATTGTTCTAAGCCTTAAATCTTTAGGAGCATGGGTCAGCCGTCTAAAAACTGGCCAACTGTCACCCTGTTTCAGAGTTGATCTATAAACCACTCTTTGTTGGTTTGTTGGTTTGTTTTACATAAAATGTTCTTTATTTAAAGAGAGTTTTAGAGTAGTTTCTCCACAAGTATTGTTTCTGGTTTGAGTATCCTTCAAATGTATCACCTAGAATTTATTCATGCCACAGACTATGATGTCATATATCTCAAATTAAATAATTCATTTTTAACTATCTGTCCTAAACTTCCAAGGTTCATATTGTCAAATGACCTCAAAACATGGGGCCTGGAGAGATAGCTCAGAGGTTAAGAGCACTGCCTGCTCTTCCAAAGGTTCTGAGTTCAATTCCTAGCAACCACTTTATGGCCCACAAGCATCTATAATGAGATCCGGTGCCCTCTTGTGGCCTGAAGACAGAATGCTGTATAGATAATAAATCTTAAAAAAAAAATGAAAATGAACTCAAAGCTGTTTGGATTCTTTTCTTGCAATCTGAATTTCCAGCAAGGTGTCAACTTTGAAGGTATATTGAGTTTGCTGAACTTGTGGAGAATAGTCATGTTCATATGTTGGTATAATAACCATATCACAGGCCGGGCGTGGTGGCGCACGCCTTTAATCCCAGCACTTGGGAGGCAGAGGCAGGCGGATCACTGTGGGTTCGAGGCCAGCCTAGTCTAAAAAAGCGAGTCTAGGATAGCCAAGGCTACACAGAGAAACCCTGTCTCAAAAAAACAAAATAAATAAATAAATAAATAAATAAATAAATAAATAAATAACCACATCACACCCAATGGACATTTAAATAGTGTATTTTCTTTGTTGTAGAAAATAAAAGATGATTCTTGTTTCATTACAAAAATTTGTAGCAAACCTTCTCAGAGGACAATCAGCTTCAATGTAAAAATAGCAACCTTTTCAAATGAGTTTTGTTTCATTAAAAATAAAATTACCACCACTTCTAGTGTCTATTCTATTTGCCCTTCTGAATGAGAATTAAGCATCTTTCCTAGGGTCCTCTGTTATTTAGGTTCTTAAGGTCTGTGGAATGTAGTAGAGTTATCCTGTTTTATATGGATAATATCAACTTATAAGTGAATATATACTACAAATGTCTTTCTAGTGTGGGTTACCCGATTCAAGAAGATATTTTCTAGTTTCATCCATTTGCCTGCAAATCTTGACATTTCAATGTTTTTAGTAAGTGAATAAAATTCCACTGTGTAAATGTACCAAAGTTTCTTTATCCATTCTTCTGTTGAGGGACATCTAGGTTGTTTCCAGATTCTGGCTATTACTAATAATGCTGCTCTGAACATAGTTAAACAAATCTCTTTGCTGAACAGCGGGAACTGGATAAGAGCCTATCATGGATGTTCGCTAAAAGAATCCACCCAGCTATCCTTACGTTGTTGTGTGTACATTTAAGATACTATCAAAATCTTTTAATCACTACCCTTATGTTAGATGCTTTATTTGTCTTAGTTAGTGAAATGTCACTTCAACAAAACCAAAAGAATTAAAAAAAAAAAAAAAAAAAACATCCACATGCTTATAAAGCAGAAAATAGCAAAATGTGGGGAAAAAAGTCATCTTTGCAAGGAAAGGAAAGGGCAGCAGAAACATATGGATCCTGAGTGAAATTGAAATAAGGTTTCTGTATGGACTAGATGCGGTGGCAGACAGTGTGCCAGAGGCCAGACAGAAGGTTCTCCAGGCCCCAGGCTGCTTTCTTACTTCTGCTCTGCTGAAGACTTTATCCAATGCTGTTTGGTGATAACACTTGTTACCCATCCCCTGGGTCCTCAGACGCTGAGCTGTTCTGTAATAGACTTCATCCAGAAAACCTAAAGGCCAGCCATATTTCATCATTTTTAAAGTCTCAGTGATTTCAAACTGCCATCTGTACATGTCTTGAAGCACATTTTTATTTGGGTTATAATTTGATAATGTACAGACAATCCAGTCTTCAATCCTCTAATATGTCTGTTTCTTTTAAAAGTTTAAAAAAATATTCATAGAGAATTTTTTAAAATTGCCATTTTATTTAATGAAATAGGAACTTGTCCATATTAATTAGGATGAGAATAATTTGCTACATAAAGCAACAGAGAACATAGTTATTGACTATTTTTCATACTGAATTCTTTTAAAGGTAGCCTTCCTATGAACAAATGCCTAACAGACTACACATTAGCGGTGCATATGGAAGTTTCTGTGAATCAGCTGTGGTTGTATGTAGTTACTATTCCAGCACTTGTGAGACTGAGGCAGGAGAATTATGACTTCAAAGACCACCTTGAGCAGGAAGCTGAAAGATCATACTTTTACTGGCAAAGATGAAGCAGAGAGTGAGCTGGAATTACAGCGAGACCATGAACTCTCAAAGGCCAGCTCCAGTGGATATGTATCTTCCAGCCTCCCCACATCACCTTGGAAACAGCATCACCAACTGAGAAACAAGCATTCAAACACTGGAGCCCAGGGGAGACACTTCTCACTCCAACCATCACACACAGGGCCTGTCACTGAGTCACTGAACTTGGAGCTCTTTGGTTTGGCTAGACTGGCTGGCCAATGAACTCTGGGAAACCATGTGTCACCGTGTCCTTCATCTCAGCTCCCCCTTTTCCACTGCTGGAATTACAAATAAGTGCCACCAGCCATGTCAGGCTTTTATGTGCTTATGTGAGCTTTTTACTGACTTCCCTTTTGAACCTCCCTGCGTTCTTGTGCGCTAACTCAGAAGACACCAGTTTCTCCTTTCTTCTTTCCCTTCTCCCTCCTTCCAGCAGCAGCTACAACTTCCAACTGGACCACACTGTTGTTTTTCCTCACAAACTCTAATACAACGGACCTTCTTATTCTAGAAGCAGAGAACTGAATGCCCAACAGACACCGTGGCCTCTGATGTGGGGTGTAACTGCCAGTCTGGAAACAGTCTGAGGAACATGGGGAATAAGAACCAAGAAAGACACAGAAGGAAGAAAACCACACACGGTATCCATCAAAAGACTCGTGGGCAGTGGGCTAGCTAAGTCTTGTGCCAGTTTTTCTCTACACTAAGACTAGATAAAACATTTTTATATGTTAAAGCTATTACGTCCACTTTACAATGATAATGCAAAGTAATATGATCTAATGTGATATTTCCATTAACACAGTTATTATCTATAAACTCCTTTTTAACTTTAAAAAAAAGAAGAAGAAGAATACACCCAGCAGGTTACCAAGCAGATGCTGAGACTCACAGCCAAACTTTGGGCAGAGCGCAGGGAGTCTTATGGAAGAGTTGGCAGAGGGTAGAATGACCCCAGAGAGGACAGGAGCCTTACAGGGAGACCAGCAGAGCCAACAAATATGGGCCCAGGCATTCTACAGATACTGATGCACCAACCCAACACCATGCATGGAGAGGACCTCTAGCCTCTATTCAGATGTAGCTGATAGACAGCTCTGTCTCCATGTGGGTTCTCTATATGGAGAATAGGGGTAGTATCTGACTAAGACTCTGTTGCCAGCTCTTTGATTAATTTTCCCCTGGTGGGGCAGCCTTGCCTGGCCATAGAGAAACAGGATGCAGGCAGTCCTGTTGTGACATGTTAGACTGGGATCAGATGGTAGGGGAGGAGGGATCCCCCTATTTGAGGACTAGAGGAGGTAAGTGGGGTGGGAGAGAAAGAGAGGGTGGGGCCATGAGGGTACAAAGGAGGGGGCTAGAGTTGGCATGTAAAGTGAATAAAATTTTAAAAATAAATTAACTTAAAAATAAAAATACAATTACAATGTCGCAAATTTCAAAACCTAATGCATCACATTCACATAGCGTTATTTAACTTGTTTTTGTGTTAGACTATACTAATTATAAAGTGTCTCTAATACTCTAGTCACCCTGAATGCAGTTTGATGGATTTAATATGAGATTACATTCTTCCAATCTTCTGACATTACTTAAGCCCATTGATAACTGCCCTACAGTTCTCAGTAGTTCCTTCATGATACTTTCAGCATTCACTTAGGTACCTTGAAATATTTTCTTTTATTGTATGAGAACCATTGTCTACAAAATGATAATAGCCAAACTCAAGATATTTAATGCACACTCAACTCTACAAAATGTTTCATGAGCTATGTTAAATGTGACAATCATTTAGATTTCTTTTGAAATCTAACACATCCCACAACCAATCATCTTCACCTCTGAAACTATTTCACTGTCCACACAGCCCACCTCCTCACAGAACCATAACATTCTGTATGCCTAACTTTCTATGATGTGTGTTGAATCTAGAAAGGGAGATTTTTTTTTTACCAGAGCTGGCTCTTAATATAAATATATTATTAAGAGTTAAGGATTGTGCCTTCTTGGTTCCTTTCTTTTTTTAAGTGTATGTCTCTGTGTGTGTGTGTGTGTGTGTGTGTGTGCGTGTGTGTATGTGTGTATTCACTGTGCATGCCTGTATCTATGCCTTTTATCGCGAAAATGAGTGCATTCATATATAATGTATGTAGAAATCATAGATTTATGTTGCATAAATTTCTCATGACCTCACATAAAATCCTCATCAGAATGTTCCTTGGAGAGAATCCCATAACCAAGACCTACAGTTACAGCAGGTTGTGAGTCATCCATCATATGTAGTGCTGGTATCCAAAACATTGGTCCTGTGGAAAAGTAACAAATGCCCTTCACTACTGAACTGCTCTCTACCACACCCCTTAATTTCCTATCTACAGTACAGTCCACCCTCTGGCTTTTAGTAAAGGTTTCCTTTTTTACACAACACTGACAGCATCATAAAGCTCAACCTTCCTGACGATGATGTCTTTTACTTATGTACGTATATTTATAAATTCAGATGACATATCTTTGCATGTTTTAAATTCTCTCTCCCTCCCTCTCTCTCTCTCTCTCTCTCTCTCTCTCTCTCTCTCTCTCTCTCTCTCTCTCTCTCTCTCTTTCTCTCTCTCTCTCCCAGAGATATAGGATGCCCTGGGAGCTGGAGTTACAAGCAGTCAAGAGCTGACACCCATGGGGGCTGGGAATTAAACTCAGGGTCCTCCAGAAGAACAGGACATGTTTTTAAATACAGAAGCACATTTCCACCCTAGTGTTTGTGTAGCTTTCTTCTAATAGAGAATCAAAAAAAAAAAAAAAAAAAAAAAGATTTTTGTCTTCATGTTTTGTCAATATAAATGTAACTTAAAAATTATTATATGATTATTTGAAAGCATAATTATAAAATGTAATCTTGGAGAGTAGTGCAACATATGATTAATTATATGAAATAATATTTATCAGTAGAATACTTCTCTATGTGTGTATAATTTAAGTAGAGCTCTATCTGGACAACGCACCAAGAAATGCTTCAGTGCTCAGGGTTCCTGATAAATTGTGATCTCCAGCTGACACAGACTAAAATTAACTCCATCCTGGACCTTGCGCAGATTGAAACTGTATTTCCAGTTTGTGGGAGAACTAAAACATCATTAGACTGTGGCTTGCAAGCAGCAAAGAGGATTGCATTGACCCATAGACTGGAGGTCCAGGAGACAGGACAAGCTAGTCTGATCAGTGCCTCATGGAAAAGGGACACTTTGGGGCACTTTTGAGAACAGTCTATCTCAAGGTTGTACTGTGTAGAAGATCACTCTTCTCTGTTTTATGAAGTCCATGGATTTCTCTGAGAAAAATCTACAACATAAAATAAAAACCAGAACTTTTTAAGATGAGATCATCGTCATTAAATTTAAATAGGATGTGAAAGCATTATAGTAGCCATTGCTATTTCAAATTGCTAGCATGTGAAAGATTTTAGAGAAGTATGCAAAACCATCACATTTTAATTGATTTTTTTTTATTTATTATAACTTATTCACATTACAACTAGATTGTTATCTCCTCACTCTTATCTTCTTATTCCCACTGTGCCTCCTTCCACCTGCAGCATTTCCCTCCCCGGGCTTCTGATTGGGAGGGGCTCTTCCCCCAGCATCTGGCCACAGTCCATCAGGACTCATCAGGATAGCCTGTGTCCTATCTTCTTCTGTGTGTCCGCAAGGCTGCATTGCCAAAGGGCAGTGATCAAATCCTGGGCACCAGAGTGAATGTCAGAGGTTCAGTGGAAGTCCCACGCCCACCTCCCACCCCATTGAGAATTAGCTACATCTAAATAGAGGGTCTAGTTTCTTTGTATGCATTGTCCTTGGGTAGTGCATCAGTTTGTGCAGGACCCCTGTCTCCAGATCTGCCAACCTTGATGGTCTCCCTCTGTTGTTTTCTTGGAAAATTCAGAATAGTGCTACCTCAAGACCAACTATACCACTCCTGAGCATATGTCCAATGGATTCTCCACCATACAACAAGAACATTTGTTCAACTATGTTCATAGAAACTTTATTCATAAAAACAAGAATGTGGAAACAACCTAGATGTCTCCCAACCAAAGAACGGATAATGAAATAGTGGTACATTTACTCAATGAAATACTATTCAGCCATTAAAAACAAGAAAATCTTGAAATTTGCAGGCAAATGGAAGGAACTAGAAAATACCATACTGAGTGAGGTAACCCACACGCAGAAAAACATACACCATATATACTCACTTATAAGTGGATATTAGTCCAACATAGATATCCTGAGACTCCTCCCACCCCCCAGCAGGGGATCTGGACTGATAATGGGGCTTGACAATCGACTCTAGGTAGAGTGCTGAGAGTTGTATGGAAGAGTGGGAGGATTGAAGGACCTGGAAGGTTCAGAAAACTACCACATTTTTAAGTGAAAATTCTCTGATTTATATTGAGGAGTAAGTCCTAAAAATTATAATAATGTGATGCATTTACTATAAGCTTTCTGTTAAAGAAACTTTATTTATATTACTGAAATAAAGATATTATATTTTGTGCAAGTTACAGATCTCCTGATATTTACTTAGGACTTTGACTATCCTCCATTTCCCTTCGGAAGAGATCAGGGTTCTCAAACAAAACATAACTAGATGCCATAAGACTATTCATAAACCCTCTCTCTTATCCAGGCTGGATGAGGCAACTCAGTAGGAGGAAAGGTCCCATGAGCAGGCAAAGAAATTGTATCTTTTAAGTAGATATCTGAAATGAAATTCATATGTCTAAGAAAAAAAACCTGTAGACCAACCATCAGAGACATAAATATGGTTGTAGTAATTTTTATATTCCTTAATGCTATACTAGAATGTACTACATTCTGATAAATAAGAATTTACCTTTGCTTAGACTAACACCAATTATAAATACAATATTTCCATTATTTGCCAAAGCAGAGAATTCCTAGCCTCATAAGAAGGAACATATGATTAAGTACACATCTTAATAATGAATGCACTTTGAATACATTATAAAATTTAAAAGTTAACTTCAGTTTTTATACATTTCTTGAATGGCATGTTAAAAAGAAGTTGATACTGGGAAATGCCAAAAAAAAATAAATAAATAAAACAAAACAAAACAAAACAAAACCAATATTCTTTGTCACCTTAATTCTTCAGCAGTCTGGAAAAGTGCTGAAAATAAATCTAGAAAAATTTTTTCCTTAAATTATTTGGCCTCATTGTCAAACGATTGTCAATTAGGAGAGAAATCTTCCAAAAGCTGTCATTAAGATAGGCGAAATCTCACTGAGATGCTACAACAGTTTCAATGCTTTGACATGATCACATCATTGATCTTTGGCATATGTTTGACTACTTTCAGACAGATTTTAGAGTGGGATGTCACCCCGTAGAGCTGAGCTTCACCATCACACACAGGAAACTCTCTGCCCTGGTGCTGTCCAATGGCCTTGTCAGTACGTTAGGCGTATGGCTCACTTTCTCCTCCACTGAAGCATTGTCACATGTACACAGACTTAGTCCAAAGATGCCTGGGGATTATATAATTACACATCTCAGCAATGCTTCTACAAATAGACATATGCAAATTATTTTAGACAAAACACAGCATTTCATAAGTTCACCAGGCAGGGAATCCAAACTTATGTGTGTTCTGAAGCATTTGGGATACTTGAAAAAAATCCATTTAAAAAACATTATCAAAATTTACTTTTCATTCCATTACATGAAGAACTGATGATTTATACAAAATTGTTATGCAAAATATGACCTTGAATTTTCAGTTAAACAACAACAAACCGCATGTGCACTAACCTTTATATAATTCTGGTAAACTCAATGATTTTAAGAATTAGACTACTCTATATCCAGAGCCAAACTATAATGGGCTATGTAATTTCCATAAATAGCTATACATTGCTACCTTTTTTGTATGACCTAAAATTCTTGTAATTTGGAAAGAAACCCTTTTGGAATACATAAACTCTTTGCTACCTTTCTTCAACCCAAAGTTTAAGGATATAGTCAGATAACATTGAAGGCTGATAGTAAAAATTTTCTCTTTGCTGTAACCTCTATACCTGATGGTTCTACCATGTGTATAAAATGTGTCTTTTTGTGATTACCTTTGTTATGTTATTATAGAAAGCTTTACAAAGCTGTTACCACATTAGAACAGGGTAGTTGGAGTGACCTGAGTCAATGTGCCAGGCCCTGGTCACCTATGCCATTTTCCCTCTGAGGTGGGATCTATGCTTTCAGTGCCAACAGTAGTAGAGCTGTGTTTCCAGTGCCATGCTTAAAATACTCATCTACAGAACAAGCAGAATAAATCACGAAAGCCAGGATACTTATAAAAATGTTTCATTTTTTGCATTCCATAAAGAATTATCATTTTTGAATATTATTCACAACTGTCAGGATCAAGTTAAAAGCCAAAAATACATGATGGCCCACCTGCAACTCCAGTGGGAATGTCAAGCAAGACTGGGGAGTTACAAAGCAAGATGGCTACCTAGGGGACTTCGCATACCTGATCTCTGAGACCATGCCTCAAAGTATGAGGTGGAGAATGATTGGGCATTCCTGCTAACACCATACAGGCTTTCCCAAGCATTTGCATGCATATACTATATAGACACAAATCTGCCCACACCCTTGAAAAAAAAGCATATACACATGCACATGTAGAAATTGAATGAATAGATATATAAACCAGTTCGATATCATTGACCTCCACAGAAATGAGAAAATGTCACGGTCTTTTTTTTTTTTGTGTATAAATTCTCAGAGTCATGTTATTAAACACTACACTGTCACTGACTGTGTGCCAACAATGTGTTAGGCACTGGAAGTATACTGGGAGGCAAAGCACTTGTCACTCCTAACCTTATAAAGCTAGCCTTGGAGGCCCTCATTTGTTCAATTTCATTTGTTTTAATTTTTCTACTAAAACAAGCAGGCTGTCATTTCAAGATTTTAAAAAATGATACGTTGTTTTCCCTTGTTATCAACTTAAAATACCCAGGGTACACTGACATTCAGTATTTCACAGTGCAAGGAGACATTTGGAGTCAGAAGACCCTCCTCTTCCGGATTCCCCCAAACTCCATGGCCTGTAACTGTGGAAGCTCATATTATTGACAGCAAGTCTCTTAGTTTATGGTTGTATCCTTTTAGTATCCAGCTGTATCTTCCTAATGGGTGGCTATGCCATACCTTCCCTTCTGTTTCAAGGTTCATCACATAACACAAAAAACTTTCACTAGAGGTTGAATAGAAAGTTAAAAATCCCTCCTTTAGTTTAAGCCAGGGGCTCGCTATCCACCACTCATTTTGAAACCTTCATGTAACAAGAAAAGAATGAGTTTTGAAAATTCTCAAATCCAGTTTGATGTGACATTATAAAGTACTTGAATTAATTCTGAGCAAAAGGAATTATGGGACATTAAAGAGTGGTGGCTGCCATTCCATTCTTTGGAATATACCGAGAAGATGCTTCAGCACACAACAAGAAAATTTACTCAACCATGTTCATAGCAGCCTTATTCATAATAGCCAGAACATGGAAACAGCCTAAATGTCCCTCAGTAGAAGAATGGATAAAAAAACTGTGGTACATTTACACTATGGAATACTACTCAGCTATTAAAAACAAGGAATTCCCAAAATTTGTGAACAAATAGATTGAACTAGAAATGATCATAATGAGTGAGTTCACCCAGAAGCAGAAAGAGTTAATTGGTATATACTCACTTACATCTGCATCCTAGCCCAAGGGGCATGTCCCATGAAAGTCTTCACTAACCAGGAAACTGGGACAGAGGGGAGGACATCCTATTGGGACTCTAGATGAGAGAAGCATGGGAGAATAGCAAAGTAGAAGGATCCAGAGGGTCCTAGAAACTTACAAGTAGAACATTATGATAGGCAGATTTGGGCCCAGGGGTTCCACTCAAACTAAGGCACCAGCCAAGGACAATACAGGTGGTAAACTTTAAACCCCTACCCAGATCTAGCCAACGGACAGAACACTCTCCACAGTTGAGTGGAGAGTTGGGTACAACTTTCACACGAACTCTGGTGCCTCATATTTGACCATGTCTCCTGGAGGGCAAGACCTGGTGGCACTCAGAGGAAGGATAGCAAGTTACCAAGAAGAGACCTGATACCCTATGAGAATATATAGGGGGACGTAATCCCCCTCAGGAACAGTCATAGGGGAGGGGAATAATGGGAAAATGGGGGGGGGGGGGGAATGGGAGGATACAAGGGATGGGATAAACATTGAGATGTAACAAGAATAAATTAATAAAAAAAAATTAAAAAAAAAACTCAGAATAACTAGTAAGCCATCAGAAATACAGTGGTTTAAGGGACCCACCATACTGTTCTCTCAATGTGTTATTCTGCTCTCAGTCAGTGCTCCATGTCTCAATTTCAACTGAGGTAGAAAATCCATAGAGACTTATCTTACCTCCTATAAAGTAAAACTAAAACTACTACTAATAATAATAAAAATAATATTAATAATGGCTTTTGTTTCACAGTGCATACCCATGGCTACCTTCTTTGACATTAAACAATAAATAGAACATTTGTTTGGAGGGCTTATGATTACATTCTTGTAGAAAAGGAATGTAATTATAGGAGCTTGGAGTAGTGCAATAATTTAGGGAGCATATGAGTTTCAGTCAGGTGGGCTGAGAGGACACTAATAGTCTCCTGGGTCTAACTTCTGTTTTTATTGGAGGATAATAAGTTACTATATATGTGCATCCTGGATGTGCTGTGCAGGTTTTGTGGCCCTGAGTACTTCCTCCTTTTTAAAACATGTGATCATAACCAGTGCCCTTGAAAAGGACTTTTCCACTAATAACAAAGCACCATGGGTGATTCTAACCCCAGAAATGCTGCAGGCAAAGTAGCAATGAGCTGAAAACTGCTTCCACCATTGGCAATCCCCATCCAGCTTCAAAGACTTCATCTGCCATTTACTCTGCCCTTTATGCAGTGTGCTGGACTGGAGACGAGTCAGGCTGAGGAGGCAAAAGTCAAGTGCTTTCTATCTTACCTGGTGAAAGGAAGGCCATGGAATGATTGCTTTTCAAGAAGATTTTTAAAGTATCTGATATCTTTGTCCCCTAAACAAGTTTAGCTCCGCTACATGGGAAGCTGAGGCAGCTTCAGAGTCAGGGTTTAATGAGGTTGTTCCTTCTCAGAAAATGGAGCTTCAAGGACTCATCCCCACCTTGTGCATGCCCAGGCACGATTATCTCTTCTCTCTTCTTTGTCTGTCCATTTTCCTTCTCTTTCTGTCTGTTTTCTTGACTCCAGTTAACCACTGCACAGAGACTACAGACGGCTGCTGCTGCTCAAATCGACTGGACACAGGAGTCACGACACTGAAGTGGATCTTGGCAGGCCCCTTCTGTAAATCCTCTCAGCTAGACTCTTCCTCATCACCATGTGAAGCATTCTTGGAGTTCTTTTAGGGAAAGACTGGCTGACTGTTTTCTATTTGTAGGTTAAGTATTCCTTCAGGTCACATCTGCTTTCCTCAGCACACACCCTATGTTTCTGGGGTGCTAACTTCCCTCTGTTGGTGAATCAATTAATGCTTTTTTGTTATCTAAGGAGACACCTCACCCTCACCTGGTTTGCCTGCATGTTGTCTGGCTTCCTAAGTAACACCGAGCAATCCATTTATTCCAAACAAGACTCACAGTAGCCTCATCACCCCTACTTCACACACCGAGGGCTGCTGACTATTTTCCATCTATTTGGTGAACTCCTTCAGTGTTCATGTCTTGACCTTGTTTGTGTTCCAACTGATTTATTTCTCTAAAATTGTTAATCATCAACCATCCATATACTCAGGTCCTGTTCTTGTTTTTTTTTTTTTTTCTTTCAGCTCATTTTACACCAAGTTGGTTAATTCAACCTCTTTGACTCTTCAGAACTCAATCTCCTTTTCCCTCCTTCCTTCCCTACCTCTCTCCTTCTCCTTCCCTCTCCCTCCCTCCCTATTCCTCCCTCCTGACTCTCTCTGTGTCTGTCTAAAAAAAAGAAACAAAAAATATTCCAACAGTGCCAAACCTTCAGCCTTAACCTAACCATTGTCCCCCAAATGTTTGAAATAGTCTTCTAATATAATAATCTCTAAGGCTCTGTAGCCACAGAGGTGACGGCTGCCTTCTCTGGGTTTTATTATTTAGTTTAACCCTTTATTGAACACACTGTGGAAGTGGTGGATCCTTGGAACAAAAAAATAGTTTTATTAGAGTCAAGTACATTTACAGAACATCTGTAGCTTTTGTCTGACATTGTACAACTTTTCAGAATGTGTCCATCTTACTGAAACTTAGCAGGGAAAGCTCAGAGTGTCAGGTGACTGGGCTCCAGCATTTGTCAAGTTCATTCAACTGCTTAATGCTACCCATTGGATTTAGCCATGAAAATGAAAAAAAAAAAAAAAACCACAACTCTCTCCTGCTCAAACTATGGCACCAAGGAAGAACAATACAGGCAGTAAACTTTGAACCCCTCCCCAGATCTAGCCAATGGTCAGGACATTCTTCACAGTTGAGTGGAGAGTGGGGTATGACTTTCACATGAACTCTGGTGCCTCATATTTGACCATGTCCCCTGGATGGGGAGGCCTGATGGCCCTCAGGGGAAGGATAGCAGGTTACCAAGAGGAGACTTGAAACTCTATGAGCATATACAGGGGGAGGAGGTCCCCCTCAGTCACAGTCATAGGGGAGGGGAGTAAGGGGAAAATGGGAGGGAGGGAGGAAGGGAAGGATACAAGAGATAGGATAACAACTGAGATGTAATATGAATAAATCAATAAAATATATCTTAAAGAAACCCCATGTTTACATTCATGTACATTACAAAGCACGCACACATGCATGCACGCACGCGCGCGCGCACACACACACACACACACACACACACACACACACACACACAGAAGAAGTAGAGGTGGAGAAGAAGTGAAAAAATAAAATCATGATGTGTACACCTCACTCTTTAGGGAATTCTGCAGGATTTTTTTGCATGGAAATATTGCTTCACTTTTTATCTTAAACACATAATTCTTACACAACATGGGTGATAGTATAATATTGTTTTTGCATATGGTAAGCAGTATGTATTTTCTCATATAAAGAAAACTTGAAAAATACTATATCCTATTAAGTCTAGAAATAATTTTCAATTAAACTAAGAGATATATTATTTATTTATTCATTATTAAGTTTTAAGATATTTTGGGGATATTAAATAAGTCAGATATATCAGAAATACTCATTTTTTACTATGGTGGAACACTGTGCTTTAAAAGCATATCAAATTAAAGTATCACTTATTATGCATATTTTACAATGTGTGATTTGGAAAGATTAAATTTAAAGCAGTTTTCTTATTGTACTATATATATATTGTGCATGGGGGTTGTACATATGTGACTACTGGATGGGGTCAGAAGATCTCTTACTTCCCCTTTTGTTTTGAGGGTCAAACAAAGATCATCAGGCTTGTGTGTCAAGACCGTTTACCTGCTGAGCTGTACCTCCAGGCTGACATCAAATTTTAAATGACATGTCTAAACATAACAGAAGTTGGTCATTATTAGAGCACAGTCACACATTGTGAGTTTTTTGATTTTTTGAGAATTTTATATATAAGGTAAATACATTTTGTCATCTCTTCCTTGAAACTCCTCCAGTGAAGCCCACATGACCTCTTCTTTTTTTTTAAATATATTTTATTAATTTATTCATAATACATCTAAATTGTTATCCTATTCTTTGTATCCTCCCATTCCTCCCTCCCTCCCATTTTCTCCTTACTCCCCTCCCCTATGACTGTGACTGAGGGGGACTTCCTCCCCCTGTGTATGCTCATAGGGTATCAAGTCTCTTCTTGGTAGCCTGCTATCCTTCCTCTGAGTGCCACCAGGTCTCCTCATCCAGGGGACATGGTCAAATATGGGGCACCAGAGTTCATGTGAAAGTCAGACCCCACTCTCCACTCAACTGTGAAGAACATCCTGTCCATTGGCTAGATCTAGGTAGGGGTTCAAAGTTTACTGCACGTGTTGTCCTTGGCTGGTGCCATAGTTTGCTCAGGACCCCTGGGCCCAGATCTGCCCATCTTAATGTTCTTCTTGTAGGCTCCTAGGATCCTCTGGATTCTTCTATTCACACTATATTATCAAATTTATTTCCTTTTCCTCTGTAATTATGTAGCACATACCTTATCAGTCCAATATATACCTGGGTTCAGAGTCGTGGGTGTCTGTTGTGTTACAGAAGTCTCATTTGAAGAGGGGCACCTCACAGGAGCATATTCTCTGAACTCTAGCATCCTTCCTGTAATGCAGAAGAAGCTTCCTTAATGAGGGGTGAGGTTTTTGCTTATGAAAGCCCACGGGTGCGTTTTTTGACTCTGCAGTGTGATTTTACCTCAGCTCTAATTGTCATATTATGTCTGTACCATTAATATAAGAAATACATGATTTTGTATATTTTCCTGGGTTTAGAGAGGGAGTCAATGATATTTCTAAAACCGTAATCTGGGTATGCCATAGGATCCAACAAAGAAAACAGGCAATATAAGCCAGAGAGCAAAGGAAAAAGTACCAATTTCTGTCACTTTACCATTACTAATAATTCTCCAAATGTGTCTCTTTAGAGCTAAAATTTTCTTTATTTGTTAAAACCATTTTTAAAATAGTACATATGAAATGTACAATGAGGCACACTGTTATTTTGTTGTTATTCTGGTTTTGGTTTTCTTATGATTCGAGGTTAAAGAGTTTTTTCAAAGCACTGTTCATAATCTGGAAGCAATCATTGTTATTGGTACAAAGCAATACTTTTTGGGGGTTACAGCACTTACTTTTCTTAGAGAGAACCTGAGTTCTGTCCCCAGCATTCATGTTAGTCAGCTATAGCTGGAAATTATGTAAGCTCCAGGAACTCTACTACTTCTAGTCACTGTGGCACCTGCACCAGTGAGCACAAACACACATACATATAAGTATAAGAAATCCTTTACGTGTTGGAGATCGTATGAAGGCACAGCCCTGGTGACATTCAGATATGAAGTGAACAGATGATGTCTGAAGACAAGGCAGAGATTGAAGACAAGTCAGAGCAGCCATAGCAAGAACTTTGAAAGTGGGATTTTGGCTTATGTAATTGCCAGCATCAGGACTATTCTTTGTATGAAAGGAACTGTTTGACACTTTCAAGCACAGCTATTACTGCACACAATGAACATGTTAATTCACTAGTTCGTAGTGATGATGCATGATTTTAATTGGATATGGCAAGACAGTGAGACTTTGCAATCAATTTTACACTTCTAGTAGACAATATGCATATATTTTATGTACATGTTTAAAATGTTTAAAATCTACAGCATGGTTTCCTAACTGTTTCTAGTTAAATATTTATAAATGCATTTTTTAAACAATGTTGATCGAAGCTATATTGTGTAGACACAGAGGTAGGGGAGAGAGCCATCAAGGAATTTCTCATAAAACTACTTTGAGATTCTTTCTTACTATCAGAATAGATAAGATTGTAAACACAATTGACAATTCATGGTGGTGAGGAGGTGGAACAAAGGGAGCACTCACACAATGCTGGTGGGAGTGAAAACTTGTACAGCCACTGTGGAAAGCTGAAGTTCTTCAGAAAGCCAGGAATCAATACACATCAAGATTACCCCAAAAACCACTCTTGGGCACATACCCAAAGGGCTCTTCACCCTGCTGCAGAAATACTTGCTTAGCCATGTTTATTGTGTCTCCATTCATGATATGCAGAAATTTGAAAAAAATCTAGAGATTTCTCAACAAAAGATTGAGTATGAAAATGGAGTACATTTACACATGGAATATTACTCATCTAATTATGAAAATTAATAGGTACATACATGGAACTAGAAAAAATTATCCTGAGTAAAGTATCCTAGACCCAGAAAGACAAATGTGGTGTGCATTTGCTGTTATGTGGATATTAACTGTGAAGCCAGAGATAACCACGGTACAGTTCCTAGAACAACAGAGGTTGAGTATAGAGTAAAAGACTAAGGAAACAGACAGATCTCCCAGGGAAACAAAAATAGAATAAATGGTTATGTATGGATTGAGGAGTATGAAATGCAAAGATCAACCTGGAAGAAGAATAGAAGGGATTAAGAAAGGGAATATTGGGAGAGATAGATAATATTAAGGGTTATTTGAGGGGAAGAATGGAAACCTACTAATGCAAAAATCTTACTAAAATAGACACATATATGAAGAAGATCTAAAGTAAATTGTTATATAATGTGAGAGACAGAGCCCTAAATGAACATCTGCTTTCACCAAATGAAGCCTCCAATACTAAGAGTGGGTTACTTCTTATTGAGCTGGTGGCAAAAGGGGTCCATGAAAACTCACAGACATTCCAGGCTGTTGACAAGATTACAGTTTACTCACTACAAACTGGTATTGACACCTACACAACTTATTGAACATAGAGAAATCAATCAGTATCTACATATAGCCTTCACACCTACATCCTAACATCTTCAGTAAAGGAAGAAAGGATTTTGCAGGAAAGATGCAAACACCAATCCAGCTGCAAGCACTTTGATCCATAATGGTATCCTGCCTACAAGAAACTTTAGATCAATGGTGGCACAAAGCTTTTGGGAGTAACCAACCAATGTCTGATTTGACTGAAGGCCTAGTAAACAAAGTGGAACACATAAACCACTCTGCTTTAGTGATCAAAAACCTGAGAGTAAAGAACCCAGGTGTATAGAGTAAAGGCAAATACTCCTGTTCTACTATAAGAGTGTAGGAATACAATTACTCCTAATGACATTCTAGTATGCTTGAAGATCAGTGCTCTGCTCAGGCATCATTAGAGAAACTTCCTCCTACAGGAGACAGAAACAGGTACAAAGACCCACAGCCTGAAAATATGCTGGGAGTGAAAGACCTCAGGACACTCAGCTCTAAGTGGGGTATCCATCAAAATCCCCACTCTGGGCTCAGGGAGCCCTTAGAAAGAAGGGGTAAAAGGGGTGTAAGATTCCCAGGATGTGAAGGACACAAAGGGAACAAGTCTCTCAAAATCAACAAGATTAATGCTCATATGAATTCATAGACACTGATACAGCATCAACAGGGTCAACCAGATGGAGTCCTAGGACTGAAAGAAGTGTACACGTGCTTGATCCCTAGACCAGCAGCTCTCTTTCCAATTAATGACCACTTGCAAATGAAAATATAGATTTTGATTTGCATTTGCCTGGTGACTAAGGATATTGAGAATGTCTTTAAGTATTTCTTGACCATTCAATATACCTCTGTTGAAAATTTTTTTCTTAGATCCATACCCCATTTTTTAATTGGATTATTTGGTTTGTTGGTGTTTATTTTCTTGAGCTCTTTATATATTTTGGGTATTAGCCCTTTATCAGATGCAGGGTTGACGACCCAGCTATACCACTCCTGAACATATATCCAAATGATGTTCCACCATACAACAAGGGCATTTGTTCAGCTATGTTCACAGGTGGCTTATTTGTAATAACCAGTATCTGGAAACAACCCAGATAAATCCAGAATGGATAAAGAAACTACAGTACATTGGCACAATGGAATACTACTCAGCCATTAAAAACAAGAAAATCATGCAATTTGCATGCAGATGGATGGAACTAGGAAAGAGCATCCTGAGTATAATAACCCAGACCCAGAAACACACATGATATGTACTTACTTTTCAGTGGATTTAAGCTTATAGTACAGGATTACCATACTACAATTCACAGACCCAAAGAAGATAAGTAACAAGGAAGACCCACGGGAGGATGGTTAAATTTCATTTAGAAGAGTGGATATAGAATACACAGCACAAGTGGTTAAAGAGAAGAAACAGTGTAAGAATGGTAGCATGGAGAGAAATGGGTCTTGATATCAGACCTGGGAACAGGAGAGGCAAGAGAAAAGAAAGTTGGCAGAGAGAAGAGAAACTTTGGATTCCAGCAGTTTTTCGGATTCCTTCGGCTCTCAGTCATAGATTCAGTTTATCTTCAAAACATATTATTTTGTTAGTATTTTGTAGAATACATATTAGACATTTTAAACTGAATCTAACTTTGCATTATATGTAATATACCACAATGATACAATGTTGAGGTACCACAGCCACTGGAGATTCTCTTGTACATAAATGACATATTTAAAGATAGGCTCAAAGGTGTCAACTTGTGGACCATAATATTGAAATTTGTATTTGAAAGATTTTTTTATGCTTCCAAAACATTGAAATTTGTATTTGAAAGATTATTTTATGCTTCCAAAGCATAAAAGACAAATAGAAGAGAACCAATGCAGAGCATTAAGGAACAATTAAAGTATATCTTATATCTCTTAACAAGACAATTTATACACATAAAAGGGTTATTAGAAATTTTAAAAGGCTTAGGAACTTATTCATCAGAAATTTAGATTTGCAAAGGTACATGTCATTAATTTCATTTAAAAAGTAAATAATGGATAGTCATTTTATGAAAAATAGTAATGTTTTAATGCTAGAATAAAATTAATTGGAAATTTAAAGTGACCCAAGAAAGTGTTTCCATGTTTGAGGTTTTCTTTTCAGGCTGAGATCTTAGAACCAATAGGACCATAAACAAGAGATGCAATGATTGTGCTATATTGTGTCAAATGGATGTAAACAGAGAGATATAAGCCCTTAGCATCAGTAAAGGCCATTCTGATCAAAGTTCATATTAACCTTTAAAGATATATTTTATTACCTCTCTTCAGGGGCATTTGAGACATGAAAACCCTATCCCTTTCAATTCAGAGGACTTAGCATGAACCTGTTCACTGTATTTCACTGTCAAACTTGTTTTCCCTTCTTTCCTTGTCCCCATATCTTTAAAGACATTTTAGGAGACAAGTGAGAGTGAAGACTTTAAAGCTGCAAGGCATAAACTTTTCTGGCTCTGAGGTTTTGTTTGTTTGTTTTGTTTTGTTTGCACTTATCAAACAGTTATTTGGTTGCTTTGATCCTTTGACTTACCTGGTGGATTCTCTTCTCTAAGACTTGGCTAATGCTGCATGCCTTGGAAAGGCTTTGGACATCTGATAACTTCATTGAAACAATAGTTTTTAACTTGAGCACATTTCAACTACACGAGAAATCTATTCTGTGGCATGCATTTAGAACTGCCTTTAATAATGGTTTAAAGACAATACCAATTCAGGAGCCAAGCTTCATTGTCATGTGCATTTTTAAGGGAAGCTTTACAGGGGACAGTGCACTCCTGCAGAGACTTCCACAGATTCCTTTAGTCAAGGAAGCTATTTTATAAACTTAAAGATATGTCATCAGTTCAGTCCTTCCAGTCTATCCGGTGCAGTTCCCTCTGCAAAGACATCAGAAGTTAATACCATCGATGGTAACTATGGCAATGTTAAGGAAGTGACTTACCCCAACTGTCACATTCTGCATGGGACTCTATTGATACATAGCAACTGGAAATACGGGGAAATGCATAGCCATTTCATCCACTGTTTACTAATTCTCCTTCTGGGGTACGTGTTTTCTGATGTTTATGCTTTGCTAAAGCCCTCAGACATCTCCCTTTTCTGTGATATGTCTTCTCTGTAGCTGTGAAGGTTTCTGAAACTATTTAAAGTACACATGAAGAACAGATCACAGTTCCAATAATCTGGGTTTGCCACAGTTGAGTTTGCTAAACCTGCCTCACATTGTTTCCCAAGCTTCTCAAGCTCTGTGTTTCAGTTATCTCACTGCCTCTCATTTCTCACTGCTGTGCCTGACAGAGCGAATTAATGTTCACATAAGAGGGTGGAACCTGCATGATATGATTCTGGTGGGGTTTGATTTATTAAAAGAACTCTCTTCCTGGAAGGAATCCAGTTACCTACTTCTAATGTTTTCTTTTAGTAATGGAGGGAGAGAAAAATCTGGATTAGACCTATGAGATTGAGGATTCACCCTTCTGACCTCAGTTTATTCTTTACTTCCTAAAGCCGTTTCACCGGTGCCATTTCCCTGGAGTCAAAGAGCTTCATGAAAAGAGGAAGACACAACACAATGCACTGTAACTTATTCCTCTCTCTGCTTATGAGGAAAACCTGAAAATTCATAAAAATTTGTTGTAAAGTTTATCTTGGAATACACTCAGCTTTCTGTGTTCATATGTTCTATATTTAGGAGTCATGACAATTATGGATTGAAAATATTTTAAGAGAGTCTATACTAAACATTTGAACATTTTTTTCTTTGTTCTATTTCCCTATAGAGTACTTGCAAATTATGTCATTGCATCTGGATTAGTAGCAAAAGAAACTGACAGTCAATCCTATATTATATTGTTTATATATAATTTATGATAAGAAAATTAGATTTGTATAGCTTATTTTAGTCTATTTGAAATATGACAGTTTCAGTTCAAATTTGACAAAGATTTTTCAAGAGGGCTTGATGTGGTGAGTAATGTGGATCTCAAAGAAATTGTCCCTAATGGTTTCTGTGCAACTCACAGTGTTGTTGCTTCAACAGATACATGAAGGAAACAATTTATATAGAGAAATAATTATTTTGTTTCAGTGCCAGACATTTTGGTGCATGGGTGCCTGGACCCATTGTCCTTAGGCCTGTGTGAAACAGTGTCTTTCTTCCTGGCAGCAGGAAGAAGACATCAGCTAATGGGTTTCTCCTTCTTGTCTTTTAGCCTATCTGAGCCCAAGCTGTTGGGTGCTGCTGACCACACTTTGAGTACATCTGACATCACCATCTGTAAGAAGCCCTTCCAGGAACACCCAGTGTACCCTATCAATTTCCCAAGTATTTCTCCAGGTAACAGGCAGCATTAGCCTTCACAACAAGTGGCCTCTGTGTTTCTCCCTACTTAGTTTCATGATTCCATACAAGCATAAATTTCACTAGTGTCAAGGGCACCCATGTCTTACTTAACACTATAGGGTTTATGAATAACGCTCTGTATAAGGTTTCTGACTGACAGAGTTGGATTGACATAACTTTCCTGAGATGCTATGTGGTTTCAAAATTGCAACTGTGTACACAGCACCTGGTTAAGAAAGGACAATACAATGGGAAAAAAAAAAAAAAACATGTGAGTTCTTGAAGGCCTGCAGGATCGTTCTGTGAGCACAGGTTGAAATCCAAAAAGAAATCTCAGTAGTGTTGGAATTACTGGCTTCCATTTATACAAATCTCATTCTACAAGCTTACAGTGGCTCAAAAATGCCACCCCATCGATTTTCATGGCTGCTGAAGGGGACACTGATGGGCTATTAAAATGCTAACTGGGTCTAGTGTCAGCAAATGATAATCACAGTTAACTTGGGGACAAATGAAAATGATCTCAACAGAGAAATGGATTCGTATTACATTTCAAGGTGGGCAGATTTGACAGGAGGATCTTGTCTTACTGCCTCATCTACAGACATGATTAGACCAGGCTGGAAAAAAGCCAGCAAGGGATGGCGCTAGTTAATTTAATGATTTCTCCAGTGAACTCAATTTGTCTGAAACAAAAGTCTAAGCAAAATCCTTCCTTAGTTCTATCTTTCCAGTCTCAGTTTGTTTTGCTCTCAGCAAACATAAATATGTTAGAATCTATACACAGAAAAAAAGAAGTATGAGGGAAGCTGTGTTTCCATGCTTCTGAGTCAGTATAGCTGGTACATGAACCTCTCTGCAAGAATGCAAATCAGTCAGATTAGAGTTGAGGCTATGGTGTGTTAGTGAGTGCTCAATTGGGGTACAGGGGTACACAGAGATGTTGAGCCTTGGATACCATTTTGTTTGGATTTGTTAGGTTGCATTTTCCTTTTGAGTGGATTGCTTAAAAAATGGTGTCCTGTCTCATTTGACTTAGGGCTCACTCCACTAGTTGGAATTCATACCAAATACTGTTTGGATGACCAAAAGTCTGAGACTAGATACGCTGAGACCCAAGATATAAACAAACACTACTGGTCTAAAAGGAAAATGAAAGTGAATATAAAAAGGCTCCAAATTGACATTCTACCATACTCATAGACCAGTGCTTTATTCACTTCTCATCAGACAAGTTTCCTGCTGACGTCTATGGGAGCAAATACTGACACCCACAGTCAGCCATTAAGCAGAGAAAGAGAGAGAGAGAGAGAACTTGGAACACACATCTCTAAATGTAATATATCTATCAAATTTCTCTCTTCAAGTTCACGGGACCATACAGAAGAGAAGAAAATAAGAGTAGAAGAGCCAGAGGGATGGAGGACAGCAGGGGAACAACCAATCAACTGAGCATACACCATATAACCTCACAGAGACAGAAGCAGCAAGCATAGGCCAATACAGGTCTGCATCAGGTCCTCTGTGTATGTGTCATGGCTTTCAGTTTAGTATTTTTAACTTATATATTCATTTTATATTCTGATCACAGCCTCCTTTTTTCTCTCTCCTATTCCCACACTCTGACCCTCTTCTACCATCCCATCTCCTCTTCTCTGAAAAGTGAAGCCCTTCCACCAATCCACCACAGCACATCAAATTGTATCAGGACTGAGCTCATCCTCATCCACAAAGGCCAGACAAGGCAGCCCAGTTTGGGGGAAGTGATCAAAAAGCTGGCAAGTGAGTCCATGTCATAGACAGCACCTACTCAACTTACTATGGGACCCACATGAAGATCAGGCCACCTTGGTTACATATTTATAGGGGTCCTAGGTCTATGCATGCTCCCTGGTTGGTGCTTTCATCTCTGTAAGTCCCCATGATCTTCTTGTGATCGACTTGTGCCCTCTATGTCCTTCTATGCTGGTTATCCTTATTTTTCTACAAGACTTCCAGGGCTCCTGCTAATGTTAGGCAGTGAGTCTCAACATCTGATTTGATCAGTCCCAGTATGGGGTCTGTCAGAGGATGCTTATGCTAGGATTCTGTCTGTAAACATAGCAGAGTATTGACAGACCACAGTAACTCCATTTTGCTTAAAACTTCCATTTATGTATTTGGGTGACCTACTCCTAAACTCCAGATTCAAAAAAAAAAAATACACAGAAGATATATTTGGCACAGGAAATATAGAGTAACCCATCAGCTGGAAAACAGAAAAATATTGAAAGTACAGCTGCTCCCCCAGATCTTCCATAGAGTTATCCTTAGATCTTCCAAAGAAGTTAATTGGCTGTGGTTTGGCACCAAACTCATATTGGAATCATATCAACGAGTACAAAAGGCAATATCTTGCCACAAATGTTAACCAATGAGATGCTTACCGGCTAGAAACCCACTTACCTACTTGCTCACTTGAGCCAGGCTTAAGCTATCAATAAAGACCCTTTTGTATTTACACTGGATTCAGCTCCTTAGTGGTCATTGGGGTTTTGTTAAACAAGGTATAGCATTTTGGTGTATTGGCTAGGAACACCAAGTCCACTAGGACTTCTGAACCAAAGGGTCGGGGACTACCATGTTTGTGTATTTGCCTCTGAATCCCGGATTTGTTTGTTTGTTTGTTTGTTTTTTGAGTCTGTATGTAGTCAGACATGTTTGCAGCAGATATGCTGGGTAGCCATGACCACAGTGTGGCAAGAGACTTCTTGGCTCCTGGTGGCAGGGATAAAGGGCCCTGCATTTTACTGATTTGTGTGAAGGGACAGAGCTGGTCACTCCCACAAGGTAGAAATTAACTTCTGTCCTGCTATCAGCAAGAATTTGTTATTTGGTTTTCTCTGAGTATTTTCTTTATGTTTCTCACTTTTTCTTCTGTCATTGGTCGTCTACTTCTCTGTGACTGGGATGGATGACATGGGATGGATTCCTTCTACACCTTTATATCTAATTCTTGCTCACATTGGAGAGGTTAAAACTCGAGCTCACAATCTCTCTGTCAATGTTCAGAAAGACAGACTGATTACTTTTTGCAGGTCTGAATGACCCACCTTCAATGTGGGTTGAGTGCCAAAGGGAACCATTAATTCCACCATCATCTTTGTGGTTGAAAAAAGTATCTTCTGTCCATATGTAGGGCACCCAGATCAAGAGCCACACATTGTGGTCTGGAAAGACTTAGTTGATAACAATCCTTCCACTTGGATTAAACGTTTTCATCCTCCACAGAAAACCGAAGTGCTGGCAGCCACAGAATGGAAAGCAGTGACCAAGAAAAGTCTTAAATCTAGGTCCAAAGTGTCAGCATCAACACTGTATTCCATTTTAAAGGGTGATACAAAGAAAAAGTTAATTTTTCATCCCCATCCCTATCCTTCTCTGTAGGAGCCACCTCCTACCAGAGGACCCCAACTCCACTGTTTTGACTTTAAAAGAGGCTGGTCCTGCAAATATGAATAGCAATCAGCCCTATCATTATTGGTCATTTTCCACTATGGATCTCTATAATTGGAGAACCCAAAATGCTCTCTTTTCTGAAAATCCCAAGGACCTTACAAGTTTATTAGAAACTGTTCTGTTTACCCATCAGCCAACACGGGACGACTGCCAGCAGTTGTTACAATTTTTGTTTACAACAGAGGAAAGGGAGCATATCCAAACAGAAACCAGGAAACTGGTCCCGGGCACCGCTGGAGTTCCCACCAGACCAGGCCCTAATTGATGTTGGCTTTCTGTTGAATAGACCTGAATGGAATTACAATACTGTTGAAGGTAAAGGGAAACTCTTGGTTTACCACCAGACTCTGTTGGCAGGTCTCAAAGTGGCCCATTACAGGCCGGCTAATTTGTTTAGGGTCTTTGATATTAGTCAAGGATCAGAGGAAAGCCCAGCTGCATTTTTGGAGCGAACCATGCATGCCTTCCTCAAGTACACTCCATTACATCTGGAGGCTAAAGAAAATATAGTTGCAGTGGCCATGGATTTTGTTAATTAGTCTGCAAGAGACAGAAAGAAAAAGCTCCAGAGAGTAGAGAGATTGGGTGTAAAGAGTCTAAAAGATTTAATAACTGTAGAAGATAAAGTGAATAATAATAATAATAGGAACAGTGTAGAGTAAAAAACAGATAAAAGCAGAAAAAAGACAGAGCAGGGCCTTGGTGAGAATCCTGCTGGCAGCCACTGCAGACCCGGAAGACCAGAGGAGGTATCTGAAACACAGTATCTGGAAAAGAAAGTAAGGGACAATTTCAGAAGAAAGAGTGACCCTGGTTAGGGAAGAACCAGTGTATGTATTACAAAGAGGAAGGTCACTGGGCAAGAGAACTCCCCCAAGGAAAAGGTCCCTAAGGTACTTAACCTTGGGGCTGAAAACAGTGATTAGGTGAAACAGGGTTCAGCTATCTTCCATGAACTTAGGGTAAGCTTAAAAGTAAAGGGGAAGCCCACCATTTTTCTGGTAGACACACGAGCTCCTCCGGCAAGATGGCCCCCTGTCTGACAAAATATCCTACATACAGGGAGCCACTGGGATAAAACAATATTCATGGACTACCAGAAAGACAGTGGATTTGAGAGGGGGCCTAGTAACCCACTCTTTTATGATCATACCAGAATGCCCCTATCCCTTCTTGGGGAGGGACCTGTTAATCAACCTGGGAACCCAGATACACATCTTATCAGAGGGCACACGAATAGTGAATGAGTCAGGAGAGCCTATTCACTTATTGGCCACCACGTTAATGGATGAACATTGGTTATAAAAGCCTTTCTTAACACCAGACTCAGCCATTGGGTCTTGGCTGAAGAAATTTCCTACAGCATGGGCTGAACTGGAGGATTAGGGCTGGGAAAACACGGGACCTCAGTCATTATGGAGCTTAAACCAGGAGCTGATCCGACTAGGATTTGCTTTTATCCAATGTCCTTGGAGGCTGGTTTGGGCATTACTAATCATAGTAGGAGACTTTTGGGTCTTGAGGCCATGCCAATTGGCTTGGAACACTCCCTTGTTGCCAGAAAAAAAAAAAAAAAGCCTCACACCAAAGATTACAGGCTGGTGCAGGATCTGCAAGAAGTAAAAAACAGGTGAAGGGCATGCACCCCATAGAACTAATAGACCAAACTAACTCCATTTTGCTTAAAACTTCTATTTCTGTATTTGGATCCCATACACCTGAACTCTAGATCTATGGAAAAAAACATAGAAGATACCCTAGGAACAGACATAGAATAACCAATAAGCTGGAAAATAGAAAAGTACCAAAACTGCAGATGCTCCCCCAGATCTCCCAAGAGTTATTCCTTAGAAATTAATCGTCTTTGGTTTGATACCGGATTTTTACCTGACTAAACCAATTAGTTCAAAAGGCAATCAATAAGATGCTTTCCAAGCAAGAAACCCACTTACATGCTTTCTCTCTTATTACAATCTATAAAAGTTCTTTCCTACTTGTACTTGGGGCTCAAACCTGATCCTCTGCATACGTGATAGTGTGGGCCCAGCTTAAGATGAAAGTTAAAAGACCTTTGTGTTTGCATCCATATCGGCTCCCAGTGTTTATTGGGGCTTTACTAAAGCTTGGCACAACAGTACCCAATCCTTATACCCTACTGAGTACTCTTCCCCCAATGTCAATGGCAAACAGTCCTAGATTTAAAGGAAACTTTATTAAGCCTCCTCCTAGGCCCCCAAAATCAGGACTACTTCACCTTTGAGTGGTATGACCCAGACAAAGAGCTTATGGACAACTGACATGGACCAGGCTACCTCAGGGGTTCAAGAACTATCCAACCATTTCTGATGAGGCATTACATGAGGACCTGGGTGAATACTGTGCTCAGCAACCCTACTTCACTATCTTACAGTATGTAGATGACTTATTTGTGGCAGCAGACAGCCAAGAAGCTTGCATGATTGGCACAGAATGCTTTTTGTAGACATTGGGAGACATGGAATACAAAGCCTCTGGGGGAAAAAAAAAAGCTCAACTGTACTTAAATGAGGTAAATGTTTGCTCTTGGATACTCAAAAAAAACCATCCTCAGGATCTCCACCTGAAGGAACTCATACCAAGTATGAACTCTTGGGTTCTGCCAGGTTCTGTAGCTTGTGCATAACAGGTTTTACCACAAAGGAGGGACAGAAGGATTCTCCTGGTTGGAGACTCACCAACAATCTGTTAATGCCAGCTAGAAATTCATACTTGTTACCACCTGATCAAGTTTGGTGGGTATGTTCCTCTGGATCTACCCTATATGTTCAACTAAGGGTCATTAAACAATTGTCAGACTTTGGTGTCCTGGTACAGCTGATCCCCAGAATCACTTATCACTCAGACCAAGTTATAGACAGGTCCCTGGTGGGATGGGGACTCCTCTACCTGAACCAGTGCACTTCTGTTACCTTGTCTGTTCTCCTAAGGTTGGGGCTGGCAGCCATGGGAACCGGGACCTCAGCTCTAACTTTTCAGAGCCAGAACTAATATAGCATTGGGGCAGCAATAGATGCAGGCATCCAAAATCTAGAGAAGTCTATATCTTACTCACAGGAATCCTTAACTCCATTGGCAGAGGTTGCCCTTCAAAAGAAAAGAGCTTTAGACTAGTTATTCCTGCAGCAGGGAGCCCAATGTGCTGCCCTGAGCAAAGAATGTTGTCTTTATGTAGATCATTTGGGGATCTTCAAAGAGTCTCTTGCCAAAGTTAGATAAAGTCTAGCTCAAAGAAAGAAAAATTAATATAATGGCAAACAGAGATGGTTTGAGTCTTGGTTCAATAATTCCCCTTGGTTAACCACTTTAATCTCAATTTTGCTTGGTCCCCTCTTCATTTTGATTACACTCTTGACCCTCGGACGCTGTATTTTAAACAAACTGGCTTCTTTTATGGAAGAACGACTGGGGGCTATCCAGCTGATGGTAATCTGAACCCACTACCATTCCTTTCAAAATTCAAGTAGTGAAGAATAGGAGCTCAGAGAAGACCCATGATTGCGCCTTCAAGGAACTAGTCAGAGGAGGAAATGACAGACCATACTGGCTACATTTTGCTTAAAACTTCCATTTCTGTATTTGGATAGCTTACTCCTGAACTCCAGATCCAGAAACACCCCCACAGAAGATTCATTTGGTACACAGATATAGAATAACCAATCAACTGGGAAACAGAAAAGTACTGAAAGTCCAGATGCTCCTCCAGACCTCCCAAAAAGTTATTCCTTAGATCATCTAAAGTTTGGCACCAAACTCACACTGGACTTGTACCAATCAGTTCACAGGTTAATATCTTGCTACAAATGTTAACCAACAAGAGACTGCCAGGATATGAACTCGATTATCTTTTTTGCTCACTTGCTACAATCCAAAAAAAGAAAAAAATCTTCCCTACCTCTTCTTATGACTCACGCATGATTGGCTGCATCGGTGACAGGGTAAGCCTGGAATAAGCTAGCAATGAATACCTTTGTGTGTATGTGTCAGAACTGGCTCCTCAGTGGTCATTAGGGTTTCATTAAACTGGGCACAACAGTATCAGTAATGGTATTAAGGGTTGGTACTCTCCCATGGAGAGGGTCTCAGGCCAGAGATTGGTTGGACATTTTCTCAGTCTCTGCTTTTTCTTTATCTATGTACATCTTGTAAGCAGGGGACATTTTGAGTCAAAGGTTTTGTAGATAGATTGGAGTTTCCCTCCCACTGCTATAAGTCCTATGTGGCGAGTAGGTGTCTTCCTCAGTCTCTTTGTCCCATGCTACTAGGAGGATCAGCTAGAGTCATACCAATACCCTCCCTGGAGCCAACCTTCTTGCAGGTCTTCATCCTGTCTCAGAGATGGCTCAGCCATTAATGGCTGGGCTCACAATCAGCTTAATATTTTTATGGGTTATGTGATTGTTGAAACTAGTGGCTGTCTAATTTTTGTGCCTTCTCTTGAGGCTCTTTTCTGTTGGCTTGGCTTGTCCAATTTCAATGTGATGGTTTTTGTTTTACCTTATATTTTATTTTATTGTGTTTGGTTATCTCTTTGGAACCTGCTCTTTTCTAATGAGAAACAGAAAGGAAGTGGATATAGAGGTGGGGGAGGAGTCAGGGAGGAAGTGGGAGTAGTGGAGAGGGATTAAGAAGCGTAATGAGAAAACATTATATGAGGAAATAATCTATTTTTAATAAAAGGGAAAATATTTAAAAGTTGACATCTGGAAGGAAGTTGCTGGGGGTGGGCATTGAGTTTCATAGCCTGAGCCTAATTTTTGTCTGTCTGTTTGCATCATGTATGTAGATAAAATGTAATCTCTGCTTCCTGACCAGCAGCTAGGACCCATGCTCCTGCGTCGATGCATTCTCTCTGATGATCAACTGTTTCCCCCCTGGTACTATAAGATAAAATAAACCCTATTCTCCCCCTTTTTAAAAAAAGATAAGATTTGATAGAAGCACACATTTTGAAAGATGTTGAGAAATTGCAGATTTAAGAAACTCTTGTTTAAATATAACAAAATATGTTAGTCACACAGCCATGTACAAATTCATCTCTCCTGACATGGCGTGGGCTCATCTTTACTTCTTTAAAGGCATCCATGTTCCCTGAACACTAATATATTTAAATGCATAGATCAAGCGTGACACATGTCAGTTCAAGCTCAGTTCTTCTGTGTTTTGGTTCTGAGTGTGTGATGCCTTCAGCAATAGGCTCCTCCTTTCAAGTTCTGGTAGGAAACAAAAAGATTCAGCAATGTCCTTTATGGCCCAGTGGTGGCCTGTGTCTTCTGACCTGTAGGCCAGTCCCGGTGCTGTTTGCTTCCAGATGAGGACAGATGAATCTTGAGGTCAAAGGTCCAGTTTCTCACTCAGGGGCCACTTAGAGCACTCAGGGCCATGCCTGTGTGCTAGGCAACCTCCCAGTGGTAAAAATAAAATTTTCTCTGGGTGCTATAGTTAGCTCTTTTAAAGTGAAATTGCCAGTATCAGACAGCAGTGGAAACTTGGGTGTTCCAAAGGCCCATGGTGATACTAAAGTGTTACAGTTCCTTCATTTTTTAAAAATTGTATTTTATTAATTTATTCTTGTTACATCTCAATGGTTATCCCATCCCTTGTATCCTCCCACTCTTCCCTCCCTCTCATTTTCCCCTTACTCCTCTCCCCTATGACTATGACTGAGGGGGACTTCTTCCCCCTTTATATGCTCATGGGGCGGGGAGACCTGGTGGCACTCAGAGGAAGGATAGCAGGCTACAGTTCCTTCATTAAGCAACTGTGCTAAGCAAGGCAGAGAAGAAAGTGGACAGATGTCAGAGGCTGGCCAGAAGGCATATTCAGTGAGAAGCAGACGCAGTGGGTTCTTTGCTGGGGTTCAGCACTGATCTTGCAGCACATGGCAGACTGACTGGCACCCAAGCCCTGGGTGGTCCAGAGGCTCAAAGCTCCCAAGCCAGTAGCTGGTAGATACTTGACTGGCAGCCAAATTCAGGTGTCTAGCAGCAACTCTCCAAGGAGGAGGGATTATTCCTCAGAATAAATGGAGTCTCAGAAGGTCAGGGTGGAAGAGTGGCATGAGTATGAAAAAGAGAGAGTTTATTTCATGAATCAGAGACATTTATAGACCTTGGGCAGTGGGAGGGGTTTCGGGGGTGAATGTGTCTGATTTGCTATGGCCAGAAATGCTAGGGATACTTTTATACCTGGAACAAAACAGCCCTATCATAAGAGTGGAAAAGCAGTATCTAATTACTTTATGAGTGAGAAAAGACCTCCAGTAAAAATCAGAGATCACTGATTGAAAGCCGAGACACCCTGATACCTTATTAGTATAGGTTTGTTTTTTGTTTTGTTTTGTTTTGTTTAATCAGGAAAGGGCTGGTCTTGTATGCATGCAGGCTAAGAGACACAACTTAGAGTTTCCAGGGTTCAATTAGAGGAGACCCTGCTGAAAAAGCAAGTCTGTCTGTCCCTGTATACTAAGCTCAGGGGCTATCCAGAAGGGCCAGATTTCGACCTTTCCAGCAGAGCCCCAAACAGTAGTAATCTGTGTTTTGTGAGTCTCCTTGATACCGTTAGGTAACAGCTCTTATGGAGGTTTCCTATGATTGGCATTCAGATCTACTGGAGATTTATTCTTTGTTTAATCTGCTGAGTATTCACTCTAGGGAGGGAAATGCAACCCTCTGCACCTCAGCTCCTTGTCCCATTCTTCCTTTTATCCTCAGATGTGACTTGAATCTCACCCCAGTGCTAACTGCATGGCTTGTGAGGATCCTCAGTTTGTTAATGTGATAAGGATCCCATTCAGCACACAAGACAGGCTCAGTAAATGACATCCACAATTATGACAAATTGTAATCACTTAAAATAACATTGCAGACATGCTTACTGTCACAAAACTTGGATGGCACAGACTGTAGCAAGGAGACCAGTCACGATGGTACATCTCACCCTGCATTGTGTGACTCTGTTCTTGAGACTGAGAAAACTGCTAAGCATCAATAACTCTGATTATGAGCTGATTGCAGGTAGACAGTATAAATGACTGTCAGGAAGAATGAAGCACTTGGCTCCTCTCAAATGAGGCAAGTGTGAGCCTCCTGGAGACCTGGAGACCTCAGCATGGTTTCTAAAAGGAGAATAAGAATTATAGCTGAAACTCATTACAGACAGGGTCAGGAGCACTCGGTAATCAGGACTGCTGCTTATGGGAGGAGCAGCTTGTTAAAGGAAAAAAAAAAACTTCCAAAACACATCATCTCCTTTATTATGCAGCCACAATGTTTTCAGAAGCTTACAACAGCTGATTAGTAAAGAAAGTATGTATTATAAACTTGACTTAGTTTAGACTTGCAGAATAATGATTTAAGGACATTACAGAAAAAAAAGAAAGTATTGTTTATATTTTACTGAAAAAGTAAAAGTTCGTGATTATGACATCAACAGTTTGAAAATGGTAAATTTCACATTAAAAATAAATAAAACCTATCACTAATGCAAGCAATTAATGTTGTGAGCATTCAAGTAACACATTGAAGGTGTGGCCATATCCTGGAGTTCCTGAGGATGGATAGATGATCCTCCTTTATCTCCCTAAATTGCCACCCATGAGACATGGGGAAAGAGCTTAGCCTGGAGAAACTTTCCTGTGATACTGGTCTCTCAGGAATGACTGTCTTCAATTTGAACTAACACTTAAGGGATTTTCAGTTTCTTATAGTTTTAAACAGTGTTGAAGTCTTGAGTATAAATATTGCCTGTTTTGTGAAAGATAACTACTCCATATTTTTATATAATGTTGAATCTGGGATTTTTAAAGGCATGAAAGTAGAAAAGGCAGGTTTTGGAGAGAAGATGAAGAAGAAGAGAAAGATGATGAGGACCAACAGAAGTGCCTAGGGAAGCAAGAGGTCAATAGAGTGAATAGGAGCGGAGTGCATTACATGCCTCACTACACATCATAATGAATAATTCCTTTATACATACAATGTAGTAGATAATAATGAAAAAGGTTTAAGAAACTGAATTTACTTTTTAATTTCAAAAATAGTTGAATGCTTCCAAGGAGCAAGTGGTACTGAGAACCGGTATTCTGCATGCAGTACTTGCACTGGGTCAATTTAGAGTGTAGTTACTCTAAATTCCTCTGAACCAAGTTCTTTTCCAAAATGAGGAAAATATTTTTACCTCTGTCCTCTTAGAAGGATTAATGGAACAACACTTGTGTGCATACCTTAGTGCCCATAGTGGACTCTCATTAAAAATTCCCTCCATAATTTGAACAGTGAATTTAATGATCATAGATGAATATGTCAACAAAACTGAGTGTGGAGAAGTCAGAAAAAATGCACTGCAACACTGTGTCTCAGGATCCTTGCATGAGAGAATTAGATAGGCTATGCCATACTGACCAGTAGCAGAAACAATGAATCCACCAGGGCACAATTCAGCTTTGTACTGAGCCTCACAAGACTTGGAGGCTCACAATCATGTGCTGAGAGGTCGTGCTTCCTCCTTTGCTGAGAAATATTGATGCTGCCCTTGAGATAAGTTAATGCATAATGCACAAGTGGCTCATGGAAGCCGGCATCCTGAAAGTGTCAGAAATAATCTCAATATTTTATTCTCAATAAGAAGAAAGCTGAAAAGTGGCCATAAGATATTCCATTTTAAGTATCCCAAATATGAGCCACAATCAGAATTCCATCCCCTCCTACAAGCACACTTGACATTAGATTTTTACTGAGCACAATATATTGGGAATAAAATTATCTTCATAAAGGAAAGACAGGAAGTGGATGCCAGATCATTAGAGACACTATGGTGCCAAATGATAATGAAGGTGACTGGAATAAACTTTAAGAACCTACAGTAGGCAGTGGATACACTCCTCAGAGTATGCAGAACCTAGAAAACACTGGCCCACAATCCCCAGGATAGATGTTGGAGCAAAGACTCACAGCTGATTAGGAACAGGAACAGAGGAAGTCCTCAAGATGGAAGTGGGCTGCATAGTAAATTTAAATAAGAGGCAGGGGGTTGAAGTATCACAGAAGCCTTAAATGATTATCAACTACTACATGAATGAGTGATCTCACTCTGGGTCGTCTTTCATCTGTGTTTGTCTGTCAAAGAAAGGATAAGAAGGGCTTGCCTTTTCTGAAGAGTAGGAAAGGGGAAATAATGGGAAGAGTGAGGAAGGATGGGACTTGGAGGAGAGAAGAGATAAGGCTAGGATAGAGATGTAAAGTGAATAAATATATATTTGATAAAGAGGCCCAAGTGCTTAGCGGGAAAGAACATAGCAGAGGAGCTCAACATTTGGTTTATTACTCTATTTGAAAGTGTGCTATTTTCAAGTTAAGGGCAGTACCAAAAGTTTATTTTTCCTGTTTACTTTTCTTCCATTTCCTAGATGTAGGATTAATTTTAGGATATAAAAGAATTAAATTTTCCTAAAAGACTCCTCAAGAGATATATATGTAGGTTTGATTAAATGGAAAGAAACAACATAAAATTTAAAACATTTCATGTTTTTTTTTTTTTACAAGAAACAAAATCTTGCTAGTCATTCTCTCCACATGACTATCTAATTGTGCAGGTGAGTCTAGATATGATGATAGGGACCCTCAGCCAGCTTCCCTGCCTGCATTGCAGCATGGGGCTGTGTTATGGAGGTCTGGATAAGTGGAAGACACCTTTGATTTTAATAGGTTCACAGAAAAGTGAAATAAAACCAAGGGGGAAGGTAGAATTTCAGGAGTGAAATAATATATTATATACACAGTTTTAAAGGCAGGAAAAAAAATCTACATTGCTGGAGAAATAATTACTGTGACTCTTTCTTGAAAACCATGGGAGAGAGAAGAGAAATAAAATGTCAAGACAGCCATTGCCTGATTAGGGAAAGGAGCTAATGTAGAGAGAAGAGAGTGTACACAAGTGAGAAAGAGGGGGGCACATGAGCTCAACTAGGAGGCTGGGTGATCAGGACAAATTTGCATGGCTTCTGTAATCTGAAGAATACAAGTTAAGAAATTACTGCATGTAGGTTTCTAGGACCCTCTGTATCCTTTTATTTTGCTATTCTCCCATGCGTCTCTCATTTAGAGTCCCAATAGGATGCCTTCCCCTCTGTCCCAGTTTCCTGATAAGTGAAGGCTTTCGTGGGACATGCCCCATGGGCTAGTATGCAGATATAAGTGAGTATATACCATTTGAGTCTTTCTGCTTCTGGGTTAACTCACTCATTATGATCATTTCTAGCTCAATCCATTTATCCACAGGATACAGAAGGTCCTAGAAACCTACAAGTAGAACATTATGATAGGCAGATTTGGGCCCAGGGGTCCCGCTCAAACTAAGGCACCAGCCAAGGACAATACAGGAGGTAAACTTTAAACCCCTTCCCAGATCTAGCCAATGGTCAGAATATTCTCCACAGTTGAGTGGAGAGTGTGATATGACTTTCTCACGTACTATGGTGCCTCACATTTGACCATGTCCCCTGGAGGGGGAGACCTGGTGGCACTCAGAGGAAGGACAGCAGGTAGCCAAGAAGAGACTTGATACCCTATGAGAATATATAGGGGGAGGTGATCCCCCTCAGGAACAGTCATAGGGGAGGGGAATAATGGGAAAATGGGGGGGGGGAGGAATGGGAGGATACAAGGGATGGGATAAACATTGAGATGTAACAAGAATAAATTAATTTTAAAAAAAAAGAAATTACTGCAAAATAAAAGGAAAAACATCAGACTGGGTTCTAAGGACAAAATATAAGCCACAGGTATAAGACAAAGCCATTCTTTGTTGAGACTTTGGCATGTCTTAGCACTCAAAGGCTCTAGTTGTAAAGCCTGATGACTTGACTTCTATTTGAACCCTTCATCCCACATGGTGGACAGAGAGAACTGATTCTTCTTATTCATCTTTCACCACCATAGGCATACAATGTGCAACTTACATGCACACATATCTACACACAAAAAGTATACACCTACATACGCACAAATACAATTAGGAAAATTATCTGAATACTTTGAGAATGATGAAGTGATCCTTTGACAATGATGGAATGAAATTTTCAGTCATTGTATACTATTTTATATAACATTCTGCTTCTGTAAGCAGAATCACAAACTCAGATGTCAATCGGTTTGTAAAGCAGACACTTCTGTGCTGTATAAAATTATCCTGCATTGCCTTCTATGGCTTGTTCTAACCCTTTCCTCACATACGAGCCTGGTGTAGCATGGATAATGTCTACATAAAGCATGTGAAAAACAGGAAACATTTCTGTTCATGCCTGTGTGGATAATCCACTAAAAGAGAAGCTCATTTTCTGTTTCTTTTTATAGAATCCTGTCTTAGAGGAAAGCACACCAAAAATTGCAGAGCATGTTGTGTTCCTTAGGTAAACCAGCTTCAGTGCTCCTTCATCTCTGGGCTCTTAGTTTACAGTAAATGATATCTCTGAAAGCTCATGTCTTACAAAATTTCCGGGGTGTTTAACACACTCTCATCCCAGAAGACATTTATAAATGGAGCCTGTTATGGATGTTGAGCCTCTACTTACAGTTCCGTAGTTGAGTCATTTCATTCCCTTACCCTTTAAAGATAGGAGTGTGTTCCCTGGACTACTTCTCCCGCTGAAACATCCATTGGTGAGACAAAGTCTACAAAACAGAATGAATGTCTCACAGAAAAACAATCAGCTACATATTGACCCTATAACTGAAAATGAAACAGACAGAAACAGATATGGGGGAAGAAGCCAAAATGTCTGTGAGTTCATAGATAATAGGGGATGAAAGAAGTGGTCAATGACTTCACAAAATTGGGATATGAAGGGACAAATCATGCCTACAGAAGGGACTCTGCTGTTCTGTGGTGCCACAACAATTGAAAGAAAGGGTCATGCCTCACTTGCATGTATTTATGATGATTGTGAATATTTTAACTTGACTTCGTATTTAGAGAGAAATCTAAAAAGGCCAACAAGCTGTCTGTCTGAGGCAGACAACAAGAGAACAAAAACACTCAGAGAATTGATTTCCTATTCTTCTGTGAGTGTTTACAGAGGTCAGCAAGGTAAAAATCCCTGTTCCATTCTAGAGTTTTCTAACAAATCTAATCACCCCAAAGCCAGTGAGTGCTCTGACAGCTCCCTGCACCTTTATAAAGCTGCACTCTGCTTGCAGTGCCAGCATTGCTTTTCTGTGATTAAGGTTGCCATCTCCTTCTAGCTAAAGCTAACTGGTCCCCTCTCTCTATTTCATCTTTCATATAAAGTGAATTCACCAGTCCTGATGTCTAGATCCGGGCATATCCATCAAACTTTTGTTTCAGAACTCCTGTCAGCTCACCATGCTGAGTTATTTTGCTTTCCAGCAGCATATTTCAGGTCCTTCTTTATCTTGTACACACGCCTTCTGCCAGGGCTGTCCTTCCCTCCTTATCAGCAGAAGGAGTAGGATGCTCTGTACCCAGTCTCTGACACCTGTCATAGTATTGCCACCTCCCCTCAACCACAACCTTAAGGTACATTTTCCAATATCTGTGTTTTGTTACCTTCTTTATAAAATGATTATGGCTGGACATGGTGGAGCACATCTTTAATCCCAGAGGCAGGTGGATCACTGTGACTTTGAGGCCTACCTGGTCTACTGGCAAGATAACACTGAGAAACCTTGTCTCAAGAAAAAAAAAAGCCTAAAAAATAAATAAAAATAAAAATGAAAAATAAAACAATTAATATGAAATATCCATATCAAACCCAGAAGTCTGATTAAGTGAGGTGATATGTGGTTGCTATCTCCCTGGCCTACACTAAGAAATCACAGTCCTTGCTGTCACTCCTGGCTTTTTTTTTGAAGTCTTTGCATGTTAGTTAAAAATGATTTTATTTATTTAAATCTTTCTTCCTATTCCCTCTGGTAGTGGTTTCTAACTTTCATTTTGTCCCTTTTTTTGTTGTTGTTGTTGTTGTTACACACATAGTGCAACAATCTTTATCTGTTTGCAATTACTAATTCTAATATTTGTCTCGTATACTGGACAATGACACTAATGAAAGCAGATAGATGTTTTATTTATGTGTTACACTGAAAATAATAATTCTTAGTACACATGTGTTGAAGCGGAGAGGCCATCGTCCCTGTTTATGTAACTAAATCACCTACAAAGACTAAAGAAATGCTTCTGCTCTCTTCTGGAAAATCCAGAGTCCTCAAAATACTAAAGAACAGATGGCTTCATTTCCCTGCGTAATATACTTTTCAGACTTATTTCTTCATGGATATCCAATACCATTATAGTATCTTCAGCAGAAATTCCTAAATGATTTTCAATAGTCACAGCTTGGTCACACCAAACTTTTAATCTATTATAGCAGAGGTGCTTTTAATCCATTAAAAAGTATATCTCACACACTGTAGTAATGGAAACATTCAGATTTTAAAGTGGTTATTGTTAAATTATTTGACTTAAATACATTGACCAAAAGACTTAAGAATGGGATACTAGCCATTTGTTTTGAAATATGTGAACTGTAAAATGTGCAGTCACTCACAATCAAGGTCTATCATAATAATTTTTATATTATAGCACCATATTTATAATTATATTTACAATATATGTTATTAGAGTGTATTTGAAAGGCTATGATAGCCTTGTTTTTAATACTTAGAATTAATTTTCTATAAGTATTGCTGAAAGCAATTTTGCCATTGAACAAATTATGTACTTCATAAAGTATCTTGGGTGATAATCAGAATGTTGAGTCACAACTCTAGCTTAAGGCATTTCAAAAATATTAAAATTGATTTTTATAGTAACTTGACATTTGTCTTTAAAAAGCACATTGAAAATAGAGATAGAGACCAGCAACAAAAAATATTTGCCTCCATAATTGGATTTCCCAAGCCAATGGGTTATACAAATAAAATCTGATTGCAGAGCTGCTTCTTATGAATTAATTCTAGATTTTTCTCCTCCTCTTCTCTGCACTCCCATCTCTCCTGTCTCCTCTCCCCTCCTTCATACCATCCTTGAGCCTGTTGATACAGCCTAATCTCTTCTAAAGCGATAATGAAAGGTAAAATTTTCTTTTGTCCCGCTTAGTGTACTGGGTCAACAGAAAATCATTCACTGTTTATTTAGTGGCCAATGTAGCTAGATGTAGTAATCTCACAGAAAGGAGAAATATTCATTTCTATCCTAGAGTTTTTGGTAATCATGAAAGTAATATATAGACTGGAAGTATTATAAACCTTTAATCACTAAATGCACTTTCAGAATATGACAGTGACTTTTCCCTGCTTTTTCCAGAAGGGAAGGACATCCTTGCTCTACTGGTTTAGCAAATTAAGATTTCTTGTGTTAATCAAACAATATGCACTACACCTTAGATTCTCAGTATGAAATGGAGTTTAATCATACCCATAAAACATTAGATCCTTATTAGCTTGTTAATAATTTCCCACAAAATTACAGGTTAAGACAACTCAAATTTATAGCCTGGCATCTTTGATCTGGGTGGTGTCTCACTAAGTTAAAATCGCCATGTCTTAGGGCTCTATGGCTTTGGGTACACTCTGGTAGAAACCTCATTTTCTTGTGTTTTTAGATGCCAAGTGTCCCTAGATCATGGCTCCTAGAGGCCTTCCTTTATCTTAAAGCCATATTCTTGTGTCTCTCAGACATCTCTCTCCTTCTTCTCTCTATCCATCTAGGAAAGTCTCTCATTTTCTGTGAATCAATATGTTTAATTTGAGAACTGTATAAAAAGCAAGATTCTTACAAAATATAGGTAAACACACCTGTAATGTCTCTCTTTTCATTAAACACAAATATCTACTATACCTATAGTGATCGATACTTTGTTTTTTCATATAGAAGTATATGCCCCTGGTATCCATTCAACAAACCAGAAAACATAATATCCTCTGAAGCCTCCCTAGAATAGATTTTTATAATCTGACCTTGATTTGCTTATATATTGCATTTATTTACTCACTTATGTCTCTTCTATGGCTCACTCAAGGAACACTAATCATCAGTCACTGACACACAGTCTGTAGAATGAAATATTCTAAGATCAGGCTTCTGTGCGTCATACCTCCCTGCGTGCATGATATGTATGTATTAACTCTCTGAATCACACATATGATTTAGCTCCATCTTAAAGGCCACTTACTCCCTTATTTCTTCTATCAGATCATTTAAATCTACTCTAGATTTCCAGCATCTAGTGATCCGGCAAGAACTGTTGGTAGTCAGTACTTTCAACTAATGTTAACTTCTGTTTAATCTTCAATTTGCTGAAGTATACAAGGAATATTTAGTATTAAACTATTCATACCGAACCACATTGTACTAAGAATGTTATTCAGTCATGGCACAAAGCTGACAAATCACAGGATTTCAACATGATGGCTTTATTTTGATAGTCCATTTTTTTTAATACTATAGTATGCCATTTTACAAACATTTTTGCCTTGCACAGTTGAAAGGAAAAATCATAGTTAGTCAAGAATAAGATGGTATTGTTATATTGCTCCCCAAAGAGGTTTTTAACATAGTCAGTGTTCAGGAAAAGACAAAAGTGGTTAATAAAATCAAAGGCTTCATGTTTCCTACCAAAGCACTCAGTGCTGCAAGTCATAGACTCACTTCTTGGCCCAGTGTCTGATGAAGAGATGGGCTATTTGTAATAAAAGTCACACTGAGTTTTAAGTATCCATAATCTTTCACGTTCCTCTCACATGCAATCTCCAATGCACAAAGGAGTCTATTTGTTGTTTATGAAGGCCTGGGAAGCACCTCTCCTTTATTCCAGTGAGTAGGAATTTATAGAAATAAAAAGGACCATTTGTATACTGGGGGAATGTCTTGGTAAATAAAATAACTAACATGTTGGTTTATCTTTGTTGTTCATGTTGCTTGATCCCTAGAGAAAGACACGAAGATCAGATCATGACAACTATGCAGCATTAGTCATGGAAATCCTTGGTACAAAGTTGGATGTTCTAATTAATCGATGGAGTCATACTTATTGATGATTATCCATTTCTACACTAAGCACAAAACTAATGCATTTAGAGAAAAAATGATTTAGGCAAACCTGGATATGATTTCCTGTCGTGCATAAAGCTAACTTCCAATTTCTGCTCCCTTGATGCAGTCCAGAGGTCAGATACGTGGCTTTTGAGGTGTGCAGTCTAAGAAATGAAAATATTGACAAAAGCCCTAAAATGGCACAGAGACTCATCCCCTGGCTTCTCTATTTTCAGAGTGTAAATCAAGAGTTTTTGGTTAGTCCTGTTACTTCTAATAAATCCATAAGTGATTACTATGCATGATTCTAAAAGAAAGGACTCCTCTAATGCACACTCTACAAGGTCCTCTGCCCATGGTTCTAGCGATGTTGATGGGTCATGAAGAAGGGCTCAAAAGTGTTGTACCCTGTCATATTGAACAAGGCATTTGGAATTGAACCCATGACAGTACACAAGGTCGGCGAACTTTGTTGCATTGCTCAGTACCCTACCCTAGCTCTCACTTTCTTTCTTAAAGCCATAGCATCAATAATATTAGTATTGAACCTCTCCATTTGTTATTTCTTTATTCTTCTCTGGTTATTGATGGAGTCCATAGTTTCAATATTTTATGGCTATAATATTTCAATGTATGAACCATCATATGCATCAATGAATGAAAACATGAGATCTGCAATTTCTCTTCAGGTTTTTCTAGTGTAAATCATTCAGCATAAAATTCTATATAAATGATTTTCATTTCTCTTAAAGGGTAAAGTATATTCATAGTAATTTATTTTGACTATATAGTCCTGTTAGGTTTTCTTAGCCCTGAGGCCATAAAGTTTTTATAGCTGTTAGTATGTGTTATAAAATTGTTCTCTAAAGGGAGCATAACCGTTTCTTATTCCTAATAGCAATAACAGTGTGTACTTCTCTAGTTCCCAAAGTCCTGTAAATTACTAATTCTTAGTGTAGTAAAATAGCTTTTGCTAATTTGTTTACTGTATAGTTATATCTACTAAATAATGTATAGGTATTTAATAATGTGTGGTTTGAGTTGATAAAGTTATCTATAGCAATAAAAAGCCTAAGAGTGCAGTATGAAAACCTGTATGTAAACCTTTTTACTGCCTCCTGGATCTACAGGAGACAGCTCAAAACAATATATGCTTTTGTGACGTCAATAAATTCATTTATTTCCAGCACTAATAATGTAGATAAAAGGACACATGAAGTCATGAAATAGGTTTTAAAACTATTATTTTTCTACTTTTTGTTGTTGGATAAGACAATGGAATATTTTAAATATTGAAGTATCAAGAACCAGAAAGAAAAATGCTAAATAGCAATGTAGTTGATGGTAAATTTATAAACTCTTAAGTGAACTTCCATGGTTTCAGAATGGCCATTTCAGCTATATTGAAGTTGACTACGGTATATGTAGAGTTTGGTGCTAGGCTAGTATTTAACAGAGGTTTAATAATAGAATATTATTTTTATTCTATAAAGGTGATTGAAGACTATCAAGGGGTAGAAAATATCTTTTAAGGTCGGGACTCTGAGTTCAGGCACCCAGAATTGGCATTAAAAAAGTAAAAGCAGGGGTGACCAACCTCTCCCGATAGCGTGGGAGATCCTGCTGGGCCTGTGGGAGCAGTCCAAGCTGGTTCCTAACTGCCCCTGTTTGCAGGCTCAGTCCGTTGCGACCAGCTCTAGATTGAGCCCAAGATGGCCCAGGAGCTGCACGCCCACTCTAGCTGTTTTTGGTGGGCCCACCACCTGTGTTTAAAAAAAAAAGTAAAAGCAATGCATGGAGGTGAGGGACTTTATTCTCCACACTGAGGTGACAGAGACAAACAACATAGTGGTTCATTTGGCAGGCCATACTAGCCTACTTGGTGAACTCCAGGCAGTAAGATATCTTCATTCAAATACTATTTGCTATTACAGTTCCTAGAGAACAGCAGCTGTTGCTGTCATCTCCTACTTCTGCCCCAGCACACACACAGTACACCTCTGGGCACACACGTATAAATGTACACACACACACACACACACACACACACACACACACACACACACAGAGACGCCTAACATAATGACTTAACCCTGTCTTTAAAGGTACAGATTCTTCCAATTTTTATAATGTAGATCTTCAGTATGTAACAAACTGAATGGCTGCAGAATGATGACAGATTGTGTCTCAGAAGAGCAGGGAGACTTGCAATTAGCATGTCTGTAACATGTGACAGTCATTTTCTATGTCAACTTGGTGAACACATAGTATGTATTCTTACTGGTAAACAAAACATGTTGCTGTTGCTCTGATGATGTTCTCTAAATGTAATTGGCATCTATAATTGGTTAAATTTCCTGAGTAAAAACTGGATTGTCTGAGCTGCTGCAATTTATTACTAGAGAGTCTCAAGAAGATCTGGGCGTTGCGCTGAAGAGGAGTCACTGTACATGTGGACAGTGGCTTCTGCTCGTACCATCGGGATTCCAAGTGCCTGTCCCAAGTATCTTCCCCATGGATATTTGACTTTCTGAGATATCTTAAATTTTATACATACGTCTTTACATGCATGTTTTTACATTTCATGCCTGATGCACTGTTCTCTTTTTATCTGGAATAAAACTTTAGGGAAATGTACCCACATAATGTGTCCTTTCTAACCATCATTGGTAGAATTACATCATGTGTTTTTTCCAATAGTAACAATTATTAAAGGTAAAAATGTGTGTGTGTGTGTGTGTGTGTGTGTGTGTGTGTGTGTGTGTGTAATCAGTATTAATTCCTTGTCACACAGAATAGGGGAAAACAGGACTTTAAGTGGTTAATAAAAAAGAAAAAGAGTCATAAATATTGCAAGCATCCCCTGTTTCAATCAGTGGTGGAAAAATATGTATTGTAAATTTTGTATTTTTGTGTGTTATGTGGGTTCATTATTGTTAATTATGTATTGACCAATTCATTTTTTTAAACACTAATGGGTAACAATTCACATCCTCTGCCCATAAGATTCTGGCTGAGGTGCAGAGCTTGTTGGGCCTGTAGGTTCATTGGCATTAAAATTAAAGAATCTTATCTAAATAAACTCTAAGCATGATCTAGTTTGTTCTGGCATAAAAGCTTAATGATGTCTTCTGTAAACTCATTGAAATTAAAGCCATATTCCTTCCTCTGTATTACAGTGCTTTTCCTGATCCAGAGAGTAGGCAAACTCCAATATTTTATTAAGCCCACTGCATCATACTGACATCTCAATATTTACAGGCTTAAATGATGTATCTTCTGATGCCCAGTAGACAGTCCTTTTGAGTGGATAGCAATATCATAGTCAGTGGGGAGTATGCAAATCTCAAGTTGGTGTCTAGAGCACAGCAAGTTTCTATTCAACTACTCAATCTTGGTTAAATAACTACAGTTATATTTTTCATTACTTTGTGGGTTTTCTATTGAAAAATTGAAAATCAATAAAACTATCAATCTTTTCATTCTGGGATAGAACTTCAGTAAAATTCTGATGAGAGTTCAGAAGCTAATTGACATGCTCAGCTCAGTGGGAGTGCTTGCTGTGCATCACTGAATGACAATCTCTAAAAACTGACCTGATGTTAACATTGAAAGATCACCTGCCTGGTCCAGTGTTACCGTATCTGGAACGTAATGTCACAAAGCAACATTACTCAGAATTAATGTAATGGAAACATAGATATGAACTTGATGATAAATATTACATTGAAGATTGCACTGAAAAGAGGCATGTCAAATCACAGTGTGTTACTAACGCCATCTGTATCCATGTCTCTTAGCATTTCAGGTCTCTTAGAAGATAGTTACCAAGTACAGCATTCCATCTATAGTGAGCACACAGCATGCCTGCTGGTACCTGCTGAGAAAGACCTCCCACTGTCAGACTTATACACTGCATTAATCTTTATTCCGTTTACTTTCTCTTTTTAAAACTGAATTCATATTTTGTCTTAGATATTTCAATCTCATAGTATATGTAAAATAATGCAAAGCTTTTTACAGTCATTTGTTATACTTGAAGTCTAATTGCCACTGCAGGACAAATGTAGATTTCATGAATCTACTTTTTGCACATGTTATACTAACAAGTTCATTCTACAGAAAATGGTATACATGTCAAGACTACTCTTTTCATATGGAATATTGATTCAGATCTCAGATCATGTGAAGGTAGCTGCCAGGATTTTGTTATTATGGTAAGAGTTCTCCCTTTGTTAAATAATTTATTTTTATTCATGTATGTTTCTGGAATGATTTGTATATGGTAGCATTTTACTTTCATCATTATTGATGGATAAGTACTAAAGAAATATGGCTAGGTAGGTGAATAGGGATTACTTTTCTGAATCTTTTCCTATATCCTACTTTGTTCCAATTTTATTGCTGTGTACATCCTTTAAAAAAATCAGGTTAAATGTCATTTCTTTTTCTGTGTTCCTACAGTGTTCAGCACAGTGTTCGTAAATTTGAGACAACGGTTTAAATCTGTTTACCTTTTTGTTTTCAATGCTTGATTACACTAAGAATGTAACCAGGTCCTTTCTGGGCTGCATTGTGTGTTTTATGTATAAAAATAATGGAAATGACAAGATTGCCATATGATTTATGTTTTTTTCTATAATTGTATCAATATTATTATACTTTTTTTGATTTAGATTTTTGTTGATATATAGTTCATCAAATATAGAGCACAGAAATTAAGTGAGAGTAGTCAGAGAAATAAATCATCCCTTATCAGATTTAAAGCAACTTTGTCTAGACATAGATCTCAGAGTTGAGTGAAAATCCACATACACTTGTTTTAGAGCAGAGCTTGATGAACAGGCACTGAACAGCTTTCTGTTTCCTGCATCATTTGTAGAATTGTCTGTATGAATGTACTGCCACCAAATACTACTCTGAAAGAAAAGTATTTTCTCACTTGTCAAACCATGACAGCTCTTCTCTGTGAAAAAATTTACGACAAAGACAGCTGTAATGAATCCCTGGAACACTGGCGATGCTTAATATTAAGCTTCTGCTCTTCAAATTTGACCCAAAAAATGGTCCAATTTTCTGGAAAAGGGTACCCTTTTAGTGACAGATTTATTCAGAAGGTGTAATGAAGCATGAAAGAGACAAGTGACAATACTGTGTTTAATAATTACTTGGCAATAAAGAACATTGGACTTATTTTTAATATCATTTTTATTAATTTATTCATATTACATCTCAATTGTTATCCCATCCCTTATATCTACCATTCTTTTCTCCTGCTTACCCCCCATTACCCTCCCCTATGACTGCGACTAGGGGGGCCCTCCGCCCCTGTATATGTTTATAGGGTATCAAGTCTCTTCTTGGTAGCTTGCTATCCTTCCTCTGAGGGCCACCAGGTCTTCCCATCAAGGGGACTTGGACAAATATGGTACACCTGAGTTCGTATGAAAGTCAGTACCTACTCTCCTCTGTCCACTCAACGGTGGAGACTGTCCTGCCCATTGTTTAGAGCTGGTTCAGGGTTCGAAGTTTACTGCATGTATTCTCCTTGGCTGGTGCCACAATTTAAGCAGAACCCCTGGGCCCAAATCCACCCATCATAATGCTATTCTTGGAGGTTTCTAGGAACCTCTGGATCCTTCTATTTCCCCATTCTCCCATAAGGAACATTGAACTTATTAGACTGACTATTAATCAATGAGATGACCATGAGAAATCTCTGAACTTTCTAGTATTAATTTTATTTGTATGTAGACTGGGGAGTTTGAGGAGATGTCCCTGTATAGACCTTATGTTCAGTGGTTTAGTCATTTGTTTCTAAACCTAAAAACAGAAACTCACAAAGATGAGCTCTTAGTGCCTGAGTGATACTATGAAGCACATTATTACCCGTTTTAAATGACTGACACCCTTATCTTTGCATGAATGGTGAAATAAGCCAATGCCAGAATGATTGGTTTTTCAAATACGGGTTCAGGATGACACAATATAAGACCTTTTGCAGTTGTCCTACCTATCTTCCAAAATAGAAACAGAAAAGATAACTCGGCATGCAGGCTCTGTGTCATAATACCCAATGTCAAAATAATTTCCCACTCTCTCCCAAATCTTTTCTATCATGCAAACTCAAGGATTCTAGTATATTAAAGGCTATGACGGGCACAAGATTCAAGACTGTTAACTTAGTATATTCTACACTTAAATTCCTGCTTTCAGCTTAATCTTTTTATATTATGAACCACAAGATAAAACAAAAATAGAGAGAATATTTCAAAATTGTAAAAAACACATAAGACAGTGATTAATATGTCTTCTCTGATTCTGCTTTATCTTTTATCTACAGCTTTGTAAAAAAAAAACTACCTAGCTGAGTACCTATAGCCACCTGAATAAATGAACATCGGTATCAGTGTATACTCCTCCTGAGATGTGACCTGTTGAAACAGATCCCCTTGACCATCCACACACTTTCCATCTTTCATCATTTTCAGCAGTAATTAGATTTTCCAGAAAATGTTAAGTTGTAAAATATAAAGAGAATAGTGAAAACATGATCTCCAAGTTACATTTCCTTCAGTAAATCTCATCTCTCAAATTTCAGCATTTTATAGAAGGTTCTGACATTCAGCCTATAGCAGATTTTGACTGCACTGAAACCAGCAGACTCTGAGGATTACATCAGAAATACCTTTAAACATGAAAATGATTTGTAAGGAAATAACCCAGTGCTCTGAGTGGAAACTCAGCCGGAATAATAACATAGCTTAATTTGTAACTTTTAAATACTTAGTAGATATATATTTCAATAAATAGATAGATGAAAGGGTGGGTGGATGGGTAGAGAGAGAGATGATAGATGATAGATAGATAGATAGATAGATAGATAGATAGATAGATGATAGATAGATAGACAAATTTCCCCCTTCGACCTATAGATATATAAGACTGGCCTCTTAGTGTTATTTGATCTATAAAAATCCAAAATTTTGACAAGACAAAAAGTCGTAAGTTAATAAAAACCTAATTTTGTTCATCTTTACTAGTAGAATTATTTTCAAAGTACACCATGGAATAAATTAAGTAGTAAAGAAATAATTATCTTATAGAGTTGCATCGTGGGAAGTCCGTAGAAAATGATATGAAGTTAACTAACTCTGCCAGTTATTCTGCACCGTGAAGATTCTGTCTTCAATTGGAGAAGTACAGATTAGAATGACTTGGTTCATTTCTAGCACTAAATTTTCCTTGTCATCTAAGACGGACCTGCTTGTTTGAAGACTTAGTCCCTGGCTGATGGTGCCGTTTGAGAATGTGCTGTGACCACTGGGAGGGAGAGCCTTGGTGAGGGACATCACTGGGGCTTGGCTTTGTAGCCTTGTAGCCTGAGATGCTTCCTGTTCTGTCTCTCTGGCTCGTGCATGTAGAGAACATGTAATCATTGTGCTTCCTATTTGGTAGGCATGCTCAGGGGTCTGGGTGCCTACATTCCCCACAAGGAGGCCTGCCTCGCCTTTGGAGTTCTAAGACAAAATCTATTGTTTATTCAGTGTGATAAGTATTAACCAACGTTTCAGGCTGTTCTTACAGATTGTATCAAAGCCTGGGACATGGTCTGACACTAAGCAATAAACAGAGATATACTGAAAGCTACTTCAGCTGTTGTAACTATTAGATAGACTTTTAAAATAACCATGGTTAGTTTTTAAAAAGAATCAAGTGAAATTGTGTTTTTATGAAAAGGAAGATGTGATTGGGTAGGCATAGAGAATTATAGCATCCCCTAGTAGAATTTAAAAATTAAAGAATCTGGTGGAAGAGATGGAAACTAATGGCGTCCACCAAACTAAAGCATCATAAAAAAGAAAACGCTGAAAAAGAAAAAAAAAACCTAACAGTAAATGCAGGTCACAAAAACACAGAACAGAACTTAAGAACAGTTTCCAGTCCTATGCCAGACACGAAGGTGCAGCAGCTCCACATGCAAGGAGAAGAGATCTGTCAGGAGACACCAGAGACAAACTTAGAAATGACGAAAGATGACCAGAGCAGAGATTGAAAGTTCCAAACAGTACATGCAAAATAAATGTACTCTCCACCTTGGACCTGAAGGTGTGTGCTTCCAGAACAGCAAACCCTGTGCACACTGAGATTTCTGTATAGAATAATGATACTATGCACAGTCCTCTTGTGTGCCTCAGTCACATGCAGATTAACCTTATAGGACAAGGATGCTTTGCCAGACTGTACTCTGCAGGGATGAGAAAAACTCTCTCTTCTCATTCAGCGCAAACTAACATTTCAAATATGTTGAATCCACAATTAGTTTAATCAGATGGTGCAAAACTAGTAGGTGCAGAGCCCAGAACACTCTACATCTAACCATGTTATCTTCCAGAGCTCCTGGGTTGTTTGTTTCCTTGTTCTTGTTTGCTTTGTGTTTTTCTATTTGTGCTTAATTCTGTCTCCCATCTTACACTTTACTTAGCTATTTCCCCTCTACATTGATGTACTTAACACATCCACTACCAAGGTCCCTGCACAAAAGACTCACTTACACAGACAGAAATCTACTCAGATAAAACATTACATGCTAAAAGAGATACAGAAGGCCAAATGCTGCCGAAAGTGGGAGAACCAATTTTCTTCAGGGACTAGCTCCTGACTAAATTATCTAATTCTAAGTGCTTTGTTCCAAACACACAGACACGGACACAATGCTAAATGAATTCAGTAGCTTATATACACATACATACACACCTGTGTGTGTACATGATCGAAATTATATATGTGTGTGTGTTGGTAAAAGTGCACATATACATGTGTTTATATGTGTACATACATACACACATACATATATATGAGTATACACATGTATATTGTGTAAATATTGGAAGAAAAGAGGCCATGAATTTGGAAAGGAAAGAATAGGGGCACGGGAGGAATTGGAGACAAGTGACAATGGGATACATGAAAACACAATGTTCATTTATTAAATTCTTAAATAAAGGGAAATAACAGGAAAATAAAAGTGTACATTGTAGGCAATTTCTCACCACAAACTAGCTAACCAGAAAGCATTGAAATGATGAAGTATAAAGTGAAAATTAATGTCAATCCAAAACACAAAATTGAGAACCATTTTCAAAAAGACAAATTAAGGTGACAGTGTAAGGTGTACTGACAACTCCTCGTAATTCCATCACTAGAGAAAGACAGGACGATCAGGAGTTCAAAAGTTAGCTTCATCTATGTGGTTCTGAGGCCAGTCTGGGCTATGGGTTTACGTTGTTTCAAAAGGCAAATGTATTGATAGATTGGGTAATTGAATAAAAGTAAACATCGTGTATTCTTAAAGCACTTGTAGTGGAATCCAGAAAAACAATGTATGTATGAGAGGATTACAGAGAGAAGTGTAATGCTTCAGGAGTGAACACATTTAACATGTGTGAACAGATACCTGACTTATCGAACTGGCCTTTAAATTTCCAGTATTATAGTCTAAAAGCAAGTTGCATTCCTTAAAAATCAACCTTCAAAGTGAAGTTTTTGATTATTTTATAACCAAGTGGCAAGCAAATAAGAAGTGCATGATTCTGGGGAGCTAGTGAGGGGCACACTCAGAATCTGGGTTGGGACAGTGAGGGAAACTCTTCTTGAATTCTGGGTAAACAAAGAAGAACTCACTTGGACTTGGATAAAGCAGTGAGGATCACTTTTGGATTCTGGGCAGGGCAGTGATCTCAAGCTCACAGTGTGCCAGATGTTCACAGGAACACTCAGGCTGTGTCCCAAGGTAGAATGTCTTTTTAGCAGTGTCTGGATATTCTGTTTTGTGTTCTAGCATCCCAGAAAATCCCAAAATGTTAGTGCATATGTACCTATAAGATATTTATCTGCCCTACAACGGGCCTTACTGTTGGATATTGTAAGTGCTCTTTGTAGCTAGGAATACAATTAGGCCCAGCTGTGATACCTGATGGGCAAGGAAAGTCAAAGTGTTTTCAGTTTGGGGTACTTTTCATTTTACAAGATACAATTAGCATTTAACTCCACTGTAATTTGAGCAACATCTGTGTAATATAATTTTATTGTTCTAGTTAATATAAAAAGATAATTCATTACCAAGAGCCAAATGAATGATGAAAAGAATAAAATAAAACAGTGAAAACATAAAAGGCTGCATTCTGATGTCTTTTATTAGATGTTTTCCAGATTTACCTAAATTGAGATAATTGTTCGTCATCAGAGATTATTACAATTTACTTAACTACATGTGACATGAACCATAAACATACTTATAGAAGATGTAAATTTTGTCAGTGTAAGTCTACCATAGTAAACCTGCTTTAAAGATTTATTCTAAGCCTGCATTAACAACAGCCTTTGGCTGGAAAAATGGCTCAGGGGTTAAGAGCATTTTCTGCTCTTACAGAAGATCCTGGTTCAATTTCCAGAATCCACATGGCCAATTACAACTGCTTATACTTCTAATTCTAGGTAATCTGATGCCTAGTTCTCACATTCTCAGGTTCCTACATGACTGTAGTACACATACAGAAATCAAAATAATCATAAACACAAATATACACATAAAATATATAAAATTCAAACACAGAACAACAATAGCCTTTCTTATTCTTTCAGATTCTATGCTGATTTCAAACTGCACATTGTGTAGCCAGGGTAAATAAGAATTTTAAAGGTACCTTACCTTATTTATTATTTTTCTTAATAGAATTTTACGTCACTGAATTGTCTTGGTAGGGATCTTTGATGTGTCTGATGATAGTTGGTTTATCTCATAGAGTGAGGCAGAGAGTGAGCAAAGACAACACTGATATCCTGATGTTCCTTAAAACCTTCTTTCAGGTTTAATGTATCACTTGAATTTTATATTTTCTAGGAGCGCTCAAACTGGTCTATATTAAGAGCACACCATAGACATATTTCATGGTATATGTGAATTTACTAGAAGCTTTAACTTTTCTGACTTGTGGAATTTCTTTTCCTTAGGGAATACTATTGGTGAAATCTTGAAATTTTACACAGATCCACCTTAACCACAAACCCTCTTATCTTTTGTTAAGAGAGAACCTGCATATACACTTAAAAACCTCTGAGCATCAGGTTGAATAAAAGAGTATGCTTAGCATTTTCTATCTGTCTATCTATCTAACTTTCTACCTATCAATATATAATTTTATATACATAGTACTGTATTAACATAATTTCCTCCTGACTTTGCATTTCCACTGTCTACTATGTGCCTTCATTCTCTTTCAAATTAAAGGCTTCTTTAATTATTATTATTACATATATCTATATATAGATATGCCAAATCTCTTGAGTGCATTAATTTTGCTCATATGTATCTATGTTTACTGATGACTGTTTATACTTGGTGACCTATCGGGGAGCTCATAACTGGAGAAAGCTGACTCTCCCTCTCTCAGTAGCCACTGGTTGCCTAAGCTCTTCCTTTAAGGGTGGGACTTCTAGAAATTTCACACATCTACATTGACATGATAACTGGTGATGTCATTTTTGGGATCTTGTTTAACTGGTCATAATACTGACATTGCATATGTGTAGCTATGTGTAGAAGACACAATCCATCACTGAGCATCCTGGTCCTCTGGCTCTTAAAATCTTTCTAGTACTTCTACTGTGGTTTGGCTCTGTGCCATGATTGTAGCGGTTGTCTTGTAGATGTACTAACTGGAGTGATGAGGATTGGAAAATAGGAACAGGACTTTAACAAAACAGAGGGGCAGGAGGATACTACAGAGGTAGAGAGAAGAAGGAGAAATAAATAATACTAAGGATATTTGATAAAGCCACAGAAAAACACATATCTTAAAAACTTGCATAAAATACAACTATAACAGTATATTATATTATATTTTTTCATATCATATATATAGTTCAAGTTTAGTTATATCACACAGGGTTACAAAGCTTCCCTGAAGAGCCATAGACTAACAAATCTCCAGTGCGAGGTCTGGGAAACTTCCTTTTGACTTGTTGGTCAGTGGCCTTCATGAGTCTTTGAAAACAATACAGGCTATTGCCATTGTGCTTTGTTGCTTATCAGAAATTGAAGGTAAGACACCACAGTCTTTGGACTCAAGACTTGAAAAATCTGAGATGGAATCTTCCTCCCTGAGTCCTATCTTTCATGGTGCCCAAGGGCATTATACAAGTTTCCAAGGAAAATAGTAATCGATATTCCCAGGCATCTGGAATGTCTATGAACCAAAACAATGACCAGACCATCAAGGAATAGTCAAGGATCAATTAGCTATTCTTACGTACTGGGGGTAACCAACAGTTGTGTAACTGGACTTAATACCCACTTAGTGGGAAGGAATCTGACCTCTTATTCTAATCGCAGTCAACTGCTCATCACTGGAGAGATCATAAAACTGAGATGGAGAACATGCTGACACCACTTCCCTAAACCAGTGTAATTTCTAATTGCATTTAAATATTTTTCCTTATAACCACACAAAAAAGTAGCTTCTGCCATGAATCAAAGACAATTTCCTCTTAATATGATTAATCAGTCACATGAACATTAATCTTCACTTCCAAATCCATCAGAGAAAATAATTTAAAATAATCACTACACTGCCTCAGCCTACTGAGGATCTCTAATATCCCATATTGTATATTTTCCATATGATATATAAGGATTTGCTTGAGGCTTGTGGTTCCAAGTTCCACTTCCTCTCTGCTAGTCTCCTGGTGCTGCCACACACAAGCTGGGAAGGAAGAAACAGAGTCTGGAACAGGTGGGGTCTTCAGAATCCTGGTCCAGCTGGGAGGGCAGGGAGGCGTGAGAGAGCGTTTCATTAAGGTGTTCAGCATTACAGTTCTCTTAGCTCAGAGCTATCCCAGGGAAATAGCAACTCTTAAAGGACATTTAGTGAAATCGCATATGCCTGCTTATTAAGGAAACAGCCTGTGTCCATTTATTAGCAAAAGAGTTTACGTCCATTCATTTGAGGTGGACAAAGACTATGTAAGCCTGAGGAATAGATAGGATTTCAGGGTGAGTGCATATCATTGGTCGGGTGTGGAATGCTAATAATGTTCTATTTTTACCCAGAAGCCAGGCTGCAGGGCAGCTTTGAGAATGGTGTCGGTAGGAGATCACAGCTAAGAGAGTCAGCACATGCAGGCTCACAAAAGGGGCAGAGTGTTCCTTACATCTGCTCATCTCAAGAGAGAGATTTTGGGCTTAGGATCCATCTCCACTTCACTCTAGTTCCATGCCACAATGCCGGGTGGCACAGTCCATGAGCCCACACAGGCTAAGGGACATGCACACTTCCACATTCTTCCCAACAGCAGCACTACATGAAGACAATTTCCTTACAACTGGGTCAGACTTTCAACTTGCTTTTAGATATTCTACTGTGACATACTTACTTAGTAGACACTTTACACAGCTGCCTGGGTGACTGCACATCTCTAAACATTAAGCAATGAATACGAACAGTTTTGAGGGAAAAATTAAAAGTACTTTTTGTAGTTAATCAATCCTAATAGCTTTAACCTCTGTGCACACTTCCTGCTCTCTATATCCAATTAATTATCCTACGACCTTCTCTGAGTTTTATACATTGATTATAACTGTGTTCACTAAAGAGGAATCATTACTAAACCTTTTTTTAATTTTGATTCCAGGGACTCAAGAGTCCATCAGTATTTGACTTTGGCCTAATTTCTCTTCTGAAAATAGGTGTTAAGACCTTTTTGATTATTATGATAGGTAACACACCACGGAAATATAATGGCATAGCACTTGAAGTCTTCCCAGGCACACTTTTACCAGAAGAAATGTGAGTTTCACCCTGCCATGTCAAGCCCTTATAATTGTCGCAAAAGAGCTGCTAATACAGAACAAACCAGGCAAACAACAAAGGAGGGAGAGTGTTAAAAAGTCATTAAAGCTGAGAAGGACTCTTAGCTGCTCAGGCAGCCAGAGCTCTGATTAGCGCACTTACTGCTGCTTAGAGTTCTTCAAATTTCCTGCGAACACATGAGTGAGGAGGGAGGTTCCTGCCTTAATTTAAGTGGGTCATTTGCATGACTGTCCTTGGTCTAGAAGGATACAGAGCCTGTTCATCCCTCAAGGCAAGATATCTCAATAACGGCAAAAATGTCTAAGTCTTGTAAGTTGCCACCCACAGAATTAAGGCTGCCTGTTCATTTCCCAGGATTAATGAGCTATTTCTTGAGCTCCACTTCCCAAATGCAGCTCAGGAATACTCAGATTTTTCTATCACCATCTGGACAAGTGAGCTACTTCACCCCTTTGTGTCTATCTCCTTGAAAGCCATTTAACAGCTGTACTTTTAATACCATGCTTTATTCGATGATCCTGTAAAAACAGCGGCCTTTGAAAGTGAACATTAGATACCTAATGATAAGCAAATATGAGGAGATTTGTTATTCTTAGAAGACTTCTGCGGGGTTTTTGAGGGATGCCTATGGGGATGGGGGAAGACATAGATCAACATATCTGCTGATGCATATATGCTGATGCATAACATGACAAGACTAAGGGACAAAATGAACTCTGACACCTTGCCCACTCACACCTATGACAGGGGATATTTCTGGGTCTTCAGTGAGAAATCCTGAAACCACAGGAGAGTGATCAGCAAGATGGAGACCAAGGACTGGATAGACTACAGTTAAATTATAGCATTTTGACTATGAATGTGTATACAATAAGTGCCAGATTATATCAATGAACCCACAGGAAAATCAAGGAATACCATTATTTTATGCTATGATATAATATACTAATTTTCTTTGTCTCTTTTTGAATCTGGGTGAACTCACTCATTATGATAATTTCTAGATCAATCCATTTGTCCAAAAATTTTGGGAATTCTTTGTTTTTAATAGCTGAGTAGTATTCCATAGTGTAAATGTACCACAGTTTCTTAGTCCATTCTTCTACTGAGGGACACTTAGGCTGTTTCCATGTTCTGGCTATTATGTACATATGATTTCTGTGCCTGTGTCTGTAGGTAGAAGTCAGAGGCAGGCTTCAGTTTTCTTCCATCACATTCTACTTGCTTCTGTTAAGCAGCGTGTCAACCTGAATATGGCTGGTGTTTCTTGGCTAGGCTGAAAACATTCAACAAGAAAATTAATATGTCAAAATTATACTTGTCCTCTCTATTCACAACATGCAGGATATGCAATCTTTCAAAAATGCTCATGAAATTCTTATTGTGTATAATGAAGCAGAAACTAAGTTACTGAAGATAAATACTAATTCCAAACGTTGTGTCAGAATCTTTAGTGAATTAAAAAAGTATCTTCTTGTTCGTGTCAAATTTGATAAATAACCAGTAAGCTAAAATAGAATGCAGGGTGCAATCATGAAAAGTGGTTCCAGTGTAGTGTATGTAGAGAAAATAGCTTATAATGATCAGCAGCATCTTGAAAAGATCTGTGTTTGTGCAGGTGACACACAGAGAAATGATTCAGTCTAAGGTTCATAAATACTGTATTGTGAAGATCTTTTCTCTTAAACAATAGGACTAAGAACTAAGAAATAAGGATGAAGTAAGACACCTCAAATTACCCTTATCAAAGACTCAGGGAGATTTGTGAATGTGTGGTGTTGCTAAGTGAAGAAAATCACATGATTTATGAAACCCAATTTGTAATGTACCATGAAACAAGATGGATATGGGACAAGCACAACAATTTTTAAGGTCTTTGATTCCAAAATTAATATTTGCAGAAATATCAGAAATTTTTTTCATAGAAGCCAGACATCTATGAAGACAAAAAAGATATGAAATCCTGAAGATGAAGAAAAGAACTGTCAGAAATCATAGAAGCGAGACCAAAGTATAATTAAAGCATTCCAAGTGCTGTATTTTGAAAAAGAAAACAATCATTATTCATTTAAGAACCTTCTGTAGATTCTCAACCTGTCCCCACCACTATGTGTCATGGTCATGTACACAAAGGATGAAAGATGACTATTTCCTTGGGTCATTCTTTAAATACCTTACCTGACCTGAAGATCTCTCGGCAAGTCTCATCTTCACACATAATTCCTATACCTCCCGATCTTAACCCTGATCCCCTTGTAAAGGCCTGAGAGGTCCTTAGCTGTACTTGACTTTATTCTGCTTATGGAAGGAATTCAATTTATTTTAATTAGAGGATAAAATTGTGTTACATCATATTTTGCAAAATCTCCATGAAGATATATTCATTACCAGGCTGTCTTCCTTTCTTTCTGTAGTGAATCTATTTATCTTTTTAAATTGATCATGAATACAATGAATCATAAATAGCAGCTGATAGTCAAGTCTAGATCATGAAAAGCAGAGTTATTTGGACAAGATTTCCTCTTGGAACATGTGAATAAACTCTGAAATAGCAATGGAAGTAGCCCGTGGCTTCTCACTGACCTCTTTGCTTTCTGGGTACCTCGTGAGGCTGAATTGTAGACAAGGACTGAGAGTTAGAGAACAGAAAGATGGGGCTGACTTACCTGAGTAAAGATCGCACACAGGCTGCGCTGGTTTTGCTGAAAACAGAGTGAGATGGTAAGACACAAGCACAGAAGGCCAGTAACCTGCATATATACACACACGTATGAAGCAGAGCACTGGAGGTGACACATGAAATCACATGTGTGTCATGGTTGTGAGTAACAATCCTTAGAGGTGATCAGGACTTCCTCATACATCTTAAATCTACTCACATCTGCCTTGGAATCATTTTGATAGGTAGCTTCTGTCGATATCAGCTAGAGTTATTGTTACTCATACGTAGCTCTGGTCACAGATACCATGTAAAGAACATGACTCATTATTTTAGTTCCATTTCTGTTGCCATGATGAAACTCTGAACAAGATCAACTTTAGAGATAAAAGGGGTTCCAGGTTCTAACCTATCATTTCTGTCAAATCAAAACAGAAATTCAATCAGCCAGTCACATCTCACCCATGGTCAAGAGCAAAGAGAAACACATGCAACCATGCTGCCTGCCTGTTTGCTTTCAGTGGTCTACTTCACTTTTAGACATTTCGGGTACCACTGTATGGCATGATGCAATAAAGAGCCACCTAGACTATTTAATAAGACAAACTCCCATTGGCAAGCCTGCAGGCTAATCTGATCTAGATAATTTCTCAGTATGGTTTCACAAGTTTGAATTTTAAAACTGTCACACTCAATTTTTTTGATGCAGTCGTTTGAGTTAGGATTTTTCCACGTAGTTCATACAAACCTCAAATGCTAGATTAAATGTATGAGCCATGCCAACTGGCTCTACTTATTATCATTATCATTATGATTATTGCTCTTATTCTTATTGTTGTCACTATTATCATCACTTGAATGCTTATATAAAATAAGCTTAATCTGATATAAAATAAGCTGTCTTTCTAGTTTTTACATCAACCACCATGTCGACAGCTACTCAGAAAATCAAAGGGGCTTTTGACTGTCTCCTACAACTTCCCTGTTCCAACACCTTCAGAATGTCAGTGTAGTCACGGTCAGAGGGGGTCGCTTCTGATTTTCCTTCCACCGGGAGCTCATGCTTGCTGTTGCTGGTGTCCTACTGCGCACTAAGCTCTCTGTTTGGCTGTGTGGATACATGCATTCCCTGTTTCCATTGTCATACAAGTTCCTTGGGTGAGTGTTTAGGTTAGTTCATTTGGATAAAATTCGCACGATTCTGTATATCACCTTTCCGTATTTATAGCAAGTGCTTGCTGAGTAGGACCATGCTCATGAACTGCAATGATGCCCACATTTCACACACTGGAATTCTGTCAATACACATGCCTGAAGGCAAATCTTATCTGAGGAACTTTCAGTGCTTAAGCACAGGTGGTATTTTAGTTGCCCTGCTACACAATTCCAACTGGGTTACAAGACTTCCTACTGAGATAATAGCATTAGGAGTCCCAATTTGTGTCAAAAAGAAGATTGAAATGTTACCTTTTCCTAGGTGAATTTACCAAGCAGGAGCTCAGAGTGGTTGCCATGGAAAGAAAGGAGACAAAACCTGAAGGAGCTGGCAGCCTCCCCAGGAGAGAACAGAGGGCTAACTCTCCTAACAGAGGTGAAGAGAAGCAATCCCCGAGCACAAATTCACTCTCCTTTCTCTTTACACTTAAGGCTCTGACATCAGAAACTATCTAGAGTCTACTCTGAAACACACAAATTCTTGGCCCAGCCAAGTCAATCCATGTTGACTTTCTGTGTACAAGATGTTATCTCTTCTTAGGTTATCCCTCTTTCACCAGGAAATGCGGCAGGGTTTTAATACCTCCAACCTTACACTGCAGGGGCTGCGGACCTATCTTGTCCAGCATGCAGCCCCATAGACCAACTGTGGTGATGCACACATACCATCCAGCCCCTTGGGATGTGGAGACAAGAGAATCAAAATTCTAGGTTATCTTTGGCAATATAGCTGGTTTGAGAATAACTTCAGCTACATTAGATCCTGTCTCAAAATTCAATCAAGCATTTAATCAATGAACTGATAAAATAATAAAAACTAAAAGCCCTTACCCTGCAATCAATGCCTGTCTATCTCACTGGTGCTCCTTGATGTTGGATGTTTTCACATTTACAGGCAGTTTATTATGGATGAATCTAGTTTCACAAAAAATTGTCACTGGAAACGCAGATGTGTGGAGCATTGCTGACATCTTTGCCAAAGTATCTCTCCTGCTGTGGAGAGAGGAAGACAGAAGTGGACCCCTCTGAAATGGGTGAAGGAAAAACAAAGCTATATATAACCTGCTGAGCCCCAACCATCACCGCACAAATGAACACTGATAGTCCTCTGTCTTCATATAGTTTAGTACAAAAGTACTGTTTTCCTCACATTTGACCATGTCCCCTGGAGGGGGAGGCCTGGTGGCACTCAGGGGAAGGACAGCAGATTACCAAGAAGAGACTTGATACCCTATGAGCACATACAGGGGTTGGTAATCCCCCTCAGGAACAGTCATAGGGGAGGGGAATAATGGGAAAATGGGAGGGAGGGAAGAATGAGAGGATACAAGGGATGGGATAAACATTGAGATGTAACAAGAATAAATTAATTAAAAAATTAAAAAAAAAGAAATTTAAAAAAAAGTACTGTTTTCCTGCATTCCTATCTGCCATCAGCTGGCTAAATAGAGTGAGTTTATTTCATACCTTGACCTATAATCATATATGAGCTTTTTAACCTTTCTGATATAGGACTTATCAGTTGATTTATAATATATCTCAATACATATTTTCTCTTGGATAAGTTTTGGTGAAAATTTGTTCTATGTTAATAGCTAATTCATTCAGGTTTCTCAAAAGACACTCCTTTCTTCAAGGCACAAAATATCTCATACTCATAAATTATTGGATCCCCTGTGACTGACATTATTTCTCATATTTCAAATATCTTATTCTGACAGGAATATTATTGTGTCAAGGGCATGGATGTACTACAATTATAGTGATATTTATAACTGTCAGAGATCAGCACACTGTTTAGTTTTGAAATTTTATCTACATGTCATCCTTTGAGTTTATGTACAAATATCTCAGCTTTTTAATTTCCATGACATCTAATAGCTTAGGATCTTATTTATCTGATATTGTAAATTATGTAAAGGTCAGTTGAGGATTATGTAGCAGGTTGCTCTGGTGCTATGTATTTTGATGCTAATTACTGGCCCCCAAGATCTGGTCCCTTCTCAGAGGAGCACGTTTTCATGTGTACATGTCCTGCTTGTGTAAACCATGCTCTGCCTAATTTACAGTTGGAGGGCTAATAAAAAATGTTGAAGCTTAGGGCTTGGTAGAACAGAAAGAATTAGAGTTTTGGGTTATGAACATTTGGGAAGGGCAGGAGAGAAGGAGCATGGGTGGATTCCAGAGATGATAATAGCATAAGTGCCAGGGACCTCGAATGGCAGGATGATAAATTGATAGTTGGATAATAGATTAATTATTATGTTCACCTCTGCGCTTAAGTGTGAATGAATCATAGCCTCAATGTGTAGTTACTTAGTGAAATTATTGGTTACAATACATCAGGTTTTACTAATTATATGACTGAATATTAAATATTAGTATTCATCATCAGATGATGAACCAACATGGGGCTTGAATCTAAGTTTACTGCCTAAGAAGTTCTGGGTGCCAGGCCATTTCTTAGCCAAAGATCCTAAGCTTAAAACCTAATAACTTCTGAATAAAAACCTGTCTTCTACCTGTCTCTTTAAGAGAGACCCTTAGCTTCACCTGGGGACAAAAGGCAGCCTACTTCAGGCTGACTGGAAGAAAGGGAATGGATTTAATATAACAAAGCTACCTGATGCCCTTGGCTTAACTCTAGCAGAGGTTTGGTGGGTTAGGAAACTGGAACTGGGAGACTAGTAACCTTCTAGACCCAGCTAGCAAGTGGAATCAATGGAGAGTGAGATCTGACTCTCACACGAACTCTGGTGCCCCTTTTCTGACCATGTCCCCTGGATGGGGAGGCCTGGTGGCACTCAGAGGAAGGATAGCAAGTTACCAAGAAGAGACTCAATACTCTAAGAGCATATATAGGGGGAGGAGGTCTCCCTCAATCACAGACATAGGGGAGGGGAGAAGGGGGGAAGTGGGAGGGAGAGAAGAATAGAAGGAAACAAGGGAAGGGCTAATAATCGAGATGTAATATGAATAAATTAATAAAAAAAAGAATTAAAGTTTTTTTTTTGTTAATAGAGACTGCTATGGTCTCTCTCCAAGGTTCCATGGCAGAGAGCACATGGACCTTTTCTGGCTTTATTGTGGTTGTTGGCATGGACCTGGTTGCAATGTGTTTAATGATGATCATCAGTTTCAATGCTATCTCTATAAATGTTCAGTGAAAGAGTGGGAAGAAAGCCAAGGTTTGGAATACTAAGTGATGGACAGTAAAAAGAGATGAAGAAATCAAACTCTTTCCAATAGAGAATGGGAAAGTGGTAGCAGCTGGAGCTCAGGGCTCTCTAGCTACAAGATGTTTTTCAGCTAGTTCTGGAAAGGGCCTGCTCACACATTTCATCAACAACTACACTGCAAGAATTATGAACAGGCCTTTGATGTTACACTATGAGACTGCACAACTGGCCTACAACTTAGAATTTTCTTGTTTCTTTCCTTGAATTTTGTTCTATAGTTTTGAGTTACAATGATTTGGAATTGAGATTAAATATTTGAGCAGGGTTCTGGTGACCTATGCCCTTAATCCAAACACAAAGGAGACAGAGACAGGGGACCTGTATTTCTAGACCAGCCTGGTCTACACAATAAATCAGGGCAGGACCCCCAATTATAAAATAAGCTACTTACAGAGACAGTCTAGGATTGAAATGACATTTTTCTTTAAGTTTACTGTATGTTTTCTCTTAATATTGCATAAAAATGTTCTTACTGATCTAGTAGGTGGATACACATCAATCTTAGGTTTATGTAAGGAGAAGATGATGTCATCTTGCCCTAAAAGTCCAGTCAGTCTTCTTAGAAAGTTGGGTTCCCATGGGAAAACTGGTGTCCGTAGGCATTTGGCCTAAAAGGGATATTCTGTTTTTCTTTTTCTTTTCTTTTTTTTTTTTTTTTTAAAATTTTTTTATTAATTTATTCTTGTTACATCTCAATGTTTATCCCATCCCTTGTATCCTCCCATTCCTCCCCCCCCCCCATTTTCCCATTATTCCCCTCCCCTATGACTGTTCCTGAGGGGGATCACCTCCCCCTATATATTCTCATAGGGTATCAAGTCTCTTCTTGGCTACTTGCTGTCCTTCCTCTGAGTGCCACCAGGTCTCCCCCTCCAGGGGACATGGTCAAATGTGAGGCACCAGAGTACGTGAGAAAGTCGTATCACACTCTCCACTCAACTGTGGAGAATATTCTGACCATTTAAGGACTTATGAGAGATGAACATGCAAGCTGCATGCCTCCCACAGCCAAATGTTTTTGAATCCTGGCTAAGGCGAGGTATCACAACATTCTGGGAAGCTGGCTTATGCCTTTAAACATGAGATGCCACGAAGGGGGGACAGGTGGTGGCCATGCCTGGCTCAAAGAGATGTAGGGGACTATACTGACAGAAAAGCACTTGCCAGTCTAAATTAGGACCCAAAACACAGGGACTATAAAGCAAAAATTTCCCATTACATATTGAGAAAGGTGAGGGATGAAAATAGCTGCAACAAATATAAAAGCCCAGATACAAGATGCCTATGATATGCTTAAAGGAGTTTAAGGCTGATTTTAAAAGATAATGTCTCTTCTATTGCTCTAGAAGACTAGCTTATCCCTTTAGACTTGAGGCATTCTCATGGGAAACAAGTAGTAACTTGGTCTAATGCAACAAGTAACCTAGAGGCCAGAGGAGGACATTTGGAGCTACACAATCTTGTTTTGATTTCAATATCATGATGATTGCATGTTGATTGATAATGGTAATATTATACATCCTCTTTGAAGGAAGTCCAAATAGAACAGACTTAGGTAAAAGAGAGTGTGCTAAGTAAAATGAGTCTATACTTTTATGACTTCAAGATACACAACAAGCAGGTAAAACATATTGCTAATAATACTCCATGGGATCATCTCTGAGACTGGCTGAGATATATGTGTCTATGCCGAGCCACTAATTTTTGTTGGCTACAGAAACCCCATGACTTATAATTACATGCTATTCTTTATATGGAATGAATGAAGACTTACAGATGTCTTTCTTTTGCTCATACAAAAAGCAGAAAACCATACTTAATTGATATATGTTTCTTATACATCTCATACATTAGTTTTTTAGAACTATATACTATTTGTGAGAAGTGATATGTTTTCAGCACAAAAGAACCAAACACTGATGATGCTGGATCAGACCTGACAGGATTTATCCTCCAGAATGTTGAGACACTGACAAAAGTGTTTCAGCATCTTACATGTTCTGGCCTCTACTGCTTTGGTTAGGCTTCTTCATAGTTTCTTCTCCAGAGAGCTTTGAAGAAAGCTAATGATCTCAGCTGGTGAAGAATTTCAGACTGTTCCAAACAGGACCCATATTAAGCCTGAAGACCATAATTGCTATTGCTAGCATGCTTAGCCATTTTTTTTCTAATTTCATTTGGGCCCTCAAAATGCCATTCTTTGTCCCAAATTCAGTGAGAAGAAACCTTGAGAATGAAGCCCCATTTCCCTTATGGGGATTCAGTAGGATTTTGGTTGTTTACTTTGGCTATGGATGTTTTTGTCATTGGTAGTTGGTTATAGGTTATTATTGGTTTTATTTGGAAAGAAAACAAAGTTAGGCTCATGGATTTCTCTCTTTTTCTTTTATCTATCTTTCTTAGGTACAGAGATGAAATTAAAAAGAAAGAGGAATATAGAAATATCTTAAGGAAATAAGACAATAGGTAGATTATTGTATCTACACTTCAATTTAGAGGTGTTATATTTAAGTAAGGTTATTTTAATATGTTGGTATATATTTTGAAATAATGATACAAATTCAAAGTTACTTTGTTACACACACACACACACACACACACACATACACACACACACATACACACACACACTCCCCAATCTCAAGAACAAAGAGAAATATTAAAATTTGCAAGGAAAAATGGCCAAATAAATATAATGGCAAACCCATCAGAATCATACCCAACTTCTCAGAAGAGAAGATAAAATCCAGGAGAGCCTGGGCAGAATTCTTGCAAAACTTAAAAGGCCACAGATTTTAGTCCAGACTACTATACCCACCAAAACTTTCAATCACCATAGATGGAGAAAAAATATTTCCATGATAGAACCAAATTTAAACAATAGATATGCTCAAACCTAGCACTACATATGATATTAGAAGGAAAATCTCCCATCTGAGGAGTTTATCTACACTACAAAAAAAAAGAAAGAAAAACAGTATATAAATAACTTCAATATAGCAAAACCAAAGCAGTCAAGTACACAAGCCCAGTTCCACAACAAACACTATAATAAAAGGTTCTAACAGTCACTGATCACTAATCTCTCTCAACATCAATGGTCGCAACTCTCCAATAAATGGACACAGACTAAAAGAATGGATGCCTAAACAGGACCAATAATTCTATTGTATATAAGAAACACATCTCAGCCATAAAAAAGCACTATATAAGCATAAAGGACTAGAAAAAGGTTTTCTAAGCAAACAGACTCATAAGAAATGTGGAGTATCCATTCTAATATTTAACAAAATAGAATTTCAACTAAAATTAATCAAAATAGATGAAGAAGGTCATTCCATATTCATCAAAGGAAAATACAACCAAGATGGCATCCTAATTCTGAGCACCTATGCCCCAAACACAAAGCTATTCACATTTATAAAAGAAACATTACTAAAGCTTAAGTGATACATTGAACCCAACACATTAACAGTGGAAAACTTTAATACCCCACACTTACCAATGGACAGATAATCAAGACAGAAACTAAACAGAGAAATAATGAAACTAACAGATGTAAGAAATCGAAGGGACCTAACATATCTACATAACTTTTTACCTAAACTCAAAAGAATATATCTTCTTCTCAGCACGTTATGGAACCTTCTCAAAAATTGACCATGTAGTCAGTCATAAAGAAAGCCTGAACAGATACAAGAAATTTGAAATAATCCTTTGGATCTTTTCAGACCACTATAACCTGAATCTGGACTTAACAATAATAAAAATAACAAAAAGCCCCCACACATGGAAACTTAACAATGCTCTACCCAGTGACAACTGGGCCAGGGATGAAATAAAGAAAGAAATTTAAAACTTTCTAGAATTCAATGTAAATGAATGTACAACATATCCAAACCTATGGAACATAGTGAAAGCAGTGCTAAGAAGAAACTTCATAGCACTAAGTGTCTTCATAAAGAAACTGGAAGGCCCTAGAAAAAAGAAACTTAATAGAAGACCTGAAAGCCCTAGGGGAAAAAAAAAAGAAGATACACCAAAGAGGAATAGACATCTGCAAGTAATGAAACTCAGGGATGAAATCAATAAATCAGAAACAAAGAAAACAATTTAAAAAACTCAACAAATGCAAGAGGTAGTTCTTTGAAAAAAATAAACAAGATAAACAAACCCCTATCCAAAGTAATTAAAAGGAAAAGGGATAGTAACCAAATCAACAAAATCAGAAATGAAAAGGGAGAGATAGCAACAGATATAGAGGAAATCCAAAGAATCTTTAGGTCTTATTTCAAAAGACTAAATGCTCCAAAAATTGAAACTTTAAGTGAAATGGACAATTTTCTTGGTAAATTCCACTTATCAAGATCGAGAAATAGAAGCAATCACCAAAACTATACCAACCAAAAATGCTCAGGGTCAGATGGATTTAACACTGAATTTTACCAGACCTTCAAAGAACTAATAATCAATACTCCTCAAACTATTCCACAAAATGTAAAAAGAAGAATCACTACCAAACTCATTCTATGAAACCAGAGACACCTTAATACCTAAGACAAACAAAAGGCCCAAAAAAAGAAAAAGAATTTTCTTATGAACATTGATGCAAAAATTCTTAATAAAATACTTGCAAACTGAAACCAAAAACAGATCAAAAATCTCATCCATCATGACCAAGTAGGCTCCATCCCAGGCATGCAGGGTACACAGAGAAATATTGTCTCGAAACAAACAAACAAACAAACAAATAAAACAAAACAAAAAACAAACAAAATAGCAAAAAAAAAAAAAAAAAAAACAAAAACAAAAACAAAAAAACTACCACACCAAATAATCCAATTGAAAAAAATGGCATTCAGAGCAAAACAGAATTCTCAACAGAGGAATACAGATGGCTGAGAAACACTTAAAGAAATGCTCAACATCTGTAGTCATCCGAGAAATGCAAATAAAAATGACTCTGAAACTCCTTCTTACACCTATCATAATGGCTAAGATCAAAAACTCAAGTGAGAGCACATGCTGACAAGGATGTGGAGAAAGGGGAACATTCCTCCATTGATGGTGGGAGTGCAAACTTGTACAACCACTCTGGAAATCAATCTGGCACTTTCTCAAGACCCAACTATACCACTCCTGGGCTATACATGAAAAATGCTCCATAATACAACAAGGACATTTGCTCAACCATGTTCATAGCAGTTCTATTCATAATAGTCAGAACCTGGAAAGAACCTAAATGTCCCTCAGCTGAAGAATGGAGAAAGAAACCATGATACATATTGGAATACTAGTCAGCTATTAAATACAAGGAAATCTTGAAATCTGTAGGCAAATGAATGGAACTAGAAAAGATCATCCTGAGTGAGGTAACCCAGAAATACATACATGGTATATACTCACTTGTAAGTTGATATTAGCCCAACATAGATGTCCTCTGAAAGACTCCACTTGGAGAGGGAGAGGGTTGAGACAGATACTAGGACTCTAAACCAGACTGTGGATAGAGTACTGGGAATGTATGGAAGAGTGGGAAAAATGAAAAGAACAGGAAGGTTCAGGAGCTCCACAGGGAGACCATCAAGGCCTTTGGATCTAGACACAGAGGGGCCTGCATAAACTGATGCCCCAACAAAGGACAGTGAACGTAGAGAGCCTGGGTCCATTGTTCAGACGTATTCTAAGGACAGCTAATTCTCCATGTCGCAGGAGGAGATGGGGGACTGTCTCTCAATCTCTCACATGCACTCTGGTGCCCATGATTTGATCACTGCCTCTTCTCAATGTGGCCATGAGGAAGAGGATGCATGCTATCATGATGAGACCTGGTAGGCTGTGATCTGACAGTGGGGGAGGAGGGCCCCCCATCAGAGGTCCAGGGGAGGGGAATAGGGCAGAATAGGGAGAGAAGGTAGGAATTGGAAGATAAGATTGAGGGGATAAAGTATAATAAAAATTTTAAAATGTATCTTCATTTTCAACAATGAAGAGGTTGGTAGTTCTATGAATGAGGTATCATGCCATTTCTTTCTGATCATACATTGTATTCCAATGATTGTTTTGTTTTTATCAGGCTGGCCTGGAACTCATGGAGATCCCCCTGACTGAGCTCCACACATGCTGGGATTAAATATGTTTGCTACCACAGTTAGCTAGTCTAGTGATTTGCAAAGTCAGTGTGCACAAGCACCTAATTGGATATGCAGTATATTCTAATCCAGAAGATCTGATATGTTCAGAGTTTCTGAAATTCTAGTATTCAACATCTGATAAGCTTTATTATTTAATTCTTATTTAAGAAGCATTTTACATGTAGAGGGACTATGCCCAGTCCATGCATGCACTTAGGTTGATGGTTCAGTCACTGTGAGCACCCCATGGTCCTATGTTAGTTGATACTGTTGGTCTTCATGTGGAGTTCTTGTCCCCTTTGGGTCCTTCTATCCTCTCTCCAACTCTTCCATAAGAGTCTAAGATCTCTGTCTAATGTTTGATTATGATCTCAGCATCTGATTTGATCTGATGCTGGATGGAGTCTCTGTGAGGACAGTTAACTTGGATGATGTCTGCAAGGATAGCAGAGTGTCATTAATAATGACAAGGATTGTCTCTCTCCCATGAGGGGGTCTCAAATTATGCCAGTCATTGGTTGGCCATTTCTGTAAACTCTGTTACATCTTTATTCCTGCTCATCTTGTAGGCAGGGTAAATTTTTAGTTAATAGCTTTGTCATGAAATGTGCAGCAAATGGATGGAACCAGGAAAGATACCATACGCTGAGTATGGTATCCCAGATCCAGAAAGACACACATGGTAGTATTCACCTACAAGTGGATATTAGCCATATAGTACAGGATAAGCATACCACAATCCACAGTCCCAAAGAAGCTAAGTAACAAAGAGAGTTCAAGGGGGTGGGGGAAATAGATAAAGAGAGGGACCTGGGTGGGAGGGGGAAGGAAAGGGGAACAAGGATGGGGACCAGGTATCGAAAAATGGGAGTCAGAGGCAGAAAGGCTGGGAAAGAGATGGTAATCAAATAGGTGGAGATCTCTGGGGGCAAGCTGAAGATATGAGACAGGGCAGGATCCTGGGAGGATACAAGGCTGATTCTAATGGAGAATCTTAGCAGCAAGGGATATGGAGACTGAAGTGATTACCCCCTAGAGCCAGGCAGGACTTTCAATGGACAGAAGGGAAACCAACCCACCTACAAGTAAAAAACATTTTATATAATTGAGTCTATCAGATTATGCCAAATGTTTGTTTAATGCTAGCTACCAAAATCGTTTTAATTTTCAATATCGAACTTCATTTCTCATATTATATGTATATATATATATATATATATATATATATATTAAATACTCATTGACTGAGTGCATGTACTGTGTACATCGTGTTTCATTACCCAAACTCATTGAATGTGTCTATCTGTTGTTCAGAAAATATCCTGCATCCCTAAGAGCTGAAATAGAATTCATTTACTCTAGATAGCAAAGGGAGTTGCTTATTATAATTGTCTAAAGTGAACTTCTATTAAGCTATTAATTATATTTTGAATAAATATTTTTGTATATCATTGCTTTCCACACATTGTTTCTATGGTGGTTAACAAAAAGTGATTTAAGAAACACCTGCTACTTCATTATTAAAAGTATATATATATATATATATATGTATATATATATATATACATATATATATATATATATATATGAAAGTTTTAAAAGATGTTTGAACATTGTCATTTATAAGTTAATTTTATGCAGCTATGCTAGACTGAACATGAGTAAGGAACAACTCAGTCCTCTGCCAGGTCATAGACGAAGCTCAGCAAAGCCTGGTGAGACTGCTCGTCTCTGGGTGTCTACAGACTGCTGTGGGCCTCACATTCTCTCCCATTCCACTCTTCTTTTCCCATCACACAGGCCAGTCTGTTACGTATTGCGAATATCAAATGAATGGATGAGCACCCATCACAGTATTCCCAAATCTTCTTTGCTCCTTTGACCACTGAAGGGAACAGACCCTTTGTTCATAATCCAGTGAGCAAATATGGTACTGTTGGAATTGCTGTTCACATATAGTGCGAAATGTGGAGTTCTGATGCTGAAATTTTAATGTGTTTTGTAAATACCCCTCTATAAAACGTAAAAGTCTTTGATTCTCTTCTTTAGTGTGCTATGAGAAACATGGTATTCAAATATCTCTCTGAAATTGTAATTTTGATGGCAATTTTAAGATCTTTATAATGATAGATTTAGATAGGTAGTAACACTCACTTCTCCTCCTCTCAGAAATGTTTTGTTTTTCACATCTGTTTAAGCCTTCTCAACCTTTCTAATGCCAGGACCATTTAAACCTGCTCCTCATGTAGTGGTGACTCCCAACCATAATGGCTTATGAATGAAGCTACTTCATTATTGTAATTTTGCTATGGTAGTGAATCATAATGAAAATACCTCTTTGGAGACAGATGTGTCCCAATGGGGTTGCAACCACAGGTTGAGAACCACTGCTTTAAACCTTTAAATAAATATTTGCAAAGAACCCTAAATAGATCTTTCTGCTGTTTAGAGACTAGACTGCATTCCCAGAAGCTGAAAACATTATTTATTTTCTCCAGATAGTCAAAGGTTGGGAAGACCCAGGAGTTCCCATGAAGGAGAAAAAGTTGTATCGACATTTGCTCAGGTGCTCAGCCAGGTCAAACATAAGCTTTGAGGAACGATTGCTGCACTGACTCCTTTCCACAGACCTAATTACCACTTCACCTTACTAAAAAAAAAAAAAAAAAAATCCTCTCATCTTCATGCAAATGAGCTTGTGGCAGTTGTTCTCTTTACTTCTAGAGAGACTTTATACTCTTAATAGTCTTTGAGATAAAATTGAGCTGCAAATCATCCAGGCTTATCAGTAGTAATAATCTCTCATGAGTATTTCACCACATTTCATCAAACAAAATTATAGGAACCTCATTTAATAATTCTGTCATATAGAGTATAAGTCACATGCCACTTGGCTGTGAGTCCCTCTCAAAGGAATGCCATAAATATACAGAATTCCTGTAGAGACCTTAAAAACTAATGATGAAAGGAGACATTGTGCCCATGTCAAAATATATCATTCTGGACCAAAAGAACAGGAAATACAAGGATGATTATGAGATTCTACCCAACCTAGAACACATTTTTCTCTGAAATCATATGAATGTATCATTCCTGAAGCCAATATTTAAAGATTCACAGTTGAGTAAGGAAGAAAATAAATTACTATAAAGATAAAGCACAAAAGTCAGTAAGGGGATGAGTGTGGTCATCAGACTGGCTTCAGTAGCTAGTCTGTATGTGCAGGTGTATATGTCCACTTGAATGTATGAAGGTGTATGTATGTTTATATGTGTATGAACCAGTATTCACACACTGCATATGTGACTATACCTCTGTGTAGTTACGTGTTCTTGTGCATATGTGTGCATGTTCATGCTTACATTGCATGTGTGTATTTAATATTTATATGTACATGCATAAATGCAAGTATTTGTGTAAGTGTGCATGTTTATGCATATGATTAGGTGTGCATTTGTGTGTGTATGTGCAATCAAGAATATATGCATGTGTTTGCACATATATCTGCGTGTATTTATTTCTGCATGTGTGTATGCTACTATATATTAATGTATATAATCTTATGAGTACGCCTGTGTTTATGTACATGGGTATTTGTGTGTATATACATGTGTGTACATATTGTTCATTTCAATCAATACCATCAGAAACAGACAAAATCCACAGAACACAAACAAATTAACAATGTAGTATGAAAGAATCCAAGAGGATGAAATGACATGATTACTGAGAAAAGCAGGACAATGCATGGAGAGAACAGCGGCATTGTTTTCAATGCGGCTTTTAAATCACGCATCTTTATCAACTTGACTTTGATCTGAGCAGTGTCAGCTTATTGACCCTACCACCTGCAGTATGTGGCAGAGTAGATGGTACCTTTCCATCTGGAACAAGAAAGATGAGTTCTAACGTGGTTTACTTATTGATCACCTATTAATTAATATTGTCTGAAAATCTACAACTAAGATGTAGAGTTTGAGTCCTTACATGCTATGTCTACTGACATTATTAAGAACCAATAGATCAGTTTTCTCTATTTCCTGTCCTCCTCAATGCTTTATATGCAACTGGTCTTTCTAATTCACAGATGCATAGAAAATTCAAGCTAGTAACAGGTACAGTCATAGCTAAAGTACTCTTACATAATTATACTCTCATTAGAAGAAACTTTTCATTAATTAATAACATTACTTCCTTAATAATTTATTAATTTCCACATACTAATTATATTGCTTTCAGCTGAACAAATTGTACTAGAAAAGGAAAATATGCTTTAAACACAATGAAGTATAAATACCTTAGTCATTATAACATTTCATCATAATAAAACAATTAAAATAAAGTACAATGAAACGAGAATAAAGTTTTATGTGCATAATTCAAACTATTGAAATGAAGTTAATTATAAATAAGATGAGTTGGAGATGTAGTTGGGCTAATATGTGTCAAATTAGATTTAGAAAGTTCTTTCTAATATATGATTATAAAATTCAAAAAATTGGCTGCTTGCTTAACTCATTTAAGTTTTCATAAATTGCATAACTAATGAACAAAGCAAAGGGAGTAACATATGTCATGTGAGGGTAAAATAAAGTAAATATAAAGAACATACCAAGCAATCATTTTTAAACAGATGAAGACTGAACTGTAAGGTTTCATTTAGGGAATTCCTAATGCTCTTATTGATGATTTTGCTTCTCTGAATTGCCCAGACAAAAGCTCTTTGTGAGAGTGAACTGAGACTCTTTAAATAGAATCTCAAGCATTTATATGCATATTTGACTTTGAAAGACATAGATAAGTTGAAAACTAATCACACTTCTTAGTTCCAACAACACATGCTTATGGATATCCCATAATGTGATGAAGTGTTGTTGCTATCCCAGGATAGCAGCTCCTTGTTACACAGCTAAGGGCTTTTATAAACAGTTTTCAAAATTGTTTTGCAAATAGCGAGTCCCAATTTCTATGGAACAGTGCACTGCACAGATACACACTCTAGGTCCTGTGCTGTTTCCCACTCTGCCACTGTGGTATAATTTCTGTCTTGACTAGCACTGCCACCTGTGAGTCACCCACACTTCTTAAAAGGAAATAAAATAACTTCAACTTTATATTAGGGCTCCTGAGGATGTTAAAGATGAAAATGATGTTTAACAAAAAGAAAATACATAATATATTAAATTTTATAATAATATCTTTGTTTCAATATGAAGGTTCATGTCATGAATCTACATCTTTGAGTGAAAATAGGTCAACCTGATTTTTATAAATGTTCTCAATCAGAAGAAAACAGGGTAAATTTCTGCAAAGCTTGTGTTCTAAACATTCATCATCATGTGGAAATTATTTTAGAAAAGGAAATATAATTTACAAGCCTTAGTAAAGTGAACAGTATATCTTAATAACTTTAATCCCTGAAAGCACAAGAGTGGTTGTTAGCATTTATGGAAACAATTTTACTTATATGATCAAGCAAAGGCCTGGAAAAGATTTATTTTGAAATAAATATGTGCTGATGGTGGAAAAGTCACCATACTATTAATGAAATAGTTGCCTTACTGCAACCTGTTATTGCATTGATGCTATTTTTCTAGTCAGATGATTCATAATATTAATATCCCTGTATGAATGTAGACAAACAGGTATATGGATTGAATTTTATGCTATAATTATCTGGTGTAAGGGAAAAGCATCTTCATATTTTATCATGCTACATATTTTTTAAAATTAATTCTTTTTTTCATATACATTTATATTATTGCACACATATATATAATAAACTACATACAGCAAGAAGAACCACAAAACAATCAGGAATTATATAAATGTTACATTCATAGTGTTTTGGCCATTTGTATTTGGAAACCCTGAAGAAAACATCTTTCCTATCATGGTGAGGTTACAGTTCTGAATGTAAAGCAGTATCTATCCTGCCTCAGCTATATCAACTTAGAACATCTATATAGACCTAAAAACATAATAACCCATAAACAACTAAGCTTAATTGTAAAACTTAACTATCTGGTCTTCAAACCCATCACAGACTTGAGAAAGAACAAAAATTAACTACCTAAGTAAAGCAGAAGTGCAGATAAGCAGTTTGCAAAATGAAAACAACAACAAAACAACAACAACAACAACAAAAAAGACAGAGTTTGCTGCCTGAAGAGTTACCCAAAACTTTCTATAATGTTGGAGCATCATCTTCAGCCTTCTGTTCCAGTATATCTGACAGGCATATTTGTGAGGCAGGAACAGTTGAGGACTTGCTTACCCTGTCTTGGCAGAATTTGACCTTCAATTCTGCATGCATTCAAGCTTGCCCATTTTTAGGCAGAATTCTTTCTGTGGCCAAAACAAGGACATTTTGCCCAGTGGCTTGTTTGCCACATTTAATGCCCTCTCCATAAGGAAGTTCCTTGATGTTCATCAACTTCTTTGAGGTTGACTGGGTGTCGCCAGGAGGTAACCTGTCTTATTCTCAAAGAATCATTAAAATAATAAAAAAATTCTTTAAATGCCATATTCTGTAGGTCTCTGAGGTTTTTGAAGACCATTTCTATGTATTTTGCCTTATCTATCTAGAGATTCATATCTAATTGTTAAACCTAGGATGTATATTCTTGTGACAAAAATAGACAAATAATTGACCAGACCATGATTTAATCAACTAACAATTATTCATGTTACTTAATTATCCTAAACAGCCCACAATGGCGTTGGTGTTGTTCCACAGCTTTCGCTTTGTTGTTAATTTCCTAAGATGAGATCTCCCAAATTCATTATGAAGTTAAGTAGTGCTTCCATGGTCTCCAATAAATTTGGATATGATATGCATTCATTTTCATTGATTTCAAAAAAGTATTTAATTGTTCTGTTTCCTCCTTGATCATTGAGTGGAGTTATTCAGTTTCCATGAATTTTTAGGATTACATTTGCTTCTGTTATTGTTAAAGTTCTGCCTTAATCCATACTGGTCTGATAAGATACAGGGGTTTAGTTCAGTTTAGTTGTATCTATTGAATCTTGCTTTGTGAGAGAATATATATGTGACTTAGGTATCAGGGTGACTGTGGTCTCATAAAATGAATATGACAGTATTCCTTCAGTTTCTATATTTGGTCAGTTTTGAAGAAGACCGTTTTACCTTAGCTCTGCCTCTCACTTCTCCTCTGCCCAGGCGTGCAAGCTTTTTATTTAGCCAATCATGGATAATTAGAGGAAAGGTTACAAAGTCACATTTGGGGTACATGATAGTTTGTTCATAAGAGAACAAGCTGCAAGCAGACCTCAGTGAGCAAAATGATTAATATTCATATACAAAGCGCCAGATCATGCTGTTACAGGGAAGAGAAACAGAAAGTAAACTAATGTTTCTTGTAGGAACACAACAACATGCTCCCCCTATTTGACTAACATAAGCAGCGCAGGAGAAAATGAAGAAAGCATTCAAACTGAGGGTTTCTTTAATTCATTTATGATTAGGGAATAAAGACAAGGTGGTTTTAAATAAATACTCTTCCAAGGCACATGGATGTCAGTGGTAGAACACTTCCCTAGCATGGGAAAGCTCTTGGGTCAGTCTCCAGCAGTGCAAATACAAAAGACAAAAACAAAGAAACATTAGGCTCTTGTAGTTATTTCTTTGCTTATATTGAGTGGAATTAGTTATTAACAATTTGCTTAGCTTTTGGTATTTACCATAAATTGTATTAGTGAGGGATAAACAAGTAATATCTTTAAAGTAAAACACCAAGGATCCAAGATATTTAGGTGTAACTTAGTATTGCAAATTTTTCAAATTTCTTATGCTTTGGTAACATCCTACATATCCAACTCATAAATCTTAGGACAACATCCCCAACTTTGTCATCTACTTTTAGTACTGAGAATCAAACCTATTGCCCCTGATGGTCACAGAGCTATTCATCAGCATTTTCAAGTCAGTTGCTATTCTTTCTTTCAGCTAGTTCAGAAATTTACATCATTAGTACTCAAAATGCATACACATATGCATTCTGAAGGACATTGCATTTGTCCTTGATTCAAGAAATCATTGCATTTCTAAAAAATATCAGGGTCAATTGTGAACTCAATATCACTTTCCTCTATGGTTGGTTCATAGAATTATTAGGGACATGATGAGACATTTTTGAAAATTTATCACTGATACTTCTTCAATATTATTTCTTCATCTGTTGTGAACATTGGTCTCAACATTAAACCTTATGCAAAATTAAATCCCAGCACTAAGTTCAACAAATTCAACAACTAGAAAAACACATTTTTAAATTTTGTTCCTATGCTCAACTATAACAGAACTTAATAAATAAGGAGAGAGAAAATATGTCAGTGGCTGTAGTGTTCCTCTAATTATTCTATTTTTTTCTTTCTTCAAAATGACATGACTTAAGAAACTCCAGTTCCACCCTCCCTCCCTCACTCCTCCTGCCCTCCTCCGCTACCATCTGACCTCAGCCTATCAAGTCTCATCTGTACTTCCTGAATCCTCTTCTTCTATGGCTTGGCAAGGCCATCTGGCCAGGGGGAAATGACTAATGAGTGGGCAACAGAGTCAATGTCAGAGGAACCCTCTAGTCCCTTTAATATGAGACCCACAAGGAGACTGTGCTGCCGATTGACTAATCTGAGCAGGGGGTCTAGGTCCTTACCATGCATTATCCTTGGTTGGTTCTCTGCTGCCTCCTTCATAGCCTTCCTCCTACCCCATCCAGGCCCATATTTGTTGGCTCTATTAGTCTCCTTGTGTAGCTCCTTTCCCTTCCTATTCCTTCTATCCCTCATCCCTTCCATAAGACTTGCTGCATTACACCCAAAATTTGGTTGTGAGTCTCAGCATTGGCTTTCTTCCCCTGCTGGGTGGACCCTTCTAGAGGATCTTCATTTTAGGCTCCTATACTGTTCCTTCTCTTCAACTGCTTCCAGTGTCTATTGTATTATCCTTCTGAATGAGAATTAAGCATTCTTCCTAGGGTCCTCCTTGTTATTTAGCTTTTTTAGGTCTGTGTATTGCAGTGCAGTTATCCTGTATTATGTGGCTAATATCAACATATAAGTATGTATGTATATCATGTGTGTCTTTCTGGGTTTTGGTTATCACACTCAGTATGATCGTTTCTAGTTCCATTAATTTGCCTGCAAACTTCAAGATTTCCTTGTTTTTAATAGCTGAATAATATTCCAAAGTGTAAATGTACCAAAATTTTTTTATTTATTCTTCAGTTGTAGGACATCTAGGTTGTTTCCAGATTCTGGCTACAATAGAATAAAGCTGCTATAAACATAGTTGAGTAAATGTCCTTGTTGTTTGCTGGAGGATTTTTTGAATATAGTGCAGGAGTGATATACCTGGGTCTTGAGGAAGCGCTATTACCAATTTGATTGATTCCCAAAGTGGTTGTACAAGTTTTTACTCCCACCAGCAATGAATGAGTATTCTCCTTTCTCCACATCCTCACCAGAATGTGCTGTCACATGGGTTTTTAATCTTAGCCATTCTGATGGGTGTAGTTGCACAGTTATTTTGATTTACATTTCCCTGATGACTAAGGATGTTGAGCACAGCTTTAAGTTTTTCTTGGCCATTCAATATTCCTCTGCTGAGTATTCTATATTGAGTTCTGTACTGCATTTTTAATTGGATTATTTGGTTTGTGGTATTTAATTTTCTGAGTTTTTTTATATTGCATATTATTGGTGAAGATCTTTTTCCAGTCTGTAGGCAATCATCTTGTTCTGTTGACTGTGTCCTTTGTCTTACAGAAACTTTTCAGTTTAGATGAAGTCATATTTATTGAAGGAACCCTATCACAATTAAACCTATCACCTCACCAGAAACTATGAAAGATAGAAGAGCCTGAGAAGATGTCAGGAAGATACTAAGAGGCCACAGATTCTAGCTTAGATTATAGTACACAGAAAAGCTTTCAATTACCACAAATAGATAAAACAAGATATTCCAGGACAAAACCAAGTTTAAACAGTGCCTACAAAAAAAAAATCCAGCCCTACAAAAGATACTAGAATGAAAACTACAACGCAAGAAGGCCAACTACACCCGTGAAAATAAAGGAAATAAAAAAGCCCACATCTGTAAAGCCAAAGAAAGGAAGCATGCACACTCTCATACCACCAATAGGACAAAATCGAGGGACTAACAACTTCTGGTCATTAAAATCTCTCAAAATCTTTGGTCTTGACTCACCAGTAAAAAGACACAAGCTAAGAGAATGGATGCAAAACCAAGGCCCATCCTTCTGGTGCATACAAGAAACACACGTCAGTCATAATGATAAACACTATCTCAGAGTAAAGGTCTAGGCAAACGTATTCCCAATAAACAGACTCAAGAATCCAGCTGGAGTATTCATTTTAGTATCTAATGAAATATACTTTCAACCAAAACTAAAGAAAAGAGATGGGAAAGGACACTTCATACTCATTAAAGGAAATATACACTAAGATACTGCTTTAATCATGAGCATCTATTCCTAAAATGCAAAGCACCCATGTTTGTAAAAGAAATATTACTAAAGCACAAATCACACTTTGAGTCACACACATTAATAGTGGGACGCTTCCCTAACCCATTCTCACTAATGGCAGGCCATTGAGACAGAAACTAACTGGAAAAATAATGAAACTAATAGACATCATGAATCAAATTAATATAACATATCAACACAACATTTCACCAAAACACAAAAGCATATACCTTCTTTTCTATGCCTTATGGAACCTTCTCCAAAATTGACCATTTACTTTATCACAAAGAAAACCTCAAAAGATACAAGATTGAAATAACGCCGTGCATCTTATCAGACTACCATGGATTAATGCTGGAACTCAACTAAAACAAAAGAACAGAAAGCAGACAAACTCATGGAAACTGAACAACTGCCTAATAAATGACATCTGGGTCATGTATGAAAATAAAAAAAAAAAAAAGAAATTAAAGACTTTCTAAAATTGAATGAAAACAAAGGCACAACATACCCAAACTTATCACACACAAAGAAAGCAGCACTAAGAGTAAAGTTCATAGCACTAAGCAAGTGCATTCATAAAGAAATTGGAGAGATCCCATACTAGCAACTTGAAGGCATACATGAAAGCTCTACAACACAAAGAAACATACATACTAAACTCAAGTAGATGACAGGAAACCATCAAACTCAACACTATTAATTTTAATAAGGGTTAAATAATAGCAGAGCCTCAATTCTCTCTATTTTTCAGCTTCCACACTTGTTTCCAAAGTCTTGTTATTTATATTTATATTTCTTGGGTTAAAAGGGATTCATTTTCCTTTTGTGTAGATTTTTTTAAAAAAAAAATCCACAAATACATCCTGAGAGCAAGGGCAACTTGACTTGAAAAAAGAATCTTCCTGAAACTGGCTTACCACAATGACACTAAAAGCTTATAGGAATGATAAACGCTCATCACAAAAGTTCTATTTCCATTAGGCTTTGTTTCTTGCAAAGGTCATAAAAGACATTTAAATGATTCTCCTTCTGCAGCTGGGGATTATAGCTTGCTTACTCATCAAAGAGCAGGTGGCCTTGAAATTAATGAAAATTCTTGTCTTGCACATTGTGATCTCCATTAAGTGTTTGTATCTCAACTTTCACACTACAGCAACTTTTGTATGAGCAAAACTGAAGGTCATAGAGTCAAATGTCATGCCTAACAATTCACAGTTGGCATGACCATATTCGACTGCTTGGTGTTCACAAACCATGATCTTCCAAAGTATGTGTGACACTGACACCATATGTCTTGAAGTTGAAATTTGTGTTTGTAGTATTCTTAAATTTTCATCATAAATAGATGCCCAGCTGCCAATTTCTGAGTTTCTTGATGGTATAATTTGTCATTATCTTTTATTCTGTCACAGTGGTATATTACATTATAATTTATCGATAAATCCCTCAGACGTGGTATATAATCTTATTGACGTACTACTGAATTATAGCTGTTACTATTTTATTGTGCAGTTCTGTAGTTATGTTCTTCAGAGGTATACTAAAAACTCTTACTCTTTTGTTTATAAGATAATAAAGCTCTTTTGTGTAATAGTTAATCTATCATCACAAATCATGTGTGCTCAGATATTTGATTTTTTTCACTAGATCTTTTTACTATTCTTAAATATCATGGATTTTATTTACTTTCTAAATAGAATCTTAACTGGTTATTTTTCTACTTCATGTTCACTGACAGGTATTAAAACCAATAATATGTGTCTATACTGGTATATGAAACAAAAATTGAAGTGCTGAATTTGTTCTACAACTGATGGTTTTATCTGATATATCTTTACTGTCCTAAAACTTGGTAACATGGGCCCTGAGTTCTGTGCCATATTATTAATCTACCTTGTCATTTCTACCTCTCACATCATGTGTGGTATATTCTTCCTTTCATTATAAGTCTATCCAATTTTAGTCACAAGACCAAGTAAGCACTGCAATGTGAAGTAAAAATAGTGAAATTTGATAATATGATAGAAATGTGTAACAGCAGACAATTAGCAGAAACTGCCCACAAAATGGTATCTAATTGCATTCTTACATGAGCTTGTCTGTTGGGAATTCCCTCTCTCAGTCAGCCAAAGCCAGTATTGATAGCCTTGCCTTGAGCAAGGCAGATCCTGTGTTAGGGGAATCTCAAGTTGGGACAGAAGAGATGAAGTGAGGCTGTGTAAAATTATGTCTTCCTTGGGGTCAAGGTCTACTGAAGTCAAAGCTCTAGGCTGAGCTTTAGTTTGAAATGCCTATCACAAGCAATGGCATGTATTTTCACAAAGTGTGAAATAATTCATTTGTGATGTAGCCATGAGACATTCCAGACCCCACTCCACATACTGCTACCGAAATAATACTCATCCTTCCACTGATACTAGAAGATTAATAGAAATATTCTTTACTTCTAGTTACATGAAAAGGTTGGCAAATTGGTTGTTTTAATATGTAAGTGACTCCAAATGTTTTTTGATCACAGTGTGAGGGACATAATTTGGAAGTTCTTCCTATGGGAAGACCTTTGGGCCAACTGACACAATAATTGGGCAAGATAATTAATGCATACTGTTGTACAGTTTGTGGTTTTCAGCTTAACAGAACAGTTTGGATGAAGACTTAGCTTTCACTTCTAGTTATATGTACAGTGAGTTCATGAACACAGCACATATTGTGTTCAGGGTGAAAGCTATATATCACTGTATTACATAGTTTCTTCTCACAATAATGAAGTATCAAAGAAGACTAACACTGAGCCTACAACATACAACTTTAACTGAGGCCGTTTCCAGTTGCCCATTGTCAAGAAACTTTTATGAGACCCTTTGTACTTGACAGATGTCATCTCTTAATTCTCAGTAGAACAGATGCATTCTGCATGAACTGGCTTGCCATTCTTGCTACAAGGCTTCCTCATACATTCTGATATAGGAACATGCATCCTGTGCCATTTTATGTTAGAGCAATGGATACGTTGTAAATACAGAGAACTCTAACCAAAACTGGGACTCTTTCTTTCACACACTATCTAGAAGACCATGAGTAATTGGATTAGTAGGAAAGATAGACAATTGCCATGAGCCCTCCAGTGGAGTCTGTGTGGCAAATGATATTGCACAACCTGAGGCGATGACTCCTACCCAGGGAGAGAGTCCAGGAATGGGTCTGATGTTCTTGCCAGGAGGAAGTGATTACAGTCTTTTTTCTTACTTATTTGTTTTGGAATATTCTGTCTTTGTTTTCTTTTTCTCCTGACCTACTTCCATATCAGAACTTTTCAAACATAACTGTGTTGCTAGGAGAGTCCCCTAACATGGGACTGCAGTCAAGGGTCATTCAGGCAATTTTACCACCAAGTTCTGCTCCACTTGTTAATAAAAGGATGGCTAAGGATCAATCATAGTTTATATTATTAATTACAAATAAATAAATTACAAAGAAAGCACCAGATAGTGATGAGTAGAGCAAAGAAAAAACTGTCTTGACTCACAGATGTTTGGCATAATGAGAGAACATGGACCTTTGATAAAAAGGGCACATGCATACTGATACCAAGTTAGTGACTCAAGATTGGTGACAACATTATTACCCTGCATCCTGTATTTTGAATTGTATGAAAAAATGTAACCATGAAAAACACCTTCGTTTCAAAAAACGTATGTAAACATCTAGCTTGCTTGGCTACAAAATATATTCAGATTTAAACTTTTCCCTGAGTTGGTCTGTTTGTCAGTCGCCTATCTTTGTCCACCAATGCTTTGAGAACTCTCATTCCCAAGGACCTATACCAGACTGAAATGGTCTGTGACAATCAGTTAAGATGTCACAATGAAAATAACACCACTGAAAATGAGGAACTGAGCACTGGGGATATGGTTCAGCTGGCAGAGTGTTTTTTTCTCCCAATGATTTGATTATAATGTTACAACTTCACAAGAGAAGCGGTTAGGTTCTGTGCTGTCCAGTCCTGCTAGACAGCATGGATAGTGTGACACAGGGATACTCCTGACTCTGCCTTCCAGCACTGGATTACTGGAACTTGCTACTGGGCCAGTCTTTATGTAGGTAGGTGCTTGGGATCCGAACTTAGGGCCACATGCTTGTGTACAAACACTTTATTCACTGAACCATTACCCTAGTCCCTAAAGCAGCAGGCTGACCAAGACACGGGGAGCAAGCCAGTAAGCAGCACTCTTCATGGCCTTTGCATCAGCTCCTACACCCAGGTTCCTGCCCTGTTTGAGTTCTTGTCCTGACTTCCTTTGATGATGAAGAGCAATATGGAATTGTAAGGCAAATAAACCCTTTCCACTACAAAACAAACAAACAAACAAAACCCCAAAAAAAACAAAATGAAAAAAGCAAATTCTGTAAATAATGAATTTATATTGTTTCAAATATCTGTCCACGTGAGCTGCCAACAGGCATCTGTAGATAGCTAATTACTCAACTAGTAAATAAGAGCCTGAGTAGCAGGCTCTTTTTCAGCTGCTTCAGATTTTGTAGGAAACAATGGTTATTATAGTGTGATAAACTACTGCCAAATTCAGAACACATAGAGAAAAAGTAGAGCCTTATTATATATACAAAGCTCAAGCCAAGGAAGAGGCTAACTGTAAGAAAAGCAACATTTTGCCAGGTGGTGGTGGTGCACACCTTTAATCCCAGGACTTGGGAGGCAGAGGCAGGTGGATCCCTGTGAGTTCAAGTCCACCCTGGTCTGCAAAGCAAGTCCAGGACAGCCAAGGCTAAACAGAGAAACCTTGTCTCGAAACCCGCCCCCCCCCAAAAAAAAAAGAAAAAAGAAAGAAAGAAAGAAAGAAAGGAAAAGCAACTTTTAATGCAAAAGTTGCACAAAAATTTGTATTGGATTGCACTTGCTAGGAGATTGTAATTCTGTAGTATCTTTTGCCAACTTGAGAAAATTGTCATATTATCATATATTGTTTGATTTGGTAGGAATAGTTTGCAATCAATATCCATGTAACTGTCTGAAATACTTAGTTTCTTCAAATAGTTATTTATGTTGGATCCCTTTCAGGGAAACTTTTCAGTTTTAATTACAACAATTAATTTTTCATCCAGTCAGCACAGTGTGAATTTAATAGTGTGAACCAAGTTGCTGTCATGCCTTAATTAAAAAGTCAAGTTAGAATCTCTTCACTGATAAATTTGACCGCTCTCTAAAACTAAGATTTTAAAATGCAGAAATTATTTTAATCTTGGCATAGCATGAAATTGAAGAAAAAATTCTAAGACACACAATGAATGAGTGTATAGAAAACACAATATTCTCACTTAAGCAGAGATTATTTTATAGGTCTAGCTTGATTTTGTTATCAGAAATGTTTAGTGGTAATGCAAAAAATATTTTATGATGCAGTCTAAGAACTATTTAAGCAAAATTAAATGATCTAACTAGAATTATAAATCACTCAAGATTAAGAATCATTCATTTTATTGATATTTAATAAAGCTAAAATTTCCTTTCTCAGAGCTTCTATAGCATAGTACATCTGTTGATAAGTAGGCTTTGCCTATTCAATAATAATTACTTAAATTGATGTTCAAATATAGAAATGATCAGTAATTCTTTCAAGAATCAGATAAAATCTGAAAGTATTTGCTAATTTCAAATATCAGCTCATTCTATGGAAGACTAAATCATTGTAAGTTGGAAACTCAGCATCTTTACTCATCCTTTTTTAACTTCTCTTTTGTGAAATATGTTGTTCCTCCAAGATATACTCTTACGCTTAGTATTGGCAAAAATAGTTTAGAATATATGTGTGTGTATGTATGTGTATGTATGTGTATATATACACACACACACACACACACACACACACACACACACACACACACACACACATATATATATATATCAAGTTTTTGTTACCAAGCTGAATTGAATTCAATGTTGCCAGAATTACAGAAAAAAATCCATATTTTTTAAAAAGTAAAAGCCAATATATTTATATACAAAAAGTCTCAGTTCCATGATTCCATTTCTGAACACTTAGAAAATAAGACAAAAAGTGAAATAAACTAAATATAAATGAAATGCAAACAGAATGAAAACGGAAAGTCTTTTCAACCTAAAGATATCTGAAAGCATATCTTATAGCTATGTGTGTGTGTGTGTGTGTGTGTGTGTGTGTGTGTGTGTGGAAGTATGTGCACTTATGAATAAAATTAACTGTCAAAACCAAAAGAAGGGGTCTGATCCACTGGAACTGGAGTTATAGGCTATTGGGAGCAGGCATCCTCTGTTAGAAAAAAAAAAAAAAGCACAGTATTAACTGCCAAGTCACCTCTCCATTCCCAGAGAATAATTTTAAAGGTCAGACGAGAGATATATTTTTGACGGTTGCATTCATTGGCTATGTTCCACAATCTGAAATGGCAGAAAATATCCGATAAAAGATATACAAGATATTACTGCATTGCTCTTCAGTCATGTACACATATTTATCTTAAAAGATACTTGACAAATACAGATGTATTAGTGCAAAAATATCATCATACTCTCTAGTAATTAGAGGGATTGTAAATATTGTTATATGTCATTCATTTAATAGTTTTATTTTATTTAAAATAACTTAAAGATGAATAATAGTCTTTACACCATTTGAGTTTGTACATATTCAGGGAGATTTTTTTTATCAACTACCAATTATGAGTTAGTTCCTAACCGATCAGTTCTTTACATGGTTTTATGTTATGGTTGCTATATAATATAAAGTATCTGAATAGAACTTGGCACAATACTAAAATCTGCAGGATTACAAAAAATAATAAGGACATTAAACGTGTATCCATCCAGAAGCCAACAGGCTCCATCTACTCCATGATTGCAATGAACATGGTCTTATACAAAACTGTAAACTTGTTTAAACTATTGTGACTTTAAATTTATGATTTTGTTTTGCAACTCAATTGTATAATTTGCAGATGTGGGTGATAACATAGTGTCATGATGCCAAAAAACTGTAGAGGACTGGCGGCTTTTTCTAGACTTCTTAGCTAGGGATTTTCAGATTTCCCAAAATGTGTAACCCCAGACAGATTTTTCTGACACATTCAAGGTATCTTTCTCCTGAGGAATGCTGCTTATAACTAGGAGGACATCCTAGTTTGTGTATTCTTGGCATGGACATGAATATGTCAAGGAATTTGTAGACTTGGACGCATGGTAGTGATGACACCTCCCACTGGTCCAAGTATGGATGTTGACAGTGTGTTCAAAAGGTATCAACTATAGATTTATCTTTCTGCCAGAGACTTCCCCCAAAACACTACAAAGAAGAGCTAAACCACCCCCTTGCTAAGTTTTATACAAAAAAATCTACCTCCCCATTCAGCTCTATCTAATATAGGTACTGAGCTTCCAGGCTGTTGATGGGTCTCCATCAGAGTTTAAGGTCCACAAGATCCAAGCATTTCTGTATGTGTGTCTGTTGTTACTTCATTTCCTGTCACCCAAATTATGGCAACTATGAGGCCTACAGCTTTCCTCACTCCTTTGCTGTCTGTGGTGTTGTTTTTAGACCCTATCCATAGCTGCTAGGAGACACTGGGCCTCAGACAAAATGTCTGTGCTGATGTGGGTTCGGTGTAGGCTTGGTGTGGTGAAAATTGTCTTCCTAATATGCTTTTCTCAAGTGTCTTGTATTTTATTCAAATAAATTTCAAAGTGATAATTATACATTTTTTAAAAAAAATCTCCTTGTTCTAATTAGTGAGGTGTTATGTGAATGAACCCTGAATATATTCTTTGATTTATTTCTCAACAATGTTTTATAAATTATTGTCATAGAAACTGCATATCCTTGCAGGCTTGTAAAAAATAACTATGGACTTTTTATGAGAGCTGCTAATTACAGTCCTGGTGAAAGTAGGAGTCAATCAGATAAGGTTCTTCCCCTGGTTATCTCTTCTGTCTCCTCACTGGGTTACAGTTCCAGAACAAGATAATATATAAATCTGGATGCTATATATTTAAAATAAAGCTAAGAATCTAATTCTATTATTCTTCCTCAGTGAACAATCTTTCCTAAATAGCTTCCATTTTATCATTTCTATTATTTATCTTAATTTTGCCTTTGCAATGGGCCATTAAATTGTTTCATTAAAGTCAAATCTTAAGAGGAAAATAAGTACCGTGGTCACATCTCACCCTTCACACACACACACACACACACACACACACACACACACACACACACACAGAGACAGAGAGAGACAGAGGGAGAGATAGATAGATAGAGAGAGAGAGAGAGAGAGAGAGAGATACATGAAAACATAGTGGAATCTATAAGGATTGTAGCAAGATGTAGAAAATGAATATTTTTTTTGTATATTTGCTTCAATTCATAAGGCACAAAACTATCCTGAAATATAAAATCCCCTCTATCACCTGAAGCCAGGGAACCTGTTTATTTCCTGTGACATGGAAAAAGAAGGAGAAATCACTGACCTAACTGTCAGGCATGGGTAGTAATGAGACAGAACTGACTTGTCATCAACAGTTCAAGTTCCATGGCCTGCTTCTCACTGCTGATAGTATAAACACTGTTCACTGCACCAGACCATCCTGCTTTCTTCTTCCTAAATTAGTTTGTTAATGAGCTAATGTTTTCAGTGGACTGTGAAATTAAAATAATGTGTCGTCTACTGTGATAGCTAAACATTTTTACTGGACAAGTCTGTGCTTCACCCTCACTATGATGTTCTTTTTTTTTCTATTTACAACAATAAAAAAAGATAGCTTTAAAGAGATGCAGCTGTCTGATGGGTGAATAAATAAACATTCACAGTGTGTGGAACAATTAAATAACATCAAATAAATGTGATTTGAGGCAGATGCAGTGCCAACACTTAGTAGAAAGAGCAAAATTTTCCAGGAAATTTCTGTTAGAGAGGCTTGACTCAGAAGGCCATATGGTCCCATGTACATCTGTTGACAACCAAGAGACACTGTCATGAGCTATATAGTATCTCAACCTGGCATATTATATTTCTCACTCTTATTTTTAAATGATAATCCTTTTAAATACTTAAACATTACTATTTTATTAACCTACTGTCTAATAAATCAGGACTTGAGCAAATGAAAATACCTCCCTCTTTCTTTTTGAAATCCTTACAGTTAGATTTATAATACAAATTAAAAACCTTAAGGGAAAGCATGTTTATATTTTATAAAAAGTAAAGCTACCTGTAAACAGTGCAAAGCAGAAAACAGTGGTCAAGAGAGCTGCACTCTGCAGCAGTCAGAACAGGGACACTTCACATTGGTGTAGATACTGAAAGTAGCTTATAGGAAAAAAGAAGTCTTAGCCTTGAAAAACCGAAAGAATTTTAATAGACAGAGATTATCTTTGAATATTCTAGTAAAAGTATGCACAAAAATAAGTACAGAGACAAAGGAAATCAATAACGGTTTGGAGAGATTAAGAAATTGCCACTTTGTCCCTTGCAAGAGAAAAGAGGAAGACTTTGAGCCCAAAGACAAAGATTAACTCAGGAGATAGAGGAGAACTCAGTGGTAACCATCGGCTCTTGTACATGTTGTGTATATCCCAATTAATATTTGGGAATCATTAGCCACTTAGATTCGGGGCTTAGTTGTAACATTTGAGGGTAGAAGTTCTATATTTTAAGGAAAATGTGTTTACAATGTCAAAGAAATAATAAAAGGAATACAGTAGCAGTCGCCCTTTAACAAGTGACTGAATGGACCCAGTGTGTGCAGAAGACATCTATCCACCAGTAACATGAACAAATATAAGATGAGAGGGTGGAAAAGATAGAAAAAATGGAGTGGTATGTGCACTCTTGAAAGGTGGAGCTGAAGACATGATGGCAGTGACAGGTGAGAGAGAGGGTTAGTAGACATGCTGTCATTGTCCATTAGGGTCATTGGGACGTTATACAATAGCCAGGGGCTTATGCGGATGCAGACTCAGCCCCCAAACCTACTTCACAGCTGAGGGAAATCCCTCCAGTTCTGGGAAGCTCTAATACATAGTGCTGGAGTTGGGATAGGAAGGAATTGTCTTCCCATTCCTACCCGATACATTCGGTGGGAGGCCACTGCTTCTGAAATCAAGGAGACACGTTAACAGCAGAAGCTGGCTTCATATACTTTGCAACGGTTGATGGGCAAGAAGGATGCTAGAGTGAGGGCCTCATATAGGCTTGCACCCAATTTCCAGAAAGCTGCTGAGGCCATACACTGTAGAGTAATTTTAACATAGTATTATGCTACTCTGGCAAGAGATCACATCCAAAGACCTATGTGATGCAGGTAGAACACAGACATGCCTTTAGTATATGCCTTCAGTCGAGATCACATCCAAAGACCTATGTGATGCTGGTAGAACACAGACATGCCTTTAGTATATGCCTTCAGTCCCAGACAATGATGTCTCATTGAGGGACAGATAGAGTGACAAATCAGAAAAATATTTGAAGAATGAGTCAGGGATAGGATATTGCATCTCTTTCTCTGTCTCTCTCAGAGAGACAAATAGTCTACTTATGACCAGTGCAGAGAGACTGTGAGACTGTACAGAGACAAGAGGAAACAACAGTAGAGGAATACAAAAGAGTTTGTAGAAATAGTACCATAGAGTTCAGGAGTAGAGTATAGTCCAGTTGAATTTTGTACAGGAAGTTTGTGGAGTTAAGTTTGTGGTGATCAGGGGCAGTAGTTCAAAGAAGATCAATTTAGTGAGAACCCGTGAGAAGACAATTTGAATCAATCAGCTTGAAGTGGAGTTTTGGGGCATAGCCACTCAGTTGAACTGGCCAACCAGAGTTCAGAAAGAATTGAAAAGTGTGAGCTTATTCATCAGTAACTCTCAGAGACTGACAACATTTTAGGCCTTGTAGCAGATGGAGGCTGAGAGCTGAAATTTTCAAGGTCTGTGCTCGCAGAAGATTAGAATATAGGAAGGCTAGAAGCTTCCAGGCCCAAGCCTAGGAATATTTAGATAGAATCGCTCTAGACTCAGCCCAAGCCATGTATTCATAAAACGTAGGTATGACCTTCATCTCATACTCCCCACTTGAGGAAATAAAAGCTACATTGAGGTCGATCCAAGATGGTGGCACTAATCATGCACTGTATCAGACCAGAAGGACAGCAGTGACTGCCCAGAGACTGGAGGACTAAACTGAGAGCTACAAAACACCAGTGCTGGTATTTTCTATGTGAGGGGCATCCACACAGTGTGGAACACAGCTGAGTCTGGGCTTAAGCCTGGCAGCTAATTTGCAGAAAAGTCCCTAGGTCCCTGCAGGTGTATGCTCAGTTTCCAAAGTCTAGCCAGGTACCTGCCTGCATGCTGCATCTACACTCTGTCTCAGACTGAACTCTGGGGAACAAAACACCAAAGTCTGGGGATTATATCCCAAAGGAGATCTCATGGTCTGGAACACAAGTGTATCTGATTTCAGGTCACCTGTCCAATCCACCAAAAGTTCCCAGCTCTGGCCAGGTGAGGGCATGGTTGATAAAGTTTAACCACATGGCTACTGTCCTAAAGACATGCACTCTCTTGTCTCAAAGTGAACTATGGACCACAAAACTCCAGTGTCTGAGGTTTCCTTCCAAGAGGAGGCACCACAGTGTGGAACACAAGTAAATCTGACCTCAGATTGCACTGCTGAACCGTGGAAGAGTTTTCTGATTAATACAGGTGAGGGGTCTCAACCTATAACCACTGACCTAGGAGCTACTCTCAATGATCAGTTAAGGACATCATAACCTACTACAAAACACCAGAGACAGACAGATGGCTAAAAACCAGTGTAAAAACATAAAATACAAAAGCTGATATAATATGGCATCTCCAGAACCCAGTCATCCTAAAGCAATCAACCCTGATACACAAGAAAATGACCTCAAATATTTCCCTATGTAGTTATAAAGCCAGACACACGAAATCCGTTAGAAGAAATGTTGGTATAAGCCTTGAATTTATTGGCACATGAGACAACTTATTGAACAGAAATCAGCAATTAATAAATGATCTCATGAAGCTGAAAAGCTTCTGTAAGGCAAAGGACATTGTCAACAGAAGAAAATAACATATTACAGACTGGGAGAAGACCTTCACCAACTTTACATCTGAGAATAGACTAAAATCTAAATATATATAAAGAACCCAAGAAAGTAAACAACACCAAACCAAATAATCCAAATAAAAAGCAGGGTACAGAACTGACAAGAGGAGACCATCAAAGCTGGCAGATCTGGACCCATGGGGGTGCTGCATAAACTGCTTTTGCACCAACCAAGAACAATGCATGCAGTAAGCCTAGAACCCCTGTTGAGATCTACCCAATGGACAGCTCATTCTCCATGGTTGTGGGGGAAGCAGGGATTACATCAAACATGAACTCTGTTTTCCTCAATTTGTGCACTTCCGGAGGCCCTGAGGGCACAGGGGAAGCAGGCTATATAGATGAGACTTGATAGGCTGTGATAATATGGTGGGGGATGAGGTCCCCTTCTGTCACAGGTCTAGGCGAGGGGAATAGGGTGGAAGAGGGAGGGAGGAGGAATGAGAAGATACAAGTGAGGGGATAATAATCAGGATGCAATCTGGATAAATTATAATAAATTAAAATTAAAAAAAGAAAAATGTCTTCCTTCAGGGCCCAGAGGGTCTGCTCAAACTATTGCACTAACAAAGGACAATACAAGGAGTAAACATTGAACCCCTACTCTGATCTACCTAATGGACAGGACATTCTCCACAGTTATGTGGAGAGCAGGGACTGACTTTGACATGAACTCTGGTGCTCCATATTTGACCATTTCCTCTAGGTGGGGAGGCCTGATGGCATTCAAAGAAAGAATAAACAGGATACCAAGATGAGAATTAATAGCCTATGGCCATAGAGTGGGGGAGGAGGTCCCCTTCAGTCGTAGACCTAGGGGAGGGGAATAGGGTGAAAGCGGGAAGGAGGGAGGAATGGGAGAATACAAGTGATGGGATGGCAATTGAGTTGTAATCTGAATAAATTAATAAAAAAAAAGAATGGTGACTCAAGAAAATTAAAAGGAAAAAATTCTCAACAGGAGAACATTCATTGAAAGGCTGAGAAACACTTAAACAATATTCAATGTCCTTAGTTATAAGGGAAATGAAAATCAAAGCAATGCTGAATTCCATCTTATACCTAACAGAATGGTTAAGATCAAATATTCAAGAGACAGAACTTGCTTTTGAGAATGTGGAGAAAGGGGAACACTCCTCCATTACTGGTGGGAGTGCAAACTTCTACAACCACTTTGGAAATCAATCTGGCACTTTCTTAGAAAATTAGAAAGAGTGCTTCCTCAAGACCCAGCTAAACCATCCCTGGGCATATACCTGAAAGATGTTCCACCATACAACAAGGACATTGGCTCAATTATATTCACAGCAGCTTTATTGTTATAGCTAGAATCTGGAAAGACCCTTGATGCCCCTCAATGGAAGAATTGATAAAGAAACTGTGGTACATTTACACAATGGAATACTACTTAGCTGTCAAAAACAAGGAAATGTTGAAATTTGCAGACAAATGGATGGAACTAGAAAAGATCATCTTGAGTGAGTTAAACCAGATACAGAAAGATACACATGGCATATACTGACGTATATGTGGATATTAGCCCAACATAGATGTCATCTAAGAGGCTCCACCCAGTGAGGGATCAAGAAGATGCTGGGACTTACAGTTGGACTCTGGCCAGAATGCTGAGAGTTGAATGGATGAGTAGGGGTATAGAAGGACCTGGAGAAGTCAGGAATCCCAGATGGAGACCATCAAGGTTGGTGGATCCAGAAGCTGGGGGTGCTCCACAAACTGATGCCCCAATGAAGGATAATGCATGAAGAGACCCTAGGCCCCCTGGCAGCTCATTCTCCAGGGTTGGAAGTAGAATAGGCACTGCTGCTGATTTGAAGTTTGATGACTACTATTTGATCACTTCCCCTTGGCGAGGAGGCCTTCTGAGCACACAGAGGAAGGGGATAGGGGCTTTCTGGATAAGACATAATGGGCTGTGGTCAGAAGATGGGGTAGGTGGCATCTGCTTGCCAGAGGTCTAAGGAATAGGGAAGAAGGAGGAGGAAGGTGGGAACAGGAAGATATGAGGGAAGGGATAACAATCAGGACGTAATGCGAATAAACTATAATAAATAAAAAATGAAAAAAAACCTATATTTACAATACAGCATATATTATGGATGGATTCCTAGCATACAGTTGTCAAAAGGCTGTGTTCAAAGCTGTGAGGGGGAAGCATGAATTGCACAGACTATCCAGGAAATGAAGGCCAGATACATGAAATGCTTGTCTAAGAAATCTGTGGGTATTTGAGTAGCTAGTCCAAGAGAAACAAGTGCCATGGGCATAGAATCAGTAGAGGATTGCAAAGCCTTTTGTGGACTACAAACCTTGGTGCTTTAAAACTTGGTTATGGTCTTGCTATGGCTTTCTTTCCCCAAGTCCCATGTTGCTCACTTTTATTTTTTTATTTTTTTATTTTTTTTATTTTTTTTATTAATTTATTCTTGTTACATCTCAATGTTTATCCCATCCCTTGTATCCTCCCATTCCTCCACCCCCATTTTCCCATTATTCCCCTCCCCTATGACTGTTCTTGAGGGGGAATACGTCCCCCTATATATTCTCATAGGGTATCAAGTCTCTTCTTGGCTACTTGCTGTCCTTCCTCTGAGTGCCACCAGGTCTCCCCCTCTAGGGGACATGGTCAAATGTGAGGCACCATAGTACGTGAGAAAGTCGTATCACACTCTCCACTCAACTGTGGAGAATATTCTGACCATTGGCTAGATCTGGGAAGGGGTTTAAAGTTTACCTCCTGTATTGTCCTTGGCTGGTGCCTTAGTTTGAGCGGGACCCCTGGGCCCAAATCTGCCTATCATATTGTTCTACTTGTAGATTTCTAGGACCCTCTGTATCCTTTTATTTTGCTGTTCTCCCATGCGTCTCTCATTTAGAGTCCCAATAGGATGCCTTCCCCTCTGTCCCAGTTTCCTGGTAAGTGAAGGCTTTCGTGGGACATGCCCCTTGGGCTAATATGCAGATATAAGTGAGCATATACCATTTGATTCTTTCTGCTTCTGGGTTAACTCACTCATTATGATCATTTCTAGCTCAATCCATTTATCCACAAATTTCGGGAATTCCTTGTTTTTAATAGCTGAGTAGTATTCCATAGTGTATATGTACCACAGTTTCTTTATCCAATCTAAGTTGCTCACTTTTAGAACAAGAATATTTGTATTATTATTACTTGTTAAAATGGATGATTTGCCTTTTGATTTTACAGGAGCCACAGCTAATGTGTGATGTCTAGTCTCAGAGAAGACTGGACTTTTCTACTGCTTTTACCTGTAATGCTTACTGTTTTCTTGTTGTAGGCATTTTGTATTTTTTCATGGCTATGAACTTATAAAGGCATGGACTTATATAGTTTGGACTAAAGTAATGAGTTTGGATGCCAAAACAACAAGAGACCAATGCATGCCATTAATCTGCTTGACTAGGGTTTTTTTTTAGCATTAGAACAAATTTCCAAATGTGTAACTGATATGGTAAGTGACTTTGTTCTGCTTTAATTAATATATAGAAATAAATCTCATGTAGTCTATTGAAATGTAGTCTTTCTAGCTAAGCTTTTTAGGGTCTAGACAAGGACAGTATTGACATGAATTAAATATGAGTAACTCTGAGTCCTCAACATGAGACTCAATGGACCCTTAAACAGTGACATCAGTTTTTACTTGTAATGGAAAAAGACCTTTTCACTTACAGAAGCAAGCATTGTAAAACAAAGATATATTGGCAAATAACCTCAAGGGAAAATCAAATTTCAGGTGGACCATCTTCCATGGTCATTCAATTATAGGGGAGATTCCATGTCACTTTGTAGAAAGCATAGCATGTAGAAGAGGTTAAGTAAGTACATTGAATTCAGTGATAAGAACTCTGGATGTGGTGATAATCATTACATATTCACAGCCCATGACCACCAACAACTTGCCTCTGCTAGCCGTTATTCTTTGTCATGGTTTCATCATTACATTCCTCATTGCTTTTTCTCTTTGAACAGCCCTTCCAATATGCTTTTCCAATTAATCCTCAGCTCTTTGCCAATCTCCTGAATGTTCTGTGTTTTCCTGAAATATATAGAGATCAGGTCCTTGGCATAAGCTATTATCAGGCTCATTTAAATATTACCTTGAAATGTGTCAATTATGACACATGGATGATACCTGCAATCTCTAATGTCTATATTAATCTTATTCAATAAACCAATGTAAAACTAAATAAGAATATTGTATTTGTCAACGTATCATGATATGATATTTAAAGAAATGCTTTTTAAGACAAAATATGACAATAATTAATTTTATGTGAAAATGGCATAAAATAAATCCCATGAAATGCAGTTTAGGCTTATTTTTGCAATATCCACTAAAGTATACTGAAACACTGACTTTGACTTAGATGTTGAAAATAATCCTTAAACAGAAATGGTCCCCAACATGACAAACAGCTCATGGCCTCATCAAAATATGCAATGGGGAATATGTATACCCATAGTTGTGCTATGTGAACAAGAAGTAGTGGTATAATTAGCAACTAAGAAGAGTAGTGTCATTAATTTTGTATTTTCTTTAGAATCCTTTTAGCCAAAAAGGGTAAGCTCCATTTTTATATCCTTATTTCAGCAATTCATTGAGTCATGAAATGTTTATTCACATGGACACTTTGATCTTTTCACACATGGAAGATCTTTGCTTTAAGAATGAATCTGACAGGAAAATAAGTGAGTACAATTAGCTTTCTTGTTTGATCTAATATTTTCTTTACTCATGACCAATGTATCTGTTTCACTCTGGTGCTGCATGTAGTTTCCTGCCAGGCACCAAAGGGAGGCAAAGAAAGTTAATTCCAATTTCTAGAGCAACTTGTTTTCTGTCCTTCGGAATGATCTGTGTCTGACAAACATACCATCCTTTGCACAAGCCTGTGGGGGAATGACCTGTGCTGTTGAAAGAGAATCTATATAAACACAGAAGTTAGTCTGCGTTTCCCAATGGACAGGAACATTAATAACAACCTAGGAGTTTATTGAAGATGTGAGGCTCATCTTAGGGCAGCAAACTGAGAATAAATATGAAAAAGTATGCTTCAGGGTTGAGAAAATCTGTGTCCCACACATACATCAGCAGAGGGTTGACATTTCTCCCTTTCCTTTTTTCTCCTTTTTTTGTCATCTTTCTCCCCTTTCTCCTTCTCTACCACCCCTTCCTGCCACTGACTTACACACTAAATCCTCTCCTCTCCTTTCTCTGATATATGAAAAAACAGCATTCTCTGTTTCTCAGCTCTAACTTCTTAGCTCAAGAAATTTATCTTCCTGAATACTTGGAATACACTATATTGCACCATGACCATATGACAGATTTCCTCAGGCATCGGACCCTCTAATCAACTAAGTATTTTCATAACCCTGCAAGAGTTCTATTTGTTTGTTTGTTTTTCATAAACTCTGTGTTCCCATACCCAAGTGTGGCCTAGATAGAATTGTCCCAGTCTTCTGCCACACATGTGCCTACATGAAAGCCCTGTGAGCTTGCTGTGATGCTGCACACTATGCTATGGACTGGGTAGCCTGAGATCAGAGAAGTTTTGTTTGCTAAGTGAGAACCATATTTTTTGATAAAGTAAAAACTGAAATATAATCTGAAGAAATTAATTATATAAAATGAAAATTAACACTCATGGCAGCTCTTAGCAGAGGAAACTATTCTTCTGAGTCACGCGTTCACTCTGACTGCTAGGCCTCCCCTCTCACCACCTGAGGAGTCAGCTGCACAGCAAATGGGAAGAGGTCTGATGGATACCACTGTCTCATTGAGGCAGGAAAATATGGGGATAGCTCAGCAATCTGGGACTCTACTTGTCTTAGGCTATGCCCAAACCCATCTTGTAACAATGTATTTGCCAATCTGGGACACTTTGTTTCATGTACTGTGCACAAATATCCCTCTTCTAAGAGATCACTTAGCAATCTGTGGGCAATAGTAGATGACTATCCGCATGGAGCTGTGTGTATACACTACCACTGTAAACAATAGAATGAAAACTTCTTAACTCTGGCAACGTTAGTACATAGTTTCAATTCAACTCTACTCTAGTAACATGTGAGTTGACCAATGGAGAGGGAAATCCAGCTGAAACTTGTTGTGAGTAAATTTACAATAAAACAAATGGTGAACTTTTAGAGAGAATCACCTACTGACCATAACTGGATGTGCAGAAGATTGAAAGTGAAGATCATATCCATGTAGAAAAACTAAAAAGCTTACATAATTTAAATTGTCAACCAAAATAGAGAACCACACAAGGTATGTCCCTTATTAATCAAGCTCTTCGCTCTCTTGGGAGCTACCAAAAATACTCGGGCCCTTAAGTGTGTTCCCAGTCATTCTGATCTGTGATTTGCTTTTGAGTAAAATTTCCTTGCTATGTTTATATTTGTGTGAGCCTTAATTTCTTGAATAAGGAGACAAGAATCTGGCAACAACCTCTGGTTCACGGTGCAACAAGTAAGTTCATATACTTGTGAAATGTCAGTGTTGACATTGAATACAAACTTCAGATGAAAGACCATGAGACATCTAGCTTATGAGCGCTCACAAATGTACTAGGAGTGTTTATTTTCTTCTGCTGTGGTTTCGTTGTTACCTGCCCCGCTTTGCTATTTCTTTGTAGCTACATTTTCCCCATTTCCCCAGCTCTTTCTTTCTCCACTCTGTGTAACATATTTAGGCTGCACTGACTACTCCCTTAGAGCTTCACTGTGCTCCAACTCTGTCTCCCATTTACCATCAGGTAAAGTGAGAGTTGGTGACTTACTTTTCATGTAATTGATTCCATGACTATCCTGTCTCCCAGAGTTCCCCATTGTGGGATATTTATAGATATAGGTTTGAAAAAAGAGTTGGAAAGTCACAACATCTGGTAATGCCTGGTGGTATTTTTCCATGGCTGTGAATGAGCTTCCATTTCCCACACTTACTTACCTAGTTCTGTCATAATTTATATAATGTGTGCTGGTTGCTCACTCTCCATCATTCCCTTTTTTCTTCCAACATCCAACCTCTTCCCTTCTCAGATTAATGATTTTGGGGATTGTCATGTAGCCCACATGGCTTAAATAGGACCATCTGTGTCTTTTGACTCAGTTGGGCACGAATTTCTTTCCACACAGAAAAGATTGTGTGTATCACGTCTATCAGCTTTTTCAAGTGAGTCACAGATGTCTTTTCTTTTATTTATTTATTTACTTATTTTATTAATTTATTCTTGTTACATCTCAATGGCTATCCCATCCCTTGTATCCTTCCGTTCTTCCCTCCCTCCCATTTTCCCCTTATTACCCTCACCTATGACTGTTCCTGAGGGGGATTACCTCCCCCTGTATATGCTCATAGGGTATCAAATCTCTTCTTGGTAGCCTGCTGTCCTTCCTCTGAGTGCCACCAGGTCTCCCCCTCCAGGGGACATGGTCAAATGTGAGACACCAGAGTACGTGAGAAAGTCATATCCCACTCTCCACTCAGCTGTGGAGAATGTTATGACTATGTAGGGGTTTAAAGTTTACAGCCTGTATTGTCCTTGGCTGGTGCCTTAGTTTGAGCGGGACCCCTGGGCCCAAATCTGCCTATCATAATGTTCTACTTGTAGGTTTCTAGGACCCTCTGGATCCTTCTACTTTGCCATTCTCCCATGCTTCTCTCATTTAGAGTCCCAATAGGATGTCTTCCCCTCTGTCCCAGTTTCCTGGTAAGTGAAGGCTTTCGTGGGACATGCCCCTTGGGCTAGTATGCAGATGTCTTTTCATAGACTGTCTTCTTCCCCACTTCCCCTCCCAACCAAATGTGATGCCACCATTTTGTCTTTGATTTTCTGGAGGCCTTAGCTGAGTATTTTATGACTTTTCTCTCACAAAAGAAGTATTTCCTTTAATGTGAATGAACACTCTCTTGAAGAAAATTTATTTAACAATATAAATATTACTATATATTTTTCCATGAAAGTAAAAGATGCTAAGGTAATACTTTAATACCATTTCCACTGGAGGACAACAGAAGAGAGTTTTGGCATTCTAGAATAAAAGTAGTAATAAGGAAAAAGCAAGAAATAGGAGAAGCACTGCAATTTCACTCATAAGCTGAATGTATCAAGGGTAAAGAAGAGATTAAGGCAATAAAGGAAGTATCTGCTAAGATAGCTCAGTCAGTGGGTAAAGGCTCTTGACAAACTAGTCTGCTAACCTAAGTTTAATGCCTGGAAGCTGCTTAAGGGTGAAAGGAGAGAACACCACAAAGTATTCCTATGACCAGCACACCACATGCATCAAGAACACACAGACACACACATAGTAGTTTTAGTAAGGAAAATGGGGTTGGAGCAGCAGCAGCAACAACAACAACAACAACAACAATAACAACAACAACAACAAAACCAAACCAAACCAAAACAAAACAAAAAACAAAAATCATTAGTACAAAAATGAAAGAAAAATATTTAAATTGCAATACTTTTAATTATGTATTCTTGAATGACGGCCTTAAAGCTTTACTTACAGCTTAGCTAAACTGGTTTTTTTTTTTTTTTAAATCTGATTTCAAAGTAGAAAGTTATTTTTATATCTTCTTTAAATTTACACTTAAAATATATTGCCATAAGCATGAGTTGTGAAAAAGAAAGGTACATACTTAATATTCACAAACAGAATTATTCCTTACACGCTGTCACAGAAGTGCCATGAAGAAACTGAGAAGCCAGCCTGACTCCGTTTTCCAATCAGGAAACATTTTGACACTATAGATCAGATAGTTTTCTTCTTACTATAAAGCTTAAGTTTCTTTTTCTTGGGATGTGCCTATGCCGTAGGCAATAACTATGAAATGTTCTGTAACAAGTTTTCAACGAAAATTACTTTAACTGCATTGCAAAGTCTTAATTGCCTGGGCTTGCTTCCATAACCACACTTAATTGTGGAATTCCCCATCCCATGGTTTTCTCCTTTAAAAGAGATATGAAAAACTGGCTCAAGGCTGATCTCTTGAACCCACCTTAGGGGGAAACAGCCTTTGGCCTTGCTCTACAGTGCTTGCTTTTATTTGGCCATAAGTTGTGATCAGCTGTTGAAATGTCCCTGCTGTTTGAGGTTGCAGTCCTCCCAGTTCTGACACCAGGACTCCCTCTCCCCAGCAGGGTCTCCAGCTCTCTGCCTGACTCCATCTGGATAGTGTCTTTAGACATAGATGCCCCTAACTACATTTGATATATAGACCTTGCACAGCTCACTGCTAGCTCTGGCCTCCCTGTGCCTACAAGATAATTAGACACCGTTTTCCTGTTCATATGATAGGAGTGTGCTGTGAAATGCAAAACAAGTATCCTTAAATTGCCTAACTCAACCAATTATGAAGCCTCTCATCCATTCCCCAAGGGCTATATAGCCATTGTTCCCACTGATTAAAGTTTATCTTCTAAAGCAGTTCCCAGAGTGTTCTATCTCTTACATGCATAGAGCCTTTCAGGCCCCAAGGTCTAGTCTTCTCCTCCTCTTGCCATAATGTGCTCTAAGCCAACAACCCCCTGGCTGTTTCCTCCAGCACTACATGACTGCAAGATTGTTTCTAAGGGTCTGTGCACCCTGAAGCACTACAAGGCCTCATGGCTTACTTTCAGTTTGGTGGACTGCTAGAGTGAACAGCCATAGTAAAAAGAAACTTCAGATACTCATCCAGGGATCGCTCTATGTATTTCATCGCTTTTTTATATTTTTTTTTTGCTTTTTCCCCTATAACATCTGTTTCTGGTTCTGTTGGAATCCCATCTGGGGGTAATGTAGTATCTCATGAGAGACATGAAATCTTGTCCAGTGTACTAAGAAGATAATGAACTGTCCACCTGCTTCTTTGTTACCTCCTGCCCAGATGGAAATCATCAGGCCAGTTGAATGTGTCAATGAAGGTGGCCACCACATGCTCTGTCTTTGATTCATCTCTTCTGACTATGTGAGCATTCTGTGATTTGTGTTTATATGTTTTATTTTTGGGGTGTCCATCCCTTGTATGCATTTCTGTGCCCTCCTTAATGTTTTCCAGTTACAGGCAGACTGGACAGCCAGACAGTAAACTAGAGGTAAATGATGGAGCAGGTGTAGATGCTGCAGCAGCTGCTTCTTGCTGGTACATCTCTCAGCTCCATTATCTGTCTGTAGCTTGGACTCACACTGAATCTCGAGTTGCTTCTCCTCCCATGCCACACCCTGGGTGGGCATCTTTGTGCACTCTCCCTCACCCAGGCCTCAGTCTGCTGCTGCCACTTGCCTTTGTTCTTCTCCCTTGCCCTAGTCACTGAATTCAGTTTTTAGATACGGATAATATTGAAATACTATTTAATGCTCTTCTATTTTATTAAAAAGCTGTCTCTGGGAGCCAGTATGGACTCTCTCTTCTTAGAATTGCGCATGTTTGTTAAAAAGTTTGGTCCAAAAATCTCCATCCTATATCAGGCAAGCCACCTAACTTTGTGACAGGAAGAAGAGAACAAACAAAAAACAGTCAAAGAAATTAAACTGTTGGTTTCATTTAACTTGCTAAGGTACAAATGTCATCTCAAGATTTGTAAAACCATTGTGTAAACTTTCTATATCTCATGATTTGCTAGTTTTTTTTTTTTCACACGTGGCTAAAACACTGTACAATCTACAACAAAAACTGCCTTAAATAGTAACACAAGTTGATAGTTAAAATGTTATACATAGGTAAGCATAAAGTGGTATAGACCTAATGGGTTCAACTTCAAGCGATAACAATTATGTAGCTTGAAGCCATTTTAGCTAACCCCATCAGGATTATAAGCAGCGTATGGTTTTCCACAGTTGTAGCTAATGACCCCCAATAGGATGGAGGCAACCATGTGGCTGGCAAACATCTCTACTGAAAATGAACTATATGAGTTACTGTCATCTTGCTTAGTATGATAGCATCATATAAACTATGGAGGCAGCCCCAGGTCTCCAAGATATTTTGGATTAGGATGCATTTTTGTATGATAGTTTGTGTCCTAAAAATGAAATTAACAGATAGAGGCAAAACTCTACTAATACTACCACTACCACTACTACTACTAATGATGATGATGATGATAATAATAATAATAATAATAATAATAATAATAATAATAATAACAAATTTTATGAGTGATAGAATTAAAAAGAACCTGTATAATACAATATGGAAGCTGTACTTCCAGTATTTATTTATAAGAACGTACCTCATGCTGACAGCCAAATTTTATAATGTAAGAGTAAACCTAGTTAGTAGTGGTTTTAAGCTCATGAATGGGTCATGGAAAGGATCTGAGATTTAGTACTGCATGGCAGGATTGAAGTTCCTGAAGAGCATGAGAGGCTCCTGGTAAACTTGCACTACAGTTGCAGTAAGGGACCCCAGACATTTTGGAAATACCATTACTATATAATGGCTATCAAGAACAGTACCTACAATGAAATGGAGCCAAACGAATCCCAGATGGAGCCTGTACAGAGGCTGGATCTAGAGAGAGAAAACCTGGGTCCCTTGGAGGAGTCCAGAGTTTCCTGGTCGAATCTCAGATATTAAACACTGAATTATTTGCACTGTTGTAATTTAGGTTTGCCTTGTCCAGGTTTTGATTGTGCCCTCTTTCTTCCTGCTTGAAGTAATGAACAAAACAAAACAAAAACCAAAAGGCTAAAGAGTTCAGGCCACAACGATGAGCAACAAACACTGAACACCAGAACATGGAATATTCATATTTTTTGATGTAACAAGACTATGACGTAAGCAGTCTGGCAAAGAGCCAGGAGGATTCCTCTCCTTACATAAGGTCTATTCAGGCTAAGAAAGTCTAACTTGAGAATGGACGTCTAGCTCCCTTGTCTTTCATGAATTTGTTAATCATTAGCTATTTAGAAAACTTGAATCATCCAAGAAGCTGTGATATTTAATAATGGTGTCCTATAAAAATACCAGGAAAGTGAAACTGCAAGTTTCCCTATGGACTGTATTCATACTTTAAAGTTTATTTTGATATTAAAGGAACAACGCAAAATTTAATAAATTTTTAGCAACATTAAACTAAACAGGGATAAAATACAAATCCCAATCTGATATAAGCTACTAACTTATAACCTGATAAAGATGATTAACAAATGAAAATAAATACTCAGTCACCTGAGTATCAATGATCAAATTCATTAATATGTTTAGAATTATCTTTTTTTTAAACTTTATTTATTATTTGTTCACTTTACATCCCAATTGTAGCCACTTCCCTTGTCACTTCCACATCTCACCCTTACCCCCTCATGCCTCTTAAATGTGTCTTCCTCTCCTAGTCCTCAGAAACGGGGAGCCCTTCTCTCCCATCATCTGACCTTAGCCTATCAAGTCTCATCTGTACTGCCTGTATCCTCTTCTTCTGTGGCCTGGCAAAGTTGCCCTGACAAGGGACAGTGACCAAGATGTGGGCACCAGAGTCCAGGTCAGAAGTAGTCCCTACCACCCATAGGATAGTGGACAATGGATGTTGGAGCGTGCTTCCTGCTCAGCGCTGCTGGGTTCCCTATCTGTGTCCCAGTTTCGCTGGGCAGGAGAGGAGCAGCATGAGAGAACTCCAAGCTGAAAGCTGCTCAGATTCTCCTCCTCAGGCCTGCTTGGTATGGCAGACAATGTGAGTTGTGGCTGGTGCTTGACTAACCTCTCTTGGCCCAATATGATGTCAAGAGATAGGCTAGTTCTGCCTCCAAAGAAGCCACTGAAAACACCAGGGGAGCCTAGAGTAACTTTCTAGGTTATAGTAAGTCTCTGCCTTTTTAATTGATGCCAATACCACTTAGATAAACTTCCTGCTATAATTTATCCTTCTTATATGATGTTGAGGCCAAATTATAGCCTTATTAATTTAACAATCAGCTGCCTGGCCAATGCATTTCTTATATGAAAACAAGGCCTTACACTTCTAGAGCTATTAGGTTTCCTGGTAATATGCTTATAATAACACATTTAAGTGTAATATTTTACTATTCTTTTATTTAGAAGCACCTGCTTTGCAGTGCCTCCTCTCAATACTCAAACATATATGTTTCATGATAAACGTTTGGATTAAAAAAAGGAGAAAGGGAAAGGTCTGAGGACATCAGAGTTTAAATAAATTTTAAAGGCCCAAAATAATATAAGATATATGCATATATGCCTTTTGTGAGGGCATGTTTTATATTTTACAATGTAATAAATAAAACTTAAAAATAATATATGATGTCAGAACTTCAATAATTCAAAATTTCTGGGCTGGAAAGATAGCTCAGTGACTAAGAGCACATCCTCCTGTGGAAGAGGACTTGAGTTTAGTTTCTATCACCCACATCAAGTAGCTCACAACTGCTTGTAACTTCACAGAGACCCTGGCATCTCTGCTCTCCAGGCACAGATATAATCACATAATTAAAAATAAGAATAATAAACTTTTTTTAAAAATTAAAAAGTAATTCAAAAGTTTAACATATTGCTCAATGGAAATCTGATACTTAAAAATGTTTCTTATCATGGTGAAAATATCTTTATCAAATCTAACTCAAAATTATTTTGGGGGGTCCCCAAACTTTTACTATGGCTCAAAGATATTAATTGACTAAAACAACTGACTGAATTCTTTTTTAACATGAAAGAATCCATGTAAGCTTTAGGATTTTAGGTTCCTTAACTTCTGTCCCTAGTCTATATCTGTCCCAGGAGATTTCCATGCAGATGACAACCACCATCCAAGCAACTGCTTAAGATTACAAACTGTCCCCAAAGCAGTTTATACCATGCCAGCCCCACAGAGTCCTACAAAAATGGAGAGCCCTTGACTTGCTGAAAACTGATATGAAATAGTGCAGTTGCTGTAATTGTTCCTTGTTTCTTCATCTGGGTCAGAAAGCCAGATGCTTCTGATGAGCACCTGATTGCCCAATTGGACCCTGCTGGCCTTTGACTCCCATTCCAACCTTCTTGGACACTGACAGTGACAGTCTAATTTCAGTTGAAAAGCAAGTACAGAAGTGAGTAAGTGTCTGCTTATCCTCAACAAAAGGCTGGAATGAGAGGTTAAAAGGAAACTCTCTGCTCTTGGGACTCTTTTTCTTCTATCAGTTTAACATCAGCTGCCTGGTATCAGTGCATTTCCTTGTCCAGCCTAAATATGAAGGTTTATGCTTTGTCTTCTTGAATCATGTTTTGTCATAGTTGGTTGTTCTTTTCTTGGAGATCTGCTCTTTTCTGAAGAGAAATGGAGGGGGAGTGGATCTAGGGGATGAGGGGAACTCAGAGGAGTGGAGGAGGAGCAAATGTCAATGGGATAAATCTTATCAGAGAAGAATCTATTTTGAGTTTTTTTTTTTAAAGGTAAAATGTGTATATGTATAGTAACTATTGGCATACCAGGACATACACTGGCATCCAGACTCCCTCATTTTCAAAAACGTATCCATTAAAAGTATAAACTAAGACCTATCAAAAGGTAGATTCATTAGCTAGTATAATTTTACAGAATAATAGGAAACTCTACCTGCTCTATACAGAGCGAAGGAGAATTATATATGGCACTAGAAGAAACCTGTTTCTATGATATTCAATCACATATAATTAGAGAGACCCTGACTATCGTAAGAAATAATCTCAAAACTATATATTTAGACCAACAGGAGAAAAATAATTGATAGCAATCACTGGTCAACTGGTCCCTCTGGTTAATCAGCCACTTATAGGTCCCCTAATCCTCTCCATGCTGTTTGTCATGATTAGTTCATGCATATTTCAGTGCTTCCCAGATTGTGTTTTCTGCCTGATGGAAAGTGTTAAAATACTTGTCATCTCTCAGCATTATTAGCAATGTAGAAACTAGACATGGGCATTTCCTATAAAGGATTTGACAGGAACTAGGCCAACTCCATTTGTAATCAAAAGCTATGTTGACACTCTAGCTTAGTTAGGTTTCCCTTTACAGTAAAACTTAACTGTTTTTGGTCATTAGGCTGCTCCCTACCAGTAACCATAACATGTTCTGTATCAAACATTGCATTAACTGTTTTGTAAATCTGAACTGCCTAGTCTCACTTTTGCAAGCATGCTTGCTTGCATAATTCTCTTTTTGTGGGTTTTCCCTAAAAACGAGGTGTTTTGGCTCAAGGTTCGTTTCTTGAATTTCATATTAGGGAAAGACAGCTTCCAAGCCACTCTACTGTGCCCAGAATAATGTTTGTTTTGATTTGGCCATAATTTGTGCTCATAGGTCTTTCTCCTCATTTCTGTGGAATTAACAAAACTATAGACATAGCAGACACTGGTTGGAAACACAAGACATCGCATGTTTTCTAACTTATTTCTCCATGGGAAATTGTTCTAAAAAGTTTTACCTTTAAAATACATTAATGCATACCAGTAAATATACATAATATACAAATAAATAAGTGAATAAATAAGTAACTTAATGGAAATAGAATGCTGGGTTTGTGTAAGTTATAATAGTTTGTCTCCCTTGGAATGTTTTTATTTTCTCTGCCATTCAGGACAAGAACATGAATGGAGATGGTTTCCTGGAATAAAATGCTAATGATGAAATGTTAACTCTCCTCCTTCATCTAATTTTATGATTTAAAATACTCAGGGTATCATTCTGATAGAGAGAGGTAGACTTGAGAATTCTGGAAATGAGTGTTATTCTAATTGTGAAATGGACAGGTTCTGTGAAACCAATCCTCTAATCTCAATATGAACTGTTTTCTCATGTGTTATATCAAAGGTTCTTCATCAAACTCACTGTTATTCTGCATCGGTGCTAATGTAACAGGCACAGTTAACATTTACTCACTCTCTTCAATGTCATTTCTATACACACATTCATAACGGAGATCATAGGTATTGGACTTTAAAGTGAATATATGATCATCGTTATAAGATATTGCTCAACATTTGACAATTTGATTAAGCTTCCATTAGCCATATATGGCAATTCCTGTTCTACCCAGTCTCTATTATGGTTCTATTGTGAGTATACTTGTCAGTCATTCTTTACACAGTTTTATTGTTATTGCATTATAACTATTACTTTACTACTTCTTAATAAAATTGGGCTTTAAAAATATACTTAAATTAATGTAGGAAGGATCCCTTTTCAGCATTTTCCAATGAGGCTTTCACACACACACACACACACACACACACACTTTATGAGTTTCCAGCCACCATCCACTGATACAAAAGCGCTTTACTAATCCTGTGAAAAATCTAAGCAATCTTTTCTTGTTTGTGCCATGTCCCATCCACCTCACCTTAGTGGTCAGTCATCTCATAAAAGGCACACACTGGCAAGAAGACAAGTAAAAGTATCACAACGACCTGATCTCTTTTAGAAAAGCTGACTTTGGTAGCAAAATGGGTTCAAATATAATTTGACTGACAAAGTGATGAATGTGGAAATAACTGTGGAACTGTTTGAAATGTGACATATCTGTTTTGTTTGTTGGTTGGTTGACGTTATCCAATCAGTAACAAAGTCTTGCTGTTTTACTGGGCTCTACCTGAGAAGCAGCAGGCAGGAACTTTTTCTCATGGTTTTAATAGCAGTTGTTGGTTTCCATCTCTTCTGCTATTTCTCTCTTTGTAGCCTTATTCCATCTTTTACTTTAAGATGGAGAAGCATGAAGGGGTGACAGAGGCTGGCTTTTCTCCTTAACCTTTGTCCTATGAAAGATTTTCTTGTTCAAAAGGCAAACCAGGAAGTTCTTACATTTTTCTTTCTAACAAATCCCATTTCAACAGCAGTAGTGATAGAGTGGATAAGTGCTTGACTAGAAAAACAAATAATGAGATAAATCTAAGGAAAATGGCATTATTTCAAATATATTATATGTATTAAACAATGCAGCATATATAATAGGAAGTTTTATTTTTAAAAACATCCATTTTAATTGAATGATCTTGAACAAGTTGCTTAAGTTTCTAAGAACCATCTCTTTCATTTGTGGACACACGCTAGAGCAATATTTCAACATGTTTATGATTACTGAAAGGTATATCACCTCTTCATAAACATCACTGTTTAAGCATTAGCTTTGTATCAATATGATATTATTATTCAAATAGGTCTTAACAAGAGCTAAGAAGAAAGGATTTCTACACAATTATGTTGCAATGGTCATCAAACCTACCACACCTATAATCACTGTATTTGCAAAGTTAAAACTCATTGTACTGCTAGAGGCTTATTTCTGGAAACCTCTAACAGCATCTTTAATTATAAATGTGTCTGTAGGAGTAAATCTAGCAAAAGCAGAACTGCAGTCTGATTGACAGCTCTCAGGAAGAAGGACTAGGTCAAGCAAATGCTTCCCAGCTGGAAGCTTTCTGCCCATGCTTCCAACCACAGAGCACTTCGTGGATGAAGCAGTATCTCTTAGCTTCCTAAGGCTCCCTGATGGTGCCAAAGTTCCCACTCCCCTGCTGCGGGGCATGGGATCCAGGAGATTAAAAAGCTCTCCTTCAGCTGAGTTCTGTGGTCTTCATATTTCAACTGTTAGAGGAGACATGCACAGGGACGCATTAGTAGTGTTGGGAGGGATCAAACAATTCCTGAAATCTTTCCCACAAGACAGCAATTACAGGCAGTATGTTCAGAGGGAATGCTAAGTTCTCTATGCACCAGTCCTTGAGATTGCATGAGAGAATATATTTGTTGCTTCATGGAGAAAATTAAGTTCAGGATGAAGCTGCATGTGTTTGAGCAGGTGAGTAGTTTGTACTTACATTACAAATAAATCTGCTATGAACATAGTTGAGCAAATAAACTTGTATGGTAGAACATCTTTCAGGTATATGCTCAGGAATGGTATAGTTAGGTCTTGAGGTAGAACTCTTCCCAATTTTCTGAGCAAGCACCAGATTAATTTCCAAAGTGGTTGTACAAGTTTGCATTCCCACCAGCAATGAAAGAGTGTTCCTCTTTCTCCACATCCTAGCCAGCATGTGCTGTCATGTGAGTGTTTGATCTTAGCCATTCTGATGGGTATAAGGTGAGATCTCAGAGTTGTTTTGATTTGCATTTCCATGATGACCATACACATAAAGCATGTCTTTAAGTGGTGTCAACCATTCAATATTCCTCTGTTGAGAATTCTCTGTTTAGTTTTGTTCTCCATTTTTAATTAGGTTATTTGGTTTGGTGGTGTTTAATTTCTTTTGAAATTTGTTGGCAAATGGATGAAACTAGAAAAGATCATCCTAAGTGAGGTAACCCAGACCCAGAAAGACATGCATGGTATATACTCATTCATAAGCTGATATTAGCCACATAAGAGAGGATAACCACAGGACAATACACAGACCTAAAGAAGAAAAATAACAAGGAGTACTCTAGAGTGGATGCTTAATTCTTAGTCTGAAGGACAAATAGAATAGCCACTGGAAGTAGATGAAAAGAAAGAATAAGAAAGACTCCACCCAGCAGGGGATCCAAGTAGTTGATGAGACTTATATCCAAATTTTGGGGTGGAGCTCAGAGAGTCATATAAAAGAGTTGGGGGATAGAAGGACCTGGAGGGGAACGGAGCTCCATAAGGAGACCAATGGGGCCAACTAACCTGGCTGGAAGGGAGGGCCACTGCAGAGACTGATGTACCAACCAAGGACCATGCATGGTGAGGACATAGACACCCTGCTCAGATGTAGTCAATAGGCAGCAAGTCTCCTTGTGGGTCCCATAGTATGGGGAGTAGGGGCTACTTTTGAAATGGAGTCTGGTGCCTACTCCTTGATCACTTCCCTCTGGTGGTGCAGCCTTGCCAGGCCACAAAGAAAGAGGGTGCAGGCTGTTCAGATGAGATGTGATAGGCTGGGGTCAGATGATAGCGGAGGAGGGTTCCCACTTTCTGAGGACCGGGAAGAAGGGGAGAGAGGGTGAGAAAGGGGAGGTGGTACCAGAAAGAGAACAAGGAGGGGGCAGCAATCAGGATGTAAAGTGAATAAAATAAACTTTTAAAAATTAAACAGAAAAAGAAAAAGAAGAATAAATTACTTCTCTGTTTTCTTCTGACTTACCTTCAGTTGAAAAGTACACTTCCAAGATTTATGGAGCATAAGTTTTCAATATTCAGCTCAGCAAAAAACCAAAAAAATTTCTCTTGCATGTGCACTTTGAATAAAAAATGCTTTGTAATTCATGAAGTGGCACACAGAAAAGGAGACGCTGTAGGCAAATGCCAAGATTTAACCCACCCTACACAAGAAAAATGGGTCCGTAGCAAAGAAATGAATGTGCATCCTGGGTAGAGCAGTCACCAATATTTATACCACAACAGTGTGGAGGGCTGTCTTCCTGACTGTGCAAAAGTCTTGTTAGAAGAGTAGATGTCGCAGAGGTAAGCATTCTTTGATGGCTGGAAAGGAAAGGAGGTGCAACTTAAAATGGATGGCTTAATTAGAATGCTGTGCTTGTTCTGCTATGGAAGGAATGCATCGTCCTTCCGGTTGACAATATTCTTCACATTGGCATTTGCCTCTGTGCGCTGCCCTGTAGACTTGGAGCAAACTCATTCTTTAACCCATATGCCCTAGAAAGCATATACTTGGGATTTCCCTGTTCTCTCTGCTGGATGCAAAGTCTACAACTGTAGGTTTCATCTAGAACATATCTACAGATATGTCCTGCAGGGAAATACACATTTGTAACAGAAGCATTGGACAAAGTTATATTTAACCTTTGGCCTCTTGTTTTCTGTATTCTATCCGGAGACCTAGAAATTCAAACATTCCACCCATCTTCTAAATTTGCTGCTCTTTTTCCAGACCACACATGGTCAGTAAGCTCCTCCCTTTTCTCACTGTATTATTTGTGTTTTTATCTATATAGAATGCTTGGAGCTTTGTTGGATGTGAAACATATATGTGATGCCAGCATTCTGTCGACAGAGTAAGAAAGAGACTAACCTGGAGTTCTGTGGGATTCTGTCTCAAAACTAATAAAAAAGTAAAAATGAAAAAAAAAAATCATCCAAAGGAGTAGAACAATGTCTAAGCCAGGCAGTGGAGTGACATGTGTTTATCCCAGCACATGGGAGGCAGAGGCAAGCTTACGTCCAAGATTGAGGCAACCCAGGTCTACAGAGATAGTTCTAGGATGTCCAAGGATACACAGAGAAACCCTGTCTTAAAAAACAAAGAAACAAGTGGAGAGTGTGATATGACTTTCTCACGTACTCTGGTGCCTCACATTTGACCATGTCCCCTGGAGGGGGAGACCTGGTGGCACTCAGAGGAAGGACAGCAAGTAGCCAAGAAGAGACTTGATACCCTATGAGAATATATAGGGGGACGTAATCCCCCTCAGAAACAGTCATAGGGGAGGGGAATAATGGGAAAATGGGGGGGGGAGGAATGGGAGGATACAAGGGATGGGATAAACATGGAGATGTAACAAGAATAAATTAATAAAAAAGAAAAACAAAAAAAAAACAAAGAAACAAAAAGCAATGTGCAAAGTTTAAGTAGCAAACATGTCTCAAGTCTTATAAATCCTACACATTAAGCAACTGCATTATTTTCTGTATCTTAGAAATTTATAAATATTACAATAAATAATTTGTGTCCATGATAAAATAGAGTGCATGGTTGCTCTATCTCTAAGAATGCAATATCAGGTCATCAGCTCTATCCTCAAACCTACTCTGGACCTGCTTATTGTAGCATGGAATTCTTAAAAGAAGTAGTATTTTTTTTTTGTTTAGTTTACATATTAGTTCCTCAAGATGGTCTCTTCCAGATGGCCAAATTATTATCATTCTCCTTTCTAAAACATGGATGTGTGGTTCTTTTTAAACTGTTTATTTTATTTTATATATGTTGACAATTTTATTTATCTTCCCTCAACTGTGTTTCAGGATATTTGACTACACTGCAAAAGTCAAGATTGTGCTGTTTACTGGGGGGAAAATCTGGTTCTGGTAGTGGTGTATTCAGCCTAGAACACACTTTTAATCCAAGGTAAGATTAAATAAAGCCAACCATATGTCAAGAGGCTAAGCAAGCAAACAGTTGACAGGGAATAAACATGGGGAAAAAAACAAAGAGTAAGAGGAAGTTGGGAGGATAGATAGATAGATACACAGGGAGGAGAAATAGGGACTTGGAGTTTGAGTTTGTGATTTGGTGTTGAGGAGAGGCTCCTTTTAGGACACAGGCTGTTGAGGAAGATCATTTGGGTGCTTTCCTTGACTCTGAGCTGGCAGGCTTTCAACCCAGCACCTGGGTCTCAAATCTTTATTAGTAAAATCAAATGATGAAGATTTTATTAGAAATAACAAAACTCTTCCCACACCTCAAGCTTCCTACCATCCCAATTTCATGCTCTTTCTCATTCTCCCTCAACCCACTCCCGCAAGAAAAAAAGCCAACAAGGAACAGCAACAACAACAACAAAAATCACAACATCTAAACAATCAGAAAAAAGCAAGAAAAAATCAACAAGAAAATATCCAAACAAAATAAAAATTCCACAGAACATGGAGTTTGGTTTTTTTTTTTTTTTTTTTTTTTTTTTTTTTGCTGTCAAGCTCTTCCTGGGCATGGGACATACACTGGAGTGTGACTGATACACTCAGCAACACTCTTTTGAAGAACATTAATTCCCACTTTCCTAGGAGGCATAAATTACTAATAACAATTGTTAGGGGTGTGATATTGTGTCTACTTCCCACGATGAGTGCTGGGACCATGCTTGGCTTGAACCTATACAGGTCTTATGAATGCTGCCACAGCCTCTGTGAGTTCATAGGTGAATCAGTCCCATTGTGTCTGGATTACAGTTTCCTTGGAGTAATCCTTCACCTTTGGCTCTTACAATTTTTCTGCCTCCTCTTCTATGTGGATTTTAAAGTCCCCAGGGGATAAGTTTGATGAAAACACCCTATTTAGGACTAAATGCTCCAAAAATCTCTCACTATCTACATGTTGTTCAGCTGCGGGTCTCTGCATTCATTCTCAGTTACTGCAGGTGGAGCTGCTCTGAGGAGGGTTGAGCCTTGAATATATCTGACTCTCAGACTACTCTAGCAACTGACAGGACCTTTGATTTAGTATTTCTTCTCTTCCTATATAAAAATCAGCACTCCTAGGCATAGAGGCTCTGTTCCTCATTCCTACCACAGCATTAGACTAGGACAAGATTGTTACAGTGTCTTTTGAAAGTTAAGTCAGGCTTGAGCAAAGGGATCCACTTTCGCAGGCCTGGAGCAAGTCGCTCTCAGGTATTGAACTGAGAACACAACACATTTTATAAGCTTTTATTTTCCACTGTATTTTTATCTGAAATCTTCAGAGCCCCATTAAAAGCTGTACTCTGGATAGTAGTTCACTTCAGAGTGAATCTTAGAGAAAATGCAATGAATAATGCATACTCATATGCTGAATAACTACTTTAGTTCAATAAATCATATAATAAAATATTACATACAGTATATTTAATACATATTAAATATATAATAAAGTTATACATAATAAATATCATTTACTTTCTATATAAATACACTGAATTACTTATGAATTAGAGAAGAAGATTTCATCTATTGAATCTCTTTTGTTAGCTCACATGACTGAGGAAAATATCTTCATTATTTTACTATCAAAAACAGTCCAGAAATCTGGTGAAACATAATGTTAATATACAAGAAATATTTTGAAAAATTTCAGCAGCAGAGTAATCCTATCAAGCTTTAAGTGCAGTGTTGCTCTTTTATTTCTAGGTGTTTGAAGATGGTTTCTCTGTGTAGGCTTGGCTGTCCTGGACATATTTGTAGACCACGATGGCCTTGAACTCACAGCAATCTACCTGCCTTTGCCTTCCAAGTGCTGGGATTAAAGGTATGCACCACCACTGTCCAGCTAGTGTTACTCTCTTATAATATATTTTTATAGCAATGTTGCTACCATGAGAATCTATTTTTAAAAGGTTCTGTTTCTGAAGAATAAAACCACTTGAAATCTATTTTTTGGAATATCTTTATCAGGATAATATCCCAGTAGATGTTGAAATACGTACTGTGTCTGGTATCATAAACTCCATGATATTTCACTGTCATGCAACCTTTCTCTCTTCTCCTTTCTGCAATTACAAGTGCACTAAATGCAAAAGACTCAATCAGGACTACTGATTACACAAATATGGGAACAGTTGTGAGCTATCATTTGAAGATGTACTAAAAATGGGCAAAATAGTAGATAAGGAAGTTAAATTTTAAAAGAAGATAACAAATATTTCAAGTGTTACAGGCCATCCCTTTTCTTATAACGAAAATGAACTAATTTTCAACATCATTTAACAAAACCATTCTTTCTTTGTGGAGCCCAACATATCAGAATAGTTGGTGTCTGAAGACTTGAATGCATTAAGTGATTTAGTATATAAAACATATCTGGATGCTTCAGAGGGCATTCTCATAGCAACAGCAATTTAAAGATGACACTACTCTTAGCTTTTCTTAAGTTCTGCACCTTTTCAAAGGCTTTCTATTTTGATTTCTACTGCTGTGATAAAACACTCTTTTCAAAAACAATTTAGAAAAGGAAAGGTTTTACTTTAGCTTACAGATTATCGTCCATCAATGAGGCCGCTGCCATGAGAATAAGAGTTCTTCTGGAAGCAAATAACCATTTGTCTTTTATAAAAACCAGTTATCATAGAAGGCCATGCCTTTGAGTAGCATTGTTATGGAGCTTAAATTTCAAATAGGTCCAAGAGACAAACCAAATTCAGCCACAGCCTTGGTGATGACCAGAAATCCCAGAGCATCTTGGGATAACTGGCTTGCAGAAGATATTTGGATGAGAAATCATGACCTTCTTCTAATACTGGAGAGTTATTTCCTTGTTTTGTGTTGTCTAGAGAGTACCAATTTGCCTGTTGAATGAAACCCAAGGGAAGGTATAAAGAAGACTAAAATAATAATGATGGTTATCTGTCATGTTAATGCACTGCACTTTGAGAATGACATTTCAGTTTTCCAGGGTTCTAGAAGCGAGTCCAGCACCTCCTTGTAGAGTGGGAAATCAATCTCATATGATCTATGACATTTTCAAAAACTTCTGTTATCTCTGCATATCACATTCTAAACAGCCTATATTTACTTTATGCAAATTTTTACTGAATCTGTAGTAAAACAACACTTATTTTCCCATCCACTAAAGTACAAGTGTGTGGCATTCTGCATAACTATCCCTCTGCCCTGCCACAGCTTTGTAAAACTTCTTTACAATTATTTTTATTAAAAGGCTACTTCTCAAATCCCAGACGGTGTTAACTTCTCAACATTTAAAAAGAACATCACCTCAAAGGTTAATGTGTTAAACTTTTTCTTGTGTTTATAGACCTTTGGAGATATGAGTTGTTACTTCTGTTCAATTTGCTATTTTCATATCCAATGCACATTTCCAAGAATTTTACAAGCTATATATCAAAAGGAAATGTATAATGTAGACATTCCAAAATAATGAAATAACAGAGCAAAAGAGCTATCTCCATTTAGACACAGGAGAAAGAACATCACATTTTTATGTAAACACCATACAGGGTTTTATTTAAAACATGGATTTCTAAGGTTTGTGTTTAACTATTGTATTGCTATTTGTTTAAATACATAAAGTTACTCAGAGCCTGTAATTTATTGGTTTTTAAATGTTTTATTTCATTATGCAAAATAAGTTATATTCTCTATTTCATTACAAGTGAAATAATTTAAATTTATCTTTACAGTTATCAGAGACAAATCTAAATCACGCAAAGTTAAGTAATACCATTTGTGAGATTCCCTTACTGGCCGATGTGCACACACAATAGCTGATGATGTGAAATATAAACATGACTATGTTTATACAAGAATAGTGCATAATAATAATATCTAAAAAATATCTAGCCATTTGAGGAATAGTCTATGTTCTTTTTAGGTCCAGTCTCAATGAGCTGTAACAAAGGCCCAACACATGAGTGAATGAAGATAAAGGATAGAGCAGATGATATTTTTCTGTAAAATCATGCTTCATTATAAAGTTAGAAAGTAAAGATTCCCTTCTTACTTCAGTATTATAGCTTATAACTTTAGATATGATGATAACAATATTCACTAGTATATAAATAATAGTATGGCAAGCATGATTTATCAAATGTATTCACACATGGTTATAGCTAACTAATCCCTATCTGTGCGAGAAGTAAAACAAATTATTCTTAGTATTCACAGATGGTAAGGTAACACCTGACTGTAGCAGTTAATGTATGAGTCACCTAAACCGACAACAGGAATTTATTAGTCTAGATGTACTAAACTTATGAAGCATAAGTAGAAATTGTGGAAATACAATATACATAGAATTAATATGAAAATTAATATGAAAAGGTGTGATTTACAGATGTGTAATATCTATCTTAAATGCTTTTTACTAAATCAGTGCATTAAGGGAATATTGAATGTTATACCTGGTTTACCTACATTTATGAATGAATTGCATTCTTCTTTTTCTAGTGTATATATCTGGGATTTCATCCCATTGATTAATTTCCCCCAGGTTTTCAATTTCGTGGACACCCTTCACTTATTGTTCTCCTTCAGCAATGCATATATATATATATATATATATATATATATATATATATATATATATATATATATATATATATATATTCTACCCTGAGTCATGACTTAAATCTTCAGTGATAATCTGAGCCATTAGGTTGACATGTACTTAGGATATCAGCCTTAAAACCTCTGTGCCTCTATAACTGGGATAAATAATAACTTCCTGCATTTTATGATATCCTATACAGCACCTCAATGCTGTTTCACGCTGAGTATGCGAAAAGACTATGTCTTATGTGTCCCCAGATCAATCTGTCTTTAAGACACAAATAGATTTACTATTGTTTTAATTTCCTCTACACTGTGGTGATAAAACATGAATCAAATGCATCTTAGGGGAGGAAAGTTTCATTTTGTCTTACAGGTTACAGCCCATCACTGAGGAAAGTTAGGGCAAGAGCTCAAGCAGAAATATGAATCAGAAGCCATTAATGAATGTTTGTTATTGGCTCACTCACCTATCCTTAGCTCACTTTGTTATACAGCCCAGAACCATATGTCCAAGGAACGATGAAGGTCAATGCCAAACCACCCTATACGACAATCCCTTACAGGTGTATATCCCCAAATGTCAATCTGATCTAGGCAGTATCTCAACTGTGATTCCTATCAGAAGACTCTAGGCCTTTAAAAATTGACAGTTAAAGCTAAGTAGGACACCTATACATAAACAAAAATGTAAAGATTTGGATATCCAAGTGTTCCTCCTTGGGACCTCCTTGTTTGCTTAGCTTCTTTGTACCCATTGTTTGTGGCATGGTTATTTTGTACTTTATGATTAATAATCACCTATAAGTGAGTACATACCATGTTTGTGTTTTTGGGTCTGGGTTACCTACTCAGCATGGTCATTTCTAGCTCCATCCATTTGCTTGCAAATTCCATGATCGTTATTTTTAATGGCAGTAATACTTCCTTCTGTAAATGTACCACATTGTCTTTATCAATATTTCAGTTGAGAGACGTCTAAGCTGTTTTCAGTTTCTAGCTATTACAAATACAACTGCTATGAACATAGTTGAGCAAATGTTCTTGGGGTATGGTAAAACTGCTTTTGGGTATATGCCTGGAATGGTATAGCTGGGTCTTGAGGCAGATGTAGTCTCAATTTTATAACAAACCAACAAATTTATATCCAATGTTGTTGTACACATTTGTATTCACACCAGCAATAAATGAGTTGACTCTTTCCTTCACATCCTCGCCAGCATGTACTGTCACTTGATCATAGCCATTTTGACAGGTGTAAGTTAGAACATAAATCATTTTAATTTGCATTTCCCTTGTGACTAAAGATGTTGAACATTTCTATAAGTGCTTCTTAGCCATTAGAGGTTCATTTTTTGAGGATTCTGTTTAGATCTGTACCCCATTTTAATTGGGTTATTTGATTTGTTGATGTATATTTTCTTGAGTCTTTTATATATTTTGGATTTCAGCCCTCTGTGAGATGTGGGTTTGATGAAAATCTTTTCCCATTTTGTGGCCTGTCATTTTGTCTTTTTGACTGTGTCCTTTGCCTTATAGAAGCTTTTGAGTTTCATGAGGTCTTATCTCACTGAGAAATGGAAATAGACAAGACATTTTGTGGATAAAGTGATGGAGGGTGCTGGATGGAGGACAGATGTGGATGGGAACAGGAGGGATGAGGTGGGGTAGGAGGAAAGGAGAGAAAAATAGCAAAGACACCTGAGTTAGGGGAGGGTCATCTCAAGAATGAGCTAGAAACTTAGGACAGTGGACACTCCCAGGAATCTCTGAGAATGACTAGCTAAAAGACATAGCAATGGCAAGGTATGGAGCCTGAACCAGGCATCTCCTATAATCAGGTAAAAATTCTAATGAAGGACTTGAGACACCAGCCCCGCCACAAAACCTTAGATCCACAATTTGTCCTGTCTACATGATTTATAAGGATAACATACGGATCAGAATTAGGGAGGGGGTATCCAATGAATGGCCCAACCTGAAATCCATGTCATGAAAGGGAGCTCACCCTCAACACTATTAATGATATTCAAATATATTTGCAAGTAGAGGCCAAGCACAATCATCATCAGAGTCTTCACCTAACAGCTGATGGAAACTTATGCAGAGACCCAAAGCCAAACATTAGTGGAACTTGGGGAATCCTGTTGAAGAGGTGGAGAAATAATTAAAGGAGCCAGAGGAGTCAAGGACACCACAATAAAACCTGAAGAATCAACTAATCTGGGGCAATAGGGGTTCATAGAAATTTAACTGCATGTGACTTATCTAAGCTCTCAGCATGTATGTTGTACGGCTGGGTCTTCGTGTAGGACTCCTAAAGTGGGAGTAGGGGGCTATCTCTGACTACATTGCCTGACTTTGAATCCTTTTCCTATAACTGGGATGCCTTGTCTAGTTTCAGTAGAATACTTTCCCAATCTTGCTGCCACTTGACATGCCAAGGCTGGTTTATATCCATAGGAGGACTTTCATTTTCTGAGGAGAAGGAGAGGAGAGGTGAATGAGGCAATCAGTGTTTGTGAGAGGGAAGAAATTAGAGGAGAGGAGGGAGAGGAAGCTGTAATTGGGATGTAAAGTAAAGAAATAACTAATAATAAACAAAATTTACCTCCTTAATATATGTCTGAATTACAGAATGAAATGCAATCACAAGTGTGTCATAAATGTAAGTGTCCAACAAAGTGAATTTTCAGTTTTACTGCACATTATATGATAGACTTCAAGTTAGGTAAAAGAATATATCTATCACCTCAAGTTCTCCATTTGGAGTCTGTGTCAAATGTCCCCAGGTCTCTTTAAGATTCTTGATACTCTAGATGGATCATAGGCTTCAGCATTTTTGATGTTTTTGATCCACTATTTGTAGTGACTGGATGATATAGATTAACATGTGGACTATGGAAAGACTCTGGGCCAACCATGCACCATCAGCAAGGAGTCCCTTCCCAGGCCACACAGAAGCTTGTTTCACATCACCATCTCTAGTATTTAAAAACCTGTGTTAGGTGCTGTCCAGAGAGGAATGCTGCCTCTCCTGCAGGCTCAGCTGGTGTCAGCCACACGTATTATTCCTTCCTCGTTACGTGATTCTGACTCCAGCCTTCCCACCCACCAGAAAATATCTTGTCAGAAAAAAGAAGTATGCATCCTAAATTTCATATAAACTTACCTAGCAAAGTGGGTATCTTCTGGCCCAAGATCATACATGTCCAAACAAGAAACTCACCATCTTTTCATCCAGGCTGAGACCTTGGCCATATAAAACTACTCACATTATACAGAAAACTCTTGAGAATTCAATTTGTCTTCTAGAAGCCAGGAGCTATTCCAAGGGAGTACTGAAAGACAGGCTTTCTCTAGATCATTTGAGGGAGTAAGGAAACAGAGTATAAGGTCATGGGGGAATTGGAGTGAAGAAAGAGAAGGAGCAAGGGCATGTAATTATATTTTAATTAAATGAAGGAAAGGAAAAGACAAAGGAAGAAGAAAAAATAATGAAACAAAGGAAGAAAGAAAAGAGAAAAGAAAGAGAAAGAGAGAAAGAAAGAAAAAAGAAAGAAGAAAGAAAGAGGAAAGAAAGAAAGAAAGAAAGAAAGAGAGAGAGAAAGAATATTTTCCTTTGGCCAGTGAGCTTGTAACCATCCTTTCTGGGAGCAATGCATGCAGAAAGGGCCTATGGCAAGCAAGTGAGCTTCCTGGAGGTAGCCCACCATTTGTGCAAAACTAAGATAGAAAGACGTACTCTGAAGGCAAGGACCCCAGAGCTTTTGTCCCAGGATTGCTTCATGTTGCTGATATGTCTTTGGGTACTTGTCGTTACTGTATTCCTCATGTATCTGGCATTGCATGCCTAGGCATGGAGAGGTCGTCATAGCCTATGATCTGGTGTGAGTGTTTCATAGATATCTGAGCACTCTGTTTAGGCATATTTCCTGCAGAATCAGTATGAAGATGATTTTGTGACTCCTGATAGTGATTCCTGACTTGATTCAAGTAACTTTAAAACCCTTCTGCATTATCATAAAAACTGCTAGGAGCTCCATGAACCTCCATGGCCAAGCACATGAACAACACCAGGAGGGAAAACAAGATTGAAACAAATTAATAATTAAGAAAATACATTCATTCTAGGTACTGTCTAGGGATAACAGCCAGGTGTGCACTGTGATAAGAAAGACCATACCAATTTAAAAACAAAGAATAAAGGCTTAGCTGTACAAGACAAAAACAAGAGCAACCAATTCGATCCCACAAATAAATTCTAGGAATTTTTATTCAGGTAACCAACATGAATGTATATACAGTAGTTAGAAAAAAGAATAATCTAACATCAAAGAGAGTAAACAGAATTGTCAGCTGGAAAATTGAAATCAATCTCAGTAGAAATAAAACATAAGCTCTTCTAAAACATCTGTTTATTAAAAAAACTTAAGATAAAAACTACCATTTGAATTCATAATAAACATAAGAGATAAGAAAGGATAACATGTCTGCTTTGAGCACATAATGAATGTATTAATATAACCACTGCTTTAAAGTTACAATGGGCAAAAGTTTCTAGTTGTATAGAGTTCTAATGAAAGAGTTTACAGTCAATAGTCCTACTATAACTCCCTTTTTGTGCAATGACTTTATGTATTTTTAATGAGGTAATTTTTCCATACATGGAGAACCTTCATCTTAGAGACTATAATACCCTGGACAGAAATAAACATGCATCAAAGTCCTCTGCTTCTCCCAAAAAATTTATCTGTGTGTCTGAATATATATATATATATATATATATATATATATATATATATATATGTGTGTGTGTGTGTGTGTGTGTGTGTGTGTGTGTGTGTGTGTGTGTGTGTAAGATGTATTATGTATGCTTATATGTATGTAAGTGTATGTGAGAAATCATCAAGCTTTTTAGAACTTCTTTGTTGGAGGCCCTCTGCTGAGTGGTTGCAAAAATGTGATTCTTTCTTTTTCCTCTTTTCTTTCCTGCTAGCCCACAAAGAGGTAAAAGAGGCAAAAGCTCCTGCTGATCACAGAGAGCCCAGGTCCCAGATAATTAAGTTTTATACCCTCAAGAAAAAGCAATCTGCTGAGTGATCTTCTGAAACTTCCTGTTATCTCTTGACTTTCAGTGATCCATTTTGCACTGTAAGTTGCCTTCTTGTGGATTTCATCTTGTACTGAATAGTTTAAAGAGGCATATTGTTTAGCTCATTTTCTTCTAATAGTCACGAAGTGAACAATGGTCAGGTTCATGAGTTTCTGATGGTATCATCACACTGTAATTTGCCAAATTTCCTGCTAAAAATAATCTACTTGAGAATCCTCTACAAATGCAAATCTCTGTACAAGGATGTCACTATCAATCATCAAGTACAAGAAAACTTATTTCATAAAGCATTTCAAAAGACCAGTGTTTCACTATTAAACTGACAGGAAGCCCAAGTCTAGCTTTTGCCTCTGCTAGAATGCAAAGGAAAAGAAAACACGTAAGTCAAATAATGATTATTTACTTTAGATGGCATGTGGCAGTCCCTTACAGATGTGAAAACAAACAACTATTTTGACCCACAAGTCTACTCTAGGAATTTTTATTCAGATAACCAACATGAATGTATCCACAATAGTAGAAACATAAATATTAATTACAATGACAAAATGAGTGAGCAGAATTCTCAGCTGGAAAATAGAAACTGAAATCAATTCCAGCAGAAATAAGACATGGCTCTAAAATGCTCTTGCAGAGGACAGAGATCGACTTTCAGACCCTGTAATTGTATCTCCATAGGATCAGATGTCCTCTTCTGACTTCAATAATCACCTTTACTCATATGCACATACTCACAAACACACGGGGGGGGGGAGGAAGGGGGAGAGAGAGGGAGAGGGAGGGAGGGAGAGAAAGACAGAGAGAAATATATAGAAAAGTATAGTCTCATTCTTTAGGTTGGTTTGAAATAAGAAATCAGTGTAGTGTGAGCGAATAGTATATAACAAGTCAGCTTATCAGCTTTGTAATAAACTAAGATAAAGCTTATTTAATAACAATGTACACTTATTTTTTTCTACAATCCATTTTTATAAGTATACTATTCAGTATTTAAAGAAATTGATAAGATAAAAACAAAACCTACCTTCTTAGCAATTACAATTCAAATATTGTCATCAAGTCTGATTTGCATTGCTTTCTATATAGTCCCATCAATTCAGATAATGCAATATGGTAGCAGCGTGTAGGACTATCATGTTCTTATACCCCCAGCCTATGAATTATGAAAGAATTCTTTATTTTGCCATAATTAACAGTACTTTGCTGGAATGAACTTTTTTCCTAACAAGAAATGGGTTATATACTGATAAATCAACTACTGATTATTAAATGGTCAAATTTCCCATATGCTGCACATGGTCCAGGGACTCATTGTACATCCACAGACCGATGGCCAGCTCTGAGAGTGGTGTAAAAAGAGGAGCAGGTGAAGCAGAAAGGGGGAAATAGTGAGTGGTATGAGGAATGCTGGGAACATTGTGGATTGGATTTGAGCAAAACACACTGTGTTCATATATGCAATTCACAAAAATGTTTAAAAAAGATCAAGACGGGCCATGGAGATGTCTCAGGTTAAGAGCATTTGCTCTTGAAGAACACCTGGGATTGATTCCTAGAACCAACATTATAGTTCATACCACCTGTAAGTCTGTTTCAGGAGATCTAATACTCTCTTCTGACCTGCACTGGCTCCTGTACACACACACACACACACACACACACACACACACACACACACACACACATATATATATACATATACAATCAAAGCATTCATTAAATTATCCTTGTTGCAATAATGTTAAAACCTGAAGACTGTATTATTTAAGATGAATGAAGAGGAGAGAAAGCATGTGTTACATCTACATTTGAAAATGTAGTTTAAGTGTCTATACATAATTAGCTTAAAACTTTCAACATATGAAGTATTGGGACTGTATTGTAAGTATTTTCTAAAAATACAAGACATGATACAGAAGCTTGAATGAAAATGGCCCCCATAGGATCAAGGGTGGTGACTCTATCCAGATACATGGCTTTGTTAGAGTAGATGTAGCCTTGTTGGAATAGGTGTGGCCTTGATGGAGGTAGTGTATTACTGTAGTGTAGGCTTTTAAGTTTCAGTAGCTCAAACCAGGCCCAATGTGACTCTGCTTGCTACGTGTCCAATACAGATGTGGAACTCTCACCTACTTCTCCAGCAAACCGGTCTTCAGGATGCCAATTGAATTCTTTCCTTCATAAGAGTTGCCAGGGTTATGATGTCTCTTCACAACAATAAAACCCTAACTAAAGCACATAGTCTCTTGTATACATTGTCACATCTAATTGAAACCATTTTTTTTTTTTACTAAGGAAGGACATATTGAAGGAAGATTGACATAGCTCTTTTTATTAGTAGCAGTCAGTAAACCAGGAAATGCAGCATTCACTAAGATTAATTCAGTTCCACCTTTTTTTCCTCTAATTTGTTATATAGAATTGCAAAATTCCACATACACATATAAATACACACACACACACACACACACACACACACACACACACTGAGGGAGGGAGGGAGGGTGGGAGGAAGGAGAGATGGAAGGGGAGAGAGCAAGAGAACTAAATTTTAATCTCAACAAATCCTTACTCCAGAGTGGGATCATTCTGACAAACTTTCAAGAGCTTTAATAGAACCTGAACATAAAGGCCAGAAGGAAACTCAACCGCAGTTTTCAGGCTCCACAGAACATGTGTCTTTAAATTATATTGTATCCATCTCATATGTTATTAAGAACATACACAAGTAATTAGTTTAAGGCTTTATGGGAATGATATAGTAATAGTAAATGCATCATTAGCCAGGAAGAGAAAACAATAAAAGATAAGTGTATGCCTTTCATGTGAATAGGATCAGATTTCATGTTCCTGAAAAAGGCATGTAAACAATTTAATGTTCAACCTCTCTTTACTCTCTTAAGTGTCTTTGCCTGTTCAGTGAAATCTTCCCTGCCTTAGCTTCCAGTAATATAGCTTTGATCTTACACAAGAAGCTATATTCTCAATTGGTACTGTTGTCATTTTACGTTTTATGTGGGAATATTTGATGACTATCTTATCTTCACTCTCATCTCAAGTCAGTAAGACTGAATCACCATCTTTATGCTAATCTGCACATAACACTGAGACCTGGATGCTCATTACCATCAGAGTCTGCTGACAGTGGGTTGTGTGTGTGTGTGTGTATTTCTTTTGCTTGTTTGTTTGTTTTGTTGCAGCACAGCCCTCAAAGAAGGTGGGGTAGGGAAGTAAACAGAGTGCCAAGATGCTTAGCTTCATCTACTTGTGAAAAGCAGCCTAGCTATGAAACACAACAAGGAGAACGTAGAAGACTATTTTACAGAGGAAAACACAAGCTGTAGACACAGAAGGAAACTGCTCTAAACAGTATCAGGGAAAGAGCAACAGACTAATAACACACAGGTCAGTGATCACGGTGCATACATAGTAATGAACAGGGAGCAGGTCCTGATTACCATATATTCCACTGACACACTTTTATAATGCACTAAACTCAAAACTGTTAAAAACAAAAAGCAACAAACTTTCAGTATCATAAACTTCATGGATGTAGCAAATTATTTTTAAATTAATTATTTTGTACTGTAAATATGCAATTTTGAGAGGACCAGTCTTATACTTAGGGCTAAGAATTACTTAAACAACTTTTGAAAAGACATAAAATTGGTCAGGACCACTTCTAGGGATAAATTAAATTGGTTGTAATGCTTTATTTGTTTTATATATGTCTAAAATTCTTGTTGTAAAATTTGGAATGGGTCTATAATTTCCATTTTATGTGTGACAATTTTCTCTAATTTAGACATCAACATAAATAAAGCATGAAAATGGGACTTGGAAATTATTCCCTCCTGAGTACCTTCAAATTTCTAGAACTATTTGAGTCAAAATTGGTTTTTTACTAAGTTTGTATCACCCTAGAAATTTCTCTTCTGGGACGATTTTCCATATTTATGTTGTTTAAAAGATAGAAATATAGTGAGGCATAGGCAAATAGTAATGAATGAGATGGGACAGAGTGAGAGAAGGACAAAAAATATGGGATCCTTTCTTGGACTACCAATTTCTTCCTGAGGAATTTTATTATTTATTTCATTGAAGTTTTTTGAACATTTGAAACCTGTAGTGTTCTTCTAATCCTGAGGGTAAGTAACAGATTACTGAGGACATAATTGTATTTTATAAGTTACTGACATGTAATAGGAGCTATTACATGTGTGGGGGGGATACAGACATATAACTAACTTCCTTAGAATTTAGTTTTTTTGAACTTTTAGTATCATCGCAGCTTGCTAAATCTGCCTGTCTCTCTACATCTGTCACTGTCTTTGTCTCTGTCTCTTTTTCTCTACCTCAGTCTCTCTGTTATTGTCTTTCTTTGTCTCTGTTTCCATCTCCTTTTCTCTGTCTCTGTCTCTGTCTCTCTGTCTCTGTCTCTCTCTCTCTGTCTCTGTCTCTGTCTCTCTGTCTCTCTCTCTGTCTCTGTCTCTCTCTCTCTCTCTCTCTCTGTGTGTGTGTGTGTGGGGGGGGGGGTTGTGGTTATACTCATAGACACCAGAAAATGCATTAGGTCCCCTGGAAATAGAAACATATGATGTGGCTAGTCTCTGCAAGAGCAAGAAGAACTGTTAACCATTGAGACATTTCTCCTGGTCCTTATTATTTCTCATTATTAAAACTAAATTTACAGCACTATATTTTAAGAATAGAGTATAGAAAACACAGATTTAGGGAAATTGGAAGGCCATGAAGTGATTTATGGTGCTTCGACTATAGGGTGTTTATAAGTAGAGGCAACTTGATGCCATGTCGCAGCAAGTGACACCATTTCTATTAGATATCAGTTTGGATTATAAAACCAACACTACCTGCATTTATTGTTGCTGTCCTTCATTCCTCCCAGTAAAACTTTTAGTAAGATTTCAATTATAAAATAAGCATAAGATGAAATGAGTATATTTGGTTAATAAAATGTTCCTCTGATGCTCAGACTGAAGCTTCATGGCACAGCTCTGGTACAGCACAGATGCAACACTCTTTGGATTCCCAAAGCTAAAAATACATGTTAAGAATTGTGATTATACTAAGAATTGTACTGTACTACTCCCACTTAGTCAGCTACACACAAGCAATAAGAAAGTGAAACAGAGGTGATCCCCGTTATCCTCATTAGGTGGAGAAGGGGCTCCTACGTTATCTTCTTGTTTTCTTATTGAAAGAATTGGACTTGTTCTCCACGTGTACTGAAGGAGACAACAGACAGAGCAGAGATTAAGGGACTTTCCAAACAATGCCTAGCTCAAACAAAGACCCATCTTATGGAAGAGACAGAACCCTTGACACTATGAAGGATACTTTACTATACTTGTAGAGATGAGCCTACCAGAATTGTACTCTGAGTGGCTCTGCCAAGGGGTTCCAAACAGATGCTGTGTCTCACAGGCAAACATTTGGTGAAATGTAGCAAGTCTTGTGGAAAAGCGTGGAGAAGGAAAATACGACATGGAGGTGACAATATCTCCACAAGAAAATCCACTAACCAGGGCCCAGAAGGTCTTGTAGAGACTGAAGCACCTACAAAGGCCCATGCATGGACTGGATCAAGCCCTCCTACACAGAGGTGGCCAATGAGCCGCTCGGGCTTTATATAGGTCCTCAGTAAAGGGAGGAGCAGCTGTTTTTGACATAGACTCTGTTGCCTGCATTTGATCATGTCCCCCTGGCAGGACTGCCTTTCCAGGCCATGGCAGAAAAGGACATGCTCAGTCCTGATGCAACTTGATGAGCTGGGGTGGGAGACTGGGGGCTTCCCTTTTCTGATGAATAGTGGAGGGTGTGGAGGAAGAAGAAAAAGATGAGAGGAGAGGTGGGAAGGATAGAAATTGAATAAATTAATTAATTAATAAAAAAGCAAAAAAAAAAACAAATAAATGGATAAAACCAATTCATTGCTCTCTTGCTGCTAAAGTAAGATTACAGCAATGCATCACATCTATATCTGAGTAAATATCAGTGGTGCTAAGTGAAGATGTGGAACGCAGCATGTAACAAAGAGAACATTTTTAACTTGAACAGCATACTGCTCTTACTGGAGGCTCGCTCACCTGATAAGTGAGGCAAACAGACAAGTGTGGTGCATAGTTCACAGTTGTTTTTTTTTTTTCAGAGAACCAAGGAAATGTAATATATGATGTCCCATACAAGGTTATCAACAGTGTCAAACCTGCGATTTACAAATTACCAGAATCATCAGGAAATGCAGCAATGCTTCACTGAAGACTAAACACTCCATGTTTTAGGGAAACTGGCCCTAAGCTCTTAAACTTCAAAGGCTGGATGCCTGACCTTTAACAAGACACTTAGTCTACATTTTGTTTCAACATATATAAAAACAAACCCAGATGTCACTTACACATTGATAATGTAAATATTCAGCAATTTTCATGAAGCAAGGCATGGCAATACCAGATACATAACAAACGTCATTCTCTCTCTCTCTCTCTCTCTCTCTCTCTCTCTCTCTCTCTCTCTATATATATATATATATATATATATACACATACACACACATATACTTTTATCTCTGTAGGAGTTGCCCAAAGAATTTGGGTTTTGTTTTGTTTTGTTTTGTTTTCTTTTATATTTTGGTTGTAGTTTTGTGTGTTTCTTTTTATTTTTTGCTGTTTTTATATTTTGGTTTTTGAGACTGAATTTCTCTGTAGCCTTCAATGTCATGTAACCTCACTCTGTAGCACAGACTGCCCTCAAACTTATAGAGACCTGCCAGCCTTTGCCTCCCAAGTGCTGGGAATACAGGCATGCACCACGACCACCTTGCATCCCAGAATATTTTTAAAATAACTTTAATACAAAAGGAAATTTTCAAATCGAAATGATGAGACTCTTACAAGGTGACATTTCCTAATTATCAATATATTGTTCAAGAACTGAAATAATAAAATCTGCACATACCTATAGCCATTGTTGTTATATTTATAATGACTTTTTAAAGCAGTTAATATATATTTATAGAAAATCTTTGTTTTAGATGATTCATAAAGTATTATAAAACACCCATATGAGATGTAACTATAATAAAGTCTAACTCATATTTTTGTTTGTTTTTATTGATTAAAGTTCTGTCTATGGAGCCATGAGGAGGGATATATCTCCATGGAAAGTGAGACTTCCCACTGTAGTTGCATTAGGATTACCCACACACCTCCCAATAATCCCTTACCCAAGCTCTGTAAGTAAGCCTAATGAATGCTTTGGTTCTCTGAATAAATTGTGGTAGCACTACACTTCAGTTGCAGCTGAGAATTTACAAAGAGGGTGTAGATGCTATCTATATCACATCGGGGAATGAGTAGCAATAATAATCTACAAAGACAGGGTAGGCACTGCCTCTCTAGCAGAAGTCAAGTACATACTAGACAAATACTGGTCTATAATCCTCTTATGATATGTAATCAAATGAAACTCATAGCTGCTACTCATTTCTCAACTAAACCACCAATACTTACATCGATTAGATATCTGCTGTCCCTATAAAGCTACATGGAGATAACAAGTAGTCTTTAAGGCCTTGGTGGTCCATGCCTACAGTATCTTCAGGTTTCACGTCCCCAGAAATTCCAGCTGACCATACCTCCAGTGAACACTCAACAGGATCATTTTTAATAAAACAACATATTATTATTAATGTGTTTGCAAAAAGTGGACATAACAGATTTGGGCATACAACAAGCCCAGAATATACCAAGGAAATGAACAATGACATGAGAGTTGTTCTTTGTTGTTTTGTAGACTGGGGCCCTGATATTTAGCTAGTCTGTCTTTTGAGAAGGTTTTTGTGAAGTATAGGTTTAGAAGTGAGGGAGTTAAATTTTATTGTGTGAGGGGAGAAAGTTTTTGAGCATATTGATGGTGGCATTATATGAAAAATGTAGCAATAGGTAGAGAATCCAACATGGTAGGATCATTGATGGTATTAGATCAGCAAAAAGGCAGAGACTGTAGAATGACCAACAGGCCATGGCTGTGGGCCCCAAAACTGCAGTATCTGTGTTTTCCAGATGAGAGGAAAGCCTGAGGTGAGAGAAAGAGTTGGTGCAACCTCATGTCATCCTACAAATCCTGGGAAAAATCTCCAGTTTCTACAGGAATGGAGTCTCAACTTCCAGCAACATACACACACTCCTAATACTGCATGGGTAGACACTCTTTGGATAGCAAGGTGAAAGACCACAACCTCAGGCCCCCTGACACTTGGGATTAAATCAAATAGACCCAGCTGCCACTCCCAAATGCAACCTGTTTTCTCAAGGAGAAAAATCAGACCTCTGAGCTCACAGATTCTCCAAAATGGCAACAGAACTACTCACAAGCACTAGAGACAACTAGATGGCTAAAAGTCAGTATAAAAACATTATCAACAACAACAACAACAAAAACAGAGCAATATGGGATCTCCAGCACCCAGTTTTCCACTAGCAAGCAACTTTAGATACCATAACACAACTAAAACACACAAAAAGAAAGATATTGAAGCCATGCTAATGAAGATGATAAATGCCTTTAGAGAAGAAACCATTGAAGAAATACAGAAAGATACAAGTAAATTGAAGCTTAAAAGAGAAAATGAATAAATCACTCACAGAAATTAAGGAAAATACAAACAAGCAATTGAAGGAAATTAATAATCCAGTTCAAGATCTGAAAATGGAAATAGAAACAACAAAGAAAGCAAAAGAGAAAACCATGGAGAGGGAGAACTTAGGGAAGGAAACAGGAACTACAGAGGTTAGCATCACCAACACAATATTAGAGATGAAGGAAAGAATCTCAGGTATAAAAGAGCAACTGCAAGACAGGGTAGGGAAAAGCATTTCACACAGATGAATGAGGTATAAGTTATAAGCACTGAATGTTGGGTGGTTGGGTTATCAAGGGATGTCAGTAGGCTGAATTCACCATGAAGGTCTCTTAGAGCAAGTCAATGATGCATCCTAATTACAGCCTCCTTCCTGGAACTCATCTCTTAGGAAGATTGCAATGGATGTTTGCATATCCAGGGAGGAAACAGAGAAATCCTGAGAAAATACTCAACTTTTAATGCATTCTGTTCTCAAACCTGTCAAGAGTAGAGCTGCTGCCAAGCAATTACAACATTTCTTCAAGACTCAAAGTTAGAATGCAGCTGCTATATATGATTGTGTGCACTCTTTGAAAATTTTAGCTAAAATGTTTTAAATATATTGTAATAGACAACAAAAGTTTTAAAGAATATTTTTCTGTATTTTAAAATACTGTTGTGAAGCATGAAGATGATACATGTTCAGCACTCACTAATGTTTTCTTGGAAATTTGCTTCAACATTTCTGAGCAAGGAAAATGTGGACCAGTTTCTTTCCTATTTCAAGTCCTTCTGTTTCTCATTATCTAATCTAATTAAAATAACATGCTTTTGCAGGATCCAAGCTATAAGTTCAAACACTGAGAATGTCCTATATTAAAAATGTAATGAACTAAACAGCAAAGAGTCTAACTTCAATGAATTCAATATTCTCACATTGTTGTCACTTATCCATTTCCATCAGCACCATCTAGAGGTTCAGTTACAGCTCTTACATAACTATATTTTCATCTATATCCCCTCCTGAGTGGGAGGAAGAATTGAGGAATTTGGAGGGGTCAAGGACATTATAAGAAGACCTACAGAGTAAATTAACCTAGGGGCATTGGGTTAACAGAGACTGTACCACCAACCAAAAAGCTTGCATGAACTGGACCTAGACCCCTTACACATGTGTAATAGTTGTGCTACCACCTGTAATAGTTGTGCTGTATGGTCATCGTGTGGTTTCCCTAACAATGGGAGTAAAGGCTGCCTCTGAGTCTATCGCCTGCCTTTGGATACCTTCCTGCTACCTGGGCTGTCTCCTCTGGCCTCAGTGAGAGATGATGTGATGAGTATTGTTGTGACTTCAGGTGCCAGGGTGGGTTGGTACTCCTTAGGGCCCCACATTCTCTGAGAAGGAGTGGGGAAGTAGGCGGGAAAGGGCATGAGGACAGGACTAGGAGGAGAGTAGAAAAGGGTATTGGGATCCAGTTATAAAGTAATTTTATTTTTTAGTAAAAAGTAAAAAAAGAAGTTTGGGTTTTTCTTTTGTGTTTTTGTTTGTTTGCTTTTGTTTTTAGCAGTTACCAATCATGTTCTGTGTTGATTGCGAAGAGCTTTAGAATGAAAAGTGGTGGAACTGTAGCACAAAATGTAGTCAAAATAATCTAATGGAAACATGGTGATGCTTAAATACAAACAAAATAATGTGCTTTGAATTGAAGGATGAATTAACTTAGCAACAAATAGATAATTAATTGATTGGATAGTAGACAAAACACCAAAATGTAGCATGAAGAATGAATTTAAGGCCATCAAAAAAGAACGGAGCAGAATTTGTTGTAGGTTTTTGGTACTGGAGATTAAACAAGACTTCACCTCCTGTCACTAAGCTATTCCCAACTCTGAAAAATTATTTCCACTGTTCTTATACTATATTATTTTCTAATAAATCACAATCGACCTCACAAGAGCTTTCTACAACTAACATGTTTCATTTTATAAAACCATATGTTATCATGTAATTTAGCAATGCTAATAATATAGACTCTAAAGACATGTAATGCTTTTGTTGCCATCCTATTCAATATGGAAGTACCTATCTTTCTTAATTCCTTGTTAAAACAACGGTGAGGGTTTATGGTATATTTGGGGGGTAAGGAGCTCTCTCAGCATTTTGAAGGTCTGGATTTCTTCCTTAGTGATGTAAAAATAAAATAAATTTAAAATTTTAAGGAGACAGCAAGGAAGAAAAACAAAAAAGATATATACTTCCAAGTACCCCAATATCTAAAAAATATGTAAATTATCACCTGTAATAGATCAGTACTTTTCCACTTTAGTAATTTTTCAAAGTAGAGTTATAACATATAAATAAAATGCTTCCAAATTTAGTATAGTGTGACCTTTAATGGAGCCAAACTTGGGAAGGTGCAGCATGCTGTATCATGTTTTTCAACACTGATTGTAAAATTCTAAGTTACATAAATACTTCTAAGCTTATGAACTTTGTATCATTTGTGATATTTTAGGTTGCATACATACTTCTCTGGAGACCGCCTTAATGGTGATCTTAAAGTAGTATAATTTCAGTATGATTTCTTGTAAGCAGACTTCTTAGCAGGGCTTCAAATTTTTGTTTCAGGTTAATGTGTGTTTGGGTAAATATTAACACACAGCAGCAGGAACCTGAACATTTGCTTTTGGGATCTCATAGCATTTCAGCTCATCACTTTTCCTGAAATATCCAGAAAATGATCATGGCACAGTTCTAAATTAGATGCATGGACTTGATTTTTTTGTATGTTTCATATGAAGTTCTTGAGCTACTGTGATTTTTCACAATAGTTCTTTAAGGTTGGTGATGAGAATCATGCATTTATTAATAATATTTGCAACCTTTTTGTTATTGGATGTTTCAATGTAAAGTAGAATTATATGTGTTACTGTGTGTAGACAGTTACACACGCATGTAAGCAATAATTTATTTCTGTATGAGAATCCAAATGCTGCTGAGCATTGATCACTGGCAGAGACTAATTTTACAGTAGTATAATTTCAGTATGATTTCTTGTGAGCAGACTTCTTAGTGGGGCTTCAAATTTTTGCTTCAGCTAGATCTCCCATGCAGATTTCAACAGCAGAGGAGTAATGATGAGGAAACTGAGGGTACTGATACAGAAAACTATCTTCCACACTTGGCTGGAAGTAAAAATCTCATGTGTGGTACAAGCTCATCAGCTCTGATCAGATTGTACAAAGACACTCCTGTGAAGTCTCACATCTGCCATCTGGAAGTTGAGGAACCATCGCCACCAACAAAACCTCCTGCTGTCTCATACAGAGAGCTCATATTTTAGTGAAAACTCATTTGTTATAGAGGTTTCAAATTCAAATGTAAAAGAATAGTCTTAATGTCCTAAATTCAAGAGCTAACAAATTGCTCCTAAATGAGGTAAAATAGGGAGTTCCTACAAACAAAATACTGTACTGATAGTTTCTAGTTTTGCCAGGAACAGAGAAATGTCGTATCCTGAGCAAGAAGAGCCAAGGCCATCCTAGCATGAATCAGCATGACAACTCTTTTGCATCATGACAAATAACCAATTCGGGTACCTCATGACAAAGGACACTAGTCATGTGACTTCTGTGTTCCTGCCAGGCCAGATCACAGGAACTCAATTGGTTTTGCCACCCTGTGCGTTTGTAAGTGCTTTCTATTATGTTGAGTAGACTGCAGTGTATGGCAAATGAAGCAGTGAACAATAGGAGTGAAAATATTGTGACTCATAGTGCATCCTGAGAGTTCTTTTCTTTCTACTTATTTCTGTTGGGCTCATGTAAACATTCAGAATAGACACAACTGAGTTGGCAACAATTTACAAAGACTTGATAGAAAGTATAGATTTTTCTCACATATGAATGAAAATCCACAAACTTAAAAAATCACATATTTATATTTTCTTAGACTTTGATGCTTATAATTCATGCTTCATATTGCCAGGCTACATGAAGATGTGAAGACTTATTCCAAGGACAGTACCAAGAACCTCTGTCTCGGCACAGACTATCCATCAGGCCACATTCTGAACCATTCTCATTACTCCTGACCTGTGCTCTATGTAAGTCAGTCCCTGTAAGGAAGAGTTTTAATTCAGGTTTCATTTCAAATGGAGATCAATCGGAAAAGAAAAAAACTTGCCTATTACTCCTGGGCCTGTAACCCTTAACTTATATTCTGTGTCATTTATTTTTTAGGCTTGTGCTCAATGTAAGTGTGCAAAGCATCCTAAAGGAACAGGAAACAATCACAGACAGAAAGATAGCCTGTGAGGAGCAGGGTTCTACACAGATCATCTGAAGACCTGAGTATGAGTGACATAGAAATAGGTGAGGAGAAAGCAGCTCTAGGTTCTAAAGTTTAAAGTATCATGCTCAATTTTAAATACTTACCATTTCAAATTCCTTCCAGTTAGGATGCCAGTCATACGGTGTGCACATCAACCTGGGAACATTTAGAACACGGTTTGAGAATGTGCCTACTTTTGAAGGATTATGAAAACTATCCATATCTCAAAAAATAATCATCTGACAAACACTTCAAACTTCAAAGAAAACTAAAACGTTATGTGTCAGAATTACATCACTGGACAGGAAACTTTGATTACATACAGAAACATCTTACCTTATCTCAGCCAAGAGAATATATTATGTCTTTTGTATATTAATCACTTGTATAGAATACAAATCAGATAACAGACAGATAATATCTATTTAATTTCTCATTAACATAATGTGAAGTTGACTAAATGCATTTTCATTAAGTCCAGGTTAAGTTGACTAGTTCTGGATTAGCCACTTTCCCCTAGAGATGTGTGTTGCATTTTTCATTGCTGTGAGGTATGAAAATGTGACTTAAAGGCCTTACTTACAGGAGGTGTGTTATAAATGAAGCCACTGCTGCTGAGCATCACCTCACCTGGGACATGTCATCAACATAGCTGTCTAAACAAGATCTGAGCAAGTCCAGCATCAATAGAAATGCTAACATGGACTCTAAACAAAGGACTACAGTCTGCTGAGGAATGCTGAGACAGGAGAAATCCTCTTCCCTAGGGAGAGTCCCCTAATTGCTTATCCAAAACTAGTTGGTCAGCTGTGAACTCACAAGTGACACAAACTGACTAAGCAACTGCGTGTGTGTGTGTGTGTGTGTGTGTGTGTGTGTGTGTGTGTGTGTAAATAATTATAGAAAAGAGGCCATAAATTTGAGTAAGAACAAAGAGGGGAATGGAAAGAGTTGGAGCTGGGGAAAGAAAGAAGACAAATAATGTAGCTATGTTTTAAAATTACAAACTTTTTTTTAATGGAAGAGGTTATTTTGACTCACAATTTAAAAGGAAATATGAAATCCCATTTATCAAAGAAGGGAAACCATGGCTGAATCCACAGTATATATATAGAGATGAATGAGTTTTTTGCTCCAATTATTCTTTTTAATTTTTCTCATGGGATAGTATTGCCCACGTTCAAAACCAGTCTTTTCTACCTATTAAAAATCACTGTAAACCCATTTACAACCAGAGCTTTTTCTCACTGGTGATTCTAAAGGCCACTGAGGTTCCAGATGAAGACTAGCTGTCATAGGAAGTCTCTGTGGGGCCTTGAGAATATAGACTGACCTACAGTGGAGGCTGAAATGGAAAAGGAAATGGAGGATTTGTGTACACCCAATTAACTGACTGCCATTAATAATAATAATCTTATACTGGAAAAGAATAAAAGAATATGAAACCTTGTGTGATATTGTCATGTCATGAATAAAGAAAATTAATGAGCTCCAGGTTTTGATATCGAATAATGCTCAAAGAGTTAATGCTTAAATTTTTCAGGAACTGATTCTTATATTCTCCTTGTCTCCAGCAGCACAGGGAGTGGGCTCAATGCTAAATAACACACCTATGGCTAATGCTCACTCTGTGAAACAGAGTAAGATTTATGCCCCTCGCACAGGCTGACTGGAAAGAGTGCTGTTTACCAGCAGCACAAAGAGTTGGTACAGAGTCTGGCTGACATTGTGTGATCTCACAGAGTTATGTTCTTTAAAACATGTTACTTTGAAATTCCTGCTTCAATATTGTGGATAATTCAGGCACAAAGCAAATAGAACAACAATATTGACACATACCTTACTGAAAGACAAGAGTGTGAGTTCTTTGCCTCTGAGAGAGAGGGTAATTGGATCACACTTCTGTTGCTCCCTTGAAGTCTTCTTTTTTTTTTTTTTTTTTGACAACTGTCTTCTGGGTTAGAATCATGGTGGCAATCCTCACTAGACAGTCTAAGCAATAAATGTGTCAATTACATACAAATTTCATATTCCTTACTTATATAACTTCAAATATCTTACTGACCTAAAGGCACAGAGAAAAATGTGAACAGAGACAGAGAGATCAGTCATTGCACAATCACACACATTTAAGAAAAAAAAAACATGGTTAAAAATTCAAAAACAGATCTAAAATTGGAAAACTGAAAAGTAAAAAAGACAAAGTTCAAAAGGCTCTGGACTCAAAAGGATTATCAAATAATTTGTCTCTTTAACTCTCTCTCCAGATAACTGATTCAACATGGGAGGCCATGATTAATAGTATAATATTTAACTTGAGATTAATAAGTGAGATGACACATTTGCTATTCTTTAGAGTTTGGGATCCTAGGTTGAATAAATTTAGGCAAACATTTTCTATGTAATATTTCAAAGTTGTGTATTTAGTAGTTTGATAGTCATTTATAAAATTTTAAGCATGGCCATTGAACATTTATCTCAAAATTATCAAAATTTTATAAATATTCCTGAATTTTAACAGCTTCTTCCAGACAAATTTCTTTCTCCTTTTGTGTACTTCCTCATATGTCAGCCATTGTATATCTATGAGTTTTCTACTTTGAAGGCGAATAGTCCATGTAACAAGCTAGAAATTAAGCTACTTCCAAAATTATCACTTTAGGCAAACTTTCTATAGACTGGATCATAACTAGAAATGAAAATGTATTTAAAGTAATTGTGATAAGTTCAAGAGAGGAGAGAGAAAAAAAGGAAAATAATTTGGGCTAATATATGAGAGCTAGAAGAGAGTCAAAATCCAATTCATCATACTAATCACATGAAATAGTTAATGTGGAGATTGTCTCAAATATATATATGTGTGTGTGTGTGTGTGTGTGTGTGTATCTCTATACATGTGTGTGTCCTTATATATACATTATATATCTATATATATATATACATATGTATACATATATATATACATACACACATATATGAAATTGTCTTCCTAATACACACACACACACACACATACACCCATGCATGTACGCTCATGCTTGGAAGACAACTGAATTATGAGGATTTTTGCATAAATGTGTGAGATGTTCATCACATGAGTAATTATGAATAGAACATGTTGTTTTGCTTCTTAGAGAATCTTTTGGTACACTCTCAGTTTGTAAACCATTAAATTATATAAAAAGAATTTATTGTCTGGGCAGATGGATTTCTCAATAAAGATATTGAGTTTATGTACTTTATTCAAACCTGATAGCATGAATTAGATGTACAACAGAGTACTTGTCAGTCTCTTCCATTTGTTATAGTAAATGACTAACTCTATATGTTTGCTTAATTTCATAGAATTCTAGAAGCTTTGTTCAGCTTAGTGCTGAGAAAATACATAGATGATTTGACAGCTCAGGTTATTTTCTGCCTTTTCTTCTATCCTACAAGTTTTCTTGGCTTTGTATGCACATCATTTAATTATATATTTTTCAGGAAGTGGCAGAAGAAGGAAATGATGGGTTGTGTGCTTCTCCACTACCGTCCTGATCTCAGCTTGCTACAGTGACATATCTGAGACTGAGTAAGAACTAGACCTCCCCACTCAGAGATCTCTAGATTGAAATCCTCACCATCAGATGTCTTCTAAGGGCTCATAGTTCAAAGACAACAACTTCTGTTGCTCTTCTAACAGAAAAATGAATTAGTACACTGACTTCCTTCCTGAGGGATATCCTCATGACTCCCTCCTATCCCAGGTGATTCTCAGTTTGCCATTAATAGATTGGGGTTTGATTTATATATTTTTAACTTATTTATTTATTTTTTTTATTTTTTTATTAATTTATTCTTGTTACATCTCAATGTTTATCCCATCCCTTGTATCCTCCCATTCCTCCCCCCCCCCATTTTCCCATTATTCCCCTCCCCTATGACTGTTCCTGAGGGGGATTACGTCCCCCTATATATTCTCATAGGGTATCAAGTCTCTTCTTGGCTACTTGCTGTCCTTCCTCTGAGTGCCACCAGGTCTCCCCCTCCAGGGGACATGGTCAAATGTGAGGCACCAGAGTACGTGAGAAAGTCGTATCACACTCTCCACTCAACTGTGGAGAATATTCTGACCATTGGCTAGATCTGGGAAGGGGTTTAAAGTTTACCTCCTGTATTGTCCTTGGCTGGTGCCTTAGTTTGAGCGGGACCCCTGGGCCCAAATCTGCCTATCATATTGTTCTACTTGTAGATTTCTAGGACCCTCTGGATCCTTTTATTTTGCTGTTCTCCCATGTCTTTAGTTCACTTAGTCATTATTGATTGAGCTTGGTATGCAACTGCTCTATCCACTGAGTTTCATCTACAGTTTGGAGGAATGTATTTTATGATAAAAGTTTTGTAGCTGCAGAGAACTCAGACCACAGTAAACATAGTTAACACAAAATTTCCAACTATTAAGTATGTTTTCAAAGCTAAAAAGCAGCTCAATATTTGTCAAAAAGTGTGTCTTACCAATCCTATAGCATGTAAGTAAAAGAAAATAAATATTCTAAAACTAAACAGAGCTATACAGTATTTATTTTCTCTTCACCATTAAAAGGTTATATAAAATTGAATTGAATGAAAACCAGCACTGTGAAAAGTTCTGTGTGCTATCATAGAATTCCACAAATACATCACTATGTTTCAGTACACACACACACACACACGCATGCACACGCACACACACACACACACACACATACACACACACACACACATATATATATATATATATATATATATATATATATATATATATTAGAGGAATTTTAATTCATGACATAGCTTCTCTAGCAAGAGGTTACATCCAAGGACATTCAATGTCTATGAGTTGCTGCTGGAATACAAACACACCTTTAATACAGGAGACAGAGGTAAGCAGATCTGAGTTCAAGGCCAGAGTGGTATATAGAACAAGTTTCAGCTAAAGAAAAGCTTAGGTCCAAGCATGGTGGTAAACAATTTTAATCCCAATCAATGAAAGTGAAGTTGGTTTGTAGAAGGAAGCACCCATACTTGAAAGTGATGTTTAATTGAATGGCAGAAAAAGTGACAAACCAGAGAAGCTTTGGCAGAATAGAATACACCTAACTCTCTTGAGAAGAGAGAAAATGGAAGCTACTTAAGGGAGAAACGTAGAGAAGAGAAAGGCAGAGCAGGCAGCTTCACTGGGGACATATTTAAGAGACAAGCTACAGAAAGAGAACAAGCTAGAAGCAGGTGAAGGCAGAATGAGCCACAGAATAAGAAGGAGAATGGAGGTTAGCGAAGATTCCTAGAGTTAGTTTGAGACCAAGCAGAGAAATTCTTTTTCCTTCATAGTCACACCTTTCTTTCCTGTCACCCTTCTCATTTCTAATTACAACCATGTTTACTAACGGGCATGTGTGCATCAAGGCACATTTCTCAGCCTGTTTTCAGACACTTCAAAGGAAATGTCATTAGAATCCAATTTTGAAGTGAAAAGCATGGAAACAGTAATATACAAGTTAGGAACAAAACATCAACATAGCTCACTTTTGAGCACCTTCATCATAAGGTGTGTTGCAAAAATTCTTTCTGATTGTGCCATGCCCAGGATTTAGCAGTTTTAGATTTTTAACCACCTTTTCTTGTGGCACTCTGGGTCTTTTTTTTTTCCTTCCTTCTTTCCTTTCTTCCTTCCTTCCTTCCTTCCTTCCATCCTTCCTTCCTTCCTCCCTTCTTTCCTTCTTTCCTTGCTTCTGTTTTCTTATATGTGCCATAGCATGTGTATAGCAATTAGAGGGCACCTTGTGTAGTTAATATTCTCCATCTCATGTCATTTGTGGGACAGAATTCAGGTCAGACTTGGGTGGCAAGTCCCTTCATCATTAAGCCAACTTGCCCATTCTCTGCTGTTGTTGTTGTTTTGTTAATATAAAAGCTATGCTTCATTATTGTATATTGGTGTTGACCAAAACAATTGCTTTCCAGGCCAATGAGATGTCAGAATCAACTTAAAGCCAATGAGATACGATCTATGATTCTTTGACTACATTGTCTATACAGTGATGCTGTGACCACTGAAGATCTCCAGAAAGCATATGAAATAATTGTCTATAAAAAAATCAAGAAATAATTTTTCTTGAATAGAAGACAGGATTTTTATATTCAACAAATTATGTTTTATGTTTTATTTTAGTTCTAAAATAATTATGCATCATAGATAGCTACATGGATTTAGAATAAAACAACTACAGTTTAAAATATCAAATATTATATGGCATATTTTTATTTTAAAACCCAATATTTCCAGATTTGGTTACACCATTCCAATTTTATCATTAATGCAAGAAAATATAATAGTAAATTGTAAAATATAAATATTTATAAAAGCAAAAGCATATTAAGATAAGTATAAAAGTAAAGCATGTGATCTAACTATATTGTATATGTAGAAAGTTGTGAAACAATAAATAGAGAACATTTTTTAGAACATCTAATTATTTTTCAATGTATAAAAACTTCAAATATATGCTCTTTGGTACATAGATTTACATGCTTAAATTGCACACTATTGGACTGGTTACTTTAACAATATTATTCAGTTCTATACACATTTTCAGTTTTATTGAGAAAAATAATATAAAATTTCTCATGGAACCACTCTGACTAAATAAATCAAAATAAGAAAACAAAAACTCCCAGAAATGTAACAAGGAAAGGAGATGTTTGGTTTTACTGCATCAAAGAAGTAAAAGAAATATAGATAAAGCAAAGATTTAAAATATTTTCATAGTCTCATTGTAAAATCATATTTTTAGAAAATAGTTTGTAAGAAAAATCTGCCTCCACTGATTTAGGTTTGAAACAACCCTTCAATATTTTAATGTAGGATTTGAGAATCAGTTAGCGAGTGTGCATCTTAGGTGCTGAAAGTGACCCATAGGAGAGTAAGATGGGATGGATTGCAAGGAGTCTTATGGAAGAATTGGGGATAGAAGAACCTGGAGGGAACAGGGGATCCACAAAGAGACCAATGGAGCCAACAAATCTGGGCTAGGGGTGGTGGTTATGGTGCAGAAAAGACTGATGCACCAACCAAGGACCATGCATGACCCATGCTCATATGTAGCTGATAGGCATCAGTCTCTTGTGGGAACCAGATATGGTGAGTAGGGCCTACCTCTGACATGGACTTTGGTCCCCACTAGTTGGTCACTTCCCTCTGTTGTGGCAGACTTGCCAGACCACAGATAAAGAGCATGCAGGCAGTCCTCCCTTTCTAAGGACTAGATGCACGGAGAGGGGAAGGAGAGGTAGGGGTATGAGGGAGGCAGGGTGGGACCAGGAAGAGATGAGGGAGGGCCAATGGGCATGTAAAGGAACAAATTAAAAATAATAAAAATTTAAACCTATTCAGAATCATGCCATAGTCATTTTAAAAATAAATTTTATATTTTAATGTGATACAATAAATAGGTTTAAATTTTCTATTTAAAAATATTAAAAATAAAATCATTTCACTGAATATGTCATTTCATTAGCATTAAATTAACTTGAAAGAATAGATAATAAATAAATATATAATAGTGAATTTATTTACTTAATTTCAAACATTCAAAATACTTACAAACAATGGAAAAAGGGATAAAATGAATTTTCCACATAAACCCTAAAATTCAGAAACAGTTAGGTAGAGAGATAATGCTTGCATGGTGCAAGGATCACCATGGTTCTGAGAAACTCTACCATAATGTTTATAACAGCAGGGGACATAAGACATCTGTAAAAATAATGTCTCTGAAATTTGAGTGCTTAAATTTGTAATATTGGTTTGTTGTTTTCTTACTGTTTCACTTGGGATGAATATAAAAGTCCTCAGTGCTTTCATGTTCATCTCTCTTGAGTCATGAGATGTGATCTGTTTCAAATGTGTGAAATGTCAGGTTTAGGGAAAGTGTGATGAGCACTGTAGGAAAATATGCTCTATGTCAGATCTTTGTACTGCAGTATAAAATCCCATCAATCGACTTTCAGGGATTAATTACTCTGTTAATTAAATAAAACCTTGTCTTTTCTTCCATACCCTTTCTAATACATCAATAATTTGCTCTTGTTTTGTATTTTGCTTAATATTTTGAAATACTTTAGATTTGTCACTGACCTATTCACTTGTTATCAGAATATACTGTTTCACTCTCGATGTCTATAGGTTGGATTTTACTTTATTCCACTTCATTATAAAAGACACGTTAACTCTAGAATTAAACCTTCAGTGTTGTATAAGGATTCTGGAAGTTCTTGTGTGATGGTTGACTTATAATTGGCATTATAACAATATTGAATTTATTCATAAACCCTTTTATAACACCCTCACCTGTTAAAGGATAAGATACAAAAACAAAGCCTCCAGAAAAGGGCGTGCTTCCTCACAGGTTCATTGGTCATGTTACTCAGGAGGTGGGTCACTAATTGGCACACTGGAGTAGGTTATGAATAGCTTTGCGAGCCTGCTACAGTTGTGAGGAAAAACTAACACATGGCCGTCCACTCAGCAAATAACCTTTCCTGATTTTTGTCCTGAGATGGACATGCAGCTAAATACTTCATAATTGTCAAAATGCTCAACTCTGAAAGATTGGGCAAAACATCACAGAAATCACATTTTAAAAATTATTTTCAGTAACAGAAGACCATTTTGTTGCACATTTATATCAAGACCAGCTGGAATTCATAAAGTAGTTAATTTTAGGTGTCACATTGGATGGACGGAGGAACACCTAGATAACTGTTCAGTCACTGACTTTTGTATGTCTGTGAGAGTGTTTCCAGGAGAGATTCTGATTCACAGCAGTGACCTGACTAAGGAGATTCCCATAGCCAGCTATGGATAGAAATAAAATAATAAGGCAGAGCAGAGGATGGCTCGGTCTTCTTCTCTCTGTGCCTCTGGGCATGGGACACTCTTCTGTTCCATTCTTTAGGCATCAGAACTATGGATCTCTCTCCCATGGACTGAAATGTGTATAATTGATTGTTCAAACATTATATCTCTTTAGACTAGTGAGAACCCTTGTGTTTAACATTGCAGTCGCTGGTGGAATGGAAGTCTATAAAACCAGGAGGACACATTCACAAGCATATCACTTAAACATTCAGAATTGGAAACTTGTTTCCTGCCTCTCAATCTATTTGACCTTTTGACTAATAGTTCCAACGAGAAGGTGAAAATTTCACGTTCAAAGGGTTTGAAGTGACTATTTAATCTGCATGTAAAATACCATGTAAAATCATACTATTCTGGTTAAAAATAATATAGTCAGTATCCATCTCTTCATCAAAGCTGCATTTTTTAAAAAACTGAAAAGAAAAAGAGAGAGAAACAGAGAGGCTTTGTTGTGATTCCTTCTGGCCTAGGATTTGTTACTTGTGAAATAAAAAAAGTTTTAGTTTTAAAGTCCTGTGTATTTTAAACATGTTCCTGAAGGAAAGAAACGTATAAGCAGAGGTGTTGATGAGAGTTTTGCCTTGCAGCTTCAGAATATTATTTTACTCTGTGGAGCATTTTGCTAACATCTTCACTCTGTCTGCATCTCCTGTCTTCATAACTGATCTGCATGCAGGGAGTTTGGGCCAGTGAGACTCTCAAAGGGCTTCATCATGCTATGTGGAACTTGTTGCTAAGCAACCTCATCTTTAATGGTTGTTTTACTCTCCGCTTATGGCTTTCAGCCTTATTTTTGAAAAATCTAAGTCAAATACTACTTTGCATCTTCTGACAGTGTTTTAATTATTAGAGAAGTTTTAAATGAAGGTGATAATTTGTGGCCTAGAAAAGTTACACATTATATTCTTCAATTTAGTCTTTCTTTTAAGACATTTTACTTAATAGTCATATAGGCCTATAATTTGTTTGGGGCAAATCTTTCCTCCATTCCCTCCTTCCAATTTATTCCCTAGCCTGTCTATTTCTCCTTTGGATTTCTTGTGAGCTGTTTCTCTGTCTCTGACTCTGTCTCTCTGTCTCTGTCTCTGTCTCTGTGTCTCTGTCTCTCTCTCTCTCTCTCTCTCTCTCTCTCTCTCTCTCTCTCTCTCTCTCTCTCTCTCTCTCTCTCTCTCTCTCTCTCTCTCTCTCTCTCTCTCTCTCCCTTATTGTACTTTATCTCTTGTCTCTGTGTATTTCCTAACCTATCCCCTTCACTAAGTCCACTCAGTGCTGCCAATTTGTGCATGCTTATGAAATCATCCCTTAGAGATGGGTAGCTTCTCAGGGATGCATTTCTGAAGAAAATAGACTTTGTCTTCCCAGAAGCCATAAATTGGTAAGACTCTTGTATGTCTAAAGGCATCTTTTTCTTTATGTTTGGGGATATTTTCTATGATTTTGATAAAAATAATTTCTGGTCCATGGATCTGGAATCTTCTCTTTTTTCAATTAATATCAATCTTAACTTTTGTCTGTTCATTGTGCCCTTGATTTCTTAGATATTTTGTGTCAGGAATTTCTTCGATTTAATATTATCTTTGACAAATGTATCAATTTCCTCAATTGTGTCTTATATGCCTGAGATTCACTCTTCCATCTCTTGTATTCTGTTAGTGATGCTTACCTCTGAGTTCCTGCTGTCCTCACTAAGTTTTCTGTCTCCAGGGTTTCCTCAGTTTGGGATTTCTTTATTGATTCTATTTCCATTTTCAGGCCTTGAACTCTTTTATTAATTTCCTTCACCTGTTTGTATTTTCCTGTATTTCTTGAAGTGATTTATTCATTCTCTCGTTAAAAGCCTGTAATTGTTTGATTGCATTTTCCTTATTTATTTGAGGTATTTATTCATTCCCTCTTTGAAAGCCCCTATCAACTTAGGCTTAAGGTCATTTTCCAATGTTTCAGTTGTGTTAGAATACCCAAGGCTTATAGCATTAGGATAGAAGTTTGGAATCAGCAACATAGCCACTTGCAGATTCCACAGTCACTGGTACTCCTGGTGCTCAGATTCTGTGCACACTGTGCACGACCATCTTGGAACAATACCCTGTATGTTCCTATTGTCCAGCTTGTCTCCGCAGGAAAATGGATAGAACCATAGGCTAGGAGGCTGAAACCTAGTCCTTACTATCCCAGAGTTGTCCTCAGAGAGGCTGAAGGAGTCTGGTGTCCAAAGGCTGAGGTGGGAAGGGGGTCTCTGGAATGCAGGGGTATTGCTAAGGGGATGTCTCCTCTCGTCATAGAAATACAGACATTGGCATTTTGGAGTCTATGGTATAGACACTCAGTCTGTATGCTCTGATCTCCTGCTAGTCAGACACAGTGCATGCTGGGTGCCACCATCTTGGAGTCCCCAAGAAATCACTTTTAAATTAGTTAAAATGTGTTTCTTGGGTTTCAAAATATATGACCCCTGTATATACTGCATTTTGTCGTATATGTGTATACTAATGGTGTACCTATAAGCTTATCTTATTGCTCAAGTAAATTTTAAGTGTCAAGTCATACCTGAGTCATTTGAGAGGAGAAATACAACATTTCGCTATGTAGATCCCATTGTTTTGTAGAACCTGTAAAGGATTGTTTTGCTTAGTCATTGATATGGGAAGGCTCATCCCACTGTGAGTAACAATGTTCCTTGTGTGGTTCAAAGTTATAAACAAGCTAGTGAACTATGAGCAAGACAATGAGTAAGGCAAGAGTTAGTAAGTAGTTTTCCTCTTAGTTCTTGTCTCCAGATTGTGTCTTGACTTCCCACAGTAATGAATGGTGACCTGGGAAATAAAACCTTCCTTTCTATGAGTTGATTTTTATTAGCATGTTTCATTACAATGACAGGAAGAAAGAAAGGACAGTATTCAGAGACTAAGTATAATAAAAAAGTAGAACAATTGTGTCAGTAAAATGAAAACAAAACAAAACAAAACCCTGTATCAATATGGAAGGTCTTGTTCTTTTTACCCATTAGTAAGCTAATTGGGGGACCTGGATGTAGCTCATGATACAGAGAAGGACCATCTGTAACAGAGACAGACACTTGGACCAGTAGGAATAGAGAGAGCATGATGTGCTAGCAATAGTATTCTTCTCAGTGCACAAGTTTAACTCAGGCTAGGATAGAAAGAAAATGTAAGAAATTAGAAGAAATCCAATTAGACCAGCACCATTTGTTGAAAATGCTATCTTTTTTCCATTGAATAGATTTGGCTTCTTTGTCAAAAATCATTTGACTATATATGTGTGGATTCATATCTGGGTCTTCAATTCAATTCCATTGATCAACCAGCCTATTGCTGTGCTAGTACAATGCTGTTTTAATTACTATTGCTCTGTAGTACAGCTTGAGATCAGGTATGGAGATTCCTCCTCAGAATCTTTTATTGTATAAGATTGTTTAAGCTATTCTGGGTTTTTGTCTTTCCATATAATGTTGAGAATTGACCTTTCAATGTCTTTAAAATTTTGTGCAGCAGCCAAGGACAATACAGGAGGTAAACTTTAAACCCCTTGCCAGATCTAGCCAATGGTCAGAATATTCTCCACAGTTGAGTGGAGAGTGTGATATGACTTTCTCACTTACTATGGTGCCTCACATTTGACTATGTCCCCTGGAGGGGGAGACCTGGTGGCACTCAGAGGAAGGACAGCAGGTAGCCAAGAAGAGACTTGATACCCTATGAGAATATATAGGGGGAGGTAATCCCCCTCAGGAACAGTCATAGGGGAGGGGAATAATGGGAAAATGTGGGGGGGGAGGAATGGGAGGATACAAGGGATGGGATAAACATTGAGATGTAACAAGAATAAATTAATAAAAAAATTTTTTTGTGTAGGTATTTTGATAGGGATTGCATTGAATCTGTAAATTGCTTTTGGTAAGATGGCCATTTTTACTATGTTAATTCTCCTGATCCATGAACAGGGGAGATTCCTCCATCTTCTCAAGTCACCTTCAGTCTCTTTCTTCAGGGACTTAAACCTGGTGAGGATGTGGAGAAAGAGGAACACTCCTTCATTGATGGTGGGAATACAGACTAGTGCAGCCACTTTGGAAATCTGTCTGGCGCTATCTCAGAAAACTGGGAGTAAGGCTTCCTCAAGACCCAGCTATTCCACTCCTTGGAATATACCCAGTAGTTGCTCCAGAATACAACAGGGACATATGCTCAACCATGTTCATAGCAGCTTTATTCATGATAGCCAGGACATGGAAACAGCCTAAGTGTCCCTCAGTAGAAGAGTAGATAAAGAAACTGTGGTACATTTACACTATGGAATACTACTCAACTATTAAAAACAAGGAATTTCCAAAATTTGTAGACAAATGGATTGAACTAGAAATGACCATAATGAGTGAGCTAACCCAGAAGCAAAGAGACTCAAATGGTATATATCTGTGGGAAGCTGAAGCTATCGCCCTCTCTAAGATGGTGCCTGGCAACCTGCCAGGCAGGATGACTTGCAATTCTGCTCCTGGTAAACAAGTCCTTATTTGGGTTGTGGACTGTGCTTTGCTCTGACGTATACATCCTGCCTTGTCAGGAACCAATTGGAGCTACCGACGTAAGGGCTGCTGATTGGTTGAGGCAGAGGATATAAAGGGACGCGGAGGTGGTGGGGGAGGAGAAGTGAGCGAGCAGGAGAAGAAGAAGCTTGCTGAAAAGGTTCCTGAATAAACTGCCTGGAGAAGAACGCTAGGGTCGTGTCCTTATTTTCCGCTGGTAAGCAAGGGACGCGACATATACTCACTTATAATTGGACACTAGCCCAAAGCACAGGTCTCGTGAAAGTCTTCACTTACCAGGAAAGTGGTATAGAGGTGAGGACATCCTATTGGAACTCTAGGTGAGAAAAATATAGGCGATAGGGAAATAGATGGATCCAGATGGTCCTAGAAACCTACAAGAAGAACACTATGAGGGGCAGATCTGGGTCCAGGGTTCTGCTTGCCCCACATTTGGCCATGTCCCCTTGATGAAGAGACCTGATGGCACTGAGAAGAAGGATAGCAGACACCAAGAAGAGACTTGATAGCCTGGCATCATATTCAGGAGAAGAGGTCCCCCTTAGTCACAGTTATAGGGAAGGGGAATGGGGTGAAAGCGGGAGGAAGGAAGGAATGGAAGGATGCATGGAATGGGATAGCAAATGAGATGTAATATGAATTATTTTATTTTTCAATAAAAATATGTAAAGCAAAACAAAACAAAACAAAAACAGAAGAAACTAGTAGTAATCTAGAAATCTTTCACTTTCCTGTTATTTCAGAATATTTATGCCCAGATGATAGTGTGTGTCAGTTACTTATGTATAATGTCAGAGTATCAGTCAGCAGGACTCAGGACAAAACAGCTACTATTATCTGACAGTTGTGAATACATATGTTTCAAAATAATACATTTTATTTTAGGCAGATATATGGATGTTAACTTTTAATATACTTTATTAATTTATTCATATTACATCTCAATTGTTATTCCATCCCATCCCTTGTATCCTCCAATTCCTCCCTCCCTCCCACTTTCCCCTTACTCGCCTTCCCTATAACTGTAACTGAGGGGGACCTCCTCCCCCTGTATATGCACATTGGATATACAGTCTCTTCTTAGTAGCCTGCTATCCTTCCTCTGAGTGCCACCAAGCCTCCCCATCCAGGGGATGTGGCCAGACATGGGGCACCAGATTTCATGTGAAAGTCAGACCCCACTCTCCACTCAACTGTGAAGAATGTCCTGTCCGCTGGCGAGATCTGGACAAATGTTAATTTTTTTTAATTTTCATTTATTAAATTTTTACATATGTATTTATATTGTTACACATGTATACAATAAACTACCTACAGCAAGAAAAACCATAAAACAATCAGGAACTATATAAATGTTACATTCATAGTGTTTTGGCTATTTGTATTTGTCAGCCTTGGAGAAAACATCTTTCCTATTTTGTGCATCTAAAATTCCCAATGTAAATCAATATCTATCATATCTCATCATTGTCAACTTAAAACATCTATCTAGACCTAGAACAAAAAGCATCTTAACCCCTAAAAAACTAAGCTTAATTGTAAAACAAATCTATCTGGTTTTCAACTCCATTAGAGATTTGAGAACAAATAATATTAATTACCTGAGTTCACAGGGAGTGCAGATTGGCACCTTCCCAAATGAGATGACAGACACAGCTTGCTGCCTGAAGGGTCCCCTAAAATTCTCTATAACATTGGAACATCACTTTCAGCTTTCTAGTGCAATCTGACAGACACATTTGTGAGGCAGGTACTATTAAGGACTTGTTTATCCTGTATTGGAAGTGTTTGGCTATTGACTCTACATGCATCCAACCTTGCCCATTTTTAGGCTGGATTCTGTCTGTGGCAGAAATGAGGACATTTTTCCCAGTGGCTTGTCTGCCACATTTGAAACCATCTCCATAAGGAGATTCTTTGATGCTAATCATCTTCTTTGGGGTAGGTTGTATGCTGCCAGAAGTTAACCTGTCTCCTTGAATCTTTAAATAATAAAAGCACCTTTAATGCCATATTCTGTAGGTCTCAGGTTTTTGAAGATCTTATCTAACTATTTTACTTTATCTCTCTATAGAATCATATCTGTCTGTTACATCGAGGATGTGTATTCTTTTTCTTTTTTGGAGTAAATACATGTATTGATACCCATTTTACCTATAGTTCAAAGAAATAATCTATGAATATAAAAGCATTTTTCCTTTGGATATATCACCATGGTCCATATAAATACTCAACAGTCAGTCATCTGTGGAAAGCACGTCAAGTCTCACTGCTAGGTTACAGACCTGAGTACATGTCACTCAGCAGTGGCACTGATGCACTCAAGTGGCCTAATAGCTTTGGAATGTGACTACTATGTATGTGCAGTAAAGAAAATGTGTAAGTCTAAATTACTGGTAAGGGTATCAGCCATGAACAAGAGAAACGATTATGAATTCATATTCCAGGCAAAGGAAAGAACCACAGCTGACACTTGGTGCCAGGTGACCACAGAGTATGCAAAGTAGCCCATGCTGTAGCACTGCATGCTCCCTCCAACCTCCAGTGCACAGCCTACCAGCCTACCTTAGGTCCATCTGCTATCAAAAACAATTCTTAAAGAGCCTACACAGCATATAATAAAAGGTATGGCATCAAGATTAAAGAAAAGTGAGCTAAGTACTTCAGTGACATAGTATGTCCCCTCACTGTGAGGAGCTGTGGGGAAATCCTTTCTGTCTTAAAATTCCTTTGTTACATTGTGCATGATCATGATCAAATGAGAACACATTCCACAGGTGTGGAAAATCTCTTCTGTTTCAAAAGTTTTTCCTCACACATCTAGAAAACTGATGCAGCCCTTGATGAGCCGGGCTCTCCCCAAAGCCACACAGAAACTTCCCCTTTTCCTCAGGACAAAAACAGAAACATCCTTTGCCTCATCTTCTGAGCCAGTAAGCTAATGTATTTCCAAGGTGTAGAGGTACAGTGAGATCTGAGCGCTGAGAGGCAGTGTTAGAACGTAAGCAAAGCTAGCCTAAGGGAAGCATATAAAACTCAGGTTTCCTACTGTTTTAGGCTGTAATTGACAGAGACATTCAACTGGTAATGATGGATAACTGGTACTATCTCCAGGTCCAAAATATTCCAACTATTTAAAGTAGGACTCAAAACGGGAGAAAGACACACTGAGCTCTGAGGTCTCTATAACTCCTTTGCACTGTACTTTAAAGACATAGCAGCTTCAGTTGCACACAGCTGCCTGAAGGGCTTTCATTAACACGTGAAGCTCCACTGTCATCTCCAGACTCCCCATAGGCAGCAGCTTGTGTGTCCTATAGCACATGACACCTGACCCTGGAGTGAGGAGTGAGCCGTCACTGAGCCTCAACCACTGAGATTCGGTCTAGATGGTGTTCTGTGGCATGCCATTGTGTGCCAACACTTTCAGGCTGGGGGCACTGGTGACTGCAGCTTCTGTGAGAAGTCGCACCCACCTCAAACACCTCATGGATAGCCTTGAAGAAACAGTGGAAGCTGTAGTCTATCAAACCTTTCAGTTTAAAGCTCTCTTCCCTAAGAATTCAAACCAGTGCCAAAAGTTTAGTTCCTTCCTTTAAATAAAGAACAGTTGTATTATTCAGCTTGATAATAGTCATCAACTCTTTGTCATAAGCATGTCCACTTCCATCTTTTATTAATCCACATATACAAGACACATCAATTACAACATCAATCATGTCACAGCAAAGTTTGTAAGACTGCATATCCACAGGGGAACTGTCTGTTGCAATGTAGCTATTGCTGAAAACATCAAAGAGAAAAGACTTTTCACTACCTGAATTTTTTTTTTTGATGTTTATTTTTTTTCTTTTTTTTTATTAATTTATTCTTGTTACATCTCAATGGTTATCCCATCCCTTGTATCCTCCCATTCCTCCCCCCCCCCCCATTTTCCCATTATTCCCCTCCCCTATGACTGTTCCTGAGGGGGATTACGTCCCCCTATATATTCTCATAGGGTATCAAGTCTCTTCTTGGCTACTTGCTGTCCTTCCTCTGAGTGCTACCAGGTCTCCCCCTCCAGGGGACATGGTCAAATGTGAGGCACCAGAGTACGTGAGAAAGTCGTATCACATTCTCCACTCAACTGTGGAGAATATTCTGACCATTGGCTAGATCTGGGAAGGGGTTTAAAGTTTACCTCCTGTATTGTCCTTGGCTGGTGCCTTAGTTTGAGTGGGACCCCTGGGCCCAAATCTGCACTACCTGAATTTAATATGAAGATATTTAGTAGGTTTTCCAAAGTTGGTAGTTGTGGAATGAGTTTTTGTACCACCTTACAAAAGGTTTCAAATATTGAGTGGCCATAGATGCTAGTCAAATAAAAGCTAAGATGGAGCTCTTCCAGCTCAGCATCTGAAAGGTAGTCATTAGTCCTTTGATCAATGTCCTTCTGTGTTTCTATTTTCTATCATCAGACAGACCATCAACTTTGTGGATAAAAGCCCCTTGGGCTAGTATGCAGATATAAGTGAGTATATACCATTTGATTCTTTCTGCTTCTGGGTTAACTCACTCATTATGATCATTTCTAGCTCAATCCATTTATCCACAAATTTCGGGAATTCCTTGTTTTTAATAGCTGAGTAGTATTCCATAGTGTATATGTACCACAGTTTCTTTATCCACTCTTCTACTGAGGGACACTTAGGCTGTTTCCATGTTCTGGCTATATGATAGGCAGATTTGGGCCCAGGGGTCCCGCTCAAACTAAGGCACCAGCCAAGGACAATACAGGAGGTAAACTTTAAACCCCTTCCCAGATCTAGCCAATGGTCAGAATATTCTCCACAGTTGAGTGGAGAGTGTGATACGACTTTCTCACATACTCTGGTGCCTCACATTTGACCATGTCCCCTGGAGGGGGAGACCTGGTGGCACTCAGAGGAAGGACAGCAAGTAGCCAAGAAGAGACTTGATACCCTATGAGAATATATAGGGGGAATCTCAAACTTCATGTTTGGGTTAAGTTTGTAGGCTTTAGAAACACTGATGTGCAGTCGTGTTAAAGCCTCTATGTAGTCATCCTGTGCATCAATGACATATCACAATGCTCCTGTCCCCCTGAAGATCATCTTGTAGTCAAAGTTTGGGTCAAAGAAGTCCACCGACCAGGAAAATCCCAAATCCCCTTAAAGGTAATGTGGCATGGCATCGCTCTTGTAAGGTTTCTTCTGACTGATTGGGGACGAATCATACCTTTGTAGGTGCACAAATAAAATTGGGGGGAACGGGTAAATAAGCAAGGAATAGCATTTGTGCTCCAGTTTCTAAATGTTGAGAAATTCCAGGCCTAATTAGAGTTCTGTGTAGGACAGTCTAATATGATGGACCAGTTGGGATTGGAAGCTGTCCTGGGAGCTGTCCTGTTCTGATGAGGAACAGCAACTTAAGCACTTGGTGATGGAACATGAAGGATACAGGATGTCAGTGTCCAGCATGCTGAGACGAATGAATCCTGCCAGGTCTGATCTAGAGTCAGTGTCCAGTTCTTTTGTTCTGAAAACATATAATTTCTCACAAGCATTATACAGTCATAAAGTTATAAATGTATAGGGTGTGCATGATGCAGAGAGTAATTAAGGCTGGTTCTCTGCTGATTGTATGAGCAGAAAAAAAAAAGACATCTGCAAATCTTCATTCATGCCATACAAAGAATGGCATTTAATAAATAATTCACAGACATTCTATACTCAACAAGAAGAATTGTCTATGCATAAACATTCATGTCTCAGCCAGTCTCAGAGCTATTCCCATGTAGCGGGAATAGCAATATAAGTTACCTGTTTGTTCTGTAGTTTGAATTCTTCACATCCATATTATATTCCCCTCCCTCATCACCTCCCAATCCCTCTCCCTCTGTCATCCCTTCTCCCAATCCCCTCTCCCTCCTCTAGTCTTAAAAAAGGGGAGCCTTCCTCCCTCCCCTAACATCTGACCTCTGCCTATCATGTGGATGTTAATTTTTATTTCTCACTTACCAGATTATTTTATTAACCTTGAAATATTCTTAGAAAATGAAATTGAAAGTTTAACGATGTACATCAAGACCCTGAATAGAAAGCAACAATATTTAGAGATATATTAAGAAAGCTGATGTCTTTGGTTTTAGTAATCTGCAGAACTGTTCCTGTGTATCATGCCAACCTTGGACATGGGAAAATGTGAGCATTGGTTTGTGGAATTAAAAAATACAAAGATATAATTTTCATATGTTTATTCCTGTAAGACTCCTTTGGTAGTCTTTCAGAGGGGTCACATAAGAGATATCCTGGAAACCAGATATTTAAAATACAATTGATAACAGTAGTAAAATTGCTGGAGTAGCAACAAATTAATGTTATGGGTGGAGGTCGCCACAGCATGAGCATCTATATTAAAAGTCTCTCCATTAGGAAGGTTGAGAACCACTGCCGAGACAGCAGTGAGAAAATGTTATAACATTATTGAGAAAATGCTATAACAAGTCCCTTAATAACACACTATCTCACTGAATGCTAAGCTAAAAATATTTTGACTAGTTGACTCTTTTTAATTATCTCTCATTTATTGTAAAATTGATCGTTTAAAAATGGTAGTCTATATCATCATGTGTAACACACGAATACTCTGTCAAATCTGTGCTAATGTATTATGTGGTATAATTGTGATCCTGAATTGGTTTATTATGAATAAAATAGTACAAACAGTATAATAATAAAAAATTCAGCATCAAAGGCATTAAAAGAACCATATAAAGGAAAGTTTAGTGCTCATCAGCTGAAAACCGACCTGACAAGATTTATTTTCTTTAATCCTTAAAAGTCACATTCTCAATGAATTCTTTATTTACCGTCTTTGCTTCCTACAAAACAACACTAATGCAATGTGTTGCTACACAGTTTCATCACATGATAATCTCAGGAGGCCATGAGTTGGTTCATTCCCAGAAGGACTGCTGTGATCATCCTCCATTGATAGCTGCAGTGACCTTGGAGAAAGTGAAGGGCTTGCATATTCTACAGGGCTGCTGTACTGATGGTTAGTCTAGACCTGCAAAATAGAGACATGCAGACTTCTTTAGGTTTTGGTCTTGCTGGTGTTTGGATAATCAGGGCCTCTAATAGGTTGATAGTAGGTAGGATTAGCCATACAAGGAAGACTTGGATGAAAATATTTTGCAAGATGTTGAGGAGGAAGTGTGCAATGACTGCCATATTACAGAGGTCAGACATAAGTATGAGCCCTGTGCACAGTAAGAGAAACAAAGGATTATTCAGTTGAGGGTATCTCAGACTAAGGCAGAGCTCTAAGACCATTTTTGCTGACCCTAATAGTCAGCATTGATTGTTGAAACAGCCTGACAGGTCACTTCATTTAATATATTTATTAGACTGAGTCAATGGTTATAAAATAAATTTATAAAAAATTGGAACAGATCCATAAGTTTACTACAACAACCCTCAGTTATATCTGTTTCTTAGAGCAGGAGAATTGTACATCAAATAGCCATAACCAACACAGCTTGTCCAAATACAGAATTCTAGACTCTACTCTGAAGTTGTAATTCATGAAGTCTGGGCTCAGTCTTAGAATTTGGAATTTTAACGAGTTTTCCATGATACTGTTAGTAACTTTCTGTCATTATACAAAAATGCTGGTGGTACTTAACTTCAAAAACTAAAAGTTAACTTTGTCTCACAGTTTTGAATTTTCTGTCCGTAATCTGTTTCTTCGTATCTTAAGAATTATAGCAAGTCAGAGATCATGGCAGCTTTTCATGCCTTGACATTGCCCATTTTTTGATTTGAGTTGCAAAGATGAAAAGGAAGGTTTGTAGGTTCTAACATTTTAGTCCATCAAGGGTCTCTGTTCTTAGTATTTGGAGTATGGAGCACAGGTATTCATGAAGTGGTGCATCAAGGAGAAAACAGATACTATAGCCTTCAAAGGACTGGTGGTTAGGACCAGCTCCAGTAGTCCAGCCCCACCTACTAAAGGTGTCACAGCCTTCAATAAAGCATATCCAATTGAATATCTAGAAGCTGGGCATAAACTCCACAATCCTCACAAACATGGTCAATAATAACAGAAATTCTCCAGGCACATATGTCAAAAAACATATGTGGAACAAATCCTTAGCACATGGGTCTTGGGGGATATTTAAGACTCACAGTAAGGGGGAAATGGGAGGGAGGGAGGAATGGGAGGATACAAGGGAAGGGATAACAATTGAGATGTAATATGAATAAATTAATAAACTATATTTTAAAAGACTCAAAGTACAGTAGTTTTGCTGGACAGAGCACATGGTAAGATACTATTGTCAATTAAAAATAATAAAACCATTTTAACATTTCTTTTTTGTTTAATAAGTGAGAGTTGTATATAGGAAAATTCACTCTTTAGATAGAAAAAAATTGGTTTGAAGTTTTATTGAGCAAACATTAGTATTTATATTAAGACTCAGTTATTTAGGAAAATGCACAAAGTGGAAGATGAACCTGCAATAAGAGTTCTTACTGGGAAGAAAAATTCCTGTGGCTGTTTTATGACTTTGATTAGAACCTAATCCAATGTAACTCAGCTCTCTGAAACACGCCAACAGTTAATGATTTGTATGCTAAAACAATACATGGAAAATTCACAAGGTGTTCAGGGTACAAGGTTATAAGTTTTGGGTATAGCAGAGAAATAACGTTTATTCATAAAATATATTAATCTCATGGAAACAGAACCTAACTCTTTCCACAGCATGGGGAGAGATATTCAAATATCCCCAGCATATTTCCCTTTTAATGTTTGACAAAAAATTATGTGGAGTCATTTAGATAATCAAATATATAAACTAAAGTTTGTGATAAGAAAATGAATGGTTTTCCTGAACAAAATGGATACCTATAGATGATAGATAGAGAGATAGATAAATAGATAGATAGATAGATAGATAGATAGGATAATTTCAACCTGGCACAAGGAAAGTTGGGAAAAATGGAGAGGAAGCTCACTCACTGTGATTCCATGGAGGACTTCTTTCATTCAACAATTATATAGGAGATAAAACTGAGAAAAACTCCTAAGTGGGCTTTAATCTGGGCAAGACATAGCATAGTGTAGCAGCTAATTACTTGTCGACTGGACTAAGCGGTGCCAATTAAATCTTGATCTGAGAAGCAGTTCAGAGAAGAGGGCAGTGACCTGAAGATGATCATTCAGCTTTACTTAAAAACAAAATAAACGAAAACTGGTCATCAAATCAGCACTGCTAGTAGCAGGGAAGCAAAGCCACTTGTGTTGTTTTGCTTAGAGTAAGTTACTGCAGGACTTCACTGAAAGCAACAACACAAAGACAGATTAAATGTATCCTGCAACTGATAATGGGGTTCCTAAAATTACAGGCAAATATAAAAACATGCCAGGAAAATACCATGTACATTCAGAGAGATTATTCTATTGTCTAAGAAGTCCATGAAACAATGTTGCTAGTTCCTTTATATTAAGCAATAGTCTCAAAATCATCTTCAAAATAAACTTGAATGTAAATGTTGCTTTTATTTCCTCATAAAAGTAGAATAGATGAAAGCCATATCCAAGGTTTACAAACACACACATTTCTATCTATCCCTAGGCCTAGGCCTGGAAGCTTCTACCCTCCATACAATCTAATCTTCTGCAAGCCTAGACCTTAAAGGCTTCAACTCCTAGCCTCCATCTGCTAACCTAGGCTTGGAATATTTTCTGCCTCCTAGATTTATTGCTGAATAAGCTCACCCTTTTGTCTTCCTTCTGACCTCTTGCTGGCTGATTCAGCTCAGCTGCTCTGGCACAAACCTCCTCTCCAAACTGACTGATTCAAATTAGCTTCTCTCCACTTCTCAATGATTTGCTCTGCTTGGATAAAAGACTGTCTCTGAATTTTATGAACTAAACTGTACAAACTCAATTTCACTCAACTGAACTGCTAATCCTTTGTCAGAGCAGCCATGCTTCAGGATTAAAATTCCTCTACACTTCAAGTGCCCTATGAAGCTGGTACAATATTTGGAAATTGCATATAGTTCACTGTGTATGATGAGCCTACCCTTCCCTGCCTTATTTTGTTTACATAGTCTTAGACTTGATTATAAAACCTCTGCATTAAACCATATTTTTTCATAAACTTAAATATTTATTTTTTTATTTTTTGCAGGTTTGATGTTTTTATTAACATAAAAAAAGCAAGACTATTAATTGTGGCTTTTTTTTTTAAAAGTTACAAACAAAAACAAGATCTGCTATAGAATGTGAAAATGTTTTCATAATTTATTGTGCAGATTATCATATCAGTACTTACATTGCAAAGAATTAGCAAAAAAGGTTGTGCGACCCATTCTTATTAGAAAATAGCTCCAGTGGCTAGGTTACTGAAACTTTGGGCTAAATTGCATCATCACAGCAAATTCATTTCATTCTAACATGTTAAGGTCCCTGATTCTCTTGGCACAGTTGTAGCATCACTGATTTATTAATTAAGCACATTAACACAGTTGATATATTCCACATATTTTAATGAGGAAAATCTAGACAAAAAGAGAAATTTCAAACAACCATTGAAACCATGTATATATATTATTTAATATGCTCTAGTTTTCTTCAGTATTTTTTCCTATAATTTATTCAATTCTTCCTTGTACAATCATGTGTGATGGTGCATAAAATAATCAAATATTTGTTAGAGAGACCTCTGCTGCTGCTGTGTTCCCTCAGTGGGGTGACAGAGACCTTTCTTTACTGAAGATGACAAAGAATATTTTCCATTACAAGAAGGTAAAGGCACATACTAAATCAACGTCAATGAAGAATAGTCTCAGAATGTATAGTTTACTATTTAGGACTTGATGTTATTTCTTCAAAGGGTTGTTTCAGAACTCAGTCATGTGTTAGACGAAGTGAACGTACAATTCAACCATGTTAGTTCGGACAAGAGAGGCCATTGTGTAACAATGGAGGATGGGCAAATAAAAAAGTAGAGGGTTTCTTAGCTGCTTTGTCAGGCCTCAGTGGAAGATGATGCACCTAATCCTGAAGTGATTTAATGTGCCAGGAAGGTTGCCCATGAGGGACCTTCCTCTTCTCAGAGGAAAAGGAGAGGGGAGAATGAGAGGCTGGGCTGTGTGAGGGGGCACTGGGAGGAGAGGAGGGAGAGCTGTGACCAGGATGTACAGTGAATAAATAAATTAATGGAGAAAAAAAGGCAGAGGGTTTCGAAGACAGATAGAATGTCATGGGACTTGTTTTTGGACTAGATGAACAATTTCCATTATTTAATTTATGTTAGTAGATGTCCATTCTAAAAGCAAATTTACGACTAAAAGTGAATCAAAACCAAAACAAAATTATGGCAAGCAATGTTGGTTGCCAGTGGCCTTTAAGACATTTTGATTAAGATATTATAATGTACTTTCACACAGTTTTAATTCACTATATATTATCTAATAGTCATGCAAACTATTTGAGAAAAATAGTTTTAGTTCATTTTACAATGAGAATATGCAGAAATAGAGAAGTTGTTTAACTTATCCAACAACGTGAGAGAAAATCTGTTTTAAATTTCCTTTTGAGCCTTTAATAGTATCTCTGTGTTCCTTTTCCTACCCTGTTCTCTTTCTTCAATTACTACCTCTGTCTATTCTATTTCCTCTTCTGAGTGGGATTTAAGCAGTCACCTTTGGGCCCTCCTTGTTACTTATCTTCTTTGGGTCTATGCATTGTAGCGTGTTTATCCTGCACTATATGGCTAAAAATCTACTTATAAGTGAATACATGCCATGTGTCTCTCTCTGGGTCTCAGTTACCCCTCTCAGGATGATCTTTTCTAGTTCCATCCATTTGCCTGCAAATTCATGATATTCTTGTTTTTAATAGCTGAGTAGTATTCCATTGTGTAAATGTACCACGGTTTCTTTATCCATTCTTCAGTTGATGGACATCTAGGTTGTTTCCATTCTGTCTATTACAAAGAAAGCTGCTATGAACATAGTTGAGCAAATGTCCTTGTTTCATGGTGGAGCCTCTTTTGGGTGTATGCCCAGGAGTGGTATAGCTGGGTCTTGTGATAAAGCTATTCCCATTTTTCTGAGAAAGAGCCAGATTGATTCCAAAGTAGTTGTACAAGTTTGCACTCTTGCCAGCAGTGGAAGAATGTTCACCTTTCTCCATATCCTAATCAGTATATGCTGTCAGTTGAGTTTTTGATCTTAGTCATTCTGATAGGTGTAAGATGAATCATTTTCCTTAGCAATCTTCCTGATGACTAAGGACATTGAGCATTTCCTTGAGTTCTTCTCATCCATTTGAGATTCCTCTGCTGAGAATTCTTTGTTTAGCTCTGTGCCCCATTTTTCTCAAAAGACATTTATTGGTCCACTTCAGTACTCTTGGAGTGATTTGTGTCCAGGTGAAAAAAGACCCAAACAATATTCAAGGAATGGTTTCAGACTCATACTGCATACCTCATACTTTACTGCATATTGACAAGGAAGATGAACTATGTCTCCAGTCTTGAGATTTGCCTACATGACACAATAGTGCATATATTTATTTTCTCAAAGTTTTTATGTAATTAACTTAAATAAATATATACTTTGTTCTTTATTTTTTACACATACACTTATATTATTACATGTACCTGTGCCCCATTTTAAAATTGTGTTATTTTGTTTGTTGGTGTTTAATTTTTTTGAGCACTTTATATATTTTGGATATTAGCCCTTTGTTGGATGTAGGATTGGTGAAGATCTTTTCCCAATCTGTAAGCTGCCATTCTGTTCTATTGGCGGTGTCTTTTGCCCTACAGAAGCTTTTCAGTTTTGTGAGGTCCCATTTATTAATTATTGATCTTAGGGCCTGAGTTGTTGGTGTTCCATTCAGGAAATTATATCCTGTGGCAATGAGTTCAAGGCTCTTCCTTATTTTTACTTCTAATAGATTCAGTATATATGGTTTTATGTTGAGATCTTTAATCCACTTGGACTTGAGTTTTGTGCAGGGTAATAAATATGGATATATTTGCATTTATCTACATGTAGACATCCAGTTAGACCAGCACCATTTGTTAAAGATGATGATTTTTTTGTCATTGTATGGTTTTAGCTTCTTTGTCAAAAATCAAGTGTCTGTAGGTGTGTGAATTTGTTTCTGAGTCTTCAATTCGATTGATCAACCAGTTTATTTCTATGCCAGTGCCATGCAGTTTTTATTGCTATTTCTCTATAGTATACCTTGAGTCAGGGATTGAGATACCTTTGGACATTTGTGGCTATTGTGGAAGACCTGATTTCCCTAATTTCCTTCTCATCCACTTTGTCATCTGTATACAGAGGGCTACTGATGTTTTTGAATTAATCTTGTATGCAGTCACTTTGCTGAAGGTGTCTATCAGCTGTAGGGCATAAACTTAAATATTTTAAAAAATATATACTTTAAATGTGGTATTTTTGTACAGAGAAATATACATAAGGAAAATCTAATGAAAATCTCACCATAAAAGGCCAACAGCTTGTAGGTTTCTAGGACCCTCTGGATCCTTCTACTTTGCTATTCTCCCATGCTTCTCTCATCTAGAGTCCCAATAGGATGTCCTCCCCTCTGTCCCAGTTTCCTGGTAAGTGAAGGCTTTTATGCGACATGCCCTTTGGGCTAGTGTGCAGATATAAGTGAGTATATACCATTTGAGTCTTTCTGCTTCTGGGTTAACTCATCATTATGATCATTTCTAGCTCAATCCATTTGTCCACAAATTTCGGGAATTCCTTGTTTTCAATAGCTGAGTAGTATTCCATAGTGTATATGTACCACAGTTTCTTTATCCACTCTTCTACTGAGGGACACTTAGGCTGTTTCCATGTTCTGGCTATTATGAATAAGGCTGCTATGAATATGGTTGAGCAAATGTTCTTGTTGTGTGCTGGAGCATCTTCTGGTTATATTCCAAGGAGTGGAATAGCTGGGTCTTGAGGAAGCCCTATTCCCAGTTTTCTGAGATAGCACCAGATAGAAACCTACAAGTAGAACATTATGATAGGCAGATTTGGGCCCAGGGGTTCCGCTTAACTAAGGCACCAGCCAAGGACAATACAGGCAGTAAACTTTAAACCCCATCTAGCCAATGGTCAGAACATTCTCCACAGTTGAGTGGAGAGTGGGTATGACTTTCATACATACTCTGGTGCCTCATATTTGACCATGTCTCCTGGAGGGGGAGACCTGGTGGCACTCAGAGGAAGGATAGCAGGTTACCAAGAAGAGACTCGATACCCTATGAGCATATACAGGGGGAGGAAATCCCCCTCAGTCACAGTCATAGGGGAGGGAATAAGGGGTAAATGGGAGGGAAGGAGGAATGGGAGGATACAAGGGATGGGATAACCATTGATATGTAACAAGAATAAATTAATAAAAAAATTTTTTAAAAAAAAGGCCAACAGCTTGAACCATAAAAGTTAAATAGAAAGAATGCTCTCCTGCATCCCAGTTGATATTTAGCCCTTACATAGAATTTGCTGAACCCTAATGAAACAACAGCCTTCAATATATATATATATCTCCACTCAAATCCTTGTCTTCTCAAAGTCTGCAATAAAACCTCATGTGGATGTAGGGTAGGTTAAAAGGTACTTTTCTAAAAACCAATGCACACTAGATGAGTGTGGAGTCTTAAAATGAAAATCACAAGAAGATGGAGGCAAAGAAATAAATGTTATCACTGTCACATGGAGGAGGATCAGGAATAATTGGAAGCAGCAGAGGATAGTAATGAACAAAGAAACTCTGTGTGCAGAGCAGGCCTGCCCCTGCTGCAATAATGTCATCTTGATACTTTTAGTTTCCATTAATTTGAATAAATTTTTGTTTCTATTTAAATTACACTTTTATAATGAAATGCATCTTATGAGACATAGAAACAAATATAGATTTTAGTATCACAACTAAGGTATTACTACAGCCAACAGCTGCCAAGTGTACATGTGACTTAAGAGTTAGGAAAAACACATGAACAATAAGGTACATGCAGGAAAAAATGCATTGCCTTGAATAGATTCATTGAAAAAATATTAACATTGAAGGTATTTTCTGGAAGAGATTACTGGCATGATACAACAAAAATATTGCAGAAAATTTAGCCTCTAGTATGAATTTCAAAACTAGAAGTTGTAAGCAATGGCATTAGACATTTAATTGAGGAGTTTTGCAAGCAAAGTAGCAACTGTGGCCTGGCTTCACTTTAATGCTTATAGTGAGATGCAAGCTAAACATGTAAATAGAGAAAAAATATTAATAAAAGAGAAAATTCAGTGAAAATGAGAGAACCAGAGTGTGAAGACTTGGAAGATCCTGCTTACTTATATTACCAAGATTTTAAAGCAAAGATATTCAGAATGACCGAAGCCTGGAGCCTGTTTCTGCAAGCTACTGGATGATAGACTTAGTCCCCAGAAGTGTGACAGCATTACTTTCGATGTTTTAAGCAACACAATTGGTGGTGAATGTTAATCCCACCAAGTGAGAATAAGAAGACCACTACCACAGTTTTGAGCCAGATTTGAAGCAAGTTTGATTTATATTGTGGTGCACCTGAGAAATGACTAGCAATTGCCTTCTAAGTTAAGAAACCAGCCCTGAGAAATATCCTAAGAGCCCTTTTAAGGAGTAAACTCCCTGAGGACAGTAGTTGCAAAGGAGCAGGTTGACAGGAGTGAGACAATAGAACAGTAAGGAAGTACAGAAAAATCTCAAGCCAAAACCAAAACAATCAAACAAACAAACAAACAAACAAAAAAACAGCTTTACCATGTGATCACTATTTAGGGAGGGCTGGGGAGGATTTGGGTGTTCTAAGAAACAAATCAACGTCATGAGTTGACTATGTCTGCCTGAAGGAAACCAAGACTTAAAAACATAAATTCAGCTTTTATAGTGAATGGAAGTTTGTTTTTAACAATACAAAATAATGGTGCTTGCCTTCAAAGAAGAGTCAAGCAGTTTCCTCATTATCTGTTAGGGTAAACTGATAAACTACTCTGATGCAACAGAATAAAATCAAACTGAGGTAGATTTGGAAACACAAGGACACTGGAAAGCACAAATTTGAATGCACAGGTGTGCTTTAAAAAATTTCCCCACATGGATTATAATGTATATTAAATAATCAGTGAAAATGAAATTAGCTGGTGCTGGGACATGCAAATGTGCAAGGTAATGTCTTTCTTGTTTGACAAAGATTCTTAAGAATTAGATTCCATTTTGCAGCTATTAGAATAATAGAAATATAAGATTGTCATTAAAAGCTCACATAGCAATATAATGTACTACCCCATGAAATAAATCAGCACTGTTTATAAGTAAATAAAATAAACATGAAATAACACAATCAATCTACAGTGAAATAAAGATTGAATAAAGTATAACAGAATAATTGAATAATAGAATAAATTATCAAGTATAATTTTTTCTAAAATTAATGCTATGTTTGGTTAAAATATTACTGCTTTAATATACCATTTTATTTTAAAAATTATAACATATATCCCAAAACTATACGCTCATAGGGTATCAAGTCTCTTCTTGGTAGCCTGCTATCCTTCCTCTGAGTGCCACCAGGCCTTCCCATCCAGGGGACGTGGTCAAATATGGGGCACCCGAGTTCGTGTGAAAGTCAGACCCCCTTTTGCACTCAACTGTGGAGAATGTCCTATCCATTAGATGCTCTAGCACACAACAAGAACATTTGCCCAACCATGTTCATAGCAGCCTTATTCATAATAGCCAGAACCTGGAAACAGCCTAAGTGTCCATCAGTAGAAGAATGGATAGAGAAACTGTGGTACATTTACACTATGGAATACTACTCAGCTATAAAAAACAAGGAATTCCCAAAATTTGGGGACAAATGAGTCAAGTGGTATATACTCACTTGTATCTGGACACTAGCCCAAGGGATATGCCCCATGAAAGTGTTAACTTACCAGGAAAGTGGGACAGAGGGAAGGACATCCTACTGTAACAGATATTTAAATCCTGAGATTTTGCAGGACTGGGTCTTCCATCTCCTAAGAGCTTGGTGGACACTGGCATATCGGCTCAATAAAATTCTTTTGCTTTTATGTCGACTCTGGACTCTGTCTCTCAATTGGGCTTCCAGAAATAGACTCAGATGATCCAAGTCTAGCAACACATAAACTAATATAAACACCAATGGAATAATAAAAATAGCACTCAGTGAATAAAAAGAAATGATGTTTAAACTGTGTAATGTAGAATCTCCTGCAGAAGCAACCAGTTGGTATCAATTCCATAATCAATGAATCATGGTGGAATGATTTTACCCCTCACCTTAGTGAGTTGATCTGAGTAGAAGAGTGATATGTATTGAAGTAACATATCAAATCTTTTTGTTTAAAAGAAACATTTTTTTAAAAAGATAAGGATATGCATACATAAATAATAAGTGTTTACAATGGACTCTTCACCAAAAAAGAAATAAAATGGAGGCATTAGATGAGAGAGAACTGGATGTGGTTGTCTTTACTACATTACTTACAAAATCATGAAATGAGTGATATCTGAATTTATTCCCCAATGTAAGAAGAAACTAGACATTGAACAAGGCCTAGGGTGCAGAAAGAGCAAAAAGGAGTCAGAACCAACATGAAGGACAGAGGTGGAGGCCTGAGGCAAATCCAGGAAAGCAGTCCTATTGTTGGAGGTACTCTTACAAGAAAGTTAGCACTGTATTATAGAGAATATTTCACTAGTAACTTTCTAATAGCCCTTTCTAGGATGCTACATAGCCAAGGTAGAGCTCAGTCTCATTATATAGCCATAATGACCTTGGTCATGAAATCCTTCCTTCTCCACCAAATATTAAAGTGTGCAGCACCATTCCTGGTTTGTGTGATGTGAAAAATCCAAATTAGGACCTCAGGCATGCTTGAAAAGCATTTTACAAACAGAGCTTTATCCTCAAATCAAGTTTCTACTTGCTTTAAAGCAGATAAAGAACCTCATTACAGGTCAGAATCATTGAGTGCTATTTTACTTGACAAAAATGACAGTTTTAAACCATCAAAATTAAAAAGCCTGCTTTCAAGCCTCTTGGCTATTATGTTTATTATGTTGCTTGTTAGACTTGAGCAAGTACTTCTGAGTTTAAAAGGAATCTATCTATTTTCTGTTAGGAATCACAACTGACTACCAATTCCTCTGGAAAATTCCCCTTTCTCACACTAATGGATGGCATGAGGCATGAAGGATTTACATCTCAGTGGTAAGTAAATGTTCTTCAAAGGTGTTCTGTGGCTTAGACAGAATGAAAAATGCAGATTCCTTCTCCTAATCTGGCAGTCCATTGCTCCAATTTCAGTCTCTTGCTTCTTACTAATCAAATTATATAAACTTAAACCTTGCCATAGCCCCAAATATTGTTTAAACAACACAGATGTTACTCATTTGTGTTTGCTTTTCTTTATTTCCTGTGAGAGAGGCAGTACAGAGATAAATTTTGAGGAGCATGGTATGTGATATTGGAAGTTTGCTGTGTACTTACAAAAACTCAGAAGGTACAAACCTCACAACGTTGGGTCGGGTTATATGACACATAGCATCAACTATGCAAATCACAATTGATGAAGAACTATGCTAATTGTGTAAATGTGAGAGCATTGAAAATCAGCTCTTTTTAAATTTCAGCTTCTCTGAAAGATGTAAAACCTTAGTTTTGAGGTTTATTTACTTCTTTCTTTACATATTATTGCTTCATACAACTATTTTAAATGATGTAGTTGTATATTTTTTATATTTTCCCAAACTAATAAACACCTTAGGTGAATCAAATTAATTTAATGTAAGATACAGCTTCAATGATGTTGAAAGACCATGTGAAATTTCACAAAACGAATGAGAATAACCCTGGTTAAGGCAGTGGAAAGTTGTTGGAGACATTCTTGTGGAGGATCAGCAGTAATGTACTTCTAGATGTAGTACAAACAAGTTGCAAACAAGTCTGAAATAAAGAGGGCACGGGGAGCACTGAAGAGAAGAGAAAACAATTGGCTTCTGTGTCCTACCCTTCTACCAGCCTTCCTTCAGACAAATTATTTTCTGAACACCTTTCTTCTAGAATGTCTTAATTTGGGGGAGGGTTATTACCATGCAAGCATACAGATGTTCAATTTTAGGCTGATTTACAAGATTTTCAACATAATTTTTATGTTTGAAAGTAATTCAAGCAGCTTTGCTTGTGTGACTAAGTCAACAATCCAAGTGTTTGAGACTTTCATGATGCTCTGCCCACTTAAAGGCAACATTGTGGCCATTTGCAAATTTGTGTCAAAATGCTTTATACTCATGTTTATATTTTGTATTTCCTAAAATTATTTACCAATAGATCAATTGACAAATTACAGAACAAGGTAGAAAAGAATAAAATAAAATTTAAAAACTGTAACTTGTAATAAAATATAAAAAGAAATACTGTCTCAGCATAAGTAATTAAAAAAGAAACCGAAAGGGTCTGGAGAGATGGCTCAGTGATTAAAAGTTCTTTTTGCTCTTACGGGAGACTCAGAAATTGTTTCCAGCACCCAGCACACTGCAGCTCACAACCATCTGCAACCACAGGAGACCCTGTTCCCTCTTCTAGCCTCTGCAGATTACAGGCACACACATGATGCACATTTATACATTCACACAGAATATTCACATCCTCTTTGTAGAAGGCAAGTGTGCACAGGAAAAGATATGGACACAAACTGGTCAGAATGCTGCCACAGTGAAATAAAATATTGGGGCAAATAAACAAATGCTGGTTTGGGTACATGCTTCTGGGAATCATCTGTAGGGAGTGAAAATGGGCTGACTCCTTTGAAAGCATCCTGGCATCTTCCTGTGCCTATAGCATTATGTTCAGCATGCTTCTAAGCAATCTGATTTAGAAGTATTTTGTTAATAGTACTGAAGGCTTGGGTTTACACAGAAGCACAATGGAAAGTTTATGCAATTCTACTCATAATCCTAACAAAGTGGAAACAAGCTATGCTAACTCTGTTGGAGTACAGATAATGTGCTGTATTGAGAAAATGGAATACTTGTGTTGTTTGAATCATTAGCTACCCAAAGGAATCAGCAACTGTTACATGCAGTGTACACATGTTTTCATCTGGAACAATGTTTGGAGCATAAAATTAGAAGAATATAGACCAGTGACTGCCTCATTGGATGTTAAAGCGAAGCTGACCAAAAATGGAAATGATGGGATATTTGTTGTGTTATTGTTGTAAGCACATAGCAGCAATTGTTTGGGTAAATTCAAATACCCATACAATAAAGATAGTTAATAAGGTGTACAAAAAATTTGAAAAATGATAGATTATAAAAAATACAAAGACTTTAGCCCAGCATACAATAACATAATTAGAATCATTAATTCATGCACTAATGTCCTTAATCAAAGCAGTATCAATTGACAACCGTGGAAGGAGCTAAGGGCGTGTTGACCACTGATTATAGACAGCTGTTAGAAAATAATGAGGAGGAGGAGTACACCTAAAAGCTCAGGGGTCTAGCTTTCTACACGACATTAAGCCATCAGGAACAGAATGAGGCATGTCTGTCTTGAGCTGCTTATGTCCTGGGCCTTACATGCACAGCTGCATGGTTTCTCAAACCTCACTCTCCGGGTTCTCTTGTGCTCCTGTGTTTAGAGACTGTAACTCTTACGTTCACTATCGCTACTTGGTTCACTTTTACTTGACACTTGAAAGTCTATTCCATTTTAATCCTAAGAACGGAAACTTCTTTCCTAAACTCTAGCATCTGATGTTTGCGGATTCTGAATTTCTGCTGAAGGGTCAGCGCCCACCATTTCCAACTAACATCCTTGCGCATTTTGTCTGTACCTGATCTTCCAGGGCCTCAGCTGTCTGATTCACTTATTCATTTTTTCCAAGCCCACCAAAATATCTATACTGATTTTCTTTTCAATCAGACCAAGTGTGCAATTACCATTCCTCTATCCATTCATTAAGCTTCATCCAATCCTCTGCTCTCAGAGATGGATGTAATCTTCAATCTGAAAACAATCTCAGGATAAAGGTATTTTCACCTGTGATCTGTGAGTGACTAGAGGAAGAAAAGTATCACCTATAAGTTGCCATTTATTAACCATAGAAAGACCACTCAGCAATCCTACCACCACAAATAATAATAACACTTGACATAAAAAGGATACCAACCATGTCATACCCTGTAATGTCAGAGAAAAAGACCAATTAAAGCAAATAAAATAAGACCAAACATTTCATTTTAAAAATAAAAGCATTTTGACTACAAATAAGCAAGGTTTTAACATGCCATTTTACTAGCAAAATAAATTAATTTTTAGGTTGAAGGGGTAGTATGTGTTGTGTGAAAAAATTTTCCTGGGGACATACCACACACATGCCAACTCACCTTATATAAGGAACTTATGACAAATCAAAATAGTTACCACCAAAGTACATCCTGGTGAACCATAAGTTTTGTAAGGATTACTATAGGAGTATTTGTGAACAGTTATCTGTAAGAGCAAAAATGATACAAAGACAAGTGTATTACAGAAACCCAATTCGGTGAAGGTGATAGCTCACAAAGCTGGAAACCTGAAGCATACTACACAGCCTGCAGGCAGCTAAACAGGTTGTATATTACCACCTCCAGATGCCTCAGCAGCTGGCCTGGACCTGAGCTCTACTGGCTTCTGCTTCTGAAGGCTGCTGGCCAAGTCTAAGAGCCTTCTTTGTAGCTTGTCTTGTCTCTGAGATTGCTCTCAGCGTTTATTTCTTACTCAAGGCAGGTATGAGGTGGATAGGGTGCTGGCAAAATTTCAGGGGCTTCCTGAGCTGCTATGAGCTGTTTATCTCTTGCTTAACCAACTTATCCTCTGTACTTTGTGCTTTTTTCTAATCTATTTATTTGGGGTTCTTTAGTGCTTAGAACTCCCTTCCAAGCACCTATCCTAGATAGAAGAGAAAAGAAGTTAATGGGAACAGGAGCAGTAGACCTTCTTATAGTCAGTGCTGGGGAGCCATTGCACTGGCATAGTCAGCAGGATTCCAGCAAAACCCTTAAATAGCAAACCATCAATTCAGCAAAGGTTACTGCAACCACAGTAGCTGGAACCTGGAGCAGCAACCAGTACCCAGAACCTTGAAGCATTCTCTGGAGCGGTTCTCTCTAGGAGGGATAAACAGCCAACCAATAGGAAATGATGCCAAAACCTAAGGCCCAGACTCTTATTTTGGCACACGTATATCTCCTCTCAGAGTCTGTGCTAAGATGTTTCTCAGATGGCAAACAGCAAGTCACTAAAAGAGGAAGTTCCTCTTCTAGTGCATGAACACCACCTGTTCTCTCATAAGTTATGTTTCCCATCCCACACTTGGGATCAAAACCGAAATATGTTTACATCCACCCCACTCCTCAAGACCGAATGTTTCAACCTCAGAGGCAAATTTTATTCAACAGCCTGATAATATATGTTTGTCTTTAAGGGAAGAAAAATAAAATGCAATGGACAGTGGATTAAGCTGAAGAGGGAAATAATACACAACATGATGTCAATAGTTTGTGGAAAGGTGACTTGTGGCACAGGCATGACTCAGAACCCTCATCTGGAGACATCCAGAGCCGGGTTCATTCTTACAGCTGTACCTTCAGAAGTTTCTAGGGAGAACCAGCATCATCTCTAGAGAGAACATGTTTCTCCATTTAGATCAATAAAGAAACTGAGAATACTTTCTTAGTTAATGTTTCTATTGCTGTGAAGAGATACCATGACCACACCAACTCTTATAAAGAAAAGCAGTTAATTGGTCTGACTTAGAGGTCCAAGATTTTTTTTTTCCAGTATCATAATGATGAGAACCATGGCAGCACTCAGACAGACATGGTGCTGGAGAGGTAGTTGAGAATTCTCCATCTGGATGGGCAGACAACAGGAAGAGGGAGTGACACTGGGCCTGGTTTGGGATTCTAGCTCCCTAAAGCCCACCTCCAGTGACACACTTCCTCCAAACACATCCACACCTACTCCAACAAGCCCACTCCTCCCAATAGGGCCTCTCTATTTGAGCTTATGGAGTCATTTTCATTCAACCCACCAAAAAGTCGTTATATAAAAATGAACATTTTTTTTCTTAGCAATTTTTTTAATTAATTTATTCTTGTTACATCTCAATGTTTATCCCATCCCTTGTATCCTCCCGTTCCCCCCCCCCCATTTTCCCATTATTCCCCTCCCCTATGACTGTTCCTGAGGGGGATTACCTCCCCCTGTATATGCTCATAGGGTATCAAGTCTCTTCTTGGCTACCTGCTGTCCTTCCTCTGAGTGCCACCAGGTCTCCCCCTCCAGGGGACATGGTCAAATGTGAGACACCAGAGTACGTGAGAAAGTCGTATCACACTCTCCACTCAACTGTGGAGAATATTCTGACCATTGGCTAGATCTGGCAAGGGGTTTAAAGTTTACCTCCTGTATTGTCCTTGGCTGGTGCCTTAGTTTGAGCAGGACCCCTGGGCCCAAATCTGCCTATCATAATGTTCTACTTGTAGGTTTCTAGGACCCTCTGGATCCTTTTATTTTGCTATTCTCCCATGCGTCTCTCTATTAAAAACAAGGAATTCCCGAAATTTGTGGATAAATGGATTGAGCTAGAAATGATCATAATGAGTGAGTTAACCCAGAAGCAGAAAGAATCAAATGGTATATACTCACTTATATCTGCATACTAGCCCAAGGGGCATGTCCCACGAAAGCCTTCACTTACCAGGACACTGGGACAGAGGGGAGGGCATTCTATTGGGACGCTAAAAATGAACATTTACTCTATCAACACTGTCTGAGCAAACAGGTGGTCACCCCTTCACCATTCACTCTGGGCATGGATTTGCCTGCATCAGGCTCTTCATCCTCTCCTGGAGAAATAAGAACAAAAAGCAAGGGGCTGGCAGATAAGGAGGGGAAATCAATGCTCAGTCTCTGGAGCTGGGAAAGTCCAACCCACCATTATTATGCTTTCTACACAGTAAGGACAAACAGATGATTTAAAACTCATTATTTACCACATATAAATCCTGTATACTCATTGGAGACCAAAACGTTCTGTTGGCTCAGTAAAGTATTTTGATTAATGGCAATCCTCAGTTAGCCAGCAGCAAGCAGCATTATGAGAAAATGTGCTCATTATTTGACTTATTTTTCCCCGTGCTCAATGTAAGAAGATGACTAAAAAGCATGAGAGTATTAGTTAGGATGAATTTGAAGAAAGCATGGCATAGGAATATAGGGAATACCATAGAAGAAAACACATTAATCTGTGCAATAGATAATTAGGTAATAATAACAGAAATAAATGGGGTATGTTAACTTTTGTGTAAAGTTGTTTTGGAAACAGGGAGATTTGGGCCGGGAGAAATGAATCAGCTATTAAGAGCACTGGCTGTTCTTTCAGAGGACGCTGTTTTGCTTTGCAGCACTCACATGGTCACTCACAGTAATTTGTGCATACAGTCCCAGGGGACCTAACACCAGTTTCTGATACCCACAGGAAACAGGCATTCAAGTAGCTCACAGATACACATACAGGCAAAACATTCATAAATGTTTTAAAATGATTTTTAAAACTAATAAAATATAACTGCCTAAGTACTAAAACAGAGAAGGGACATTTTTCACAATGACTTTTAAATTTAAAATTCTGCTTTGAAGACCTTATCTAACTCTTTTACCTTGCTTATCTATAGAATCATATCTGTCAAAAACTTCAAAGACAAATAGAATATGCCATTTAAAGATGCTTTTATTATTTTAAAGATTCTTTGACAATAAGACAGGTTAACTCCTGGCAACACCTAGCTTACCTCAAAAAAGATGATGAGCATCAATGAACTTCTTTATGGAGATGTCTTCAAGCTTGGCAAACCAACCACTGGTCAAAATGTCGTCTCTTCGGCCATGACAGAATTCTTCCCCAAAATGGGCAAGCTTGGATGCAGGCAGAGTCAATGGCCAAACTCTGACAAAACAGGGTAAGCAAACCCTCAATAGTTGCTGCCTCACAGATATGTCTGCCAGATACATTGGGCCAGAAGGCTGAAGATTATGATATACTGTCATAGAGAGTTTTAGGTGACTGATCAGGCAGCAAACTTTTTCTGTTATCTTCTCATTTGGGAAGTTGTTATTCTGCACTTCCTGTCTATTCATGTAATTAATTTTATTCCTTCTCAAGTCTCTTATGGGGTTGAAGACCAGATAGTTTAGTTTTACAATTAAGCTAAGGTGTTTAGGGGTTAAGATGTTTTTAGGTCTAGATAGATGTTTTAAATTGATAAAGATGATATAGGATACATATTGATTAATAGTCAGAATTTTAGACACACCAAAATAGGAAAAGATGTTTTCTTCAAGGTTTCCAATTACATATAACCAAAACACCATCAACGTAACATCTACATAATTGCTGATTATTTTGTGGTTCTTCTTGCTGTATGTAGTTTGTTGTATATATGTGTAATAATATAAATGTACATGTAAAAATTAATTAATTAATTATAATAAAAATGCCTGTTTTGTATAATCATTTTTAATTTTAATTTTTATTAGTTACACATTTTTATTTTTACATATACATGTATATTATTACATGTACATACAATAGACTCCCTATATCTAGAAGAACCATGACAACATCAAGAATTATATAAATGTTACATTCTTAGTGTTTTGGCTATTTGTATTATTTTATGTATTTATGTATTTTTATGTATTTATATCTTTATTAGGTTGGAGCATCTTCTTCAGCCTTCTGGTCCAATATACCTGACAGACATATTTGTGAGGTAAGAACTATTGAGAACTTGATTACTCTGTCTTGGCAGAGTTTGGGTGTCGACTCTGCCTTCATCCAAGCTTGCCCTTAGGTAGAATTCTGTCTGTGGTAGGAATGAGGACATTTTGCCCTGTGGCTTGTTTGTCACATTTGTAAAATCATTTTTATTTATTTTCTTTATGTGTATGTTAATTTATTTAAATTTACTCAGATTCCATCCCAATTATTATCTCCTCACTTGTATCTTCTCCTTCCCACCCTCCTCCCCTCTTCCACTCTATTCCCCTCACGTAGACCTCTAACAGAAGGGGACCTCGTTCTCCACCACATGACTTCAACCTATCTGGTCTCATCTAGATAGCCTGTTTCCCCACTACCTCCACAACCTTGGAGAATGAGATGTCTATTGACTATATCTTGTCAAGAGGTCTAGTTTCACTGTGCGCATTGTACTTTGTTGGTGCAGCAATTTGTGAAGATACCACTGGGCTTGATCGTCCACCCATCCCCCAATTCTTCCATACCATTCTCAACAATCCACTCAGTGAGTCCCAGCATCTGTCATGATCCCCTGCTGGGTAGATTCTCTCAGAGGACATCTATATTGAGCAAATATCCAATTATAAGTGAGTATATACCATTCATGCCTTTCTGGGTCTGGGTTACCTCATTCAGAATGATCATTTCTAGTTCCATCTATTTGCCTGCAAATTTCAAGATTTCCTTGTTTTAATAGCTGAGTAGTATTCCCTTGTGCAAATGTACCATAGGTTTTTTTTTTTTTTATGTATTCTTTGGTTGAAGGGCATTTAGGTTGTTTCAAGAATCTAGTTAGTGTGAATAAAGCTACTGTCATTGTTAACAGCATAACACAACTTCAAGTTTTAAGAACTGGAATGTTGCTATTCAAATAAGCTTAATTTTGATAATAGAAATTGAAGTCTGAGGGTTTCAAAGTCAACATAACAAAAAGAAAAAAAAATAGCTAAATGCTGAGAAACAATTTCTTCTTTATGTCCTTGCAACTTTTTCCAAATTTTCAAATAATTCAAGTTTTAAGAAAACACAACAGTTTTTCATTTTTGATAGAAATATATAGGAAAATATGTAGGATAGAATGTATAACTTTTTATAGCTAGTATAGATATTTGCTTGATTTGAGTCCATTTATTTTAAGTGCTTCATTTTCTCTATTTCTTTGCTCTTTCAAGGAACTTGAATTCTTGAAATAAAATCTACTTAATAATTAGAAAATTCAGAAAAATAAATGTTTATTGCAAAGTAAGCAAATCACTATCAGATTATTATTTAGGAATGATACAGATATTTATGTATGTACTCTGCACACTTGTAAATAGCATGAAACATGTAAAATTGCACAGTTTATTACATACAAATAAATAAGCCACACATGAGTTAACATATATATATATAATATTCATCACTATATGGGAGATACATTTGCATTTGAACATCTACATGTATATTCATTATAGCCATATCTTATTATAATTAACCTATTCTTTGCCATTTAAATAAGTATTTAGTATTATTTTTAATTGTGCGCTTTAATTAATCTGTTTCTTTAGAATCTTTATGACCAAAAAGTACTCTAAAAATTGTGCTGAATATTGAGCTGAAGGCAATTAAAAAAGGATAGATTCAAAAGCCCTGCTTTTTTTTTTCTAATACAAAATGATAGTGACATATTTACAAAAATAAAAATAAGCTCACATCACCTTTCAGGGAAAAGAAATAATAATTCTGGAAGGTGACTTTAGACTCTTATTTCTTAGAAGAGATCTGCATTAAGAAACTTCTTTGATTATCTCATTCTATTTATAAACCTGACCCCCAATTCACTAGCATAAAATGCTCACATTTCCTTTTCTTTGTTGTGCAGTCCTACCTAGACATGAAACCCATGACCAACAACAATTAACAACATGGCAGGGTAATCATGCTGGCGTTGGTGGCTGATGGCAGTAACTGAGAGCTCTTTAATTGGACTTAAAAGCTGTTCAGCTACAGGAAAGTTATTCCTGGATCTAGAAACCTAGACAATTACCCAGGGTTCATATACCCATGGATCTTGGAGGAGAACTCATTACCACCATTCTACGAAACCACCATACTTGCTAACAACATTAAATATTTGTCTTTGTGCCCACAGCCTACATGAAGCTATGGAAGCTAGTCTCAATGGATACATCTCTAAAATTATCCTATACGTAAATCTCAGGAAACATTGTGGAAAGGGCACAAAGACTGTAAGATCAAGAGGTTGAGGAAGTTTCTGTGAGACCGTTTTCTGTGAATGTCAGAAGCTACTCCCAGAAAGCCTCACATCATGACTGAATTGAGTGAGAACATCAGCAACAGACTTCCAAGTGGACTGTGGAAAGACCAGGAGGCCCTCAACCCTGACAAAGAACTAAAGGTAACCAAGGAAGCCTAGAGCAAGAGAAACAGTCTTCCTCAGGAAGAGTACATCAGTTGGTCTTCCAATGACAAATGTGGTCAGGACTGAAAAACAACCATGCAATTAACACTATACAGACTAAGCAGGTTATATTTATGAACATATGCACATATATTTATAAGTATTTATGTGCCAACAATTAATGAAAAGGGAGGTCACGAGTTTGAAAGAGAGCAAAGGACAGCTTTATGAGAAGGATTTTAGGGAGGAAATGGAAGAAACTATGAAAGTTTATATTAAATATCAAAAATTAAAGGATAGACTTGAAAGGCACAGATAGCTTCTGTTTCTTAGCTGTCCCCCATGCATACATATGTATAGGTTTACTCCTGTGTCATTACTGGTCTATCATTTACTTTAGGAGTCTGTTGCAACCGAAAACACATGAAGATTAAGGAAGAATTACCAATCCTCTCCTCTAATTCTATAGCATAAGAATGAGGCAGCATTGAATAATGATTTCTAGATCTCAGAAGACAGCCAGCTTTTTAACAATCTATTCCAAGTAAGATTGTTCTGAAAACTAAAAGCATGTTAATTTACATTTCTCATCATTGGAATTCCCACTTTAATGTCACAGAAATGCTGCTTACCAAAGACTTTGTGGGGAAAAAAAAAAAAACCTATTCAGAACAGGTAGTTCCAGGAACAATTCAGGAGCTTGATTAATTAAAGGGGGTACGTGGAGCATTTCTTTAGTGACGTTGGAGATGCTTTAGGTGTGGTACGGCACTAGATGCAACAGCACACTTTGGGAGTCTGGGAGGCTAAGGAGGAACTGAGATGGAGAGAAGGCATAGACTGGAAGCCTCAGGATGGTACCAGAGAGGTAATAAAGGGAAAAACTACAGCGTGAAGACTAGTCTGCACAAGTGATCACGGTCATCAAATGAAGTCTCTGTTCATAGCCCTCTCTCTTACTACATCTGTGAGTTAAGGGAAATTCTT